>NC_141550.1:68342500-68972500 GCF_021556685.1 Rattus norvegicus
TTTTCCTACCAATCACTAGGAAAATGCCTTCTAGGTGGATCAGTTTGCTCATGAACTAATTAATTTGTAAAGCAATTTCGCCTCCATCCCCCCCCAGTCATATCCCCCCACACACATCTCTCCTCCCCAACCATCCACTCCTCCTCCCTTTCTCTTCAGAATATGGGGGGGGGGGCGTGGATCTCAACCAGTCCTGGCAGTACGACGAGGTGCATCCTCTCCTATCGAGGCTAGACAAGGCAGCGCAGTAGGAGGAAAGGATCCCAAAAGCAGGCAACAGAGTCAGAGACAGCCCCTGCTGCCACTATTAGGAGTCCCACATGAAGTCCTGCTACACACCTGTTCCATGTGTGCAGAGGGCCTGGCCAGTCTTATGCAAGCCTCTGGTCGGCATTTTGGGCTCTGGGACCCCTCTGGGCCCAGGTTAGTTGATTCTGTAGGTGTCTTGTAGTGTCCTTGACCCCTCTGGCTGCTACCATCCTTCCTCTCCCTCCTCTGAAGAATTCCCCAAGTTCTACCTAATGTTTAGCTGTGGCTCTCTGCATCTGTTTCCCAGCTGGTTATACAGCTAGATCTTTTCTGGAGGTGTTTTCCCAATTGCGGTTTCTTCTTTTCAGATAACTCTAGCTTGTGTCCTTTTGGCATAAGACTAGCCAGCAGACCATTCACCTCACTTGTCTGTCTGTATATCCACCCATGCATCCGTCTGTACATCCATGCACGTAGGCATCCATCCTTCTGTCCATCAGTCTATCTATTCATACATACATACATTTGTCCATATTTCTATATTTGCTATTATCCATCTGTCTGTCCACCCACTTATCCATGCATCCATCTATCTTTCACTTTACACCCTAGTCAGTCAGATGTACTGTCCTTAGACAGGTCATCCCCTGGTCTGTGATCTGGATCTCCCTTATTGCTTCATGCTTTCAGAAATTCTGTATGTGGCTCTACTAATCCAATGGTTACAGGTGGATAGGGTCCCTGAAGCCTCAACTGTTCTCTCTGTCTCTCTCTCTCTCTCTCTCTCTCTCTCTCTCTCTCTCTCTCTCTCTCTCTCTCTCTCTCTCTCTCTCTCTCTCTCTCTCTCTCTCTCTCTCTGTGTCCATCTGTCTACCATTGCCCCTACAAATATCAAAATGCCATGCTCTATAATTATGCTGTTACCTCTCCAGTGGAGTACACCAGGAGACTGCGGTGAGCTAGTTCCCCAAAGATCTTGTACCCACTGCTTTCAAAATCAAATATGTAGAGAAAAAACAAAGCTGGGATCCAAGAGATGCTACTTTCTGCTACCAGGTCCTGGACCAACATGCAAGCCCCAAGAGTTCAGTTTGTAGAGAAAATTCATCATCCTAGCACTTCTCCTTATTCAGATCCCCCACCCCACTTACCTAGAAGTGGTAAGAGAAACCTTGAAGGAGGGGTTCTCATACTGTCAAAATGCCAGCCACAAAGATAGCCCAGATAACATATAAACTCAGCAGAAATGGCAAAGACAGGCATTGAGTTACACCCCACACCTCATAAGTGTTTCAAGACATTTCTGAGTTGAACCAAGGAGATAAGGTTGGGTGTGAGGTAGGTGAATGGAGCCACAGCCCGTCCTGTGCCTCTCAAGGAACAGCCAACTGCTGCCTTCTTTTCATGAGAAAACGATAATGTGTTTAGTCATTCTGAACCCTTCCTGATGAGAGGATGAAGCAAGTCACCCTTCATTATTCCTGACAACACTGTATTTCATGGTCAAAATGTTGAGAAATTAGTGTAAGAAAGGAAGACACTATTGTTCTGCCTCTGTCTCAACAATGATTTAGACTAAGCTATCCTAATGATAGCCACAAAAGGACCACACCTCAGAAGGTAAGTAGGGCAAAATGGGGCTTGAATCTCTGGTCTCAGTTTTTTGTTTGTTTGATCTTGGGTCTCTATTTTTTCTTTTGTATATTGCCCCTGCCTCTGAAGGCCTTGCAACAAGTGTCAGAGGCAAGCCCTCAGCACACAGTAGCTGGTTTTATCATTATTGCTGTTGTTTGTCTATTTGCTTGCTGTTTGGTTTGGTTTTTCAAGACAGGGTCTCTCTTTATACCTCTGGCTCTCCTGGAGTTCACTGTGTAGACCAGGTTGGCCTTGAGCTCACAGAGATTTGCCTGCTGTCTCTGCTGCCCAAGTTCTGGAATTAAAGCTGTGCACCACCACACTGGCTAATGCTGACTGTTATTAAATCACTGCTTTGAACTGCTCTATATTTCTATTTTTTAAGTGTGTGTGTGTGTGTGTGTGTGTCCTCACATTTGCACGTCTCTGAGTGTGATGTGAGAATTGGGGAGCACATGTATTCCATACTGCGCATGTGAAGGTCAGAGAGAACATTGGGTACAGGGAATCATCTTACACACTGCTTTAAGAAAGGAATCTCTTGTTTGCTACTGTGAACACCCAGCTAGCTGGAGTGCTGGGATTATGGACGTGCTCTGTCCTTCCTGGCTTTTACATGGCTTCTAGGGAGCTGAACCCAGGTTCTCATACTTGCACACTTTACCCATTGAATCATCTCAACAGTGCTATTCTGCTTTCTTAATAAAGTAAATTACATACATATTACATACATAATGCTGTTGGCAGGCCTCAAATGGTTATTTTACTTTGTGAATTTTATTTCCTATGAGACAAGTTTGGTTCCTGATCTCAGAGTCAAAAAAACTAGTCAACAATTGTAATGCCTATGAAGACACATTATAGGCATTACTAATACATTATTGTTATTTATATGTAAGAGTCTCTTACACATGTTTCTGTCACTATTTTTCCTTTTTCAAATTAATTTAAAAAGTAACGGGCTTTCATAGGAAGTTTTCCTACATGCTTCATTTTGGTTGGATTTCCCCCTCCTCCCTCATTTTACTTTGTGAGGTGTCACTGCAGAGGCTAGACACGCCTCAAACTCATGGACTAGTCTGTAGACAGTGAACATAACACTGCAGTCCAGCCAGGCAAGATATGCCATCGTCACGATAGTGCCAAGTCTGTTCTGCTATGAGTCAACCAAGTGGTCTCTGGTTTTGATGCCCACTTTATATGAAGGAACTGGTGTTTGGCATTGCAAACCTATCGAAAACTATATGTCCAGTGGAGAAGTTCTTACTCTTACTTTGTTAAATAGATATGATGCACACATCCAATTGCCTTCTAAATAATTATGTTTATGTCCATAGATTATTATTATTAATATGTGCTCTAATTGGAAGCTCCATTTTCAGTGGACAGTATTAACTGCAGAGATTCAACTGAGCACAGTGATGGGAATAAGTGACGTTGAACACTCAGCTCTGAATGAGACAACCATGTGACCCTCTTCAAAGATAGGAGGCATCACAGAGGAGGGAGCAGAAAGAATGTAAGAACCCCTCCCCCAATCGGTGAAGAGTGTTCAAAATGCTGTCATGAAGCCCCACCCATCCCTGAGGATTGATAAACAATTAATGGTTGCTGAGGGAGGAAGAGATATTTCTTTTCAATGGAAAAAGTGTCCATGCTCCCTGAAAACAACCCTAATGGAACCTCTTGGGTCACAAAACATAAAAGTCAGGGAAGTAGAATGGGTAGAGGGAAGAGATCAGCAGGGTTGGGAGTGGCCAACAGTAATAAAGGGTGAGTATGATCAAAATACCTTATGTGCATATATATATAAAAAATATAAAAAATGAACCCCATAATTACGCCTAGTTGATATATGCTAATAAAACATTTAAAATATCAAGATGGGGTTGTAGAGATGGCTCATCAGTTAAGATCATCAACTACTCTTTTGGATCAACGATCAATGCTCACACAGCCTTATCATAACCTCTAACTCTAGTCCTAGGGCAGCCAACACCTCCTTCAGGCTTCCAAGGGCTCTGAATATGTATAGTGTGCAGATCTACATCCAGACACACAAAATAAACACAAAAAATTTAAAAGATATTTTAAAGATCTTAGCATACAGATGTGTTCAAGCAGAGTTCCACAGGAATAAAGACCTGCTCACAAGTTTAGAGTTTTAATCTGACCAAGTCAAACCAACAAGGATAGAATCATTCCCTTTTCTAGAACTGGTCAAATCATGGACATGTAATATTCCTCCATGCAATATTTAGGCTAGATAAAAACTAAATCGTATTTATTGTTCATGTGCAGTCCATGTCAGTGGAGAGTGTGCATGGTGTCACACAAGGAGGTTGTGGTCAGGAAAAGCAAGCTTAGCCTCAGCTACATAGTGAGTTTGAGGCCAGTCTTGTCTCAAAAGAGAGTTCAATGAAACAAAGCAAAAGCTAACAAGGAGCTTCCCTTATTTGCTTGCTGACTCTGGCACCACACGTGCTTAGATAGGAATGGTTAGATCTAAAAATATAACTGTTGACACGAAACAATAGCTTAGATGTTTAGTGGAACGATAAATGTTTGGTGTGAGAACGGGACGGAGGTTTATTTATAAATAAATCATGCAGAGGGACTATGGGAAGAGTAAAATTACAGAAAATACTTAATAATTAACTTGAGCCCTTTTCTCTGCGGAATCACCATGATGGCTGGGACCCTGCACACAAACCCTGAAAACTGGAGGGCCTTCAAGGCCCTCATCGCTGCTCAGTTCAGCGGGGCTCAGGTCCGCATGCTCTCCGCACCACCCCACTTCCACTTTAGCCAAACCAACCGCACCCCCGAATTTCTCAGAAAACTTCCTGCCGGCAAGGTTGAGGGCAATGACGGACTCTGTATTTGAGAGCAATGCCATCGCTTATTGCTTAAGCAACGAGGAGTTGCAGGGAAGTACGCCAGAGGCAGCAGCTCAGGTGGTGCAGAGGGTGAGCTTTGCTGAGAGTGACATTGTCCCTCCAGCTGGCACCTGGGTGATCCCCACCTTAGGCATTATGCACCACAACAAGTAGGCCACTGAAAATGCCGAAGAGGAGGTGAAGCGAATCTTGGGGCTGCTGGACACTCATCTGAAGACACGGACTTTTCTGGTTGGTGAGAGAGTGACACTGACTGGCATCACAGTTGTCTGTACCCTGTTGTGGCTCTATAAACAGGTCTTAGAGCTTTCTTTTCGCCAGGCCTTCCCCAATATCAACCAATGGTTCCTTACCTGCATTAACCAGCCTCAGTTCAGGGCCATCTTGGGGGAGGTGAAGCTGTGTAAAAAGATGGCTCAGTTTGATGCTAAGAAGTTTGCAGAGAGACAGCCGGAAAAAGATACCCCAAGGAAAGAAAAGGGCTCACGAGAAGAGAAGCAGAAGCCCCAGACTGAGCGGAAAGAGGAAAAAGAGGCAGCTGCCCCAGCTCCTGAGGAAGAGATGGGCGAGTGTGAGCAGGCATTGGCTGCTGAGCCCAAGGCCAAAGACCCTTCGCTCACCTGCCCAAGAGTACCGTTGTGTTGGATGAGTTTAAACGAACGTACTCCAATGAGGACGTCCTCTCTGTGGCGCTGCCATTTTTTGGGAGCACTTTGATAAGGATGGCTGGTCCCTGTGGTATGCCGAGTACCGCTTCTGTGAAGAGCTCACCCAGACCTTCATGAGTTGTAACCCCATCACTGGAATGTTCCAGCGATTGGACAAACTGAGAAAGAATGCCTTTGCTAGTGTTATCCTGTTTGGAACCAACGACAGCAGCTCCATTTCTGGGGTTTGGGTCTTCCGAGGCCAAGATCTTGCCTTTCCGCAGAGTCCAGATTGGCAGGTGGACATGGCAGAAACTGGATTCTGGTAGCGAGGAGACCCAGACCCTCGTTCGAGAGTACTCTTCCTGGGAGGGAGCCTTCAGCACGTGGGCAAAGCCGTCAACCAAGGCAAGATCTTCAAGTGAACTTGTCTTGCTAGTCGCCTAACTGCCTGCACCTACCCTTCAAGGGAGATGGGGGTCATTAAAGGAAATGTACATTGAAAAAAGAATAATGATTAACTTGAACATAGAACAGCAACACATGCCAGCAGTCCTAGCACTCAGGAAGAAAAATCCAAGGTCCTACCAGACTACATAGTGCATCCGAGGCCAAGGTGACAAAATGCTGAGGCACCGTATCAAACATAGAATTTAAATAAACAGACCTGGCTGCTCTTTCAAATTACCTGGCTCCATTTCTAGCACCCACACACTAGATAACAACTGTGTAGAACTCCAGTTCTAGGGGCTCCACCTCTGTGGGTACTGAGCAGTGTACATGCATATGCAGGCAAAACATCCATAAACATAAAATAAAAATAAATAAGTCTTAAAATGAAACAAACAGGCACCAAAAAAAAAATCACATAAAAGAGGGGTGGGGATAGAGCTCCAATGTTAGAGTGCTTGGATCCCTGGGTCCTATCCTCTGATCTGCATAACTAGACAGATTGGAATACCCTCTAAATCTCAGCACATGAGAAATAAGGGCAAAACCAGGCTGGACAGTGTTTAATGGTTGACCCTCCTGTTGGAGGTGCTCATTTGTAGCATTTGATAATTGATTTTAAAAACCTACTGGGTATTATATTTCTGTCTGTTTAATAATTGTTATGACGGTTTGGAACAAAAGGGATAGAAAATATCTCAAGTCTGTGCGATCCTTTTCCATATTCAAGAACCCCTCACCCATCAGGGGCTTTGCAAACATCCAAACAAAAATCAGGAATAAAGGATCAGGGTTTGACATTGATTTGTCTAGTTACTTAAATAGCTAGTTAGTTGAGTTAGTTAGTATGTTCGTTATGAAGAAGGTCTCATGAAGCCCAGGCTGACATCACACTCACCATGTAGAGGGAGAAAACCTTGAATTTCTAATCCTGTCTCTAACTCCACGTGCTAAGATACGGGGGTTCACCACTCTACTTGGTTTTACACAGTGCTGGGCAGTGAACTAGTATGTCATGCATGCTAGGCAATCACTAAGCCAACCTAACTACCTAGCCCAAACAAAATAATTCTAAAGGAGATCATGACTAACAATCCAAGGAAGGACTCATAATCCAAGATGATGACGAAATGTGGCCTTTGTTGTAATTCTGCAGTTAGCAAGACAAAGGTTGACTATCCCAAGAAAGGACAGCAGGAGTCAGGTAGAAAAGTTGTCATCCTGCAGCATCCGATGGGCTATTGCACAAGGTTATAGGAGGGGTGTGTGGGATTGCACAGGGCCTGTTAGTTCTTTGTTGCCAGGATCCAGGGTGAACAGGAGTTACTAGGGTAGGACTTGAGTCTGTGGAAGTTTTGCAGGGAAAGTGGAATTAAGTTTGCAAGCAATGAGTCTCCGTGGGTCATCAGATTGGGAGATGAGATTTTTGGATTGTTTGCGTGTGTGTGTGTGTGTGTGTGTGTGTGTGTGTGTGTGTGTGTACATGTGTGTGTGTATGAAAGATTAGATAAAGAAGTTGAAAGACAGAATCACAAACAAATTCGAAGAATTTGTTGATGGATGGTAGCTGGTTTGTTTTAAGGACCTTAGTTCTATCCAAAGTTCTAGAATCGGGCAACAAATGACCCCTTATTCTGTGAAGCAGAATGAGTGCTTCCAGGAGCTGAGATTTGGAGATACACATGAACCAAGTAAAGCAGAGACAACACGAAGTAGTGATGTCCATTCTTAACTTTTCTTGACATAGGTGAGGCCTTCATGTATGTATACATACATACACACAAACACACACACACACATACATACATGCAGTTCATATTATTAGGTGCAATTTTGCTTTAACTTCAATTTGGGCTCTAAAACAGTAGAGACCCTTCTACTTTCCAGAAAAAGAAGACATTAAAAAATGGTGTCATGTGCAAATTCTCGTTTGCTGAAACTTGAGCCATCTGCCACATCGCAGGGCTTGCAATAAAAGTTGAATCCAGCAACAGGTTGAAGGGGAGGGAAGAGGAGACATATGCACTCGTCATCACCGACCCTTCTTGGTTGATTTCACACTGTGATGCTTCTCCCAGCACACTGTCAAGGCTCACTGATTCCAAGGATAATTCAAAGGTGAGTGTAGAACCCATGACGTCTATAGGTTTGCCACATTAAAGACCATGACTAGTGTATTCAATTTCCCATCTGAGCAGAGGCATTTCACACTTTGACAGTAATAGATCCTACTGTGAGGAGAGAATGTGATGCAGTCCTCAAAATGTTTCCCTTCCGAGTCTAAAGATGTGGGTTTGATCCTCAGAACTCGGGTACAGATGTAAGGTGCAGGACCAGGTGAGTGGCCCTTGCTGCAAAAAGTACGTGTGAGTCAAGACTGGCGAGCCCACTTCAATCCCCAGAACACACGTAAAGGTGAAGGGAGAGAACCAACTGTGCAATTGTCCTCTGACCTCCCCAACAGTGCTGCGGCACATTGCACTCCCCATATTAATGATCGATGTAATCATTTTGCTGTAATCAATCACAGTATGGGGCAAAGACAGGGGAACCCTGGGGCTTACGACTTCCTCAGTCTAGCCTGATGGATGAGACAGTGAGAGATCCTGCTCCCAGGAGTCGGCTGGTGCTTGTCAGGCCGGCACCCACCTTCCTATGGTCTCTCTTGTACACATACAATCTCCATATGGAGCTGAACATGTGAACCTGCACATACATGTACACACGCATACAGCACACACATATAACACACACACACACACACACACACACACACACACATGCTGAACCACCGATTTAAAGAATGCCCTACAGGTCCTATGGTGACGTTTTGAACTGAAGTTTCTTCTTCTCCAATGACTATAGCTTTGTCAAGTTGACATCCTGCTAGACAGCACAACATACAAAATATTTTGACTTTTCTACAAATAATATTTTCCAGTTTCAGGAAATAGAGATGGAGGGAGGGTGTGTGTGTGTGTGTGTGTGTGTGTGTGTGTGTAAAATAAAAGCGAGGAAGTGAAGAACCAACAAGATCATTGTCAGGCAATCTGGAGTCCCTAAATAAATTTAAGGTCTACAACCCTCACCAATTTTACATACATACAAACATACATACACACACTCAATATTTATTTATTGTTAGTAGAGTCACACAGAGCTAGGAGCCACTGTCAACTTTAATATGTATATGTGATCATTTTAGGGGCAGGAGCAGATGGCTCGACACTTAAGAGTGCTCACTGCTCTTCCAGAGGATCTCAGGTCAGTTCCCAACATGCACCTACATGAGAGCTAAAAACCATTTGCAGCACCAGCTCCAGGGGATCTGATGCCTCTTCTGACCTCTACCTGTTCCTGCATTGCAAATGTTGTGTGTATGCAGGCCAATACACATAGACACACACACACACACACACATACACACACAAACACACACAAACACACACATATACACACACACATAAACACACACACATGTACACAAAATAAAATAAGCACATATAAAATGTGATCAGTCTTGGTGTTACCTTTAGGATAAGTAGCTTTACTCCTTTGGGCCAGTGCAGAGGCTCCATGTAAGTGACCACAGCCTATGTATTTTATTTAACCAATAACTTGGCTAAATAGCCAAATTTATTCAACATATTGTATATATGTTTAAATTTTTTACATTTCAGCTGAGATTACAAAGACATTATATGAATAAAACTTAGAAAGGACTGAATATTTTTTCTGCAATGCAAAAAGAAGTCAAGCCTTGAAGAATCTTTAACACAGTGTGGCTCTTTCTGTAGACAGGCCCGTCCCAGTGTTAACTGCAATTTCCCTTCTTTTACTCTGAAACAGTAGAGAGCCATGTGTTTTCCAGAGAAAGAAGACAGACCACTTACACCATGTAATGGCATTCAAACACCTACTTGGTGAAACTTCAGTCATCTGCTACATCCCGGTTGTTGGAATAAAAGCTGAATTCAGCGGGTGGAGGGGAGAGAGGAGATGGGCTGGGGCAGGAGATCACCCTAGTTCAGACCTACAGGGAGGGATGTTAAGACTTTCCTTAAGACTCCACTGCATCTTCTCAAGTGTTAGTCTGAGAAGGTTACATGGACAGAAGTAGACGCCTGAGTGAGTGTGCATGGCCTGCCAGGGAGAGGGACGTTAGCATGCATGTACCTGGAGAGTGTGACGGGATGCGGCTGGGTAGGTGGCCTCCATACATAGTCTCTACTCCAGGCACTGATGCTTCTGATTTGGGGCCTTCATTCATTTAATTTTGTGTGCATTGGTGTGAAGTTGTCAAATCCCCTGGAACTGGAGTTATAGACAGTTGTGAGCCGCCTTGTGGGTGCTGGGAATAGAACCTGGGTCCTTCAGAAGAGCAGACTGTGCTCTTAACCTCTGAGCCATCTCTCCAGTCCCGCTGCTTTTTCATTTTAAATTTAGTTTATTTAGCTCTGCTCTGACATGACTACTGTATTGGAGATGAAAAGCATCTGACATCACTAAGGACTTCTGTGTTCCCAACATGTACAACTACCTAATTCAAACTGCCGCCTCAGCCTTTTTATATTATTTATTTTATGTGCTTTTGGGGTTAAGTGCAATCAAGACTCGTAAATAATTTTACAGTGACTTGGGCCCCTGAGATCTCAGATAAACTACAGAGGAATATTTAATGCATGGATTCCAGAAAAAAAGTTGCAATGCCTGTCATTTTTATTCACCTATGCTAATATACTGAGGTAGGCACACCCTCCTTCAGTCTCCAGTGGGAAGGGATTAAGGACCCTACTTGTCACAGAGCCAAATCTGAAAAGGTCTTCCAACAGAATACTACTGTGTTACCCAGTATAAAAGAAGCTGCAGGTAAGGCCGCCTGTCTCCATTCATCCTGGGTTTCAGAGGCTGCACAAGACCCAACTTTGAGAAGGTGAGAGCCTAGGTCTGTCTGTGCCTAATGGTTGGTATCTCAGAGCTGTGCTGTCAGTGTGGTGTGTATCTCTCTGACCCAGGCACTCGTCTCCTGGCTTCCTTAGCATGATCACCCTGTATTGGGAGTGGGCTGCATTGGGGCTTGTGGGAACATTTATTTATCTATTCTGTAGTACTGCAGGATGGGTCTCAGGTCCTCGCTCAGATTAAAGTTCCCTATCACTGAACTCTATTCCCAACCCTGGTGCTTTTGATTTCTCCAATTCTACATACTCTCGGACTTCTTTTGTGAACGGGCAAGTATCAAATAAAAAACATAATCACAAATAAAGGAAGACAAGAGCATGACAATGATGGCTAACAGTAGAGACATTCTTTGGTGGCATTCGTCCAGGAGTGTCCATTGCCCACAGTTAGCTTCATTTGAGGACACTGCTCTCTCTACACAGTGATTTAATCATCATGGAGAAATAAAATTCAGACCATGAGCACTCTCAGTTGCCCGTGTAGCTCACTGTCTGATCATTAAAGCCTCATCCTTCTCGTTACACTTCCATATCTGCGCATGCTTCCGGCGCTGACATTGGAGGGGCTCACACACCTCTCTCCCCTTATGCTTTCTGTTTATACAAGAGGCCGTTGGTGTTCACAGGTATGTTCCAGGCAAGCAAAACCCACCTGAATGAACTCCAGATAAAACGCCTGGAGGAGATCCTCATTGTCATTGACAAGCAGGACCAGATCATTGGGGCCGACACCAAGAAGAACTGCCACCTGATGGAAACCATTAACAAGGGTGAGTGGAAAGGAGGGTGCCATGTGCAGGCCTGGTGCCATGGGCCACTCTGAGCCATGCAGGGTCAGGAGGCAGCTGTCCAGCGGGTGCTGCTGCGGCTGCTGCTAACTTGATAAGGCTAACACTTCCATCAGTGCACTGGGTGATGCAGACTGTGACTGCTGCCTCGAAGGGATTGGGAAAGTCAGAAATTGTAGACAAGCTGGGGGTGGCGCTGTACATCTTTACTCCCAGTAGAGAAGCAGAGACAAGTTATCTCTGTGAGTTCAAGGCCAGCCTCTTCTCCATAGGCAGGCCTGTCAGGTCTATATGTGTCTCCAGGAAAAGGGGTTGGTGGGAGACACCCCACTGTGAGCCCTCTAGGTGCCTCATGTGTCCCAACTTCCAGGCATAAGCAGTGACTCTCTGTGCCACTGGGCCATCCATATGCCTGCACAGTGTGGCCAAAGCAGCTAGAACATACTTTCAAGATTATAGCTTTAGATTCACACAGTGGGGCTCAGCCTGCCTTGCAAGGCTTACTTTACTTCTTGGCTCTCTAGCTTTTGTTTACAAGTGGAGGAAAACTGCAGTACTCACTTGCAGACTTTCTGTGTGTAAATAAATACTGAATCACCAAATGCCAATCGACTGGCATAGGTTCTATCCCAGCAAGAATCACCAGCCACTCCTGGTGCCATCATCCTGAGTTGCATGAGACTGAGAAAGAGATGGATATGCAGACTCCATGCTGACTCCAGCATGACCCTCGCACATGCTCACTTTGCAGGCCTGCTACACCGAGGCTTCAGTGTGGTCCTCTTCAACACACAAAACCAGCTCTTGGTTCAGCAGAGAGCAGATGCCAAGTACACTTTTCCTGGTGAGCCACCCAGGTCAACCCCAGGGAGCACTGGAGTCTAACTTAGGGTTTGGGAACCTGACAGGGATGTGAGAGAACCCATCTGAGCACTCTTCCCTCCTAACCCCGTGTGTGTGTGTGTGTGTGTGTGTGTGTGTGTGTGTGTGTGTGTGTGCGTGTGTGTGTGTGTTTGAGCGTGTGTGTGTGTGTTTGAGAGAGAGACAAAGAGAGAGAGAGAGAAGAGAGAGAGAGAAACAGAGAGAGAGAGAGAAGAGAGAGAAACAGAGAGAGAGAAACAGAGAGAGAGAGAAAAGAGACAGAAAGACAGTCCCACTGCCACTAGATACAATGAAATTAAATTCTAAGCATTTTGCAACTCGAATCAAGCTGTGAGATTTTATAATCTACTATTTGCATATAGAAGAGCTGATACTGATAAAAGTCCAAGGTGAACCCACTCTCTACACTAACTATGACCAGGAAGGAAATTGCTCCTATTCAATAAAGAGTGTTCTCTCTAAAGCTGCATGCTATATGTTGCCCCAAGACATTTTACAGATTCCTGTTCTAGTCACCCTTTATATGTGCCTGAGGAGCTGGAAGAGGAGGATGCCGTGGGAGTGAGGAGGGCGGCCCTGAGACGTCTGCAGGCTGAACTGGGCATCCCCCAGGACCAGGTACCCACTCACTCAGCATGGGCTCAATGAACTTTTTCATGTGCTCAGGGGTCTGTTTAATACGTAGAATGTCACATGACATTGCTGTCAAGTTTCATCCATCAAAAGCTGACCTAGGAAGTGTCTGCTGGCCTAACAGGGCTTCTGTCTTGCATAGGAAACAATGTTCCTGTGAAGTGCCCAACCCTGGTCCACAGGAGAGGCTATGGAACAAGGCACTGTATTGAAGCTGCTTTTCTTTCCATTCTCAAAAAGAAATCTTTCACATACCTGCATGTCCTAATGCTCAGAGCTGTGTTCAGCCTCATGTCCTGTTCACATGTGGTCTTCATTGTGAATGAAAAGTGAAGCTGTTGTTATAGAAATGGTGCCCTCTTCAATGTCATCTGCCTACACGCTAATAAAGTGCAAGTGCTTCAGAGGCACTCTATGAAAAGGACTGAGCAAAGGAATCAACTGTTTTGTTTTAATCTAAGTTTTATCTATTACTGAATTAATAATGTACCAACTTTGACACAGACTTCCATAATGGACAGCATTTTCATGAACCGGATCTACCACAAGAGTCCTTCTGATGATATCTGGGGAGACCATGAGAATGGCTATCTTTCTGTTGGTGAGGAAGATCCCAGAGAAGTGAGAAGCTACAGCTATATGAGCCAGGAGGACGTGCAGGAGCTACTGGACAGGGGGACCCGTGGAGAAGAGAAGATCACCCCTTGGTTCAGGACCATTGCAGAAGGCTTCCTGTTATCTTGGTGGCCCCATTTAGAGGATGTGTCCCCATTTGTGGAGCCTGACAAGATATATGGGCTGTGAGTCGTGAGAAGTACAGTTATAGGAGAGGTCATCTCCAAGCCATGATTGGAATACATAAGGATGAGGGTAGTTATAGAAGTTGAGTGCTGAAATCCTTCAGTCACTTTGTCAGCTAAAATCCACCCTGTGAGTTTTAACTAGTAGTTCCCTTGATTCTTCGTGCTCTTAAAAAGTTTTCAACTGCAGTCTACAGAAATATCACTTTCCTCCCTAAAAGTTCTGTGCGGTGCATCTGATACCCTGTAGTCTCTGTAGAGCAGAGGCTCAGACAAGGACCACTGCAATCCCGGTCGTCTCTGCCTGTTATAGTCATCACTTGCAACTGCAGAATTCCCTCCGGTGGGATGGGCTGCATGATTGTAACAATATGCAGGAGGAGTTTGTGGCTGGAAGGGGGTTGGGCACACCTTAGGTCACAGCACTCCGGAGGCAGAGGCAGATGGATCTCTAAGTTTGAGGCTAGGCTGATCTACTTAGAGAGTTCCAGAACAGCCTGGGCTACACAGAAAAACCCTATCTCCAAAAACTAAAATAAATAGAAAGATAAAAAGGTAAGTAGATGGTTGAAAGATAGGTAGGTAGGTAGGTAGGTAGATAGGTAAAATAAAGTTAAAAGAGGCAGAAATTTGCATTTCTAATCAGGTTCATTAACTTCACAGAAGCTCGCCCTCATTTGGTGAGCCAAACCCCAGAATTCCAGTTGCTTTCAGGTCTACTTGTACGCTATCTAGTATGAGTTACAAAAGAAAATACAGGACAGTTTTGGACAAATATAAAGAGAAATCAAAACTTTCATTTTCTTCAAAATGAGTAAGGGATGAATATTTTTGGCAAAATGCTATGCCTACATTATAAAAAATGTTGAATGTCTATTCCAAAGTATCTGTAATCTATAAATCATGGAAACACTGAATGCAGACTCTGGAGTCATTGACTTGATAGTCGGCGAACTGGAACTGTGATAAAATAGCTGGGAAGCAAACTTAGTACAGCAGGAACGATTGCTTTGGGTTTACTGTATCAAAGTCTCAATGTGTGTTCTATGGCTCAACTGCTTTGGACCTAAGGTAAGACAGAAACCAGTAAGGCAAAAGCTAGAGCTATGAGGTAGGTAGAAGAGGGCAAAGTTCATGTTGGCGAGGAAGCACAAAGAGGGAGAGAGACGCACAGAGAAGAGTAAATCCTTCACAGGCATAACCCACCTAGGTCCTACCTACTTAGAGCCCATTATCTATGAGTTCAATAGATTTGCCCACTGTTGCAATAAGAAAGCCCCGATGTTCTAGTCACCTAAACTATCTATCATCAATCCTGCATCAGGGTCAACCCTTTAATGCATGGACTTTGGGAGAAACATTTCTGAAATAACTAATAACAATCAAACGAAAAAAACTAGCTATTTTGATTTTTCTTGGTTTTTGATTTTTTTTTTTGCGGGGGGTTGTTTTTTGACTAATGAGAAAAGTAATTTCTTGTTACTACAAAAACAAAATTTTTTTGTTAACTGCTTGTTAAATCCTTTGCCATTTGCTGTCTTATAGCATTCAGTCATTTTTCTCGGTAATAAATAAAAACTAAGAACAAATTATCTGTTCCTTCACTGATTATTGTATGGCCTATAGTCCTGGGGTGATTGTTGGAATAAGGAATTCATAGGATTTCAAGGTAGAACTGGTCACTTGGAGAGGAGGGCTTCTGTCATTAGGATCTCTTCTCTGTCATTCCTAGTCTTGTCCCTTGCCACATTTAGACTCAGTGCTTTTGTCCTGATGACATCCCCAGCAGAGTCGAGGAGTCATCTGCACTTGTCATCACCGACCCTTCTTGGCTGATTTCACACTGTGATGTTTCTCCCAACAATTTCCCAGCACACTGTCGGGGAGCACTGATTCCAACGATAATTCAAAGATGAGTGTAGAACCCATGACATCTATAGGTTTGCCACATTAAAGACCGTGGTTAGTGTATTCAATTTCCCATCTGAGCAGAGTCATTTCACACTTTGACAGTAATAGATCCTACTGTGAGGAGAGAATGTGATGCAGTCCTCAAAATGTTTCCCTTGCAAGTCTAAAGACGTGGGTTTGATCCTCAGAACTCAGGTACAGATGTAAGGTGCAGGACCAGGTGAGAGGCCCTTACTGCTAAAAGCATGTATGAGTCAAGACTGGCGAGCCAAGTTCAATCCCCAGAACACACGTAAAGGTGAAGGGAGAGAACCAACTGTGCAATTGTCCTCTGACCTCCGCAACAGTGCTGTGGAACATTCCACTCCCCATATTAATGATCGGTGTAATCATTTCATTGTAATCAATCACAGTACTAAGGCAAAGACAGGAAAATCCCTAGGGCTTACTGCTTCCTCAATCTAGCCTGATGGATGAGACAGTGAGAGATCCTGCTCCCAGGAGTTGGCTGGTGCTTGTGAGGCCGACACCCACCTTCCTGTGGTGTCTCTTGTACTCATACAATCCCCATATGCAACTGAACATGTGAACCTGCACATAATGTGCACATGCATACAGCACACACATATAACACACACACACACACACACACACACACACACACACACACACACACACTCACCTGATGAACTACTAAACTCCACAATGAGACCCAAGCAGGGCCATGTGTGACAGTAGACAGACAGATTCTCTCAGCTCAGCCACACCTGCCCATTCAGTCTACACTGACAAAACCTGCCCCAAATCCTTCTAAGGGTTCTGTTGTTGTTGTTTTCACCAAGAAGGCTCACTTCTAATTCTCCTTCCAACTAAGACTCTGCATTGCAAACTAGCTTCCAAATACTCCTGCTGGTTCAGGGCTGAGCTTAGAATAGGAAAGATGACCGAAGTATCCACACCACACAGGACACGTCATTTAAACCCAAGCTCAAGCTCTGCTTGAAGTGGAACAATACACAGATCCTACTTGGGGTTTTTATTGCTGCAGTGAAACACCATAACCAAAGCAACTCAGGGAGGAGAGGGTTTATTTTTCTTATGCTTCTGACTACTGTTCACTACTGAAGGAAGTCAGGACAGGAACTCGGAGGCAGAAGCTGATGCACAAGCCATGGATGGATGCTGTTACTGGCTTCTCCTCATGGCCTGCTCAGCCTGCTTTCTTATACAACCTAGGATGACCAGCCCAGCAGTGGACCAATGAATAATGAACTGGGCACTTTCCCTGACAATCACCAATTTAAACAATGCCCTACAGGTCCTATGGTGGCGTTTGGCAACTGAAGTTTCTTCTTCTCCAATGATTATAGCTTTGTCAAGTTGACATCATGCTAGACAGCACAACATACAAAATATTTTGACTTTTTCTACAAATAATATGTTCCAGCTTCAGGAAATAGTGATGGTTTGGGTGTATATATGTGTGTGTGTGTGTGTATGTGTATGTGTGTGTGTGTGTGTGTGTGTGTGTGTGTGTGTGTGTATAAAATAAGAGCAACGATGTGAAGAACCAACAAAATGATTGTCAGGCAATCTGGTGTCCCTAGATAAATTTAAGGTCTACAACCCCTCACCGTTTTTACATACATACATACATACATACATACATACATACATACATACATACACTCAATATGTATTTATTGTTACTAGAGTCAAACAGAGCTAGGAGCCACTGTCAACTTTAATATTTACATGTGATCATTTTAGGGGCAGGGGGAGATGGTTTGACACTTAAGAGTGCTCACTGCTCTTCCAGAGGATCTCAGTTCAGTTCTCAACATGCACCTACATGATAGCTCAAAACCTTTTGCAACACCAGCTCCAGGGGATCTGATGAATCTTCTGATATCTACCTGTTCCTGCATGCACATGGTGTGTGTGTGCGTGTGTGCAGGCCAATGCACACACACACACACACACACACACACACACACACACACACATAGAGAAACTTACACAAAATAAGTAAACACATACAAAATGTGAATAGTCTTGGTGTGACCTTCAGGGTAAGTAGCTTTACTCCTTTGGGCCAGTGCAGAGGCTCCATGTAAGTGACCACAGCCTAAGTATTTTATTTAATCAATAATTTGGCTAAGTAGCAATCTAATCAGTACGTCTAGACTAACTTTACATGAGTTCATTGAGATGAATGGTGTTGGGAATGGAAAAATATTGGTTTTTATTTGTGTGTTCATTACAATAATGTGACTTTTAAAATTAATATATGTATGTATACATATATGTAACTTATATATGAAAGTAAAGATTTGATTTATTCAACATATTGTGTATATGTTTGAATTTTAGCATTTCAGCTGAGATTACAAAGACTTTATATGAATAAAACTTAGAAGGGACTGAATATTTTTTCTGCAATGCAAAAAGAAGTCAAGCCTTGAAGAATCTTTAACACAGTGTGGCTCTTTCTGTAGACAGGCCCGTCCCAGTGTTAACTGCAATTTTCCTTCTTTCACTCTGAAACAGTAGAGCCATGTGTTTTCCAGAGAAAGAAGACAGACCACTTACACCATGGAATGGCGCTCAAACACCTACTTGGTGAAACTTCAGTCATCTGCTACATCCCAGTCGTTGGCATAAAAACTGAATCCAGCGGGTGGAGGAGAGAAAGAAGATGGGCTGGGGCAGGAGATCAGCCTAGTTCAGACCTACAGGGAGGGATGTTAAGACTTTCCTTAAGACTCCACTGCATCTTCTCAAGTGTCAGTCTGAGAAGGCTACATGGACAGAAGTAGACGCCTGAGTGAGTGTGCATGGCCTGCCAGGGAGAGGGACGTTAGCATGCATGTACCTTGCGAGAGTGTGACGGGATGTGGCTGGGTAGGTGGCCTCCATACATAGTCTCTACTCCAGGCACTGATGCTTCAGATTTGGGGACTTCATTTATTTAATTTTGTGTGCATTGGTGTGAAGATGTCAGATCCCCTGGAACTGGAGTTATGGACAGTTGTGAGCTGCCTTGTGGGTGCTGGGAATAGAACCTGGGTCCTTCAGAAGAGCAGACTCTGCTCTTAATCTCTGAGCCGTCTCTCCAGCCCCGCTCCTGCTTTTTCATTTTAAATTTAGTTTATTTTGCTCTGCTCTGACCTGACTACTGTATTGGAGATTAAAAGCATTCTGACATCGCTATGGACTTCCATGTTCTAGACATGTACAACTACCTAATTCAAACTGCCACCTCAGCCTTTTTATTTTACTTTATGTGCTTTTGGGGTTAAGTGCAATCAAGACTCTTGCATAATTTTACAGTGACTTGGGCCTCTGATCTCAGATAAACTACAGAGGAATAGTTAATGCATGGATTCCAGGAAAAAAGTTGCAATACCTGTCATTCTTATTCGTCTATGCTGATACACTGAGGTAGGCACACCGTCTGTCAGTCTCCAGTGGGAAGGGATAAGGACAGAGACTGTTTTGTCACAGAGCCAAATCTGAAAAGGTCTTCCAACAGAATACTACTGTGTTACCACATATAAAGGAAGTTGCACGTGAGGCCGCCTGTCTCCATTCACTATGGGTTTCAGAGGCGGCACAAACTCAACTTCAGAGAAGGTGAGAGCCTAGGTCTGTCTGTGTCTAAAGGTTGGTATCTCAGAGCTGTGCTGTCAGTGCCGTGTGTATCTCTCTGACCCAGGCACTCGTCTCCTGGCTTCCTTAGCATGATCACCCTGTATTGGGAGTGGGTTGCACTGGGGCTTGTTGGGACATTTATTTATCTATTCTGTAATACTGCACATTGGGTCTCAGGTCCTCACTCAGATTAAACAAGTTCCCTATCAGTGAACTCTATTCCCAAACCTGGTGCTTTGATTTCTCCAATTCTAGATACTCCCAGACTTCTTTTGTGAACAGGCAAGTATCAAATAAAAAACATAATCACGCAAACACTGACGGGGCCCACGAGGATCTGGCACCTTCCAACACAATCTAGCACTGCAGTATCCCAAGATATCTGCTGGATATCTTGACAGAAGCACATGTTCCAATTCCGTGGCAGCCCAGAACAGCTGCCCCACATTCCCTTACACTTAAATCTGCACATGAAAGAATACACAACACAATGACCTTAGATCCAATTGATAAGATATACTTGCCCAACTGCTCCCAAACCCCTTGGGAGAGAGAGCTTGCCTCCCGGACAGGTGGGCACTCCTGACTGCAGAGCGGTAGAGACCAACTATACTGCCCACCCCTGCCCACATCCCTGGCCCAAGAGGAAACTTTATACAGCCTCTGGGAATCAGAAGATAGGGACACTCTTAGGGCAGACCCCATGCAGTCCAGACACCTCCCAGACCTGAAGGGAATCGGTCAACAGTTCTCTGCACCCAAATCCGGTGGGAGGGAGAGCTAAACCTTAAGAGTGATAGACACGCCTGGGAAGCCAGAAGAGACTACACTCTGCCCACATTTCTGATTCCAGAGGAAAACACCTAACGCCATCTGGGACCCCAGTGCACCAGGGCTCCGGGAAAAGGTGGCGCAGACCCTCCTGGTTGCTGCCCTCACTGAGAGCTCAAAAGCAGCCTGCCACAAGCAACTTGAGCTGCGGGACCACAGGTAAGACCAACTTTTCTGCTGCAAGTGACCTGCCTGGTGAACTCAAGACACAGGCCCACAGGAACAGCTGAAGACCTGTAGAGAGGAAAAACTACACGCCCGAAAGCAGAACACTCTGTCCCCATAACTGGCTAAAAGAAAACAGGAAAACAGGTCTACAGCACTCCTGACACACAGGCTCATAGGACGGTCTAGCCACTGTCAGAAATAGCAGAACAAGGTAACACCAGAGAAAACCTAATGCCAAGTGGCAAGCACAGGAACCCAAGCAACAGAAACTAAGACTACATGGCATCATAGGGACTCAATTCTCCCACCAAAGCAAACACTGAATATCCAAACACACCAGAAAAGCATGATCTAGATTTAAAATCACATTTGATCATGATGCTGGAGGACTTCAAGAAAGACATGAAGAAGTCCCTTAGAGAAACGCAGGAAAACATAAATAAACAAGTAGAAGCCTATAGAGAGGAATCACAAAACAGGACCCCCATTGAAGGAATCAGAGAAAGATCTGTTTATTTATGTTTTCTTGGAATTCTTTCAGGCATTTTTGTGATTCCTCTCTGTAGGCTTCTACTTGTTCTCTAAGGGAGTTCTCCACGTCTTTCTTGAAGTCCTCCAGCATCATGATCAAATATGATTTTGAAACTAGATCTTGCTTTTCTGGTGTGTTTGGATACACATGTTTATTATGGTGGGAGAATTGGGCTCCGATGATGATGCCATGTAGTCTTGGTTTCTGTTGCTTGGGTTCCTGCGCTTGCCTCTCGCCATCAGATTATCTCTAGTGTTACTTTGTTCTGCTATTTCTGACTGTGGCTAGACTGTCCTATAAGCCTGTGTGTTAGGAGTGCTGTAGACCTGTTTTCCTGTTTTCTTTCAGCCAGTTATGGGGACAGAGTGTTCTGCTTTCGGGCGTGTAGTTTTTCCTCTCTACAGGTCTTCAGCTGTTCCTGTGGGCCTGTGTCTTGAGTTCACCAGGCAGGTCACTTGCAGCAGAAAAGTTGGTCTTACCTGTGGTCCTAAGGCTCAAGTTCACTCGCGGGGTGCTGCCCTCGGGCTCTCTGTGGCGGCAGCAACCAGGAAGATCTGCGCTGCCCTTTCCGGGAGCTTCAGTGCATCAGGGTTCCAGATGGCCTTTGGTGTTTTCCTCTGGTGTCTGAGATGTATGTGCAGAGAGCAGTCTCTTCTGGTTTCCCAGGCTTGTCTGCCTCTCTGAAGGTTTAGCTCTCCCTCCCATGGGATTTGGGTGCAGAGAACTGTTTATCCGGTCTGTTTCCTTCAGGTTCCAGCGGTGTCTCAGGCAGGGGTCCTGCCGCTCCTGGGCCCTCCCCCACGGGAGCCCAGAGGCCTTATACAGTTTCCTCTTGGGCCAGGGATGTGGGCAGGGGTGGGCAGTGTTGGTGGTCTCTTCCGCTCTGCAGCCTCAGGAGTGCCCACCTGACCAGGCGGTTGGGTCTCTCTCTCACGGGGTCTGGGAGCAGAGAGCTGCTGCAGGCCGGGATCCTCGGGTGTAGGTCATCCTTCTTGGTCTCCATCTCGATTCTCCTCCTCCGTCCCCTTCTCTCCCGCCTTACAAAAGCTTTGTCCCCGCCTTATTTTTTTTACTCTACAATCATGGCCTTGACCTAACTTGTGCCAGCCCTCACTTGCATATAGACATCAACCTACACTAGGTGTCCACCTTTTATTGGGAGTTACACCCTTTCCTTGGCCTGTTGTGTTCAGTGAGTTCTTGGATCTGTTTTCTTTGATACTATTTTAATATAGCCATGTTCCCCTGTGGTCCCAATTAACCCCAATATATTTATTAGGTACCTTTCATTTCCCAGTAATAGGTCATCTCAGCATGTCTGTGCATGTGGGTAGTGTTGAGCAGCAGATGCCCTTCAAAGGCCTACCCAAATGCAGTCATATTCCCTCTTCCAAATGTAGGGGAAGGCTGCTTCCCAAATAGAGTCTCTGTCTGAAGCTCTGCCCACAAAACCCCATTGTTGTGCACTCTTTGGAATGACAGTAAAAAAGCCTGCTCCCAACGGAGAGAAACTCAGTGACACTGCATGATTTTGATTCTTAATCCTTTGAAGTATCCATTGAAGAACCTGGCCAGCGAGGTTCTTGTTACTTTTACTTTCTTTGAACTCAATAGCTGCACTTCTTTGCTATTATCTTTGAGAATAAATATCAGGGTGCAATGGCTGTTCCAGGTTGTCAATTTGACTATATCTGGAATGAACTATGATCCAGAATTGGAGGGCTCAACTGTAATCCAGATCTTGAGTCTGGAACAAACAAGTTCCTGACCTGGATCTTCACATGGAGATCTAGACACACAGTAGCCATGAAAAACTTAGGCCTAGGCAAGAAGTACACAGCCTTAATTTGGGAAACCAAGGCAAGGAGATCTCTGAGTTCAAGGTCAGCTGGGACAGATCCAGGCATGGTGGTACGCACCTTTAGTCTGGACCACACCTTCTGCTGGAGACCTACATAAGGACATTGGCCGAAAGATTTGCTCTTCTTCATCTGCTTGCATTTACTTGCCAGCACATCCGTGGGAACTCAACTTCTACAGAAGACCAGCTGAAACAACTAGCCTTGTGGGACTGAGTAACTACTAGATTCTTGGACTTCCTATCTACATCTGACCATTTTTTGGGTAGTTAGACTACAGACTGTAATCACAGTGTATTCTCTCAGTATAGAGAGACATTCCATAAGTTCTGTGACTCCAGAGAACCCTGACTATTACACATGTAATCCCCCCAATTAGCTGTGAGGACTAAAAGGATGCTGAGAGGTTGACTGTAGTTAATTCATAGTAAGGGAATACTAAAGGTCTTAGGGGAGAAAAATAACTTTTACTCTTATGAGCCTTTACACCTAGATGCGTTTCCTTTCTCTTTTTGTTCTGATCAAGAATGACGAGAGTGTAAAGATTGGTGAGAAAGTCTGGAATGCCTGGAGGACTGATATAACACTGGGACAGCCAATGGTATCAGTCACAGGCTATATTAATCTCAGGGTAGGACTACCCTGTCTTGCTACCCTATTTCAGGTATCCTCCAGACTGCTATGCCCACAAATCTCTAATCACAGATGTTTATGCCCTATGGGTATTCAACTGAACTTTCATGGCAACTGTGGGTATTAAGGTTGACAGAAAACTAAATTAGGGATGGGCAAGATGACTCAGTGGGTAAAGATACCATCAAGGCTGATGACCTTAGTTCAATTCCCACGCCCCTCAGGATAGAAGGAGAGATCCACCTCCTTCCTGCTGTCTTCTGATCTCCAGATCTGCACTGTGATACAGGTAATACACACACATACTCTCTCTCTCTCTCTCTCTCTCTCTCTCTCTCTCTCTCTCACACACACACACACACACACACACACACAAATAAACATAATATTTTAAAGGTAGAACGAGAATACAATAACCAACTACCACATCCAATTTCACCTTCCTTATACTAGAAAGAATGAATGGCTGTCTGTTTAGGAGAAAATCATATTGGCTAGCAGAGAAGGGCATTTAAAGCCAAACAGCAAAAGATAATTTGTCCCCTACTGCGGATATGCAAAAGAAGAATGGAGGATGGGAGAGCGATCACTGGAGTCTGCCAACTTGTGTTTGTGTTCAGAAATGTGGCTCACACAGACTTGTACAAAATGTGGTCTTTAATGAAGTGATTTGAAGATAGGTTGGGCATTCTTGGTACTGGAGGTTTCTGAGGTCAAACAAGCTTGGGATCCTGTGCATACACTCCTCACAACCTACACTTGTGGCTCTAGGGTGAAGAGGGACATCTTTCTTTATGACAAAGACGTCCCAAGGCAAACATTATAAAGTACTAGTTGAATGCCATGTTTCCCAACAACAACCACATGTTCAACCTCTCTCAGCTGTCCATCCTTCTGACCATCCTCATGCTGACATACGAAAGTGTGGCCTCAGTATTGGTCTGAGCCTTAGCCTCTGGCTCTGACCAGTTTCTTCTGTTTCATTTGTGTCACATGCACAAGCTTATGCTTCATGTTTTCACTGCTTTGCTTCCTCACCATATTGGACTCTGACCCTCTGAGATCATGAGCCAAGCCAGTTAAGCAGTTTCAGTGCTTGATGACAATCATATAAGGGGAATTTAATATACATTAATAGACAGGGTGAACACACAATGGCCTGTGTGTGTTGAGGGGCAGACGTCAAAATATGAGCCACAGTTACCAAGCATGGTAGGTAGAAAAGTTGGGAGGTTGAGGAAGAAGAATTTTGAGTTCTAGGCTAACCTGGGTTACATAGTGTGATGCTATCACAAACAAACAAACAAACAAACAAACAGAGGTTAGACAAAATGAAATGAAATTGCTTTACAGATACAGGGTTTAATTTAGCAAGATGTAAAATGTAAGCAAAGGTTGTTGGGGGTACCTGGAAGAGAATGGGGGACAAGAGACTCAAAGAAAGATGCCAAGACAAGAGTCTGATCAAGGCGACAATTATATTTTTCCCAAAGCTGAATTTATACCATAACATGAGTAACAGAGGGAGCGGGGGGAAGTGTGAAACGTTTATGTAGGCCAAGGACACAGTATTCATGTGGTCAGGGAGTCGGCTGATGTTGACAGGATGTCAGAAAGGTCACAGGTTTGTCATATTATTAGTCAGCAGGAGAGCTTTATCGTATCATTCATCCTGACCACAGATTTGTATTAGTCCTCTGCAGCTCGCTGGGGATTCTCCATGAACCCAGTCATACTTAATTCTAACCATAATAATAGCATCAACAATGGAGGGCTTAAAGGGCATCACTCCAAACAGTAAAATCCGTATTATTTTTTTCATAAATGGTGTTCTCTCCTCCATAAGAAAATCGAAACAGCTGGCTAGAGACTTGAGTTCAAAGTGTTCTTTTGAGGACATCAAAAACACTTTGTCAAATCAACTACTTTAAAAAATTATATTTATTTAAATGACTGTTCACTCATTTACCCAACTGATTTGAGCTTGACTGCGTGACTGTGTTCTATACAAATAGTTAGCATAGCAGTGAAGCCAGAGGCTCCCAGCGGACAGGTTATCTATCCAGTGGCTGCAAGTCAGAGCAGGATACAAGTTAAGTATTAGCTAGGTACTCTAGTCTTGCCAAATTTGGGTGCTTAACAGATTATTCTGGATTTAATGTTCTTACGGTTTCCTCCACACAAAGCCTCAGGCCTTTGAGAGGACTGGCATGCCCGCCATTCAAGGGCTGCCTCAGGTGGTTGTGTAACTTCAGTTCTTACAGCGTTGACATCGACTCTATCTTTAGGGGATCTTTTCTTCTTTAGTTCCTCTGTTTCTAATTTGGGGAAAACAATACATTTCTTTCCCACACCGAGGCAGTTGAAAATAAAGTAATGAAGCAACTAGGGGAAAAAAGGCAAGAAACCACGGGATGGGATTGGTTGTTGGTAGCATGTTTGCGCGCTGTACGTGAAGCTGCAGGTTCAGCCTCCAGCACTGAGCAGGCATACTGGTGTGTGCCTGGAATCCAAGGACCAGGGGAGGTGGAGGCAGGAGGATCAGAAATTCAAAGTCATCCTTGGCTACACGAGAAGTTTGAGGCTGGTCTGGGATACATAGCTCTGTGTCAAGAAAGAAAAGAAAAGAAGATTCAGAGTTAATGATAATGATTTTTGGCTTTCTGGAAAAGAGGAGTCCTTTCCCTGTTTTGGTCCGGGTGCATAGCTAACATCTGAGCTGTGGGTCTGCCCTGAGCTCAGTGCTGAACTGGGGCATCCTCACAGCCAGTGTCTTATTTCCGGTTCCTCATACTCTGTATATCTTGTCAAGCTCTATGAACCGGGTCGCTTCATCTAAGTAAGGCCACCATGCATACAGGAACTGCTCCACGACGAATCTCAGCCAGGGGGTCACTTGGACTTCACCCCGGGCCCCCCTTTCTAGAAGCTCTTCCAGTTCTTCTCGAGTCAGGTAGCTGAAGCTACTGACTTCACTCGGATCTGGACAGATCTTGACGTCTTTCTTGATAAGCAGAAGGTAACAAACTTCGTGTTCTCCCCAGACTGCATCAGATTTTGCCTTATAATGATACCTTTTCATAAACACGATGTCCTCTAGAGAAACCTGTGATGGAAATTGATACAATGAGAACAAATCTGGTGTAAAATGCAGAATACGTGGAGAAATAAAAGCAAATATATGTGTTCTCAAGAGAGATTAACAACTTTGTTTAGTAGTTGGTAATTGATTAAAGCTTAATTTGGTTGACTGATCTGTTCATTTTTTTTGTGATTGTAATATATTTTATAAATGATGGATTTTTTTTTTTGGTTCTTTTTTTTTGGAGCTGGGGACCGAACCCAGGGCCTTGCGCTTCCTAGGTAAGCGCTCTACCACTGAGCTAAATCCCCAGCCCCGGATTTTTTTACAGTATATTCACACACGTGTAAAATATACTTTACACACACACACCCTTTAACACCTCTTGCCTCTTTTTTTACTTCTTGTTGTTACCCTCTTTCCTAACCATCAATCTTCTGTTTTCACCATAAACACACTCACAGACACACACAGAGACAAACACACGTACACACAGACAGACACACAGATAAACACACAAACATACAAATCTAGATTATGTTTATGAAATAAAATGTGATAATTGTCTTTCTTAGTCTTGTTTTGTTTGGTGTGATGATAACACACATAAATTAATGATAAAATAAATTTTAAAATATTTTTAAAAGAATATATTACACACACATATCCCCCACATTTGTTTTAAATAATATCAAACTTTTACACATCCAATCCAGTCTACTTCTAGAATTTGGCTGCTGTGACTACTGTCCCAAGAAACATACACATGTATCTTTGTTGTATGTGTACAAGGACTCCTATGGGCCTGTGTACATGAGCTATAGGACCAGCTCAAATGGAAGTCTTTTTTTTCTTTAACAAGCAGCAACATCTTGTTTGGCATTTCAATGTAGTTAGGGTAATTATTAGGGTAATGGTTATGATGTTTAAGTTTCACTCCATGCCCTTTAATATACATTAAGGATAAAAGACCCGTATGAACTCCAGACATGAAGGGGAGAGGTATACTTCCACAGCACTCTTTGCCATTTTTCTTAGAAGTTTTCAGATATGCCATAGGGCATGGCATGACCGTGCATCATCTCTAGGCATTTTCTTTGGTACTCACAACACAACACTGGTGTAAAAAGAAGGGAAACAGGGGCTGCTAAATAGAGCTCGTGCTTGCTTTATTTCTCATGGGAACACAGGGGCCCCCACACTGATACTGGAGAAGATGATGCTTGGCAACTGCTTGGCATAGACAGCTATAGAATAACCCAAACATCTATGTCTCTTTCTTCTAGCTGTTGGAGAGGTGCAGATATGGAAGAGGAAGCTATCGAGAGGCCCCGCGCCAGCCTGAAGGACTGCTATTTAAAAGACAGTTCTTCAGCCTACTACTGTGTCTTGATTTTGCCAATAATTATTTCATTAAAACTTTGGAAGGCCCGGCCCGCAGCAGCTCTCTGCTCCCAGACCCTGTGAGAGAGAGACCCAACCGCCTGGTCAGGTGGGCACTCCCGAGGCTGCAGAGCGGAAGAGACCACCAACACTGCCCACCCCTGCCCACATCCCTGGCCCAAGAGGAAACTGTATAAGGCCTCTGGGCTCCCGTGGGGGAGGGCCCAGGAGCGGCAGGACCCCTGCCTGAGACACCGCTGGAACCTGAAGGAAACAGACCGGTAAACAGTTCTCTGCACCCAAATCCCGTGGGAGGGAGAGCTAAACCATCAGAGAGGCAGACAAGCCTGGGAAACCAGAAGAGACTGCTCTCTGCACACATATCTCGGACGCCAGAGGAAAAAACCAAAGACCATCTGGAACCCTGGTGCACTGAAGCTCCCGGAAGGGGCAGCACAAGTATTCCTGGTCGCTGCAGCCGCAGAGAGCCCGTGGGCAGCACCCCACGAGCGAACTTGAGCCTCGGGACCACAGGTAAGACCAACTTTTCTGCTGCAAGAAAGCTGCCTGGTGAACTCAAGACACAGGCCCACAGGAACAGCTGAAGACCTGTAGAGAGGAAAAACTACACGCCCGAAAGCAGAACACTCTGTCCCCATAACTGACTGAAAGAGAGGAAAACAGGTCTACAGCACTCCTGACACACAGGCTTATAGGACAGTCTAGCCACTGTCAGAAATAGCAGAACAAAGTAACACTAGAGATAATCTGATGGCGAGAGGCAAGCGCAGGAACCCAAGCAACAGAAACCAAGACTACTTGGCACCATCGGAACCCAATTCTCCCACAAAAACAAACATGGAATATCCAAACACACCAGAAAAGCAAGATCTAGTTTCAAAATCATATTTGATCATGATGCTGGAGGACTTCAAGAAAGACGTGAAGAACTCCCTTAGGGAAACACAGGAAAACATTAATAAACAAGTAGAAGCCTACAGAGAGGAATCGCAAAAATCCCTGAAAGAATTCCAGGAAAGCATAATCAAACAGGTGAAAGAATTCAAAATGGAAATAGAAGCAATAAAGAAAGGACACATGGAAACAACCTTTGATATAGAAAACCAAAGGAAGAGACAAGGAGCCATAGATACAAGCATCACAAACAGAATACAAGAGATAGAAGAGAGAATCTCAGGAGCAGAAAATTCCATAGACATCATCGACACAACTGTCAAAGATAATGTAAAACGGAAAAAGCTACTGGTCCAAAACATACAGGAAATCCAGGATTCAATGAGAAAATCAAACCTAAGGATAATAGGTATAGAAGAGAGTGAAGACTCCCAGCTCAAAGGACCAGTAAATATCTTCAACAAAATCATAGAAGAAAACTTCCCTAATCTAAAAAAAAGAGATACCCATAGGCATACAAGAAGCCTACAGAACTCCAAATAGATTGGACCAGAAAAGAAACACCTCCTGTCACATAATTGTCAAAACACCAAACGCACAAAATAAAGAAAGAATATTAAAAGCAGTAAGGGAAAAAGGTCAGGTAACATATAAAGGGAGACCTATCAGAATCACACCAGACTTCTCGCCAGAAACTATGAAGGCCAGAAGATCCTGGACTGATGTCATACAGACCCTAAGAGAACACAACTGCCAGCCCAGGTTACTGTATCCAGCAAAACTCTCAATTAACTTTGATGGAGAAACCAAGATATTCCATGACAAAACCAAATTTACACAATATCTTTCTACAAATCCAGCACTACAAAGGATAATAAATGGTAAAGCCCAACATAAGGAGGCAAGCTATACCCTAGAAGAAGCAAGAAACTAATCGTCTTGGCAACAAAACAAAGAGAAGAAAAGCACACAAACATAACCTCACATCCAAATATGAATATAAAGGGAAACAATAATCACTATTCCTTAATATCTCTCAATATCAATGGCCTCAACTCCCCAATAAAAAGACATAGATTAACAAACTGGATACGCAACGAGGACCCTGCATTCTGCTGCCTACAGGAAACACACCTCAGAGACAAAGACAGACACTACCTCAGAGTGAAAGGCTGGAAAACAACTTTCCAAGCAAATGGTCAGAAGAAGCAAGCTGGAGTAGCCATTCTAATATCAAATAAAATCAATTTCCAACTAAAAGTCATCAAAAAAGATAAGGAAGGACACTTCATATTCATCAAAGGAAAAATCCACCAAGATGAACTCTCAATCCTAAATATCTATGCCCCAAATACAAGGGCACCTACATACGTAAAAGAAACCTTACTAAAGCTCAAAACACACATTGCACCTCACACAATAATAGTGGGAGATTTCAACACCCCACTCTCATCAATGGACAGATCATGGAAACAGAAATTAAACAGTGATGTCGACAGACTAAGAGAAGTCATGAGCCAAATGGACTTAATGGATATTAATAGAACATTCTATCCTAAAGCAAAAGGATATACCTTCTTCTCAGCTCCTCATGGTACTTTCTCCAAAATTGACCATATAATTGGTCAAAAAACGGGCCTCAACAGGTACAGAAAGATAGAAATAATCCCATGCGTGCTATCGGACCACCACGGCCTAAAACTGGTCTTCAATAACAATAAGGGAAGAATGCCCACATATACGTGGAAATTGAACAATGCTCTACTCAATGATAACCTGGTCAAGGAAGAAATAAAGAAAGAAATTAAAAACTTTTTAGAATTTAATGAAAATGAAGATACAACATACTCAAACTTATGGGACACAATGAAAGCTGTGCTAAGAGGAAAACTCATAGCGCTGAGTGCCTGCAGAAAGAAACAGGAAAGAGCATATGTCAGCAGCTTGACAGCACACCTAAAAGCTCTAGAACAAAAAGAAGCAAATACACCCAGGAGGAGTAGAAGGAAGGAAATAATCAAACTCAGAGCCGAAATCAACCAAGTAGAAACAAAAAGGACCATAGAAAGAATCAACAGAACCAAAAGTTGGTTCTTTGAGAAAATCAACAAGATAGATAAACCCTTAGCCAGACTAACGAGAGGACACAGAGAGTGCGTCCAAATTAACAAAATCAGAAATGAAAAGGGAGACATAACTACAGATTCAGAGGAAATTCAAAAAATCATCAGATCTTACTATAAAAACCTATATTCAACAAAACTTGAAAATCTACAGGAAATGGACAATTTCCTAGACAGATACCAGGTACCGAAGTTAAATCAGGAACAGATAAACCAGTTAAACAACCCCATAACTCCTAAGGAAATAGAAGCAGTCATTAAAGGTCTCCCACCCAAAAAGAGCCCAGGTCCAGACGGCTTTAGTGCAGAATTCTACCAAACCTTCAGAGAAGACCTCATACTAATATTATCCAAACTATTCCACAAAATTGAAACAGATGGATCACTACTGAATACCTTCTACGAAGCCACAATTACTCTTATACCTAAACCACACAAAGACACAACAAAGAAAGAGAACTTCAGACCAATTTCCCTTATGAATATCGACGCAAAAATACTCAACAAAATTCTGGCAAACCGAATCCAAGAGCACATCAAAACAATCATCCACCATGACCAAGTAGGCTTCATCCCAGGCATGCAGGGATGGTTTAATATACGGAAAACCATCAACGTGATCCATTATATAAACAAACTGAAAGAACAAAACCACATGATCATTTCATTAGACGCTGAAAAAGCATTTGACAAAATTCAACACCCCTTCATAATAAAAGTCCTGGAAAGAATAGGAATTCAAGGCCCATACCTGAACATAGTAAAAGCCATATACAGCAAACCAGTTGCTAACATTAAACTAAATGGAGAGAAACTCGAAGCAATCCCACTAAAATCAGGGACTAGACAAGGCTGCCCACTCTCTCCCTACTTATTCAATATAGTTCTTGAAGTTCTAGCCAGAGCAATCAGACAACAAAAGGAGGTCAAGGGGATACAGATCTGAAAAGAAGAAGTCAAAATATCACTGTTTGCAGATGATATGATAGTATATTTAAGTGATCCCAAAAGTTCCACCAGAGAACTACTAAAGCTGATAAACAACTTCAGCAAAGTGGCTGGGTATAAAATTAACTCAAATAAATCATTAGCCTTCCTCTACACAAAAGAGAAACAAGCCGAGAAAGAAATTAGGGAAACGACACCTTTCATAATAGACCCAAATAATATAAAGTACCTCGGTGTGACTTTAACCAAGCAAGTAAAAGATCTGCACAATAAGAACTTCAAGACACTGAGGAAAGAAATTGAAGAAGACCTCAGAAGATGGAAAGACCTCCCATGCTCATGGATTGGCAGGATTAATATAGTAAAAATGGCCATTTTACCAAAAGCAATCTACAGATTCAATGCAATCCCTATTAAAATACCAATCCAATTCTTCAAAGAGTTAGACAGAACAATTTGCAAATTCATCTGGAATAACAAAAAACCCAGGATAGCTAAAGCTATCCTCAACAATAAAAGGACTTCAGGGGGAATCACTATCCCTGAACTCAAGCAGTATTACAGAGCAATAGTGATAAAAACTGCATGGTATTGGTACAGAGACAGACAGATAGACCAATGGAATAGAATTGAAGACCCAGAAATGAACCCACACACCTATGGTCACTTGATTTTTGACAAAGGAGCCAAAGCCATCCAATGGAAAAAAGATAGCATTTTCAGCAAATGGTGCTGGTTCAACTGGAGGGCAACATGTAGAAGAATGCAGATCGATCCATCCTTATCACCCTGTACAAAGCTTAAGTCCAAGTGGATCAAGGACCTCCACATCAAACCAGACACACTCAAACTAATAGAAGAAAAACTAGGGAAGCGTCTGGAACACATGGGCACTGGAAAAAATTTCCTGAACAAAACACCAATGGCTTATGCTCTAAGATCAAGAATCGACAAATGGGATCTCATAAAACTGCAAAGCTTCTGTAAGGCAAAGGACACTGTGGTTAGGACAAAATGGCAACCAACAGATTGGGAAAAGATCTTTACCAATCCTACAACAGATAGAGGCCTTATATCCAAAATATACAAAGAACTCAAGAAGTTAGACCGCAGGGAAACAAATAACCCTATTAAAAAATGGGGTTCAGAGCTAAACAAAGAATTCACAGCTGAGGAATGCCGAATGGCTGAGAAACACCTAAAGAAATGTTCAACATCTTTAGTCATAAGGGAAATGCAAATCAAAACAACCCTGAGATTTCACCTCACACCAGTGAGAATGGCTAAGATCAAAAACTCAGGTGACAGCAGATGCTGGCGAGGATGCGGAGAAAGAGGAACACTCCTCCATTGTTGTTGAGATTGCAGACTGGTACAACTACTCTGGAAATCAGTCTGGCAGTTCCTCAGAAAAATTGGAAACAGATCTACCTGAGGACCCAGCTATACCACTGCTGGGCATATACCCAAAAGATGCCCCAACATATAAAAGAGACACGTGCTCCACTATGTTCATCGCAGCCTTATTTATAATAGCCAGAAACTGGAAAGAACCCAGATGCCCTTCAACAGAGGAATGGATACAGAAAATGTGGTACATCTACACAATGGAATATTACTCAGCTATCAAAAACAACGAGTTTATGAAATTCGTAGGCAAATGGTTGGAACTGGAAAATATCATCCTGAGTGAGCTAACCCAATCACAGAAAGACATACATGGTATGCACTCATTGATAAGTGGGTATTAGCCCAAATGCTTGAATTACCCTAGATCCCTAGAACAAACGAAACTCAAGACGGATGATCAAAATGTGAATGCTTCACTCCTTCTTTAAATGAGGAAAAAGAATACCCTTGGCAGGGAAGGGAGAGGCAAAGATTAAAACAGAGACTGAAGGAACACCCATTCAGAGCCTGCCCCACATGTGGCCCATACATATACAGCCACCCAATTAGACAAGATGGATGAAGCAAAGAAGTGCAGACCGACAGGAGCCCGATGTAGATCGCTCCTGAGAGACACAGCCAGAATACAGCAAATACAGAGGCGAATGCCAGCAGCAAACCACTGAACTGAGAACAGGACCCCCGTTGAAGGAATCAGAGAAAGAACTGGAAGAGCTTGAAGGGGCTCGAGACCCCAAAAGTACAACAATGTCAACAACCAGAGCTTCCAGGGACTAAGCCACTACCTAAAGGCTATACATGGACTGACCCTGGACTCTGACCCCATAGGTAGCAATGAATATCCTAGTAAGAGCACCAGTGGAAGGGGAAGCCCTGGGTCCTGCTAAGACTGAACCCCCAGTGAACTAGACTATGGGGGGAGGGCGGCAATGGGGGGAGGGTTGGGAGGGGAACACCCATAAGGAAGGGGAGGGGGGAGGGGGATATTTGCCCGGAAACCGGGAAAGGGAATAACACTTGAAATGTATATAAGAAATACTCAAGTTAATAAAAAAAAAACTTTGGAAGACATCATCAATAGATTTAATTGGTGACAGAGCTGTTTAATCTGTCCTCCTCTGCCTTCTCTATCCTTGCTGAATTCTTTAGCCAGTTGTCGCAGCTCGTGGCAAGTGCTTCATGCACTTTGCAAACAGACTTGAGTCCTCAGAAATTTACAAAGGACTCAGAGGCCTTATCTAGAGCACTGGTAAAATGCTGATCGACATTCAGTTGTGTTGATACGTTGGACAAATTTACCACTTACTTCCAAAAGTCATTGTCCAAGTAGTGTTGGCGTGTTTTCCATAATCGCTCCCAGGCCCTTGTTGTGGATGAGAGTCCTCTTTTCCTGAGTCATTATGCGGTAAACCAGTAGACACAGCATGGTGTAAGTCATACATGTTTGCCATGTCATGTTTCTCTTGGCAAGTAATATGGCATTCCGCATGCAGGAACTGTAAGGGGCCTGCTGTTGTCCGTTGGGGATACTCATGATCACTTTAGTATACGAACTTATATGGATTTTCAACACTGAAATTCTTTATCTTTTAGTCCACCTAGAACCTTTTTCCTATGTGGTGATAATTTGATTTTTTTTAATAAACATGAAGTTTCTTGCTTGCAATAACCCCCTGTTCAGTTGGAAAGGGAGACTCCAAGATTCCCTAAAAAAAAACTTTAAGAGAATAAAGTCCCTTAAACTCTTCAGCGTGAGCCAAGGAGTCAATAACCCTGTGGATTTCTGTCTGGTTTCGGTCTTCTCCACCACAGTCATTTTGATTTCTTGGAGCAGCTCTGGGAAAGGGTGGTTTGAAGGAGTTAAACCATGGATTGGTGCCGCGTGTCTAACCTTGGCTCTGCTCTTTCTGCCAAATCAGCTTCTGTCAATTTATCCTTTTTACTAAACTGGGTAATGACACACCTATTTAAGCAATCCCTTTAATCTTAACCTGGCTACTACTGTCTGCCTAGGACTCGTTTCTCAGACTCCAGGATGCTCTTGTACCAATGTACAACATGATTTCCAAAACAAAACCAGACAAACCACCTTGTACCTTTGTAAACTCTTTCTCTACGAAGTTTAGGGTAGACCACTCATAAAGCCCAGGTAAGAGTTGGTCATTCCACATTGCTCTCTTGACATATTCTAACACGATGGCTTCGGTCAGTTGGGCTTTTATTCCATGTCTCATTGAAATCTACTACTATTGGTTCCAAAGACATTGTACTAGTGTGGAAACCTTATAGTTTTTTGTAGGTCCAAAGTCAAGGATGAAGTGAGGGTCCAGAGGTGGGAGTAGCTTCTCACATAGCAAGAGATAATAAGTATTTCCTATAGAAGTCTTCATTCTATTTTTTTTGAGGAGTTTCCATGCTGATTTCCATGGTGGATACACTAGTTTACACCCCACTAGCAGAATAAGAGGGCTTCTTTCTTTCTAACCACATCTCTGTCACCATTTGCCATTCTTCCCAAGAAGCCATTTTTGATAGTAATAAGACAGAACCTCAGTGTATTTCAGTTCTTAAGTTATATTTCCCCCAAGGACAAAGAACGTTACAGACTTACGGGCTGTTTGCACTTGTGTTATGAACTCGGGTTCACTCATTTGTCCATTTGCTGTTGAGAGTGTTGGCTAATATTTTCCTATACCTTAATTTAGATAACTAAATCTTACTTAGACCCATTGAAATGGCCTGTATCCTTTAAAGAAGAAACTATTCCACCCCTTATTTCAGAGATCACCATGCAAGCTCAGCAGTTTTCTGTGGAAAATATCTATCCCCTCTCAAGCCCCTGCTCCAGTGGATAAATGAAGGGATGTGCACAGCCAATCCTAGACATTCTTTTCAGTGCATATTTTGGGAAACCTCAGGGTTTTCCCAAAAGCCATATTCCTCAGTAGACTTGACCTAGCTTAGATATTGAATTCCCCAAGCCCCACCACCTCTTTCTCACAGCCCCAGGTGAGCTGAGGCCAGGGGGCACAGACATGGGTACCTGGTCCTGGGGGATGCCCAGCTCAGCCTGCAGCCGTCTCAGGGCTGCCCTCTTCACTCCCAAGGCGTCCTTCTCCTCCATTTCTTCAGGATTACTCAGTGGATGACTATAACAGGAATCGGTATAGTACCCTGTAGAGAATACACATGAGAAACAATATTCTTATTTGTCCCTGGAGATACAATAGTTGCAACAGAACTGCAGCCCTCACAGGATCATCAAGGCATGAGAGAGTAGAGAAGGGAAGGGAGTCAGGGTCCTTGCTTCCAGGGCTGTGATGTTGTTAGTTGAAAAACTAAGTGTTAGTTGAAATTCCTGGACAGATCACACCAAGCCAGCACAGTTCTCCCTTAGGGAGGGGAAGAAGCGAGGAAGAGAAAGAGAGAAGAGAGAGCTGTGTTGGAGATTCCACTGAATCAAATCGCATAGGCCTGTTCTTGTTAAGCCACTGTGAACCTACCAGGGAAGGTAAGCTTCGTGTCTGCTCGGCGCTGAATCAGAACTTTCTTCTCTGAGTTGAACAAAACGACACTGAAGGCTCGGTGCAGCAGCCCTGAAAAGGCAAAGGTCCTCGTGTGCGCATGCGTGACAGACTTGTGACGGTTGCCTGCATCCTGTCTTCAATCTCCATGTCTCCAAAGAGACCTAGATGCTTCTAGCAGTTGCATGCTTCATAGGACCAAGGTTTCATACCATCTAGCTTTTAAAAGTTATTTGACAAACTTGTGAGGGAAAACCAGATCTAGATGCTAGTGAAGCAAAATCCGCACACAAAGATTTTATTCAGGATTATTGTAACTGGGACAAAAGAGACCTCGGTATAGATTTGGGACCAACTCTGAGCATCAAATGGACACTTAAAGTCAAGTGACAGAGTGGAGGTGAGGGGAAATGTCTAAATGGGAAGAAAGACAAGGAAAAAGGAGAGTTGGGAGAAATTGGTACGTTCAGATGGCCTTGGAGATCCATGAAATTTTGAGGCAGAGGTAGGCAGGTCTCTGTGAGTTTCAGGTCTGCCTGTAATTCCTAGCAAGTTTCAGACCAGCCAGGACTGCTCCATGAGACTCTGTCTCAGAACAAACAAATAACACCTAGATAATCCAATACCCCCTGTGATAGGGCTTGAAAACACGATTGAGGTTCAGGATGGGGAATTCTTTTTGATCCTTGCAGGATTCTTATCCCATAGGATGTTAGAGTGAAGTGCGCAGCTGCCTATAAGGTTCAGAATTCTGATGCTGGATGGTTTAAACAGACAATCCTCTGTCCAAGTCAGCTCCCCATTTTAATCTTTGGCTCTTTATCAAATAAAAAGGGAGAGGAGGAGAAAGGGAAGGAAGAGGGAACGAATGGAGAGGGAGTGAGAAGAAAAGAGAAGGAGACAGAAGGATAGGGAGAGGAAGAGGGAGAGGGAGAGGGAGAGGAAGAAGAGGGAGAGGGAGAGGGAGAGGGAGAAACTATTGCACAGTAGACAAAACAAAACTACCTTTCTCAATGTTTTTATTCTGATGGCAGTTCCTCTTAGTGTCTGCACCAATGACCTTATCGTTTTCATCAACAACAATCAGCATCTCATCTAAACGCTGCAGCTGGTGTTTATCGATCCAGTCAACAGTGACATCAGACATGTCTGCTAGCTGTGATCCGACCTGTGTAAAAGAGTAGCACCATCTACTGTTTTGCTATTTGTTATCAGACACCTCCAAGGTCATCACACACCTTCATCCCTCAATGACAAAAAACACTATATACGGACGCAATAGCGTTGTTAGGTACCAACAGGGCATGTGTGTTTCCACTTGTATATTTCTGTAGAGAACCTCTTGATGACTGTCTGAGTGAGAACATAGTCCTCAAGTTCCCTTGAGTCTTTTCAAAGATGACCCAAAGGTAAATCTCCACAAAATGAATGAATGCCGAGGAAAAGTACATGTAATGCTGTTTGTGACATATTTCAAAATGAAGGCCTGGCGGTTGGAACAAACCTGGAGACATTCTATATAGTCTTTCCAGAAAGTCATGTTCACCCATAGAAAGGCTAGTGTCTCCCTCTTAGTGTCTGTCTTAGTTAGGGTTTTACTGCTGTGAACAGACACCATGACCAAGGCAAGTCTTGTAAGGACAACATTTAATTGGGGCTGCCTTACAGGTTCAGAGGTTCAGTCCATTATCATCAAGGCGGGAACATGGCAGCATCCAGGCAGGCATGGTGCAGGAGGAGCTGAGAGCTCTTCATCTTCATCTGAAGATGGTAGCAGGATACTAGATTCCAGGCAGCTGGGGTGAGGGTCTTAAAACCCACACCCACAGTGACACACCTGTAACAGGACCTCACCTCCTAATAGTGCTGCTCCCTCGCCCGAGCATATACAAACCTTGACAGTGTCCAGATGGATTTTCTAAGAACATATTGTCAGTAACAATTGTTTTGACCAAGTGTTTCTATTTTCTTTCCCCTCTTGTTTGTGAGTCCAAGACAGTTTTTCTATGTAATCCAAGTTGGGATCAATTTAATTCATTAGCCTTCTGCAAAAGCCTCCTAAGGACCAGTAAGTTTGGCACGGGTCCCTATGCCCGGCTTTTGCCCTCTTTAAAGAAATATGAAGGGGGAGGGTAAATACAGTCAATTCCTTATGTAGGTATAGAAAATGTCAGAGTGAGACCCAATATTGTATACAGTAAACGTATGTTAGTAAGAGAAGCAAACAGTCACATTAAAGACTTTGTAATTCACTTCTGCTGTCCATCCTCATCCTCTTATTTCCCTACAAAATCATTGTCTCGGGGAAGAGGCTGCTTAGCTAGATCTCAGAGCATGGGATGGAGCAAAAATCCAAGAGGGGTGGGGAGGAAGAATTTAAAAAGTATATTGACGACTTCCTCAGCAAAGGACTTTCTAGAGTGAAAGATACTAATCACTCCTTGCTATTGGAAATTGTGGCGGTGATGTCCAGGCTGACCTGGGACCTTCGGGTGTGAAAGGGCCACAGTTAGGAGGCCTCCAAGTCTTGGTGTTTTGAACAAGAAGCCTTGCCCTAGTCTCTCTGTGTCTCACTTTATCCTGTCGCCTTCCTTGTGCAATCTGTTCTCTTCTTCTTTTCTTCAACCCTTAAACAAATGTTCCAGGCATCAACTATCTCTAGTGCCATGGGACAGGGCAAAATTATAAAAAACAAAGGAAGTATAAAAGAGCTAGAAAAATACATTCATGAACAGGGTAAGTAAGATTCTCTTAGAAAAATCCTTTCTAGATACTAATATAATAGCACACATTTCAAGACACAACTGAACCACTAGTAAGTATCTACCTCGGGAAAGACATGCACAAAGAACAGGACAAATAAATATGCAAAATTTTATCTTCCTGACACATTATAGTCCTATCACGTTATCAGAAGTTCTTGTTCTACAATAAAAATGTGCATAGTAGGAGATCACAGAAGAGCATAAATATATGATTTAAATATAAAGAAACCTGCTGAAGGGAGATCTCTTCCGTCGGAGGGCAGTCGACCAAATTCTCAGTGCAGTGGAGACATGGGCTTCTCCTCCTCCCTTTTATTCTAGGCAGGCCTTCTGAAGAATGGACAGTGGCCAGCCCGGTGTCAGGGACACCTCTCCCACTTAATCTACAAATCCAGTGCTAATCTCTTCCAGGAACTCCCTCGAAAATCTCTCGTCTCTATGAGAAAATGACTGACGAAAGAAAATTAAAGAAAGAATGTTTATTTAGCTCACAGTTTGAGGAGGCTGCCCGTGATGCTAGGAAGGTGGGGTGACAAAGGAGTTTAAATGAGTGGACAGGAAAGTGAGGCAGCTGGTTACACCACAAACAAAACAAAGGGACAAAGAGGAATTCAGCTGTCTTTCTATCGCCCCCACCCCTCTTAATTCAGTCTGGAACTCTCGTCCAAGAGCTGCCCAGAGGTGTGTCTCATAGGTGATTTTCAATTTCTTCAAGTTGATAGGTTAACCATTTCATAGATACGCAAAGAAATAATATTAATTCCTACTTGAGGTTAGTGTTGTAAGTTCCCACATAAAGTTAACCCTCACTTAAAAGTAACGTACTTATAATTCCTGTTAGCTGATGAGAGGGCTTTATCACTCAGTTTCTAAAAGACTGCCCAGCTTAAAATAAAAACATAAGGGGTTGGGGATTTAGCTCAGTGGTAGAGCGCTTGCCTAGCAAGCGCAAGGCCCTGGGTTCAGTCCCCAGCTCCGAAAAAAAAAAAAAGAAAAAGGAGAAAAAAATAAATAAAAACATAAGAAAGAAACAATGAGAGCAGAATAGAAGTTAGAATTTTTTTTGTAAATAAAACTCAACATCCTACCAAGAGAAGTATTTTCAAGAGTTCATGAAATATCTGTGTTTGGGACCAGGTAATAGACCATTGACAAAAGCTGAAGCCATAGATGACATTTTATAGGTGCTACAACCAACACTAAACATATGTCTATACTTCAAAACAATAGGAAAATGATGCCGTGAGATAATTTAGTAAGTAATGTCAGAAAGTTTCATATTATAGCTTGTATAATTCACTGGCATTGCCATCACTGACAAGCCTGGTTCAGTGGAATACACCTGTTACTCCAACACTCCAGAAGGTGAAGCAGGAGGATCAGGAATTCAAGACTAACGTAGCCTACATAGTGAGGCACTGTCATAAACAGGACAAAAGAGGATGGTGGTAAGATGGACGCACTTGTTGCTTTCGTAGAGGACTCAGATTCAGTTCCCTGGCACCCCCTATGGCTTCTCTCAACCATCAAAGTCCAGGTTAGGATATCTGATACCCTCTTCTGGCCTCCACGGGCACTTCTGCATACAGTGCCCATTCATACACGTGGGCACTCATAGATACAATAAAATAAAGATAGATAAATCTCTTTTCAAAAGGACAAAACAAAGAACCTCATGTCTTTAAATGGTGCATTATTGTTTTTAAGTGCTGCGTTATGAAATTTATTGCCCTTCATTTTAAAGATGAAAAGGTAAAAAAACCATTTAAAATGGGGTTGGAGAGATGATTCAGCAGTTAAGAGAGATTACTTCTCTGGGAAAGGACCCAGGTTCAGTTCCCATCACCCTATGGTGGCTCATAACCTGTAGAACCAGCTCTCCCAAATTAAGCACAGAATGTGCTTAATTCACTCAGTATTCTCTATCCCTTTTCAACATGCTCCAGGGGATAAGACAGGGAATGTTGTCACTGGGTTAGTGGAGGAATAGGGATCTGATACGTAGAGAACAGAAATACAAGTCATGAAGAGAAAGAATGAGAGGAGAGAAGGGTGAAGAGACAGATACAGAAGGAAGAAGAAAGAAAGAGATGGGGGGCAGAGATCATGGTTGAAGAATACAAAGAATTTTCCTAAAACAGTTTTCACAACTTTTTTTTTCATTGCTGAAGGGAACCCTGGGCCTCACTAAGGCTCTACCACTGTGCAAGATTTCCACTGTTATGGTTTTCAGAGTTGCAGTTCATAACCAAGATGGTACACAGGAAAGCCTTAGAAGAGGATTAATAAAATCAGACGATTACTAGGAAAGATTGTTATATTATATGGAGACAAACTAGAAGCAGCAGAAAGAGTATGAGCTATCAAGGGGAGATCAAGAAAGACGGGGCTAGAAGAAAAGCAATCGGTGGGAGAGTGAAATTTTAGTGGATAAAACTCGGGGTTGTTCTTCCCGAAGACCTGGGTTCGATTCTCACACCCACATTTTGTCTCACAAGTATCTGTAACTCAGTTCCAGGGAATCTGATGCTCTTCTCTGACCCTCACAGGCACTTGGGTGCATGTAGTTCATAGACAGCCATGTAGGCAAAACACCCTCACATATAACATGATAATAAAATGTTTGAAAGAAAGATTAAGAACTGCAAAAAGACTGGGTTAAAAAGAATTAGAGGATTCTTTCCAGCTTCTGGCTATTATAAATAAGGCTGCTATGAACATAGTGGAGCACGTGTCTTTGTTATATGTTGGGGCATCTTGTGGGTATATGCCCAAGAGAGGTATAGCTGGATCCTCAGGCAGTTCAATGTCCAATTTTCTGAGGAACCTCCAGACTGATATCCAGAATGGTTGTACCAGTCTACAATCCCACCAACAATGGAGGAGTGTTCCTCTTTCTCCACATCCTCGCCAGCATCTGCTGTCACCTGAGTTTTTGATCTTAGCCATTCTCACTGGTGTGTGGGGAAATCTCAGGGTTGTTTTGATTTGCATTTCCCTTATGACTAAAGATGTTGAACATTTCTTTAGGTGTTTCTCAGCCATTCGGCATTCCTCAGCTGTGAATTCTTTGTTTAGCTCTGAATCCCATTTTTCAATAGGGTTATTTGTCTCCCTGCGGTCTAACTTCTTGAGTTCTTTGTATATTTTGGATATAAGTCCTCTATCTGTTGTAGGATTGGTAAAGATCTTTTCCCAATCTGTTGGTTGTTGTTTTGTCCTAACCACAGTGTCATTTGCCTTACAGAAGCTTTGCAGTTTTATGAGATCCCATTTGTCGATTCTTTTTTTTTTTTTTTGATTTTTTTTTTATTAACTTGAGTATTTCTTATATACATTTCGAGTGTTATTCCCTTTCCCGGTTTCCGGGCAAACATCCCCCTCCCCCCTCCCCTTCCTTATGGGTGTTCCCCTCCCAACCCTCCCCCCATTGCCGCGCTCCCCCCATAGACTAGTTCACTGGGGGTTCAGTCTTAGCAGGACCCAGGGCTTCCCCTTCCACTGGTGCTCTTACTAGGATATTCATTGCTACCTATGGGGTCAGAGTCCAGGGTCAGTCCATGTATAGTCTTTAGGTAGTGGCTTAGTCCCTGGAAGCTCTGGTTGCTTGGCATTGTTGTACTTTTGGGGTCTCGAGCCCCTTCAAGCTCTTCCAGTTCTTTCTCTGATTCCTTCAATAGGGGACCTATTCTCAGTTCAGTGGTTTGCTGCTGGCATTCGCCTCTATATTTGCTGTATTCTGGCTGTGTCTCTCAGGAGCGATCTACATCCGGCTCCTGTCAGTCTGCACTTCTTTGCTTCATCCATCTTGTCTAATTGGGTGGCTGTATATGTATGGGCCACATGTGGGGCAGGCTCTGAATGGGTGTTCCTTCAGTCTCTGTTTTAATCTTTTCCTCTCCCTTCCCTGCCAAGAGTATTCTTTTTCCTCATTTAAAGAAGGAGTGAAGCATTCACATTTTGATCATCCGTCTTGAGTTTCGTTTGTTCTAGGTATCTAGGGTAATTCAAGCATTTGGGCTAATAGCCACTTATCAATGAGTGCATACCATGTATGTCTTTCTGTGATTGGGTTAGCTCACTCAGGATGATATTTTCCAGTTCCAACCATTTGCCTACGAATTTCATAAACTCGTTGTTTTTGATAGCTGAGTAATATTCCATTGTGTAGATGTACCACATTTTCTGTATCCATTCCTCTGTTGAAGGGCATCTGGGTTCTTTCCATTTTCTGGCTATTATAAATAAGGCTGCGATGAACATAGTGGAGCACGTGTCTCTTTTATATGTTGAGGCATCTTTTGGGTATATGCCCAAGAGAGGTATAGCTGGATCCTCAGGCAGTTCAATGTCCAATTTTCTGAGGAACCTCCAGACTGATTTCCAGAATGGTTTTACCAGTCTGCAATCCCACCAACAATGGAGGAGTGTTCCTCTTTCTCCACATCCTCGCCAGCATCTGCTGTCACCTGAGTTTTTGATCTTAGCCAATCGCACTGGTGTGAGGTGAAATCTCAGGGTTGTTTTGATTTGCATTTCCCTTATGACTAAAGATGTTGAACATTTCTTTAGGTGTTTCTCCGCCATTCGGCATTCCTCAGCTGTGAATTCTTTGTTTAGCTCTGAACCCCATTTTTTAATAGGGTTATTTGTTTCCCTGCGGTCTAACTTCTTGAGTTCTTTGTATATTTTGGATATAAGGCCTCTATCTGTTGTAGGATTGGTAAAGATCTTTTCCCAATCTGTTGGTTGTTGTTTTGTCCTAACCACAGTGTCATTTGCCTTACAGAAGCTTTGCAGTTTTATGAGATCCCATTTGTCGATTCTTGATCTTAGAGCATAAGCCATTGGTGTTTTGTTCAGGAAATTTTTTCCAGTGCCCATGTGTTCCAGATGCTTCCCTAGTTTTTCTTCTATTAGTTTGAGTGTGTCTGGTTTGATGTGGAGGTCCTTGATCCACTTGGACTTAAGCTTTGTACAGGGTGATAAGGATGGATCGATCTGCATTCTTCTACATGTTGCCCTCCAGTAGAACCAGCACCATTTGCTGAAAATGCTATCTTTTTTCCATTGGATGGTTTTGGCTCCTTTGTCAAAAATCAAGTGACCATAGGTGTGTGGGTTCTTTTCTGGGTCTTCAATTCTATTCCATTGGTCTATCTGTCTGTCTCTGTACCAATACCATGCAGTTTTTATCACTATTGCTCTGTAATACTGCTTGAGTTCAGGGATAGTGATTCCCCCTGAAGTCCTTTTATTGTTGAGGATAGCTTTAGCTATCCTGGGTTTTTTGTTATTCCAGATGAATTTGCAAATTGTTCTGTCTAACTCTTTGAAGAATTGGATTGGTATTTTGATGGGGATTGCATTGAATCTGTAGATTGCTTTTGGTAAAATGGCCATTTTTACCATATTAATCCTGCCAATCCATGAGCATGGGAGATCTTTCCATCTTCTGAGGTCTTCTTCAATTTCTTTCCTCAGTGTCTTGAAGTTCTTATTGTACAGATCTTTTACTTGCTTGGTTAAAGTCACACCGAGGTACTTTATATTATTTGGGTCTATTATGAAGGGTGTCGTTTCCCTAATTTCTTTCTCGGCTTGTTTCTCTTTTGTATAGAGGAAGGCAACTGATTTATTTGAGTTAATTTTATACCCAGCCACTTTGCTGAAGTTGTTTATCAGCTTTAGTAGTTCTCTGGTGGAACTTTTGGGATCACTTAAATATACTATCATGTCATCTGCAAATAGTGATATTTTGACCTCTTCTTTTCCGATCTGTATCCCTTTGATCTCCTTTTGTTGTCTGATTGCTCTGGCTAGAACTTCAAGAACTATATTGAATAAGTAGGGAGAGAGTGGGCAGCCTTGTCTAGTCCCTGATTTTAGTGGGATTGCTTCAAGTTTCTCTCCATTTAGTTTAATGTTAGCAACTGGTTTGCTGTATATGGCTTTTACTATGTTTAGGTATGGGCCTTGAATTCCTATTCTTTCCAGGACTTTTATCATGAAGGGGTGTTGAATTTTGTCAAATGCTTTCTCAGCATCTAATGAAATGATCATGTGGTTCTGTTCTTTCAGTTTGTTTATATAATGGATCACGTTGATGGTTTTCCGTATATTAAACCATCCCTGCATGCCTGGGATGAAGCCTACTTGATCATGGTGGATGATTGTTTTGATGTGCTCTTGAATTCGGTTTGCCAGAATTTTATTGAGTATTTTTGCGTCGATATTCATAAGGGAAATTGGTCTGAAGTTCTCTTTCTTTGTTGTGTCTTTGTGTGGTTTAGGTATAAGAGTAATTGTGGCTTCGTAGAAGGAATTCGGTAGGGCTCCATCTGTTTCAATTTTGTGGAATAGTTTGGATAATATTGGTATGAGGTCTTCTATGAAGGTTTGATAGAATTCTGCACTAAACCCGTCTGGACCTGGGCTCTTTTTGGTTGGGAGACCTTTAATGACTGCTTCTATTTCCTTAGGAGTTATGGGGTTGTTTAACTGGTTTATCTGTTCCTGATTTAACTTCGATACCTGGTATCTGTCTAGGAAATTGTCCATTTCCTGAAGATTTTCAAATTTTGTTGAATATAGGTTTTTATAGTAAGATCTGATGATTTTTTGAATTTCCTCCGAATCTGTAGTTATGTCTCCCTTTTCATTTCTGATTTTGTTAATTTGGACACACTCTCTGTGTCCTCTCGTTAGTCTGGCTAAGGGTTTATCTATCTTGTTGATTTTCTCAAAGAACCAACTTTTGGTTCTGTTGATTCTTTCTATGGTCCTTTTTGTTTCTACTTGGTTGATTTCAGCTCTGAGTTTGATTATTTCCTGCCTTCTACTCCTCCTGGGTGTATTTGCTTCTTTTTGTTCTAGAGCTTTTAGGTGTGCTGTCAAGCTGCTGACATATGCTCTTTCCTGTTTCTTTCTGCAGGCACTCAGCGCTATGAGTTTTCCTCTTAGCACAGCTTTCATTGTGTCCCATAAGTTTGAGTATGTTGTATCTTCATTTTCATTAAATTCTAAAAAGTTTTTAATTTCTTTCTTTATTTCTTCCTTGACCAGGTTATCATTGAGTAGAGCATTGTTCAATTTCCACGTATATGTGGGCATTCTTCCCTTATTGTTATTGAAGACCAGTTTTAGGCCGTGGTGGTCCGATAGCACGCATGGGATTATTTCTATCTTTCTGTACCTGTTGAGGCCCGTTTTTTGACCAATTATATGGTCAATTTTGGAGAAAGTACCATGAGGAGCTGAGAAGAAGGTATATCCTTTTGCTTTAGGATAGAATGTTCTATAAATATCCGTTAAGTCCATTTGGCTCATGACTTCTCTTAGTCTGTCGACATCACTGTTTAATTTCTGTTTCCATGATCTGTCCATTGATGAGAGTGGGGTGTTGAAATCTCCCACTATTATTGTGTGAGGTGCAATGTGTGTTTTGAGCTTTAGTAAGGTTTCTTTTACGTATGTAGGTGCCCTTTTATTTGGGGCATAGATATTTAGGATTGAGAGTTCATCTTGGTTGATTTTTCCTTTGATGAATATGAAGTGTCCTTCCTTATCTTTTTTGATGACTTTTAGTTGGAAATTGATTTTATTTGATATTAGAATGGCTACTCCAGCTTGCTTCTTCTGACCATTTGCTTGGAAAGTTGTTTTCCAGCCTTTCACTCTGAGGTAGTGTCTGTCTTTGTCTCTGAGGTGTGTTTCCTGTAGGCAGCAGAATGCAGGGTCCTCGTTGCGTATCCAGTTTGTTAATCTATGTCTTTTTATTGGGGAGTTGAGGCCATTGATATTGAGAGATATTAAGGAATAGTGATTATTGTTTCCCTTTATATTCATATTTGGATGTGAGGTTATGTTTGTGTGCTTTTCTTCTCTTTGTTTTGTTGCCAAGACGATTAGTTTCTTGCTTCTTCTAGGGTATAGCTTGCCTCCTTATGTTGGGCTTTACCATTTATTATCCTTTGTAGTGCTGGATTTGTAGAAAGATATTGTGTAAATTTGGTTTTGTCATGGAATATCTTGGTTTCTCCATCAATGTTAATTGAGAGTTTTGCTGGATACAGTAATCTGGGCTGGCATTTGTGTTCTCTTAGGGTCTGTATAACATCAGTCCAGGATCTTCTGGCCTTCATAGTTTCTGGCGAGAAGTCTGGTGTGATTCTGATAGGTCTCCCTTTATATGTTACTTGACCTTTTTCCCTTACTGCTTTTAATATTCTTTCTTTATTTTGTGCGTTTGGTGTTTTGACAATTATGTGATGGGAGGTGTTTCTTTTCTGGTCCAATCTATTTGGAGTTCTGTAGGCTTCTTGTATGTCTATGGGTATCTCTTTTTTTAGGTTAGGGAAGTTTTCTTCTATGATTTTGTTGAAGATATTTACTGGTCCTTTGAGCTGGGAGTCTTCACTCTCTTCTATACCTATTATCCTTAGGTTTGATCTTCTCATTGAGTCCTGGATTTCCTGTATGTTTTGGACCAGTAGCTTTTTCCGCTTTACATTATCTTTGACAGTTGAGTCAATGATTTCTATGGAATCTTCTACTCCTGAGATTCTCTCTTCCATCTCTTGTATTCTGTTGGTGAAGCTTGTATCTACAGCTCCTTGTCTCTTCTTTTGGTTTTCTATATCCAGGGTTGTTTCCATGTGTTCTTTCTTGATTGCTTCTATTTCCATTTTTAATTCCTTCAACTGTTTGATTGTGTTTTCCTGGAATTCTTTCAGGGATTTTTGCGATTCCTCTCTGTAGGCTTTTACTTGTTTATTAATGTTTTCCTGTGCTTCCCTAAGTGTGTTCAGGTCTTTCTTGAAGTCCTCCAGCATCATGATCAAATATGATTTTGAAACTAGATCTTGCTTTTCTGGTGTGTTTGGATATTCCATGTTTGTTTTGGTGGGAGAATTGGGCTCCGATGATGGCATGTCGTCTTGGTTTCTGTTGCTTGGGTTCCTGCGCTTGCCTCTCGCCATCAGATTATCTCTAGTGTTACTTTGTTTTGTCATTTGTCGATTCTTGAACTTAGAGCATAAGCCATTGGTGTTTTGTTCAGGAAATTTTTTACAGTGCCCATGTGCTTGAGATGCTGCCCTAGTTTTTCTTCTATTAGTTTGAGTGTATCTGGTTTAATGTGAAGGTCCTTGATCCACTTGGACTTAAGCTTTGTACAGGGTGATAAGGGTGGATCAATTTGCATTCTTCTACATGTTGACCTCCAGTTGAACCAACACCATTTGCTGAAAATGCTATCTTTTTTCCATTGAATGGTTTTGGCTCCTTTGTCAAAAATCAAGTGCCCATAGGAGGGTGGGTTCATTTCTGGGTCTTCAATTCTGTTCCATTTGTCTATCTGTCAGTCTCTGTACCAATACCCTGCAGTTTTTATCACTATTGCTCTGTAATACTGCTTGAGTTCAGGGATAGTGATTCCCCCTGAAGTCCTTTTATTGTTGATGATAGTTTTAGATATCCTGGGTTTTTTGTTATTCCAGATGAATTTGCAAATTGTTCTTTCTAACTCTTTGAAGAATTGGATTGGTAGTTTGATGGGGATTGCATTGAATCTGTAGATTCCTTTTGGTAAAATGGCCATTTTTACTATATTAATCCTGCCAATCCATGAGCATGGGAGATCTTTCCATCTTCTGAAGTCTTCTTCAATTTCTTTCTTCATGTCTTGAAGTTCTTATTGTACAGATCTTTTACTTGCTTGGTTAAAGTCACACTTAGGTACTTTATAGTTTGGGTATATTATGCAGGGTGTCATTTCTCCAATTTCTTTCTCGGTCTGTTTCTCTTTTGTGTAGAGGAAGGCTACTAATTTATTTGAGTTAATTTTATACCCAGCCACTTTGCTGAAGTTGTTTATCAGCTTTAGTAGTTCTCTGGTGGAACTTTTGGGATCACTTAAATATACTATCATATCATCTGCAAATAGTGATATTTTGACTTCTTCTTTTCCAATCTGTATCCCCTTGATTTCCTTTTGTTGTCTGATTGCTCTGGCTAGAACTTCAAGAACTATATTGAATAAGTAGGGAGAGAGTGGGGAGCCTTGTTTAGTATGTACTTCAACAGAGGAATGGATACAGAAATTGTGGAACATCTACACAATGGAATATTACTCAGCTATCAAAAACAACGAGTTTATGAAATTCATAGACAAATGGTTGGAGCTGGAAAATATCATCCTGAGTGAGGTAACCCAATCACAGAAAACACACATGGTATGCACTCATTGATAAGTGGATATTAGCCCAAAAACTTGAATTACCTTAGATGCATAGAACACATGAAACTCAAGACGGATGATCAAAATGTGAATGCTTCACTCCTTCTTTAAAAGGGGAAACAAGAATACCCTTGGCAGGGAATCGAGAGGCAAAGATTAAAACAGAGACAGAAGGAACACCCATTCAGAGCCTGCCCCACATGTGGTCCATATATGTACAGCCACCCAATTAGACAAGATGGATGAAGCAAAGAAGTGCAGGCCTACAGGAGCCGGATGTAGATCTCTCCTGAGAGACACAGCCAGAATACAGCAAATACAGAGGCGAATGCCAGCAGCAAACCACTGAACTGAGAATAGGACCCCCGTTGAAGGAATCAGAGAAAGAACTGGAAGAGCTTCAAGGGGCTCGAGACCCCTTATGAACAACAATGCCAAGCAACCAGAGCTTCCAGGGACTAAGCCACTAGCTAAAGACTATACATGGACTGACCCTGGACTCTGACCTCATAGGTAGCAATGAATATCCTAGTAAGAGCACCAGTGGAAGGGGAAGCCCTTGGTCCTGCTAAGACTGAACCCTAGTGAACGTGATTGTTGGGGGGAGGGTGGCAATGGGGGGAGGATGGGGAGGGAAACACCCATAAAAAAGGGGGGGAGGGATTAGGGCGATGTTTGCCCGGAAACCGTGAAAGGGAGTAACATTCCAAATGTAAATAAGAAATACTCAAGTTAATAAAAAAAAAAAAGAAAATTAGAAGAGCAGTACATATATGAGGGAGACACATGCACACAAAAGCAAAACAATAAAAAACAAAACAAACATGTGTACTTTGAAAAACAGTAGCCCAGCTTATGCTTGCTGGGTGTGGTGGCTTACACTTCTAATCCTAGCACTCAGGAGGCAGAGACAGGTGGATCTTTGTGAGTTTGAGGCCAGCCTGGTCTATAGAGTGAGTTTCAGGACTGTCAGGGCTACATAGAGAGACATTGTCTCAAAAGAAAAAACGGAATTAGTATTATTGAATTCAGACAGATAGGGCTGGGAGAGGTTCAACAAGTGAAGCGCTTTCTTCTAGGGGAGATCCTGTGAAGAATTGATATCCTTTTCCATGATTTATTTGTGAGGCCATGGTGGAATTCTGGCAATGAAACCCAAAGCTTCCCATGTGCTAAGAAAGTGAACGGCATCTCCGTCCTATTTTCTTTTCAAATGTTTGCTCGAGCTCTCCAGTGAGGCCCACCCTGCGTATCCTTTCTCTGTGGGAAGATTTTAATTGCTCATCTCTTAAAGAGGTATACAGGACTGGATTCACATCCCTGTATCAAGCAATTATTTATCAATTCCATCACTAATTTTAAAAATATGATCCTATCAATGTGAAGGCAGTACAGATATTTTTCTTATTGATTTTTGGTATTTTTTAAAAAAGCTAGTAGATCACTTTAGAGAAGTTTTTATTTACAGAAAAATGAGAAGAAAGCACATTTTCATGTAGTCTCCTCATATGCAAGCCACCCCTGTCCCTGTTATTGCTACTTTGCTTTAGTACGGTACATTTATTATTACCAGTGAACCTACAATGACACCTCAGTGTCATATAAGGTCAACAGTTTACAAGAAGGCTAATTCTTGGTGTACTTTCTTTAGACAGATGTATAATGACACATACTTGTCATTGTAGTTGCACACAGAAGTTTCACGGTTAATAAGGGTGAACTAGGGTGATCTCCTGCCCCAGCCCATCTCCTCTCTCTCCTCCACCCGCTGGATTCAGTTTTTATGCCACCAACCGGGATGTAGCAGCTGACTTAAGTTTCACCAAGTAGGTGTTTGAATGTCATTCCATGCTGTAAGTGGTCTGTCTTCTTTCTCTGGAAAACACATGGCTCTCTACTGTTTCAGAGTGAAACAAGGAAAATTGCAGTTAACACTGGGACGGGCCTGTCTACAGAAAGAGCCACACTGTGTTAAAGATTCTTCAAGGCTTGACTTCTTTTTGCATTGCAGAAAAAATATTCAGTCCCTTCTAAGTTTTATTCATATAATGTCTTTGTAATCTCAGCTGAAATGCAAAAATTCAAACATATACACAATATGTTGAATAAATCAAATCTTTACTTTTATATATGTTACATATACGTATACATACATATATTAATTTTAAAAGTCACATTATTGTAATGAACACACAAATAAAAATCAACATTTTTCCATTCCCAAACACCATGCATCTCAATGAACTCATGTAAAGTTAGTCTAGACATACTGATTAGATTGCTACTTAGCCAAATTATTGATTAAATAAAATACTTAGGCTGTGGTCACTTACATGGAGCCTCTGCACTGGCCCAAAGGAGTAAAGCTACTTACCCTGAAGGTCACACCAAGACTATTCACATTTTGTATGTGTTTATTTTATTTTGTGTGTGTGTGTGTGTTTGTGTGTGTGTGTGTGTGTATGTGTATTGTCCTCCACACACGCACACACACACCATGTGTGTGCAGGAACAGGTAGATATCAGAAGATTCATCAGATCCCGTGGAGCTGGTGTTGCAAATGATTTTGAGCTATCATGTAGGTGCATGTTGGGAACTGAACTGAGATCCTCTGGAAGAGCAGTGAGCACTCTTAAGTGTCGAGCCATCTCCCCCTGCCCCTAAAATGATCACATGTAAATATTAAAGTTGACAGTGGCTCCTAGCTCTGTTTGACTCTAGTAACAATAAATACATATTGAGTGTATGTATGTATGTATGTATGTATGTATGTATGTATGTATATATGTATGTATGTATGTATGTAAAAAGTGTGAGAGGTTGTATACCTTAAATTTATCTAGGGGCTCCAGATTGCCTGACAATCATTTTGTTGGTTCTTCACATCCTTGCTTTTATTTTATACACACACACAATACACACACACACACACACACACACACACACACACACACCTAAACCATCACTATTTCCTGAAGCTGGAACATATTATTTGTAGAAAAATCAAAATATTTTGTATGTTGTGCTGTCTAGCATGATGTCAACATGACAAAGCTACAATCATTGGAGAAGAAGAAACTTCAGTTGCCAAACGCCACCATAGGACCTGTAGGGCATTGTTTAAATCAGTGATTGACAGGGAAAGTGCCCAGTCCATTGTTCATTGGTCCACCGCTGGGCTGGTGGTCCTAGGTTGTATAAGAAAGCACACTGAGCAGGCCATGAGGAGAAGCCAGTAACAGCATCCATCCATGGCTTCTGCATCAGCTTCTGCCTCCGAGTTCCTGTCCTGACTTCCTTCAGTAGTGAACAGTAGTCAGAAGCATAAGAAAAATAAACCCTCTCCTCCCTGAGTTGCTTTGGTTATGGTGTTTCACTGCAGCAATAAAAACCCCAAGTAGGATCTGTGTATTGTTCCACTTCAAGCAGAGCTTGAGCTCGGGTTTAAATGACGTGTCCTGTGTGGTGCGGATACTTCGGTCATCTTTCCTATTCTAACCTCAGCCCTGAACCAGCAGGAGTATTTGGAAGCTTGTTTGCAATACAGAGTCTTGGTTGGAAGGAGAAGAAGAACTGAGCCTTCTTGGTGATAACAACAACAACAGAACCCTTAGAATGATTTGGGGCAGGGTTTGTCAGTGTAGACTGAATGGGCAGGTGTGGCTGAGCTGAGAGAATCTGTCTGTCTACTGTCACACATGGCCCTGCTTGGGTCTCATTGTGGAGTTTAGTAGTTCATCAGGTGAATGTGTGTGTGTGTGTGTGTGTGTGTGTGTGTGTGTGTGTTATATGTGTGTGCTGTATGTGTGTGTACATTATGTGCAGGTTCACATGTTCAGCTGCATATGGGGATTGTATGTGTACAAGAGACACCACAGGAAGGTGGGTGTCGGCCTCACAAGCACCAGCCAACTCCTGGGAGCAGGATCTCTCACTGTCTCATCCATCAGGCTAGATTGAGGAAGCAGTAAGCCCCAGGGATTTTCCTGTCTTTGCCTTAGTACTGTGATTGATTACAATGAAATGATTACACCGATCATTAATATGGCGAGTGGAATGTTCCACAGCACTGTTGGGGAGGTCAGAGGAGAATTGCACAGTTGGTTCTCTCCCTTCACCTTTACGTGTGTTCTGGGGATTGAAGTGGGCTCGCCAGTCTTGACCCACACGTGCTTTTAGCAGTAAGGCCCTCTCACCTGGTCCTGCACCTTACATCTGTACCCGAGTTCTGAGGATCAAACCCAGGTCTTTAGACTTGCAGGGAAAGATTTTGAGGACTGCATCACATTCTCTCCTCACAGTAGGATCTATTACTGTCAAAGTGTGAAATGCCTCTGCTCAGATGGGAAATTGAATACACTAGCCACGGTCTTTAATGTGGCAAACCTATAGACGTCATGGGTTCTACACTCATCTTTGAATTATCGTTGGAATCAGTGCTCCCCGACAGTGTGCTGGGAAGTTGTTGGGAGAAACATCACAGTGTGAAATCAACCAAGAAGGGTTGGTGATGACGAGTGCAGATGACTCCTCGACTCTGCTGGGGATGTCATCAGGACAAAAGCACTGAGTCTAAATGTGGCAAGGGACAAGACTGGGAATGACAGAGAAGAGATCCTAATGACAGAAGCCCCCCCTCCAAGTGATCAGTTCTACCTTGAAATCCTATGAATTCCTTATTCCAACAATCACCCCAGGACTATAGGCCATACAATACTCAGTGAAGGAACAGGTAATTTGTTCTTAGTTTTTATTTATTGACGAGAAAAAGGACTGAATGCAATAAGACAGCAAATGGCAAAGGATTTAACAAGCAGTGAAGAAAAAAAACTTTTTGCTTTTGTATTAGCAAGAAATTACTTTTCTCATTAGTCAAAAAACAACCCCCCCAAAAAAAAACCAAAAAAAAAAATCCAAAAAACCCAGAAAAATCAAAATAGCTAGTTTTTTTCGTCTGATTATTATTAGTTATTTCAGAAATGTTTCTCCCGAAGTCCATGCATTTAAGTGTTGACCCTGATGCAGGATTGATGGTAGATAGTTTAGGTGACTAGAACATCGGGGCTTTCTTATTGCAACAGTGGGCAAATCTATTGAACTCATAGATAATGGGCTCTAAGGAGGTGGGACCTAGGTGGGTTATGCCTGTGAAGGATTTACTCTTCTCTGTGCGTCTCTCTCTCTCTTTGTGCTTCCTTGCCAATGTGAACTTTGCCCTCTTCTACCTACATCATAGCTCTAGCTCTTGCCTTACTGGTTTCTGTCTTACCTTATGTCCAAAGCAGTTGAGCCATAGAACACACATTGAGACTTTGATACAGTAAACCCAAAGCAATCGTTCCTGCTGTACTAAGTTTGCTTCCCAGCTATTTTATCACAGTTCCAGAATGCCGACTAACAAGCCAATGACTCCAGAGTCTGCATTCAGCGTTTCCATGATTTATAGACTAAAGATACTTTGGAATAGACATTCAACATTTTTTTATAATGTAGGCATAACATTTTGCCAAATATATTCACCCCTTCCTCATTTTGAAGAAAAGGAAAGTTTTGATTTCTCTTTATATTTGTCCAAAACAGTCCTGTATTTTCTCTTGTTATTCATTACTAGATAGCGTACAAGTAGACCTGAAAGCAAATGGAATTCTGGGGTTTGGCTCACCATATGAGGGCCAGGTTCTGTGAAGTTAATGAACCTGATTAGAAATGCAAATTTCTGCCTCTTTTACCTTTATTCTGTCTGTCTGCCTATTTATCTACCTACCTACCTATCTTTCAATCACCTACTTACCTTTTTATCTTTCGATTTATTTTAGTTTTTGGAGACAGGGTTTTTCTGTGTAGCCCAGGCTGTTCTGGAACTCACTAAGTAGATCAGGCTAGCCTCAAACTCAGAGATCCATCTGCATCTGCCTCCGGAGTGCTGTGACCAAAGGTGCCCAACCCCCATCCAGCCACAAATTCCTCCTGTATGTTGTTATAACCATGCAGCACACATCCCACCGGAGGGAATTCTGCAGTTGCAAGTGATGACTATAACAGGCAGAGACAACTGGGATCGCAGTGGTCCTTGTCTGAGCCTGTGTTCTACAGAGACTACAGCATATCAGATGCACCGCACAGAACTTTTAGGGAGGAAAGTGATATTTCTGTAGACTGCAGTTGAAAACTTTTTAAGAGCTCGAAGAATCAAGGGAACAACTAGTTAAAACTCACAGGGTTAATTTTAGCTGACAAATTGATTGAAGGATTTCAGCACTCAACTTCTATAACTACCTTCACCCTTATGTATTCCAATCATGGGTTGGAGATGACCTCTCCTATAACTGTACTTCTGACGTCTCACAGCCCATATATCTTGTCAGGCTCCACAAATGGGGACACATCTTCTAAATGGGGCCACCAAGATAACAGGAAGCCTTCTGCAATGGTTCTGAACCAAGGGGTGATCTTCTCTTCTCCACGGGTCCCCCTGTCCAGTAGCTCCTGCACGTCCTCCTGGCTCATATAGCTGTAGCTTCTCACTTCTCTGGGATCTGGGTTCAGCGTAAGGTCCTTCCTCACCAACAGAAGATAGCCAATCTCATGGTCTCCCCAGATATCATCAGAAGGACTCTTGTGGTAGATCCGGTTCATGAAAATGATGTCCATTATGGAAATCTGTGTCAAAGTTGGTACATTATTAATTCAGTAATAGATAAAATTTGGATTAAAGCAAAACAGTTGATTCCTTTGCTCAGTCCTTTTCATAGAGTGCCTCTGAAGCACTTGCACTTTATTAGCATGTAGGCGGATTACATTGAAAAGGGCACCATTTCTATAACAACAGCTTCACTTTTCATTCACAATGAAGACCACATGTGAACAGGACATGAGGCTGAACACAGCTCTGAGCATTAGGACATGCAGGTATGTGAAAGATTTCTTTTTGAGAATGGAAAGAAAAGCAGCTTCAATACAGTGCCTTGTTCCATAGCCTCTCCTGTGGACCAGGGTTGGGCACTTCACAGGAACATTGTTTCCTATGCAAGACAGAAGCCCTGTTAGGCCAGCAGACACTTCCTAGGTCAGCTTTTGATGGATGAAACTTGACAGCAATGTCATGTGACATTCTACGTATTAAACAGACCCCTGAGCACATGAAAAAGTTCATTGAGCCCCATGCTGGAGTGAGTGGGTACCTGGTCCTGGGGGATGCCCAGTTCAGCCTGCAGACGTCTCAGGGCTGCCCTCCTCACTCCCACGGCATCCTCCTCTTCCAGCTCCTCAGGCACATATAAAGGGTGACTAGAACAGGAATCTGTAAAATGTCCTGGGGCAACATACAGCATGCTGCTTTAGAGAGAACACTCTTTATTGAATAGGAGCAATTTCCTTCCTGGTCATAGTTAGTGTAGAGTGTGGGTTCACCTTGGACTTTTATCAGTATCAGGTCTTCTATATGCAAATAGTAGATTATAAAATCTCACAAGTTGATTCGAGTTGCAAAATGCTTATAATTTAATATCCTTGTATCGAGTGGGAGTGGGACTGTCTTTCTGTCTCTCTGTCTCTCTGTCTCTCTTTCTCTTTCTCTCTCTGTCTCTCTTTCTCTCTCTCTCTCTCACACACACACACGCGCGCGCACACACACACACACACACACACACACACACACACACACACGGGGTTAGGAGGGAAGAGTGCTCAGATGGGTTCTCTCACATCCCTGTCAGGTTCCCAAACCCTAAGTTAGACTCCAGTGCTCCCTGGGGTTGAGCTGGGTGGCTCACCAGGAAAAGTGTACTTGGCATCTGCTCTCTGCTGAACCAAGAGCTGGTTTTGTGTGTTGAAGAGGACCACACTGAAGCCTCGGTGTAGCAGGCCTGCAAAGTGAGCATGTGCGAGTTAGGGTCATGCTGGAGTCAGCATGGAGTCTGCATATCCATCTCTTTCTCATTCTCATGCAACTCAGGATGATGGCACCAGGAGTGGCTGGTGATTCTTGCTGGGATAGAACCTATGCCAGTTGATTGGCATTTGGTGACTCAGTATTTATTTACACACAGTAAGTCTGCAAGTGAATACTTCAGTTTTCCTCCACTTGTAAACAAAACCTAGAGAGCCAAGTAGTAAAGTAAGCCTTGCAAGGTAGGCTGAACCCCACTGTGTGAATCTAAAGCTATAACTTGAAAGTGTCCTAGCTGCTTTGGCCACACTGTGCAGGCATATGGATGGCCCAGTGGCATAGAGGCACTGCTTATGCCTAGAAGTTGGGACACGTGAGGCACCTAGAGGGCTCACAGTGGGGTGTCTCCCACCACCCCCTTTTCCTTGAGACACATATAGACCTGACACGCCTGCCTATGGAGAAGAGGCTGGCCTTGAACTCACAGAGATAACTTGTCTCTGCTTCTCTACTGGGACTAAAGATGTACAGCACCACCCCCAGCTTGTCTACAATTTCTGACTTTCCCAATCCCTTCGAGGCAGCAGTCACAGTCTGCATCACCCAGTGCACTGATGGAAGTGTTAGCCTTATCAAGTTAGCAGCAGCCGCAGCAGCACCCGCTGGACAGCTGCCTCCTGACCCTGCATGGCTCAGAGTGGCCCATGGCACCAGGCCTGCACATGGCACCCTCCTTTCCACTCACCCTTGTTGATGTTTTCCATCAGGTGGCAGTTCCTCTTGGTGTCGGCCCCAATGATCTGGTCCTGCTTGTCAATGACAATGAGGATCTCCTCTAGGCGTTTTATCTGGAGTTCATTCAGGTGGGTTTTGCTTGCCTGGAACATACCTGTGAACACCAACGGCCTCTTGTATAAACAGAAAGCATAAGGGGAGAGAGGTGTGTGAGCCCCTCCAATGTCAGCGCCGGAAGCATGCGCAGATATGGAAGTGTAACGAGAAGGATGAGGCTTTAGTGATCAGACAGTGAGCTACATGGGCAACTGAGAGTTCTCATGGTCTGAATTTTATTTCTCCATGATGATTAAATCACTGTGTAGAGAGAGCAGTGTCCTCAAATGAAGCTAACTGTGGCCAAGGGACACTCCTGGACGAATGCCACCAAAGAACTTCTCTACTGTTAGCCATCATTGTTGCTCTCTGTGTCTTCCTTTAATTTGCGATTATTATTTTTTTTTATTTGATACTTGCCCGTTCACAAAAGAAGTCCGGGAGTATGTAGAATTGGAGAAATCAAAAGACCAGGGTTGGGAATAGAGTTCAGTGGTAGGGAACTTGTTTAATCTGAGCGAGGACCTGAGACCCATCCTACTGTACTACAGAATAGATAAATAAATGTTCCCACAAGCCCCAATGCAGCCCACTCCCAATACAGGGTGATCATGCTAAGGAAGCCAGGAGACGAGTGCCTGGGTCAGAGAGATACACACTGCACCACAGCACAGCTCTGAGATACCAACCATTAGGCACAGACAGACCTAGGCTCTCACCTTCTCTGAAGTTGGGTCTTGTGCGGCCTCTGAAACCCAGGATGAGTGGAGACAGGCGGCCTTACCTGCAGCTTCTTTTATACTGGGTAACACAGTAGTATCCTGTTGGAAGACCTTTTCAGATTTGGCTCTGTGACAAAACGGTCTCTGTCCTTATCCCTTCCCACTGGAGACTGAAGGAGGGTGTGCCTACCTCAGTGTATTACCATAGGTGAATAAAAATGACAGGCATTGCAACTTTTTTTCTGGAATCCATGCATTAAATATTCCTCTGTAGTTTATCTGAGATCTCAGGGGCCCAAGTCACTGTAAAATTATTTATGAGTCTTGATTGCACTTAACCCCAAAAGCACATAAAATAAATAATATAAAAAGGCTGAGGCGGCAGTTTGAATTAGGTAGTTGTACATGTCTAGAACACAGAAGTCCATAGCCATGTCAGATGCTTTTCATCTCCAATACAGTAATCATGTCAGAGCAGAGCAAAATAAACTAAATTTAAAATGAAAAAGCAGGAGCGGGGCTGGAGAGACGGCTCAGTGGTTAAGAGCACAGTCTGCTCTTCTGAAGGACCCAGGTTCTATTCCCAGCACCCACAAGGCAGCTCACAACTGTCTATAACTCCAGTTCCAGGGGATCTGACAACTTCACACCAATGCACACAAAATTAAATAAATGAAGGCCACAAATCAGAAGCATCAGTGCCTGGAGTAGAGACTATGTGTGGAGGCCACCTACCCAGCCGCATCCCGTCACACTCTCGCAAGGTACATGCATGCTCACATCCCGCTCCCTGGCAGGCCATGCACACTCACTCAGGCGTCTACTTCTGTCCATGTAGCCTTCTCAGACTGACACTTGAGAAGATGCAGTGGAGTCTTAAGGAAAGTCTTAACATCCCTCCCTGTAGGTCTGAACTAGGGTGATCTCCTGCCCCAGCCCATCTCCTCTCTCCCCTCTACCCGCTGAATTCAGCTTTTATTCCAACAACCGGGATGTAGCAGATGACTGAAGTTGCACCAAGTAGGTGTTTGAATTCCATTCCATGGTGTAAGTGGTCTGTCTTCTTTCCCTGGAAAACACATGGCTCTCTACTGTTTCAGAGTGAAAGAAGGAAAATTGCAGTTAACACTGGGACGGGCCTGTCTACAGAAAGAGCCACACTGTGTTAAAGATTCTTCAAGGCTTGACTTCTTTTTGCATTGCAGAAAAAATATTCAGTCCTTTCTAAGTTTTATTCATATAATGTCTTTGTAATCTCAGCTGAAATGTAAAAAATTTAAACATATATACAATATGTTGAATAAATTTGGCTATTTAGCCAAATTATTGGTTAAATAAAATACATAGGCTGTGGTCACTTACATGGAGCCTCTGCACTGGCCCAAAGGAGTAAAGCTACTTATCCTAAAGGTCACACCAAGACTGATCACATTTTATATGTCCTTATTTTATTTTGTGTACATGTGTGTGTGTTTATGTGTGTGTATGTGTGTGTATGTGTGTGTGTTTGTGTGTGTGTATGTGTGTGTGTGTGTGTGTCTATGTGTATTGGCCTGCATACACACAACATATGCAATGCAGGAACAGGTAGAGGTCAGAAGAGGCATCAGATCCCCTGGAGCTGGTGCTGCAAATGGTTTTTAGCTCTCATGTACGTGCATGTTGGGAACTGACCTGAGATCCTCTGGAAGAGCAGTGAGCACTCTTAAGTGTCGAGCCATCTGCTCCTGCCCCTAAAATGATCACATATACATATTAAAGTTGACAGTGGCTCCTAGCTCTGTGTGACTCTACTAACAATAAATAAATATTGAGTGTATGTATGTATGTTTGTATGTATGTAAAATTGGTGAGGGTTGTAGACCTTAAATTTATTTAGGGACTCCAGATTGCCTGACAATGATCTTGTTGGTTCTTCACTTCCTTGCTTTTATTTTACACACACACACACACACACACACACACACACACACACCCTCCCTCCATCTCTATTTCCTGAAACTGGAAAATATTATTTGTAGAAAAGTCAAAATATTTTGTATGTTGTGCTGTCTAGCAGGATGTCAACTTGACAAAGCTACAATCATTGGAGAAGAAGAAACTTCAGTTCAAAACGTCACCATAGGACCTGTAGGGCATTCTTTAAATCGGTGGTTCAGCATGTGTGTGTGTGTGTGTGTGTGTGTGTGTGTGTGTGTGCTGTATGCGTGTGCACATGTATGTGCAGGTTCACATGTTCAGCTCCATATGGAGATTGTATGTGTACAAGACAGACCACAGGAAGGTGGGTGCCGGCCTGACAAGCACCAGGCAACTCCTGGGAGCAGGATCTCTCACTGTCTCATCCATCAGGCTAGATTGAGGAAGTCGTAAGCCCCAGGGTTCCCCTGTCTTTGTCCCATACTGTGATTGATTACAGCGAAATGATTACATCGATCATTAATATGGGGAGTGCAATGTGCCGCAGCACTGTTGGGGAGGTCAGAGGACAATTGCACAGTTGGTTCTCTCCCTTCACCTTTACGTGTGTTCTGGGGATTGAAGTGGGCTCGCCAGTCTTGACTCACACGTGCTTTTAGCAGTAAGGGCCTTCTCACCTGGTCCTGCACCTTACATCTGTACCCGAGTTCTGAGGATCAAACCCACGTCTTTAGACTCGGAAGGGAAACATTTGGAGGACTGCATCACATTCTCTCCTCACAGTAGGATCTATTACTGTCAAAGTGTGAAATGCCTCTGCTCAGATGGGAAATTGAATACACTAGTCATGGTCTTCAATGTGGCAAACCTATAGACGTCATGGGTTCTACACTCATCTTTGAATTATTTTTGGAATCAGTGAGCCCTGACAGTGTGCTGGGAGAAGCATCACAGTGTGAAATCAACCAAGAAGGGTCGGTGATGACGAGTGCATATGTCTCCTCTTCCCTCCCCTTCAACCTGTTGCTGGATTCAACTTTTATTGCAAGCCCTGCGATGTGGCAGATGGCTCAAGTTTCAGCAAACGAGAATTTGCACATGACACCATTTTTTAATATCTTCTTTTTCTGGAAAGTAGAAGGGTCTCTACTGTTTTAGAGCCCAACTTGAAGTTAAAGCAAAATTGCACCTAATAATATGAACTGCATGTATGTATGTGTGTGTGTGTGTTTGTGTGTATGTATGTATACATACATGAAGGCCTCACCTATGTCAAGAAAAGTTAAGAATGGACATCACTACTTCGTGTTGTCTCTGCTTTACTTGGTTCTTGTGTATCTCCAAATCTCAGCTCCTGGTAGCACTCATTCTGCTTCACAGAATAAGGGGTCATTTGTTGCCCGATTCTAGAACTTTGGATAGAACTAAGGTCCTTAAAACAAACCAGCTACCATCCATCAACAAATTCTTCAAATTTGTTTGTGATTCTGTCTTTCAACTTCTTTATCTAATCTTTCATACACACGCACATGTACACACACACACATACACACACACACACACACACACACACACACACACACACACACACGCACGCAAACAATCCAAAAATCTCATCTCCCAATCTGATGACCCACGGAGACTCATTGCTTGCAAACTTAATTCCACTTTCCCTGCAAAATTTCCACAGACTCAAGTCCTACCCTAGTAACTCCTGTTCACCCTGGATCCTGGCAACAAAGAACTACCAGGCCCTGTGCAATCCCACACACCCCTCCTATAACCTTGTGCAATAGCCCATCGGATGCTGCAGGATGACAACTTTTCTACCTGACTCCTGCTGTCCTTTCTTGGGATAGTCAACCTTTGTCTTGCTAACTGCAGAATTACAACAAAGGCCACATTTCATCATCATCTTGGATTATGAGTCCTTCCTTGGATTGTTAGTCATGATCTCCTTTAGAATTATTTTGTTTGGGCTAGGTAGTTAGGTTGGCTTAGTGATTGCCTAGCATGCATGACATACTAGTTCACTGCCCAGCACTGTGTAAAACCAAGTAGAGTGGTGAACCCCCGTATCTTAGCACGTGGAGTTAGAGACAGGATTAGAAATTCAAGGTTTTCTCCCTCTACGTGGTGCGTGTGATGTCAGCCTGGGCTTCATGAGACCTTCTTCATAATGAACATACTAACTAACTCAACTAACTAGCTAGTTAACTAACTAGACAAATCAATGTCAAACCCTGATCCTTTATTCCTGATTTTTGTTTGGATGTTTGCAAAGCCCCTGATGGGTGAGGGGTTCTTGAATATGGAAAAGGATCGCACAGACTTGAGATATTTTCTATCCCTTTTGTTCCAAACCATCATAACAATTATTAAACAGACAGAAATATAATACCCAGTAGGTTTTTAAAATCAATTATCAAATGCTACAAATGAGCACCTCCAACAGGAGGGTCAACCATTAAACACTGTCCAGCCTGGTTTTGCCCTTATTTCTCATGTGCTGAGATTTAGAGGGTATTCCAATCTGTCTAGTTATGCAGATCAGAGGATAGGACCCAGGAATCCAAGCACTCTAACATTGGAGCTCTATCCCCACCCCTCTTTTATGTGATTTTTTTTTGGTGCCTGTTTGTTTCATTTTAAGACTTATTTATCTTTATTTTATGTTTATGGATGTTTTGCCTGCATATGCATGTACACTGCTCAGTACCCACAGAGGTGGAGCCCCTAGAACTGGACTTCTACACAGTTGTCATCTAGTGTGTGGGTGCTAGAAATGGAGCCAGGTAATTTGAAAGAGCAGCCAGGTCTGTTTATTTAAATTCTATGTTTGATACGGTGCCTCAGCATTTTGTCACCTTGGCCTCGGATGCACTATGTAGTCTGGTTGGACCTTGGATTTTTCTTCCTGAGTGCTAGGACTGCTGGCATGTGTTGCTGTTCTAGGTTCAAGTTAATCATTATTCTTTTTTCAATGTACATTTCCTTTAATGACCCCCATCTCCCTTGAAGGGTAGGTGCAGGCAGCTAGGCGACTAGCAAGACAAGTTCACTTGAAGATCTTGCCTTGGTTGATGGCTTTGCCCACGTGCTGAAGGCTCCCTCCCAGGAAGAGTACTCTCGAACGAGGGTCTGGGTCTCCTCGCTACCAGAATCCAGTTTCCGCCATGTCCACCTGCCAATCTGGACTCTGCGGAAAGGCAAGATCTTGGCCTCGGAAGACCCAAACCCCAGAAATGGAGCTGCTGTCGTTGGTTCCAAACAGGATAACACTAGCACAAGCATTCTTTCTCAGTTTGTCCAATCGCTGGAACATTCCAGTGATGCGGTTACAACTCATGAAGGTCTGGGTGAGCTCTTCAGAGAAGCGGTACTCGACATACCACAGGGACCAGCCATCCTTATCAAAGTGCTCCCAAAAATATGGCAGCGCCACAGGGAGGGCGTCCTCATTGGAGTACGTTCGTTTAAACTCATCCAACACAACGGTACTCTTGGGCAGGTGAGCGAAAGGGTCCTTGGCCTTGGGCTCAGCAGTCAATGCCTATTCACACTCATCCATCTCTTTCTCAGGAGCTGGGGCCGCTGCCTCTTTTTCCTCTTTCCGCTCAGTCTGGGGCTTCTGCTTCTCTTCTCATGAGCCCTTTTCTTTCCTTGGGGTATCTTTTTCTGGCTGTCTCTCTGCAAACTTCTTAGCATCAAACTGAGCCATCTTTTTACACAGCTTCACCTCCCCCAAGATGGCCCTGAACTGAGGCTGGTTAATGCAGGTAAGGAACCATTGGTTGATATTGGGGAAGGCCTGGCGAAAAGAAAGCTCTAAGACCTGTTTATAGAGCCACAACAGGGTACAGACAACTGTGATGCCAGTCAGTGTCACTCTCTCACCAACCAGAAAAGTCCGTGTCTTCAGATGAGTGTCCAGCAGCCCCAAGATTTGCTTCACCTCCTCTTCGGCATTTTCAGTGGCCTACTTGTTGTGGTGCATAATGTCTAGTGGGGATCACCCAGGTGCTAGCTGGAGGGACAATGTCACTCTCAGCAAAGCTCACCCACTGCACCACCTGAGCTGCTGCCTCTGGCGTACTTCCCTGCAACTCCTCGTTGCTTAAGCAATAAGCGATGGCATTGCTCTCAAATACACAGAGTCTGTTATTGCCCTCAACCTTGCCGGCAGGAAGTTTTCTGAGAAATTCGGGGGTGCGGTTGGTTTGGCCAAAGTGGAAGTGGGGTGGTGCGGAGAGCATGCGGACCTGAGCCCCGCTGAACTGAGCAGCGATGAGGGCCTTGAAGGCCCTCCAGTTTTCAGGGTTTGTGTGCAGGGTCCCAGCCACCATGGTGATTCCGCAGAGAAAAGGGCTCAAGTTAATTATTAAGTATTTTCTGTAATTTTACTCTTCCCATAGTCCCTCGGCATGATTTATTTATAAATAAACCTCCGTCCCGTTCTCACACCAAACATTTATCGTTTCACTAAACATCTAAGCTATTGTTTCGTGTCAACAGTTATATTTTTAGATCTAACCATTCCTATCTAAGCACGTGTGGTGCCAGAGTCAGCAAGCAAATAAGGGAAGCTCCTTGTTAGCTTTTGCTTTGTTTCATTGAACTCTCTTTTGAGACAAGACTGGCTTCAAACTCACTATGTAGCTGAGGCTAAGCTTGCTTTTCCTGACCACACCCTCCTTGTGTGACACCATGTACACTCTCCACAGACATGGACTGCACATGAACAATAAATACGATTTAGTTTTTATCTAGCCTAAATATTGCATGGAGGAATATTACATGTCCATGATTTGACCAGCTCTAGAAAAGGGAATGATTCTATCCTTGTTGGTTTGACTTGGTCAGATTAAAACTCTAAACTTGTGAGCAGGTCTTTATTCCTGTGGAACTCTGCTTGAACACATCTGTATGCTAAGATCTTTAAAATATCTTTTAAATTTTTTGTGTTTATTTTGTGTGTCTGGATGTAGATCTGCACACTATACATATTCAGAGCCCTTGGAAGCCTGAAGGAGGTGTTGGCTGCCCTAGAACTAGAGTTAGAGGTTATGATAAGGCTGTGTGAGCATTGATCGTTGATCCAAAAGAGTAGTTGATGATCTTAACTGATGAGCCATCTCTACAACCCCATCTTGATATTTTAAATGTTTTATTAGCATATATCAACTAGGCGTAATTATGGGGTTCATTTTTTATATTTTTTATATATATATGCACATAAGGTATTTTGATCATACTCACCCTTTATTACTGTTGGCCACTCCCAACCCTGCTGATCTCTTCCCTCTACCCATTCTACTTCCCTGACTTTTATGTTTTGTGACCCAAGAGGTTCCATTAGGGTTGTTTTCAGGGAGCATGGACACTTTTTCCATTGAAAAGAAATATCTCTTCCTCCCTCAGCAACCATTAATTGTTTATCAATCCTCAGGGATGGGTGGGGCTTCATGACAGCATTTTGAACACTCTTCACCGATTGGGGGAGGGGTTCTTACATTCTTTCTGCTCCCTCCTCTGTGATGCCTCCTATCTTTGAAGAGGGTCACATGGTTGTCTCATTCAGAGCTGAGTGTTCAACGTCACTTATTCCCATCACTGTGCTCAGTTGAATCTCTGCAGTTAATACTGTCCACTGAAAATGGAGCTTCCAATTAGAGCACATATTAATAATAATAATCTATGGACATAAACATAATTATTTAGAAGGCAATTGGATGTGTGCATCATATCTATTTAACAAAGTAAGAGTAAGAACTTCTCCACTGGACATATAGTTTTCGATAGGTTTGCAATGCCAAACACCAGTTCCTTCATATAAAGTGGGCATCAAAACCAGAGACCACTTGGTTGACTCATAGCAGAACAGACTTGGCACTATCGTGACGATGGCATATCTTGCCTGGCTGGACTGCAGTGTTATGTTCACTGTCTACAGACTAGTCCATGAGTTTGAGGCGTGTCTAGCCTCTGCAGTGACACCTCACAAAGTAAAATGAGGGAGGAGGGGGAAATCCAACCAAAATGAAGCATGTAGGAAAACTTCCTATGAAAGCCCGTTACTTTTTAAATTAATTTGAAAAAGAAAAAATAGTGACAGAAACATATGTAAGAGACTCTTACATATAAATAACAATAATGTATTAGTAATGCCTATAATGTGTCTTCATAGGCATAACAATTGTTGACTAGTTTTTTTGACTCTGAGATCAGGAACCAAACTTATCTCATAGGAAATAAAATTCACAAAGTAAAATAACCATTTGAGGCCTGCCAACAGCACTATGTATGTAATATGTATGTGATTTACTTTATTAAGAAAGCAGAATAGCACTGTTGAGATGATTCAATGGGTAAAGTGTGCAAGTATGAGAACCTGGGTTCAGCTCCCTAGAAGCCATGTAAAAGCCAGGAAGGACAGAGCATGTCCATAATCCCAGCACTCCAGCTAGCTGGGTGTTCACAGTAGCAAACAAGAGATTCCTTTCTTAAAGCAGTGTGTAAGATGATTCCCTGTACCCAATGTTCTCTCTGACCTTCACATGCGCAGTATGGAATACATGTGCTCCCCAATTCTCACATCACACTCAGAGACGTGCAAATGTGAGGACACACACACACACACACACACTTAAAAAATAGAAATATAGAGCAGTTCAAAGCAGTGATTTAATAACAGTCAGCATTAGCCAGTGTGGTGGTGCACAGCTTTAATTCCAGAACTTGGGCAGCAGAGACAGCAGGCAAATCTCTGTGAGCTCAAGGCCAACCTGGTCTACACAGTGAACTCCAGGAGAGCCAGAGGTATAAAGAGAGACCCTGTCTTGAAAAACCAAACCAAACAGCAAGCAAATAGACAAACAACAGCAATAATGATAAAACCAGCTACTGTGTGCTGAGGGCTTGCCTCTGACACTTGTTGCAAGGCCTTCAGAGGCAGGGGCAATATACACAAGAAAAAATAGAGACCCAAGATCAAACAAACAAAAAACTGAGACCAGAGATTCAAGCCCCATTTTGCCCTACTTACCTTCTGAGGTGTGGTCCTTTTGTGGCTATCATTAGGATAGCTTAGTCTAAATCATTTTTGAGACAGAGGCAGAACAATAGTGTCTTCCTTTCTTACACTAATTTCTCAACATTTTGACCATGAAATAGTGTTGTCAGGAATAATGAAGGGTGACTTGCTTCATCCTCTCATCAGGAAGGGTTCAGAATGACTAAACACATTATCGTTTTCTCATGAAAAGAAGGCAGCAGTTGGCTGTTCCTTGAGAGGCACAGGACGGGCTGTGGCTCCATTCACCTACCTCACACCCAACCTTATCTCCTTGGTTCAACTCAGAAATGTCTTGGAACACTTATGAGGTGTGGGGTGTAACTCAATGCCTGTCTTTGCCATTTCTGCTGAGTTTATATGTTATCTGGGCTATCTTTGTGGCTGGCATTTTGACAGTATGAGAACCCCTCCTTCTAGGTTTCTCTTACCACTTCTAGGTAAGTGGGGCGGGGGATCTGAATAAGGAGAAGTGCTAGGATGATGAATTTTCTCTACAAACTGAACTCTTGGGGCTTGCATGTTGGTCCAGGACCTGGTAGCAGAAAGTAGCATCTCTTGGATCCCAGCTTTGTTTTTTCTCTACATATTTGATTTTGAAAGCAGTGGGTACAAGATCTTTGGGGAACTAGCTCACCGCAGTCTCCTGGTGTACTCCACTGGAGAGGTAACAGCATAATTATAGAGCATGGCATTTTGATATTTGTAGGGGCAATGGTAGACAGATGGACACACACACACACAGAGAGAGAGAGAGAGAGAGAGAGAGAGAGAGACAGAGATAGAGACAGAGACAGAGAGAGACAGAGAGAGACAGAGAGAGACACACACACACACACACACACACAGAGAGAGAGAGAGAGAGAGAGAGAGAGAGAGAGAGAGAGAGAGAGAACAGTTGAGGCTTCAGGGACCCTATCCACCTGTAACCATTGGATTAGTAGAGCCACATACAGAATTTCTGAAAGCATGAAGCAATAAGGGAGATCCAGATCACAGACCAGGGGATGACCTGTCTAAGGACAGCACATCTGACTGACTAGGGTGTAAAGTGAAAGATAGATGGATGCATGGATAAGTGGGTGGACAGACAGATGGATAATAGCAAATATAGAAATATGGACAAATGTATGTATGTATGAATAGATAGACTGATGGACAGAAGGATGGATGCCTACGTGCATGGATGTACAGACGGATGCATGGGTGGATATACAGACAGACAAGTGGGGTGAATGGTCTGCTGGCTAGTCTTATGCCAAAAGGTCACAAGCTAGAGTTATCTGAAAGGAAGAAACCGCAATTGGGAAAACACCTCCAGAAAAGATCTAGCTGTATACCCAGCTGATGGAAACAGATGCAGAGAGCCACAGCTAAACATTAGGTAGAACTTGGGGAATTCTTCAGAGGAGGGAGAGGAAGGATGGTAGCAGCCAGAGGGGTCAAGGACACTACAAGACACCTACAGAATCAACTAACCTGGGCCCAGAGGGGTCCCAGAGCCCAAAATGCCGACCAGAGGCTTGCATAAGACTGGCCAGGCCCTCTGCACACATGGAACAGGTGTGTAGCAGGACTTCATGTGGGACTCCTAATAGTGGCAGCAGGGGCTGTCTCTGACTCTGTTGCCTGCTTTTGGGATCCTGTTTTCCTACTGCGCTGCCTTGTCTAGCCTCGATAGGAGAGGATGCACCTCGTCTTACTGCCAGGACTGGTTGAGATCCACGCCCCCCCCCCATATTCTGAAGAGAAAGGGAGGAGGAGTGGATGGTTGGGGAGGAGAGATGTGTGTGGGGGATATGACTGGGGGGGGGATGGAGGCGAAATTGCTTTACAAATTAATTAGTTCATGAGCAAACTGATCCACCTAGAAGGCATTTTCCTAGTGATTGGTAGGAAAAGGCCCAGGCTGTTGTGGGTGGTGCCATCCCATGGCTGGTGGTCCTGGGTTCTATGAGAAAGCAGACTGAGAAAGCCAGGGGAAGCAAGCCAGTAAGCAGCACCCCTCCATGGCCTCTGAATCAGCACCCATGTCCAAAATCCTTCCCTGCTTGAGTTCCCGACTTGACTTCTTCTTCTTCTTTTTTTTTTTTTTGGAGCTGGGGACTGAACCCAGGGCCTTGTGCTTGCTAGGCAAGTGCTCTACCACTGAGCTAAATCCCCAACCCCCCAACTTGACTTCTTTCAATGATGAACAGGGGTAAATATACCCTTTCCTCCCCAACTTGCTTTTTGGTCATGGTGTTTTGTCAAAGCAACAGAAATCCTAGACAAATGGATTCATGGATACATGGAAGGATAAATGGATACATGAATAGACCAATGAAAAGACAAGTGGATGCGTGAATGTTTGTACGTCTGGGCTGAGAGATAATCAGATGTGTGTGTGTGTGTGTGTGTGTGTGTGTGTGTGTGTGTATGTGTGTGTGTGTGAATGAATGAATGGATGGAGAGTGGTGGGTGGACCCCTCAGGAATTTGAGACCAAACTGGACAACATAGCAATATCCTGTTGTCAACACTAAAAAAACCCCATAGTTCTAGCTTCTTGCTTAGGAATCATTCCTATTCCTTCCTCTACTTAGGTTTGCAGCCATGTGTTTGGAGCACTGCATCTGTGGGGTGGCAAACATAGGGAAGTCCAGGTAAAAACGTGCGAGAACTCTCTACACAACACATAGGACAGCCAGACCAGAAACCAGGGTGGAAACATGCCAGGGATCCTCTGTTCTTTCAAGAGGCAGTGAGAACACCTCCAGGGTTAGAATGGATCATTCTGCAATTTCACTCTGAGGTTTTTAAAAGACAGATATCATATAATGAATCTTCCATGTGCATCCATTGGTTATCTAACCCAGTGGATTGGCCTGAAGTATACACACAAGAAACAATGTGCAGGTGGAGCAGATTGTGCCCATGAATTTGGGGGACATACATGTAATATGTATATATATATATATGTATATATATATATATATATTAATAGCAATTAGTGAAAAAGAGGCTATGAATCTGAAAGGGACCAACAAAGAGCGGGGATTTGAGTGGAGGAAGTGGGATGGAAAGATGATACAGTGGTAGGATAATCTCAAGGAATGAAAAAATATTGAAGAATAAAATGCATGCTGGTCTTGGATCCAGCTGTCTGCTTCTGCACCTTGAACTACTGTTGGTGTTTCTAGGTATAGACGCATGTGCACAAAACACGCACACGGAAAAATGCTCACGGCTGTCCTATAAAGTCATAGAGAGGTGTGTGTGCTACAACTTGTGTAAGCTTATTTCTAAATGAAAGTGGAAAAGTCAAAACTACATCTCCCGTGGAACCAAGATGAAAATCAATCAAAGCATGGTGAATAGCACAGGACCCCACAGAGGGGAACAAAATAACATTCTCTACTCTCTCTCTCTCTCTCTCTCTCTCTCTCTCTCTCTCTCTCTCACACACACACACACACACACACACACACACACACACACACAGAGAGAGAGAGAGAGAGAGAGAGAGAGAGTTTACTTATCTATTATTCATCTTTGTATGTCATTGTTCAAGAATCCACAGTCAACCCCTGGATTGTCTGCTCTTTGGTCTCTCATCTTGAATTTTGGGACTTTCCCGATTCTGAGCTCACCAGTTCACCTACACTCCTTTTTGAGCCTCGCAAGAGTAGGGATTACCACTGTGTGTTGCTGGCCCTGACATTGTATGTGGGTGATGTGGGTACTGGGGACAAGAATGTAGGTCCTCACTGATTTTTGACAAATAGATTAGCAATAGAGGGATCACCACAACACAACCCCCTGGTTCTTTTTTTTTTCCCACAAAGCAACAGATGCAAGCTGTTTTTTTTTCTTTTTTGGAGCTTAGTTTCCTAATGGAACTGTAGTTGCAAAGATGTCTTAGAAGATAAACTTATTCTGTGTCTTATTTTGCTATATATGCGGATTGAGCCATAGGCCCATCTCTGTGTACTCTTGGGATGGTGGTTTAGTCCCTGGGAGCTGTACTTTCATAGCAGCCTTATTTATAATAGCCAGACGCTGGAAAGAACCCAGATGTCCTTCAACAGAGGAATGGATACAGAAAATGTGGTACATTTACTCAATGGAGTACTATTCAGCTATTAAAATCAATGACTTCATGAGATTCTTAGACAAGTAGATGGAACTAGAAAATGCCCTGAGTGAGGTAACCCAATCACAGAACAACATGCATGGTGTGCACTCACAGATAAGCAGATATTAGTCTAAAAGCCTGGAATACTCAAGATACAATTCACAAGCCACATGAAGCTCAAGAAGAAGGAAGACCAAAGTGTGGCTACGTCAGTCCTTCTTAGAAGGGGGGAACAAAGTACTCATGGGAGGAGATATGGAGACAATGTGTGGAGCAGAGACTGAAGGAAAGGCCATCCAGAGCCTGCCCCTCCTGGGGATTCAGCCCATATACAGCCACCAAACCCAGACAATATTGCTAATGCCAAGAGTTACATGCTGACAGGAGCCTGATATAGCTGTCTCCTGAGAGACTCTGCCAGAGCCTGACAAATACAGAGGAGGATGCTCGCAGCCAACCAGTGAACTGAGAATGGGGTCCCCAGTGGAGAAGTTAGAGAAAGGAGTGAAGTAGCTGAGGGGGTTTGCAACTCCATAAAAGGAACAACAATATCAACCAACCCTAGTTTATTTTTTTTATTAATAATGTAATTTAAAAAAAACTACTGTTCCAAATCTTAAAATCTTTGTAAGGGTAGATTGTTTTGAATTTTATTTAATTTTTTGTTATTTTACTTATTCATGTTACATCTTGATAACTACCCCTCTCTCAGTCACCCTCCTCCCATAATCCTTCCCTCTACCCTCCTCTTCTCTCCTAAGCAGGTGGGGGTCTTTCTGGGTATCCCCTACCGTGGTACATCGTCTCTGTGAGGCTAGGTAGTTCCAATTTCTTAATCTCAGTGTGTACCATGATTGTAATCTCTGTCACTCTCACAAGCAGACCTCAGAATGCGGGACTCTTCAGAAGACCATGTCCAATCCCAGGGCAGAGGTTAAATGTCCATCTGCATCAGTTTGGCTTTGGCTGTGACCAAAGGATGACCACCCGGGAAGAACACTACTAAGGAGTTTCCTGCCTGTTGGTCAGAACTTTCACCAAAATGCTAGAGGATCAGCCAGGTGGGGTCAGCAGAGCCCCTGACCTGCTCATTCTTCCCAGAGATTTGTGTCTTCTGAGGTTCTGAGAGGGCTCTGTCCTTTCTCTCTGAGCTTTGGGAATGGCAGGTAACCCTGGTGTCCATTGACAGTTCTTACCTGGTGATGCTGTTCCTCCAGATTCTGATTCCTGTTCTCTGTGTGCCTGTCTGCTGAGTTGAGAGCAGCCACAATAACCCCAAGTCCAAAGAGGTCCCTTCTACCATTACCTGACACCAGGTCTCTCTCTCACCAGGTCTTAAATCCCCACACTCAGAAGGCAGAGGCAGGTAGATTTCTGAGTTTGAGGATGGCCTGGTCTCCTGAGTGAAAAAACTGAAACAATGTTTTGAAAGCCAAAAGGAAGAAAGAAAAAAAAAAAACACAAACACAAATGCTTTTGTGAAATTGCAAAAGGGAACAGCAGTCCCTGGGCCCAGAGAGAGAAAGTAAACAGATCAAAACTGACAGCCCTGGGCTTTGGGGGCAGAGGCTGCTCTAAACGGGCCTCTGCACTAGTGGCCTTGGCTAGCCACCCTACTTTCCTGGGGCCTCAGGAAAAATCGCTCTGTGGCAGGGAATTGGATTCGGATGCTTCAACACGAATTGACTGGGTTTCTAAGTGGCTACCTGATTGGACATAGGCTCACCAACAGCGAAGAATTGAGTATCCTTGTGCCTCTATGTGGTGAGAATTTTGGTTTCTTAAAAAGACTCAGTTATGGTACAACCATTCTGGAAATCAGTCTGGAGGTTCCTCAGAAAATTGGACATTGAACTGCCTGAGGATCCAGCTATACCTCTCTTGGGCATATACCCAAAAGATGCCCCAACATATAAAAAAGACACGTGCTCCACTATGTTCATCGCAGCCTTATTTATAATAGCCAGAAGCTGGAAAGAACCCAGATGCCCTTCAACAGAGGAATGGATACAGAAAATGTGGTACATCTACACAATGGAATATTACTCAGCTATCAAAAACAACGGCTTTATGAAATTCGTAGGCAAATGGTTGGAACTGGAAAATAGCATCCTGAGTGAGCTAACCCAATCACAGAAAGACATACATGGTATGCACTCACTGATAAGTGGCTATTAGCCCAAATGCTTGAATTACCGTAGATGCCTAGAACAAATGAAACTCAAGACGGATGATCAAAATGTGAATGCTTCACTCCTTCTCTAAAAGGGGAACAAGAATACCCTTGGCAGGGAAGAGAGAGGCAAAGATTAAAACAGAGACTGAAGGAACACCCATTCAGAGCCTGCCCCACAGGTGGCCCATACATATACAGCCACCCAATTAGACAAGATGGATGAAGCAAAGAAGTGCAGACCGACAGGAGCCGGATGTAGATCGCTCCTGAGAGACACAGCCAGAATACAGCAAATACAGAGGCGAATGCCAGCAGCAAACCACTGAACTGAGAATAGGACCTCCGTTGAAGGAATCAGAGAAAGAACTGGAAGAGCTTGAAGGGGCTCGAGACTCCATATGTACAACAATGCCAAGCAACCAGAGCTTCCAGGGACTAAGCCACTACCTAAAGACTATCCATGGACTGACCCTGGACTCTGACCTCATAGGTAGCAATGAATATCCTAGTAAGATCACCAGTGGAAGGGGAAGCCCTGGGTCCTGCTAAGACTGAACCCCCAGTGAACTAGACTATGGGGGGAGGGCGGCAATGGGGGGAGGGTTGGGAGGGGAACACCCATAAGGAAGGGGAGGGGGGAGGGGGATGTTTGCCCAGAAACCAAGGAATTATTATTAAGTATTAAATAAATTTAAAAAAAAGAGAGAGACTCAGTTACGAGAACATGCTTTTTGTTTCAGTCCCATGCATGGGATGTGGGGCTGTTTCTTATTGTCCACAGCAGCTGACTGTGATTTGTCTCGTGCTCTGGCAGAGGCGTGATTCTGCCACCTGAACAGCATTTACATCTGGAATCCTTGGGGACTCTGGAGAGGATATGAAAATGCCAGAGCACCTAGAGAGTGTGTGGTTGTTGCTGCTGTTGTTGCCGCCACCCCTGCCCGCCGCCCCTGCCCGCTGCCCCTGCTGCAGCTGTTTGCTTGGGTTGCTGGACTGCTCTTTGCTGAATTGCTGATGTTCTGTTTGCTGTGTTGCTGTTGGTGTTTGCTGGTTTGCTACACTACTTGGAGATGTCCTGACAATGAAGATTGGAATTGCCCCAAGGAACTTAATGACATTGCTAACCAGCAAGCAAATCTAAGGAGGCTGATGGGCTCTTTCTCCTCTAACCTACTTTCTTACCTACCTAGTGTTGGGAGGGGGTTGAAGGGATTGGGGTGGAGAAGGGTGGTTGATATAAATACCCAAAAGAGTAGCCAAAAACTATGGTGACAACTGTGCTGCAGACCTGACAATATTTGGGCTTTAGAACCAGCCACCAATAAGATATAGGTGTCCCGACAAAGGGAAGCACCTATTGTCATTGCCAAAACTTTGGGGGTGGATGAGTTCTGGGAAGTAAATGCCATGGTGTATAGAACACAGGGTTAGGTGTTCTTGACTGAGAAGATGTGCCACAATGTTTTTATTCACCTGGGACTGGATATCATAGTTTTCTTTCAAGGAGAAGAGATAGGCCAGTATAAAAGAAAATGATGTGAGCGTTTAATAAAAATGAAGGACTTTCCATGTGAGGCCTGAGGAATCTTGTTTCAACTACGGAGAGCATAACACTGCTCCAGGTTCATAGTCTTGATGTGACAACATCACGAAAGAAACCAATCCACAGGATCCACAGTACCGGGTCATTGTGGGGCAGGCTCCCCCATGGAGCTGAGAGATGATGTTCTATGGCGGTCCCACAAATGCAGCTGAGGGTAGTTTCCCCGGTCGTCTTTGCAGATTCAAGCCACATGCTTACTTTTGAAGAGACATATCTGATGAAACAAAAATTAAATCCAAACCATGTGAATGTAGAAGTCTTTCTCTTGAAAGCTTTTTGGACACACACACACACACAAATATTGCAGATTGAGAAATAGATGCCACACCTAAGAATAATCAATTACAAAAGAAGAACTCTTAATGGTTTTCTCTATTTCCTCTTTTTGTGCCTCCTGTCTTTTATGTGTGTCTAGGTACATGTGCATGGGTTCATTGTGTTCTTGAGCACTTGCCCATTTTTGCTCAAGTATGAGTAGGAGGGGAGTCTCAAGTGTCCTATTAACCTTGTTTTTAGAGACACTCTCCTTAACGCTGGAGGTTGTAAATTAGGCTAGACCATCTGCACAGGGATCAAATGGGGCTGTTCCCTTCCATCTCCACAGAGATGGGATTGAATGCTCACACTGCCCTTCAAGGCTTTTAGGTGGTTGCTGGACCTTCGCTTATGTCCTTATGCTTGCAGAGCAAGCACCTGGTGTAACGAGCTTTCATCCCGGCACCAGAAGAGCAGTTTATGGCTAGACTCTCATCTCCTGGTATCTCTCACAAGCCTATTGTAGTCCACAGGGCAAATGGTTCACATATCTCTGTGCAGTCAATCCCCTGTTACACAGTTGTGTCTGTGAAGCATGAAAAGCTTGTGGTTGAATATTTTCCCTGTCTTACAAAGTTTTTAGGACTCATGGCAGCCTGCAGACTAAGTTGGAACAAGTTTCCTGGCATGGTGGGCAGTCTTGGGAATCAGGTAGGTGAGCCAAGAAAGCAGTACCTTGACTTGTGGTAAGGGCAGAAGTGTGCAGTTGTGAACTTAAAGGGCCACAGAAGTGATCCTGTGCTTTGCTGAGTTAAGACCCCAAAGCAGATGAGACTTGGTGCATTAGAGTTGTTGAAAGGAAGTCACCTTGCTTATTGGATGTTGTCCATAATGGACTCTGTAATCCTGTCTGTCAGGCTATTTCTCTCACATTGCCCCTGGCTAGGTAGCCCTCTGCCTTAAGGAGAGATGGGTAGACATATGGTTCAGGTTCTCTGCCTTCCCCTTCCCCCATGCTACTTCACATATTAGAGGAAATAGATCATGATGTAGGAGTCATGCTGAATGTGACATTTTTACAACTTTCAACACCTCATGAGCAGAGCCATGAACATCATCCAATGCTTGCTTAGAAAACTTTCCCAACCCAGGAAGCTAATTGACAGGCCACTCTATAAACAGCAGGGTGCTCTGAACTGGTCCTGGCTCATGCTTGCATTGCTATAGTGTGTCTTTGATAGGTAAGGGCTGGAAGACACTAACGCTAAATAGTCCACCTGCTTGAGCAAGTTACCATGGAGGCCATGGCATGGGATAGATGAGGGTCAGACATCTGTTGTCACATATGGCAGACCAGGGGCGATGTTTTCTGTTTTCTCTCAGTGGGAATTGTGGGGTGTGTGTGCTATTTTCTATTTTTCTGAGACATAGATTCATGATCCAGCCGGTTCTGACCTTGTGGGATGATTATGATCATCAGTGTGGGTGCAGGAACCCAAATATGGCTCCTCTACATGAGCAACTACTCAAAAACAAAACAAACAAACAAACAAAAAAACCCCGCTTCTTAGTGGATAACGGTGTATGCAAGAGTCCTCTTCTCCTAATGTTTTCATGGAGGCTTAGGTCTGTAACCCCACCCAACATGCCTGTCTGTTCTTCTCAGCTGCCCGACCAGAGCTGGAACTTCCTATGGGTAGGTCCTCCTCCTTCCCCACTTCATGCTCTTTCCTTCCTCACCCTCCAACTGCTTTTCTTCCCTTTTGACATGTCCCACGTGCCCCTCCCCTCCTCGTCCCCAGACCTCTTCTTGTGCCTCCTTACCTCATGGGCTACCGAGTACATGCAGTTCATTGCATCTGGTCATTGATAAGGATCAAAATTAGGTGATGAGCTATCATGGGAAACACAAAATTCTCTCACGAGGTTTGCTGCATCTGGACAGCTGTCTCTTCATAACAAGTGATCGACTGCTCTGTCCAGCCTCAGTGCTGGGGCACGGTAAGTTAAGAAGTAGGCAGCCAATAGTCTACACTGCAGGGAGAGGAGGGTAGAGAGCTCGTGCCCAGGCTGTAGGTGTCTGACAGGTAACAACAGGTCTTGTGGTACAAAGCTCTATCCTGTTCTGGCCTGGCTCCCTCCTGTAGCTGGTGGACCATACCAGGCTGAACGGAAATCCAGGGCTTAAGAATCACAGACCCAGGCAAGATCTTCAGCCCTTGAAAGGAGACACAAGCAAAGGGCTCTGTTAGTGACTTTGGCAGGATTTAACCTCAGCGACTCTGCTCTATGTAGTTCTCCACCCAGTTTCTTCCTTCCTAATGTACTTCTCATTACATTAGTCCCTCCTCCTCCCTCCCCAACTGCCCCTGGTTGCATCCACTGCTGTCTGCTTCGGGCAGACACTGAATCCACGTAAAGGGGCACAGTGGGAAAGAGTCTTCTAGGATCACAGCAATCTTAGGGCCACATCCTATAAATGGGTACAGCCAACATATCTGTGGCAAAGGGCCTTGGTGGCCTTGCTACTAGGTTTCCTTGCTACTCCATTTTCCATGTCTTATGGCAATAAGACAGTGTCTTACCTGGAGGTTGTCTCTCTTTTCTTCGGGGTGGGGAGGCAACAGAATAAACTGTAAAAGAACTGACTAATCTGCCTTCTTTGCTTCTTTATGGGGTCTTTGGGCAGCTCCCAGAACTGGTCCTTGCTAGATAAAGATGGTGACTCCTCTAGGGTTATGCCATTGTCATCTTCATAGTTAGCGTTCCTACTCTGGGCAGAGATCACGGAGTATGTAGTATCACGTATTCTCTCACTGAACTGTAGGTCAGTTTCACTCACGTCACTGGATACACCGATGCAGTTGGTAACCTTGGTATCATCTTGAAGTTCTGGGATCTGTTTGCAGTTTGTGTCTTCAAGGAATAATACAGCACTTAGGGATGTGTACCTGATCCCGATGGTACTGTTGGTCTTCTTGGTCCCTACCTCCACACCAGCCTGCTGTGAGTCCGAGTTAGAGTCGGGAATGATATCCTCCAGGTAGGACAGGTCATCCTCAGAGGAGCCACTCAGTGAGACAGTGCTCTCTGCCTCCTCAGAATTTTTGTGGCTGTTGTAGTCCTCCTCAGCATAGCACTGTTGGGCAGACTTCCACAGCCAGCTGATCTTCAGCATCTCGTCTAAATCTGGAGAGAAGCACCTAGAGGAGCTCTCCCCTTGCCATTTGTGGGTGTCAGATGCCACGGACATGGACAAGGCAGGATCACTCTCTCTCCTCCAAAGGGCAGAAGCGAGGTTGTCAGGACCTGCAGGACTCTTGGCAGAACAAATCTTTGGAACATGCCTTATTTCTCCAAGGATGTTCCCAACAATTTTTTTCCTGTTGAACATATTATTTTTTGTCAGGACATCATGAAGCCTATTTGCTCCTATGAGTCCCAGGGTTTCTTCGGCCTTTTGGCCTAAACAACACATAGAATCCACAATGGTAGATATGGACAGCCTGGAACCAGTTTGTCTGGATGCTGGTGGTAAATTTGCATTGCAGAAATCCATGCATGGGATTTCCTTCTCCAAGTCCACCACTGTAACAGGTGGGGAATGGGATCACCACGAGACGCTCTAAAAAGGAAAGAAAAATGAAACCAAAATAAGGTGGAGGAGACAAGTTTATAGCTTACATTTCTATATCATGAAAATCATAGCTGGGGCTGGAGAGGTGGCTCAGTAGTTAAGAGCACCGACTGTCCTTCCAGAGGTCCTGAGTTCAAATCCCAACAGCCACCAACCACATGGTGGCTCACAACCATCTGTAATGAGATCTGACATCCTCTTCTGGTGTCTGAAGACAGCTCAGTGTGCATAATAAATAAATAAATCTTTTTAAAAAAGAAAAAGAAAATCATAGCTACCTCAAACATCCTAATGATGCATCTTGGGTCAGATGTTTTTTTTCCCCCTAAGCCCACTCAAGCCCCTAACTAGTTATGAGAAAGTATAAGAAAGATCAGAGTTGAAATATGAGGACACATAGAGGTTGAAACAAAGAGCAAAGGCACAAAAGATCTGATAATTTGAAAGGATGAACAAATCTGACTAGCCCTTGACCTGTATCACCCACAGAGAAAATACAAATTATTGATGTGTGAGATTAAAGGATGAGAGGAATCCGTGGGAATCCTAGGGTTTGGGGTGATGCAAACTCATACTTTAGAGAGTTGATGATTCTGAAAGAAAAAGATTGCTTGAATCATAAGACATCAACCTTGGCGAGATGTTATTAAAGATGAGTACCACCTGCTTCCTTCTAGTTGCTACACCCTGGGTGTGATGATCATCTCTGGACATTAAAATGCACGTACAGTGATCATTATAGTCACAAGATGGAAAGGGTGATGCAATCTGTCATTAAGGATGGTCCGGGACCAACAGATTGCATTATGGGTCTTACCTACTGGCCTTAGAGTGGAGACTGATGATCTTCAAGCTGCTTCTCCAAAGAGACAAGAAAAGCTCATTCCAAACTTGGTCTATAAAGCCAGTATTACCCTGGTGTGAAAACCATAGCAAGAGCAGCAGCAGCAGAAGCAGCAGCAGCAACAGCAACAACAACAACACACACACTCTGGGAGAGAGACAGAGACACAGACACAGAGACACAGACACAAAGACAGACAGAGTACAAGCCAATGTCCTTAATGAATAACCATGTATACTGCAATTATGAGATTCCTTGTTATCGCACACAAAGTTCTACATGACCAAGTTGATGCTTCATGTTCACAGCGAGGTCCACAGTTCAGCAGGACTATGTTCACAGTTTCCATATGGAAACTCATTGGCAACATTCATGAAGGGTCACCCAGGCTCAGCCACAAGAACGACATTTTGCATTTTCTGAAGTAGAAATAGATACAGGGATTGCTGTCTGTAACGTGCCAGTTCTAGAGGTAATGGTTAGTCTAACTAGAGCTGTGGATCGGTAAGTAGAACCCTAATTGAAATGAGAACTTTCTGGCACAGGCCAAAAGCAGCTGCAATGCAACGGGGCTCATGAAAACGATCTCCGTTCACTGTGTACTTCCATGAAAAATCTTCAATAAAAAATTTTAATCACTTCTCAAAGGGTGTTTATTTATTTATTTATTTATTTATTTATTTATTTATTTATTTATTGGTGACTTCACAGGAAGGGACTGTGTAACTTTTGTCATGGCTGTGAACAAATCCCAGTGAACAGGATTGTTGGAGGGAGCACAGTAATGGGGGGAGGATGGGGAGGGGAACACCCAGATAGAAGGGGAGGGGGGTTAGGGGGATGTTGACCTGGAAACGGGAAAAGGGAATAACAGTTGAAATGTAAATAAGAAATACCCAATTTAATAAAGATGGAGAAAAAATAAACACACACACACACACACACACACACACACACACACACACACACACACACACACACAAATTGTAGTTGAAAGGATGAAAGGTATTCTCTCCTTCCAGACTCTCAGAGACAGGGAGGGATGGCAGTTGGAGAAACCAGTGACTTGGAAAGACGGATCTGAAGCAGTTGGTTATGTGCTTTTGGCAGGCCCTTACTGCATCTAGTCACCCAATTTCTCCTGCTGCTTTCCATGGTCCTGGGGTTTTATGACTTCCCCAGACAGCATCCCCGACGAGAGACCAAGCATTCAGACACATGAGAAGGTGTGAGCCCATTCATATCTAACCTTGAGGAGGACATTTTGATTTTAACAACAGTAAGTCCAAGGACGACTGACTCTGGAACTCTGTGCTGATCTGGGTATGACAAAGGATATTAGTTATAGAATGAATCTATGTTTCTGATCCAATTGTAGGATAAAGGGCAAAGAAAGCCCACCAATCCCGAGCTTTCAAAACCAGGTCACATGAGCTCGCCAATCCCAGGCAAACTTGGAAGGCTCTGCCCCACCCCTTAAGAATGCCTTCTGCTCTGTTCCCTCCTGCTTCTGGTTTTCCCTGTCCAATCTCTTATGTGAGGTCTTTGTGTGGTGTGACTTTGTGGTATTCCTTCGCTCCTGATGGCCAGGATACCTCTCTGAGTAGGGCTCACTTACACTGCAACGTTTACACCAATGGCCTTCTGTTAGGAGCCTAACACTTTCTTAATAAATCTGCCTCCTACAGACATCGCTACACTTGTGGTTTTCAATCCTTTATCTTAAGCTCGTATACATGGTCATCTAAAGATGACAGCCCTCCCTGACACCGCAACGCTGTAATGAAACGGGCTGCACTTCGCTATACACGTGGCATGATTTTGGTCTTTTTGCGGAGTGTTAGAGTGAAAGACAGCAAGTGCGGAAGACGGTTACCAGGACAGACCAGCATTCAAGCTGATCAGAGCTTGCAGGAGAGAACTGCACAGGTAGATGCAATGGAAGTGCTCTTGGTGAGGACAAAGCTTATTTTTCTTTTACAACTTGTCCGTACTAATAAAGCTGTTCAAACCAGACAGATTAAATTTTAAAATGTCAAGGGATTATGCTTAAGAATAGTAAATGTTGCTCTCGGTCTTAGCGCCATCTTCCTTGAACATCCTGCGCCATGAGATCGAAGTGGCGGAAGAAGAGAATGCATAGGCTGAAGCCAGCAAAAGAAAGATGAGGCAGAGATCCAAGTAAAGCAGCTTGTGCACCCGCGAAGCCTGCAGGAGCAGAAGTAAGGGATGCTGAAGGCCGGGACACCGGAACAAGTTGTTGGACTGTATGCTGCTGTCGGTAATAAGTCTCAGTAGACCCGGAATGTCACCTTGCCCAGATCACCTGGGAAAATGACTGCCTTTCTTATAACCAAAACAGTCCCGCTGGCCCTCTGCCCTGGACCTTTCGCATTCTGGACTAGCTCTATTCTCACTTGTGGCCAAATGTAACTCGTGTACAATAAATCCTCTTGCTGTCAGGTGAAGAATTTTTTTTTAAAAAAATCAAAACCCACAAACTCGCTGTTTGGGGGTCCAAGCACATCAACAGAATCTGTTTTCAGGAGGTCAATAATATCCAAGCCTTCTGTGAACCAGCGACTCTGTAGCCAACCAAGCAGCGAGTAGTGCCTTATGTGGGCGGAGTCTGCAACTCTTCACAATGACTTCTGTGAGGTTAAACACAATGGACCAATCACAGCTTTTTACAACCAAAAATGATTAAATAATAAAGCACGTCTTCACGTTCTGTCTCCAAGCACAGAATTACTTTTCTCATTGCTGTGACAAAAATCCCCGAGAAGCAAAAACATAGGGTACACAGATTTTACTGTGCTTCAGGCTCTCTGAGCACAGGGAAACCATGGCTGGAGTCTCAGGAAGATGGGTTTGAAGTAGTTGCTTCCGGGCTTCTGACATGTCCCATAGCTTCTAATGATTCAATTTCTCCTGCTGGGTACCGCTACTATGGGATTTGCCAACTTCCTAAATAGCCCACCCAACTGGGGACAGAATTCAGTGAGGTGAATCGGGTGTGAAACCTCTCACACTCAGACCTTGAGGAGGACATGTGGGCTTTAGTTAGCTGCAGTAACAAGAACGGACCCAGTGAGCTTTGGGCCGACCTCAGGGAGAGATTCTTGCTTATTGGTTATCAACTAGTTTCTTCAAGGCCCTTTTCACTCAGACCCTCAAATTGTGTAATGGCTCTACTACGGACCTCTACCCTCATGGTTCGCCGTCCTTCTTCCTTACACTTATGTTTATGGGCATTGAAGAATGGTGGCTCTTTGACAGTGTGATGCCATGAGGAAATGAGCTGTCCCTCCAGATTCCTCAGTTGCCTCATGAGTGGCATGGTGTCAGGAGAAGACTCTTAACATGATAGGGGGATTCTTTTTAACCACAGGGGAAGGTTGAGGGAAATAACAAAGCAGATGGATAGGATCTAAACTCATGGTAAAGTCAAATTCCTTAGTTTTTACAGCTAATATAGACTAACCAAAGGTTTAAGGTAACAAAATTAGCCATTCTACAACATTTAAAAGTAAATGGAGGGCTGGAGAGATGGCTCAGTGGTTAAGAGCACTGACTGCTCTTCCAGAGGTCCTGAGTTCAATTCCCAGCAGCCACGTGGTGGCTCACAACCATCTGTAATGGGATCTGATGCCCCCTTCTGGTGTGTCTGGTATGAGTAACAGTGTACTCATAAATAAAATACACCTTTAAAAAAAATTCTGAGGCCTAGAGAGATGCCCTCAGAGAAAAAGAAAAAAAAAAGTAAATGGATACATACATACACATACATACATATATACATACACACACATACATAAATATTAATGGAAAATGGTTGATAATAAAAACAAACTGAAGCATATGCACAAACTAAATCTAAATCAATGAACATTAAGTCAACATCCAGGCAGCAAACTTACTATCTTCAGGTTAGTAGTTCTAAAGTAGGAAATAAAAAATAAACTCTCAGGACCAACATCTTGAGACCAAGCGCTCTGCAACCAACCAAGAGTGTAACTGCAGTGTAAATAGAAGATCAAGGCCCAGCAGAATCTTCTATAGGTGGACTAATACCCTATCTCACAATGGCTCCTTGTGAGGTCAGGAGCCACGGACCAATCACAACTAGCCAAAACCCACCCTCATTTTTTTTTTGGTGTTCTTTTCTCCCAGCTCCTCTCAAATCAGTGCCAAGGGTCAACTTAAGGGACAGAGAGGTCATTTTGTCTCAGGCATCTAGAGAGTCAGTACGGCATGGTAGTGGGCTCATCTGGTGGAGCTGGCAGCCAGGTGTGAGGCAACAGTTTTTATTGCGTTGACAATCTCCCAGGTCACTTATGAGTCCCTTTCTTCAAGCTGGGCTACCATCCAAGGGCTCCCCGCTTCTAAATGAGGGTCAGGTCACGTTCAGGTCATACCAAAGATATTTTCCACTTATTAATGTGCAGCGGGAACAACACTAGTGAAGAAACAGGAAGCTTCTCTGGGTTATAGACACTGGCACTGACCAGCTCGAAACTGACCCTAGGCTGCGTCACCACCCTCAGGACGAAGGCTCTAAGATTCTGTAACTTCATTTGGTTTTTGCGATTCTTACCATCTGACCACTGAGGGTATCCAAACACTTTGGCTTTAAACCTCTTCTGGTTTAAAAGACTGAAGCCCCTTACTGACACGGAGACCGATTCCCAAGGTGTGTAACGCACATCTGTGACCTGAGAGGAAGCAGCTTTATCAGTTTCCTGTGATGATCACTTGTCCCATCAGAAGCTCTAGAGTTCAGACTCAGTGGTTGTTATTAAGCAAACTTGTCAGTCCAGGAGCCGATAGTCAAAAGTGTCTTCTTGCTGTGGACATGGGGGGGGGAGATTCATCAATGCCTCCTTGCTCTCTAACAACATGTCCGAGATTGGTCATCCAACAAGAATTGGTGCATTGTGTTGTTAGAGATGGTGATAAGATCAAGCTGTGAAGAGATGTATCATGGGAGGAGGGTTGCTTTCTCTTAGTAACATGGGAATCTGTTTTGGGGATGATTAGGGGGTCTCATTCTAGGCCAGTTTCTTGAGAAAATGTGTGTGTATTAGTCAGGGTTCTTTAACCAAACTTAGAGAAAGATGAATCTCTCTCCTTCCCTCCTTCTGTCCTTCCCTCCCTCCCTCTCTTTCTCTCTCCCTCTCTTTCACACACACACACACACACACACACACACACACACACACACACACACAATGCAGCCTTTGCCTGAATGTATGTATTGTATGTGCACCACCGGTGTGCCTGGTGTCTTCAGAGGTCAGAAGAAGGCATCAGATCCCCCAGGGACTATAGAGTGTTTGTAAGGCACCATGATGATGGGTATTGAAACTGAGCCAACTTTCCAGACCCATTCTAAGCTTTTAAAAATTGAATAGGATGGGAGTCTGGAAGGATGGTTCAATGGTTAAGAATACTTGCTGCTCTTGCAGAGGACCTGGATTTCATACAGTACCCGTGTGACAGCCATCTGAAACTTTACATTTAGGGGACCCCATGCCTCCTTCTGGTCTCTGAAGTCATCAGGCAAATACATGCATACATCATGCAATCATGCATACATAATACATACATACGTACATATGTACACATGTACTTAAAAATAAATAAATCTGTTTTAAAAAAATCCTATTTAAATGTTATTTTTGAGGTCTGTTGTTTTATAAAATATTAAAAACCTTTGTTTATATAAAATGAAATTGTTTTGGAATCATAAAAGTTTCATTAAGCTATTATCACTTTTAATGTGATATACATAGATTTTTGATAAATATTTTCTTACATAGCAGGTTGTAAAGGAGAAAATATTAACATAAAATGTTGTATGCTAATTAAAAGGCTAAGCATTTCTTAAAAATCCTTAGTGGGGATCTTGAGAGATAACTCAGTGGCTAAGACCACTTGATATTTTTGTAGACAGAGGACCCATGTTCACAGTGCACATATCATGCTGTTTCCAATCACTTGTAGCTCCACTTCCAGGGGATATGACACCCTCTTCTGGCTTCCAAGAACATCTATGGGCATGTGGTATACAAGCAGACACATAGCATGCATATAAACATCAATAAATATTTAAAAATCCTTCTTAGACTGATTGCTACAGATTAAGTTTAGAGAAATTACTATTACTATTAATTTTTTATGAGTTGGTGTTTTGCCTGCTTGTAAGTAAGTCTGTGCGCAGTATTCTCAGAGACCAGAAGAAGGTTTTGGATCCTCTGGAACCTGAGTTATAGATGGCTGTGAGCCACCATGTGAGGGCTTGCGGGGAATTGAGCCCAGGGTCTCTGGAAGAACACCAAGTCCTCTGAATCACTGAGCCATCTCTCTGGCCCTTCAGAGATATTCTTAATATACAAGGGACCAACTGGGGCTTCACTGAGGAGTGTATTAGTGAGGGTTCTCATAGGACTGAGATATTCTTAATATACAAGGGACCAACTGGGGCTTCACTGAGGAGTGTGTTAGTGAGGGTTCTCACAGGACTGAGAGTGGAGGTATCATTACAAGGACATCTACTCTGCTGCTCTACACACTGTAGTCCCGAATGGCTCTTTCACACCGGAAAGGTTGAGAATCTACGAGTTCTTCAGTCTGTTGAACTGGACGTCTTAGCAGTCCGATCTGGTGCAGCCTGTGTGGAGGATACATTGGAATCCAGAAGAAGTTGTTCTAATACGGATGGAGGAATGTCTCAGCAACTGGACGATGCTTGCCCGTAGAGTGAGGCCAAGCAGGGCAAACGCCAAGTTTCCCTCTCCCAGGTGCTTTTGTGTACATTGCCACCAGAAGGTGTGGCCCAGGTTTGGGAACCTTCCTGCTTCGTGTAAGTCTCTCTGTCTTTGAAAGTCAAAACTCTTCAGCCTTATTCATATGGAGTCATACTTTTCAATGTATAAAATTGACAAGGTCTTCCTTTTTCAAAAAAAAAATTATATATTTACTATATATAAGTACACTCTAGCTGTCTTCAGACCCACCAGGAGAGGGCACCAGATCTCATTACAGATGGCTGTAATTGAACTCAGGGCCTCTGGTTAAGAGCAGTCAGAGCTCTTAACCACTGAACCTTCTCTCCAGCTCTTGACAAGGTATTCCTAACCACTTAAGAAAAAAATCAGATAAACAGCTTAGAACTGCCAATGAGAAAAATCCAAATAAAAGCTATGAGATTTTTGATGTTTTTGTTTGATCTGGTTCATTTTGAGACAGGTCTCTTTACACACCTCTGGCTGTCTTGAACTTGTGTACAGACCAGGCTGGCTTTGAAATCACAGAGATCTGCCTGCTTCTTCCTCCCAAGTGCTTGGATTAAATGTATGTGACACTCTGGCTGGCTTTTGATAGGTTTTGAAAAATCTAGCTTTACTTTAACGGTTCAAATTTATGTGTCTGTATGTGTTTAGTTTTTTAATATCACTTATAGGCTATCATATAAATTATAATTGCTAAATTAAGCTCAATTCTATTCAGATTATAGCAAAAGTGCGGTTTCAAGAGGAAAGGATCCAAAACCAGCAGCCTGACTCCTTAAGTTTGGCTGTCTACCTCACCTGTTTAAGAGACAGCATGGGAAGAGACCAAAAAAGAGAGACTATTTCATCAATGTGACCACGTCTAGAAAACAACACATGCCTGATGCTCTCAGATCTTTCTTTGGGGTGTCAACATGAGTTTTTAAAATTAAATTTTAAGAATCACTTTATAACAAACTCACAAAGGTCACATAGCTGAAGTGAGGTATTCAGTCAGATACATACACAAGTCCTGTGCATCCCAATGGCCCTCTCTACAGTCAGGACGGCTGGTCAGAGGGCCTGGAGCCTCACTCAGAGTTTCACACCTTCTCTGTTTATTACGCTTTAATGCACTGGTCCTCCATGAAAAAGAAAAAAAACTGACAGAGTTGAAAGAAACAATCAAGAAGCACAATTAACTTTCTATCCTCTTTCATGACTTGTGTGTCCTTTCCTGAGCATCTCATCCTTTGACCACCTGATTCTACTCCTTGTGATCTCTCTTCTCAACACTAGACTCTACCAACACAGTTGTTTACATATAAAAATGGACCATCATTGTCTAGGAACCACATGTGAGGGAAGGCACTTGGTTTTTTGTTTTTTTTTTTCTGAATATGGGTGACTTTGCTTACTATCACACTTTCCAAGATCATCCATTTTTCTGGAAAATTCATTCCCTTTGTAACTAACTAATATCCCGTTTTGCATAGATACCACATTTTCATCAATTGATTAATCTGTGGGTAGACATCGAGGTTGGTTCCATTTCCTTGGTGTTGTAATAAACATGGATATGCAGTCTCACTATGGTAGAAAAAAGAGGTCCCTGGGTGTGATGGTTTGCATATGTTTGGCCCAGGGAGCACTACTACTAGAAGGTGTGGCCTTGTTGGAGGAAGTGTGTTACTGTGGGGGTGGACTTGGAGACCCCCTCCTAGCTGCCTGAGGATGCTTAGTCTGCTCCTGGCTTCCTTCAGGTGAAGATGTAGAACTCTGCTCCTCCTGCACCATGCCTGTGTTGATGATGATGGACTGAACCTTTGATCCTGTAAGCCAGCCCTAATCAAATGTTGTCCTTTATAAAACTCACATTGATCATGGTGTCTGTTCACAGCAATAAAACCCTAATTGAGTATATGCTCTGGAAGTGAAACCTGGGTCATGCTGTAGTTCTATTTTAATTGTATATATTTTTTAAAAAGATTTGTTTATTTATGTAGTAAATGAGTGCTGTACCTCCATGTACACCTGCATGCCAGAAGAGGGCACCAGATCACATTATAGATGGTCGTGAGCCATCATGTGGTTGCTGAGGATTGAACTTAGGACCTCTGGAAGAGCAGCCAATGCTTTTAACCACTGAGCCATCTCTCCAGCCCCCGGCATTTCTAAGTATAGTTAATGGTCTTTTATGTTTCTTCTTTTGAAAACACTCCATTTTATTAGCCTACTTGTTAATTGACAGTTTTGTTTCCTTGGTATTTGATTTATGTAGTTCTTTGTAAATTCTGGATATTAGCTTCTGGTGTAGCTGGTGAAGATATCCAAGCATTCTGTGAGCTGTCCGTTTGCTCTGCTGATAGGTCCTTTGATGTCAGAAACTTTTAAAATGTCTGTAGCCTTTTCAGATAATTCCCAGGTCCTCTGCTCTGTTCCCTTGGTCTGACTGGTTTTATCAGGTTGTCTTTGTCAATCTAGCTCTGTAGAAAAGTTTGAAGTAGGGTATTCTCATGCCTCCAGCTGTGGTTTCACCTTGAGGATTGCTTTGTGTATTTGTTGTCTTTTGTGTATCCATATGAATTCTTGGGTTGCCTTTTCTAGACCCGTGAAATATTACATTGGAGTTTTGTTTTTTATTGCATTAGATCTATATATTGATTTTGGGAACATAGCCATTTTTACAATATTGATTCTGCCAATCCAGGACCATGAAGGGTCTCCCCATTGTCTAGTATTTTCTCTTAAAAGATAAAGCATAAAGCTGGGTGTGGTGGCGCATGCTTTGATCCCAACACATGGGTCTATAAAGCAAGTCTCAGGACAGCTAGGATTTGACACAGAAACAACGTCTTGGGAAAAAAGTGTGTGTGCGTGTGTGTGTGTGTGTGTGTGTGTGTGTGTGTGTGTGTGTGAGTGTGTTTGTCTATATGTTTGTGTGTGTTTGTGTGTCTCTCTGTGTTGTGTGTATGTCTGTGTGTTTGTGTCTGTATCTGTGTGTTTGTGTGTTGTATGTGTGTCTATGTGTTTGTGTCTATGTGTTTGTATGTTGTGTTTGTGTCTATGTGTGTGTGTTGTATGTGTATCTGTGTGTTTGTGTGTTGTATGTGTGTCTATGTGTTTGTGTCTATGTGTGTGGTGTGTGTGTAATTGGACAGTTCTTGTCAAGGTGTTGTCTCCAGGATCCTTATATGAATTCTGGTTCCACGAGAACATCCAAACGGTTGCTATTACTTGATAGATAAACTGACTTCTGGGAGATAAGAGCTTCTGCTCACGATGTAGCCTTTGCTCTGCTGTCAAAAGGATGCAGATGGAAAGGCCGGTCTTACCCTGCTTTGGATGCCTCAGAAGCCCAAATAAAAAATGAGACTTATAACGACTTAAGCCTCTAACAAACAGAATTGTTAAGGAAGCATGACTATTTCTATGCTTTACTTGAACACACTTGTTAGATAGCTAAGGTACAGTATACATGCTTTCTCCGCTCCAGGTACAGCTTCCTAGGCTGTTATTTAGAATATATTTTGGGTTTTGTTTTGTTTTGTTTTGTTTTTTAGAGAAGTATTTTATGTCTTTAAACCCATAACCTTGATGATAATAAGGAAGAAAGCGACCACCAAATGAGAAAAGAAGAGATGTAAAGGTTATACGCATGACATATACTTTTGGCAAAACAAAGGTAATAAAATAAGGAAGCTGCTTTGGATAACAAAGGACTTTGTATGATGAGGTAGAGATTGTTCCAAAATAGGAGTTGGTGGAGCAATGAGAAGACTAAAGTGAGCTGTAGAAGGATTGTTGGGAATTGGTCTTAAAGAAAGTGGACACGGTTATAATTAAGTCGCGTGTGATATACATGTTATTAGAAACTATACAGCGAAAATTCAATACTCTGAGATAAGTTCATTCTTGGTTCTCTTGTTTACAGGAATATCCATTCATTCTTAGTAATGTTTAAAGAAAAGAAACTGGTTTAGAGAAGCAATTTCTTTCTTTTTTTGAGAAATGATACACAGAGATCTGTGATCAGTTTTATCATGTGTTTTATACGGTTTCCCATTGGGAAAGCATTCACTTGCTGTGTGGCCACTGCCTTCACAGTGGGGAAAATACCTTTAAAAGAATTGTTCCTAGCTGAGAATGTTAATATACACCTTTAACCCTAGAATTTAGGAGGCAGAGGCAGGCAGGTTCTTATGCATCCCAGGACAACCTGGTCTACATAGTTAGATCGTGTCGTCTTAACAAACGAATGAAGGAACAAACAAGAATTATCCCTACTTGGGGCAATTACATAGTAATCTTACAGTACATTTGAAAGGGCAAATGTTTAATTCTAGCTACGAAATTTAGCTGATTATATAAACAAATAACAATAATTTGTCAAAATAGTCTGAAGCTTTGTATTTCTTCACAAGCATACTCACGCCTTTTAGAAAGTGCCCATTATCTCCTTATAAAATAAGTACTGGGTGTCCTAGAAACTAATTAAGGAAAAAAACCACAGGAGTGTTATCCATTAAAGAGAGAAATATGTTGTATAAGAGACTTCTACATAAGATAACTAAAAAGTCAAAACTGGTTACAGAGTCATCCCCAAAATATGAAGAAAACCAAACGATTTCATCAACCAAAAGAAAAGAAACCCAACATCACACCAAAGATTTTAGTCTTAGGGCTGGAGAGATGGTGCAGCATTTAGGAGCACTTGCTACTCTTCAAGAGAACCCCAGGTTCAGTTCCCAGAACCCGTGTCAGGCACCTCACCACCCCCTGTAACTCCAGTTTCTCCAGTTCAGCTTCCTTCTCTGGCCTCTGCAGGCCCATGCACACACGTGGTTTACAGACATACACTCAGGCACACACACACATACACACTACATAAATACATCTTTAAAAGAAAAGAGTCAATTCTAACCGGAGGGAAAGACTATTTGGATGTATGTTCAGATCCACATTTCCCCCATCAAACTCATGCCAGCTTTGAGAACCAAACACATCTACACGGACTTCAGAAATGCAGAACAACATCTTCTATTGCAATGACAATTATCTCAAGCAACTGAAAATTTTCTCTTACGTTTTACCTTTCTTAAGTCCCTTTGTAATTTGATATTTCGATTATTTCAATGCTTAGAATTTCACTTGGTATATTCTCCTAAGTGACAATGTTAATCTTAACTTTAACTGTGTTACTATGAGGATGTCACTAGGTCCTTTCAGCAATCACGTTTTCGTTACGACTTGGCTTACCTGGAACCCCTGCCTTACTTGAACTCAGTTGACCAGCAGTAGAGGCAAAAGGCAGGACTAAGTCTGAAGGGATGAGTGAGAAGACAGATGGCAGGTCCAGGTGGGCAGGAAACCGGGAAAGTGCTTTTAAGGAAGCTGTGTTGACAGTAGGGAAAAGCTAAACTGAAGCCCCCAGGACAGTTAGGAATTGTAGTTCAGTCTTTGATGTAGACACTGTGTGGTCAGATGATAGGTCAATTAGGGTAGTGCTAAGTTGTTGCGGTAAATATTAAAAAAATACTAAACCGTCTGAGACACCGCTGGAACCATAAGGGACCGACCGGATAAACAGTTCTCTGCACCCAAATCCCGTGGGAGAGAGAGCTAAACCTTCAGAGAGGCAGACACGCCTGGGAAACCAGAAGAGACTGCACTCTGCCCACATCTCTGACGCCAGAGGAAAACACCAAACGCCATCTGGAACCCTGGTGCACTGAAGCTCCCAGAAAGGGCAGCTCAGATCTTCCTGGTTTTGGCCACCTCGGAGAGCTCATAGGCAACACCCCATGAGCAAACTTGAGCCTCGGGACCACAGGTAAGACCAACTTTTCTGCTCCAAGTGACCTGCCTGGTGAACTCAAGACACAGGCCCACAGGAACAGCTGAAGACCTGTAGAGAGGAAAAACTACACACCCGAAAGCAGAACACTCTGTCCCCATAACTGGCTGAAAGAAAACAGGAAAACAGGTCTACAGCACTCCTGACACACAGGCTTATAGAACAGTCTAGCCACTGTCAGAAATAGCAGAACAAAGTAATACTAGAGATAATCTGGTGGTGAGAGGCAAGCACAGGAACCCAAGCAACAGAAACCAAGACTACATGGCATCATCGGAGCCCAATTCTCCCACCAAAGCAAACACGGAATATCCAAACACACCAGAAAAGCAAGATCTAGTTTCAAAATCATATTTGATCATGATGCTGGAGGACTTCAAGAAAGACGTGAAGAACTCCCTTAGAGAACAAGTAGAAGCCTACAGAGAGGAATCGCAAAAATCCCTGAAAGAATTCCAGGAAAACACAATCAAACAGTTGAAGGAATTAAAAATGGAAATAGAAGCAATCAAGAAAGAACACATGGAAACAGCCCTGGACATAGAAAATCAAAAGAAAAGACAAGGAGCTGTAGATACAAGCTTCACCAACAGAATACAAGAGATGGAAGAGAGAATCTCGGGAGCAGAAGATTCCATAGAAATCATTGACTCAACTGTCAAAGATAATGTAAAGCAGAAAAAGCTACTGGTCCAAAACATACAGGAAATCCAGAACTCAATGAGAAGATCAAACCTAAGGATAATAGGTATAGAAGAGAGTGAAGACTCCCAGCTCAAAGGACCAGTAAATATCTTCAACAAAATCATAGAAGAAAACTTCCCTAACCTAAAAAAAGAGATACCCATAGGCATACAAGAAGCCTACAGAACTCCAAATAGATTGAACCAGAAAAGAAACACCTCCCGTCACATAATAGTCAAAACACCAAACGCACAAAATAAAGAAAGAATATTAAAAGCAGTAAAAGAAAAAGGTCAAGTAACATATAAAGGCAGACCTATCAGAATCACACCAGACTTTTCGCCAGAAAACATGAAAGCCAGAAGATCCTGGACAGATGTCATACAGACCCTAAGAGAACACAAATGCCTGCCCAAGTTACTGTATCCTGCAAAACTCTCAATTAACATAGATGGAGAAACCAAGATATTCCATGACAAAACCAAATTTACACAATATCTTTCTACAAATCCAGCACTACAAAGGATAATAAATGGTAAAGCCCAACATAAGGAGGCAAGCTATACCCTAGAAGAAGCAAGAAACTAATCATCTTGGCAACAAAACAAAGAGAAGAAAAGCACACAAACATAACCTCACATCCAAATATGAATATAACAGGAAGCAATAATCACTATTCCTTAATATCTCTCAACATCAATGGCCTCAACTCCCCAATAAAAAGACATAGATTAACAAACTGGATATGCAATGAGGACCCTGCATTCTGCTGCCTACAGGAAACACACCTCAAAGACAAAGACAAACACTACCTCAGAGTGAAAGGCTGGAAAACAACTTTCCAAGCAAATGGTCAGAAGAAGCAAGCTGGAGTAGCCATTCTAATATCAAATAAAATCAATTTTCAATTAAAAGTCATCAAAAAAGATAAGGAAGGATACTTCATATTCATCAAAGGAAAAATCCACCAAGTTGAACTCTCAATCCTCATCTTCGGTTGGTTTATATACAAGTGTGCAATTTCTAGGCTTGAAAGTAAAATGATGGTATCTGGTGCCGGATAGAGGAGCCTTATTTTTTATTATGACAGCTTGCTATTTTTGTAACATGGTGATTTGGTTGAACACAATAAAGTGCAGTAGTAACTGATCTCCCCTTCTTCCTGGATGAGTGAGGAGATGATTAAATGTTGATGTCAGCATCCTTGAGCATATTCAGATGAGCTTCTGCTTCTGTTGAAAAGGATGCTGTGTTTGATTGTGGTCCGAAGCTTTGAAGCACTACTTGGCATCTCCTTCCTTGGAGGTCTCACTGTTTAAACATAACAGATTTGACAGCTTGTTGGTAAGGTGAGGTCCAGCTTGTCTCTACTAGGTCATCTTCATGTGAATCCGGTGGTTATACGGTTTTGTTCTAGGGATATTTCATTTTTTTAATAACGGTTTTAGCTGACATTCATGGAGAGAATGAATCCTTAGAACTGTGCCACTAGTGAAAGGAAATCCTGTCTAGAGTATGTTTCTTTACAAAGCTGTGTCACACCATCCTTTGGGCCCTCTGCTGGAAAAGTAGAATCAAGTCTCAAATAATGCCTTTTAAATTGGATCCTCTAGTATTATAGATGTAGGACAGTACTGTATCATACCTCTGTGGATGTAAAATAGCTTGTACCTGCTTTATGATACGTAGTAGTGACCGTGCTTTATCAGAGCTGTTTTTAATGATGTTGCTCAGAATGTTTTCTTTCCAGATGATGATTGAGAAGCTAATTTAAAAAAAATGGTGCCAGGTACCACAAGAGTAACAGAACTGTGCTGTTTTCTCGGGTTTTGTTTTTTTACTTTTTTTTTTCAATGCAGTGTGCTGAATGTCTCTACAGTTTTGTTCAGATGACTGCAGAACCTGGAAAAGCTGTTGCTGCTGTTAATGCATAATACACTGCTATTATTGGTCTTTTTATATAAATATAAATATATATATACAGATATATAATTTGAATTTTTTGAAACTTTAGCTGTGCTGTCAACTTTGGAAAAAAGTATCCCCGTTTACTGCGTTGAGTTGGCACTGTACAGAAATTAACAGCCATATTGGTCTAGAAATGTTGAACTTAAGTTTTTTCCATTTGTACAGGGGTAACACACTGTATTAAATATGTAGGTCTTAAAAAAAAACTTAGAAAGGACTGAATATTTTTTCTGCAATGCAAAAAGAAGTCAAGCCTTGAAGAATCTTTAACACAGTGTGGCTCTTTCTGTAGACAGGCCCGTCCCAGTGTTAACTGCAATTTTCCTTCTTTCACTCTGAAACAGTAGAGAGCCATGTGTTTTCCAGGGAAAGAAGACAGACCACTTACACCATGGAATGGCGCTCAAACACCTACTTGGTGAAACTTCAGTCATCTGCTACATCCCGGTTGTTGGAATAAAAGCTGAATCAAGCGGGTGGAGGAGAGAGAGGAGATGGGCTGGGGCAGGAGATCCCTAGTTCAGACCTACAGGGAGGGATGTTAAGACTTTCCTTAAGACTCCACTGCATCTTCTCAAGTGTGAGTCTGAGAAGGTTACATGGACAGAAGTAGATGCCTGAGTGAGTGTGCATGGCCTGCCAGGGAGCGGGACGTTAGCATGCATATACCTGGAGAGTGTGACGGGATGCGGCTGGGTAGGTGGCCTCCACACATGTCTCTACTCCAGATACTGATGCTTCTGATTTGGGGGCTTATTTTGTTTAATTTTGTGTGCATTTGTGTGAAGTTGTCAGATCCCCTGGAACTGGAGTTATAGACAGTTGTGAGTTGCCTTGTGGGTGCTGGGAATAGAACCTGGGTCCTTCAGAAGAGCAGACTGTGCTCTTAAACTCTGAGCCTTCTCTCCAGCCCTGCTCCTGCTTTTTCATTTTAAATTTGGTTTATTTTGCTCTGCTCTGACCTGACTACTGTATTGGAGATGAAAAGCATTCTGACATCGCTATGGACTTCCATGTTCTAGACATGTACAACTACCTAATTCAAACTGCCGCCTCAGCCTTTTTATTTTACTTTATGTGCTTTTGGGGTTAAGTGCAATCAAGACTCTTGCATAATTTTACAGTGACTTGAGCCTCTAAGATCTCAGATAAACTACAGTGGAATACTTAATGCATGGATTCCAGGAAAAAAGTTGCAATACCTGTCATTCTTATTCGTCTATGCTGATACACTGAGGTAGGCACACCGTCTGTCAGTCTCCAGTGGGAAGGGATAAGGACAGAGACTGTTTTGTCACAGAGCCAAATCTGAAAAGGTCTTCCAACAGGATACTACTGTGTTACCCAGTATAAAGGAAGTTGCAGCTGAGGCCTCCTGTCTCCATTCACTATGGGTTTCAGAGGCGGCACAAACTCAACTTCAGAGAAGGTGAGAGCCTAGGTCTGTCTGTGCCTAACGGTTGGTATCTCAGAGCTGTGCTGTCAGTGCGGTGTGTATCTCTCTGACCCAGGCACTCGTCTCCTGGCTTCCTTAGCATGATCACCCTGTATTGGGTGTGGGTTGCACTGGGGCTTGTTGGGACATTTATTTATCTATTCTGTAATACTGCACATTGGGTCTCAGGTCCTCACTCCGATTAAATAAGTTCCCTACCACTGAACTCTATTCCCAAACCTGGTGCTTTTGATTTCTCCAATTCTACATACTCCCAGACTTCTTTTGTGAACAGGCAAGTATCAAATAAAAAACATAATCAGGCAAACACTGACGGGGCCCACGAGGATCTGGCACCTTCCAACACAATCTGGCACCGCAGTACCCCAAGATATCTGCTGGATATCTTGACAGAAGCATACGTTCCAATTCCGTGGCAGCCCAGAACAGCTGCCCCACATTCCCTTACACTTAAATCTGCACATGAAAGAATAAACAACACAATGACCTTAGATCCAATTGATAAGATATACTGGCCCAACTGCTCCCAAACCCCTTGGGAGAGAGAGCTTGCCTCCCGGACAGGTGGGCCCTCCTGACTGCAGAGCGGTAGAGACCAACTATACTGCCCACCCCTGCCCACATCCCTGGCCCAAGAGGAAACTGTATACAGCCTCTGGGAACCGGAAGATAGGGACACTCTTAGGGCAGACCCCATGCAGTCCAGATACCGCCCAGACCTGAAGGGAATTGGTCAACAGTTCTCTGCACCCAAACCCCGTGCAAGGGAGAGCTAAACCTTAAGAGTGATAGACACGCCTGGGAAGCCAGAAGAGACTACACTCTGCCCACATTTCTGACTCCAGAGGAAAACACCTAACGCCATCTGGGACCCCAGTACACCAGGGCTCCGGGAAAAGGTGGCGCAGACCCTCCTGGTTGCTGCCCTCACCGAGAGCTCAAAAGCAGCTTGCCACGAGCAACTTGAGCTGCGGGACCACAAGTAAGACCAACTTTTCTGCTGCAAGTGACCTGGCTGGTGGACTCAGGACACAGGCCCACAAGAACAGCTGAAAACCATTAGACAGGAACGACTACATGCCCGAAAGCAGAACACTTTGTTCCCATAACTGGCTGAAAGAGAACAGGAAAACCGGTCTACAGCACTCCGGACACACAGGCCTATAGGACGGTCTAGCCACTGTCAGAAATAGCAGAACAAGGTAACACCAGAGAAAACCTAATGGCAAGAGGCAAGCACAGGAACCCAAGCAACAGAAACCAAGACTACATGGCATCATCGGGACTCAATTCTCCCACCAAAGCAAACACTGAATATCCAAACAGACCAGAAAAGCATGATCTAGATTTAAAATCACATTTGATCATGATGCTGGAGGACTTCAAGAAAGACATGAAGAAGTCCCTTAGAGAAACGCAGGAAAACATAAATAAACAAGTAGAAGCCTATAAAGAGGAATCACAAAAATCCCTGAAATAATTCCAGGAAAGCATAATCAAACAGGTGAAAGAATTCAAAATGGAAATAGAAGCAATAAAGAAAGGACACAGGGAAACAACCCTGGATATAGAAAACCAAAGGAAGAGACAAGGAGCCATAGATACAAGCATCACCAACAGAATACAAGAGATAGAAAAGAGAATCTCAGGAGCAGAAGATTCCACAAAAATCATCGGCACAACTGTTAAAGATAATGTAAAACGGAAAAAGCTACTGGTCCAAAACATACAGGAAATCCAGGACTCAATGAGAAGATCAAACCTAAGGATAATAGGTATAGAAGAGAGTGAAGACTCCCAGCTCAAAGGACCAGTAAATATCTTCAACAAAATCATAGAAGAAAACTTCCCTAACCTAAAGAAAGAGATGCCCAGAAACATACTAGAAGCCTACAGAACTCCAAATAGATTGGACCAGAAAAGAAACTCCTCCCATCACATAATAGTCAAAACACCAAATGCACAAAATAAAGAAAGAATATTAAAAGCAGTAAGGGAAAAAGGTCAAGTAACATATAAAGACAGACCTAACAGAAGCACACCAGACTTCTCACCAGAGACTATGAAAGCCAGAAGATCCTGGACAGATGTCATACAGACACTAAGAGAACACAAATACCATCCCAGGTTATGATATCCTGCAAAACTCTCAATTAACATAGAAACCAAGATATTCCATGACGAAAACAAATTTACACAATATCTTTCTACAAATCCAGCACTACAAAGAATAATAAATGGTAAAGCCCAACATAAGGAGGCAAGCTACACCCTAGAAAAAGCAAGAAACTAATTGTCTTGGCAACAAAACAAAGACAAGAAAAGCACACAAGCATAATCTCACATCCAAATACGAATATACCAGGAAGCAATAATCACTATTCCTTCATATCTCTCAACATCAATGGTCTCAACTCTTCCATAAAAAGACATAGATTAACAAACTGGATACGCAATGAGGACCCTGCATCCTGCTGCCTATAGGAAACACACCTCAGAGACAAAGACAGACACTACCTCAGAGTGAAAGGCTGGAAAACAACTTTCCAAGCAAATGGTCTGAAGAAGCAAGCTGGAATAGCCATTGTAATATCAACTAAAATCAATTTTCAATTAAAGTCATCAAAAAATAGAAGGAAGGACACTTCATATTCATCAAAGGAAAATCCACCAGAATGAACTCTCAATCCTAAATATCGATGCTTCAAATACAAGGGCACCTACATACATAAAAGAAACCTTACTAAAGCTCAAAGCACACGTTGCACCTCACACAATAATAGTAGGAGATTTCAACACCCCACTCTCATCAATGGACAGATCATGGAAACAGATATTAAACAGAGACATAGACAGACTGAGAGAAATCATGAACGAAATGGACTTAACAGATATTTATAGAACATTTTATCCTAAAACAAAAGGATATATCTTCTTCTCACCGCCTCATGGTACTTTCACCAAAATTGACCATATAATTGGTCATAAAACAGGCCTCAACAGATACATAAAGATAGAAATAATCCCATGCGTCCTATCAGAACACCACGGGCTAAAGCTGGTCTTCAATAACAATAAGGGAAGAACGCCCACATATAAATGGAAGTTGAACAATGCTCTACTCAATGATAACCTGGTCAAGGAAGAAAGAAAGAAAGAAATTAAAGACTTCTTAGAATTTAATTTAAAAAAGATACAACATACCCAAACTTATGGGACACAATAAAAGCTGTGCTAAGAGGAAAACTCATAGCTCTAAGTGCCTGCAGAAAGAAACAGGAGAGAGCATATGTCAGCAGCTTGACAGCACACCTAAAAGCTCTAGAACAAAAAGAAGCATATACACCCAGGAGGAGTAGAAGGCAGGAAATAATCAAACTCATAGCTGAAATCAGCCAAGTAGAAACAAAAAGGACCATAGAAAGAATCAACAGAACCAAAAGTTGGTTCTTTGAGAAAGTCAACAAGATAGATAAACCCTTAGCCAGACTAACGAGAGGACACAGAGAGTGTGTACAAATTAACAAAATCAGAAATGAAACGGGAGACATAACTACAGAATCAGAGGATATTCAAAGAATCATCAGATTCTTTGAAAAAAGCCTATATTCAACAAAACTTGAAAATCTGGAGGAAATGGACAATTTCCTAGACAGATACGAGGTACCAGAGTTAAATCAGGAACAGATAAACCATTTAAACAACCCCATCACTCCTAATGAAAGAGAAGCAGTCATTAAAGGTCTCCCAACCAAAAAGAACCCAGGTCCAGACGGGTTCAGTGCAGAATTCTATCAGACCTTCATAGAAGACCTCATACCAATATTATCCAAACTATTCCACAAAATTGAAACAGATGGATCACTACCGAATTCCTTCTATGAAGCCACAATTACTCTTTACCTAAACCCTCAAAGAATGAACAAAGAAAGAGAACTTCAGACCAATCTCCCTTATGAATATCGATGCAAAAATACTCAATAAAATTCTGGCAAACTGTATACAAGAGCACATCAAAACAATCATTCACCATGATCAAGTAGGCTTCATTCCAGGCATGCAGGGATGGTTTAATATACGGAAAACCATCAACGTAATCCATTATGTAAACAAACTAAAAGAACAAAACCACATGACCATTTCATTGGATGATGAGAAAGCATTTGACAAAATTCAACACCCCTTCATGATAAAAGTCCTGGAAAGAATTGGAATTCAAGGTCCATACGTAAACATAGTAAAAGCTATATACAGCAAACCAGTTGCTAACATTAAACTAAATGGAGAGAAACTTGAAGCAATCCCACATAAATCAGGGACTAGACAAGGCTGCCCACTCTCTCCCTACTTATTCAATACAGTTCTTGAAGTTCTAGCCAGAGCAATCAGACAACAAAAGTAGGTCAAGGGGATACAGATCGGAAAAGAAGAAGTCAAAATATCACTATTTGCAGATGATATGATAGTATATTTAAGTGATCCCAAAAGTTCCACCAGAGAACTACTAAAGCTGATAAACAACTTCAGCAAAGTGGCTGGGTATAAAATTAACTCAAATAAATCAGTAGCTTTCCTCTACACAAAAGAGAAACAAGCCGTGAAAGAAATTAGGAAAACGACACCCTTCATAATAGACCCAAATAATATAAAGTACCTCGGTGCGACTTTAACCAAGCAAGTAAAAGATCTGTACAATAAGAACTTCAAGACATGAAGAAAGAAATTGAAGAAGACCTCAGAAGATGGAAAGATCTCCCATGCTCATGGATTGGCAGGATTAATATAGTAAAAATGGCCACTCTACCGAAAGCGATCTACAGATTCAATGCAATCCCCATCAAAATACCAATCCAATTCTTCAAAGAGTTAGACAGAACAATTTGCAAATTCATCTGGAATAACAAAAAACCCAGGATAGCTAAAACTATCCTCAACATTAAAAGGACTTCCAGGGGAATCACTATCCCTGAACTCAAGCAGTATTGCAGACCAATAGTGATAACAACTGCATGATATTGGTACAGAGACAGACAGATAGACAGAATGGAACAGAATTGAAGACCCAGAAATGAACCCACACACCTATGGGCACTTGATTTTTGACAAAGGAGCCAAAACCATCCAATGGAAAGAAGATAGCATTTTTAGCAAATGGTGCTGGTTCAACTGGAGGTCAACATGTAGAAGAATGCAGATCGATCCATGCTTATCACCCTGTACAAAGCTTAAGTCCAAGTGGATCAAGGACCTCCACATCAAACCAGGCACACTCAAACTAATAGAAGAAAAACTAGGGAAGCATCTGGAACACATGGGCACTGGAAAAAATTTCCTGAACAAAACACCAATGGCTTATGCTCTAAGATCAAGAATCGACAAATGGGATCTCATAAAACTGCAAAGCTTCTGTAAGGCAAAGGACACTGTTGTTAGGACAAAATGGCTATCAACAGATTGGGAAAAGATCTTTACCAATCCTACAACAGATAGAGGACTTATATCCAAAATATACAAAGAACTCAAGAAGTTAGACCGCAGGAAGACAAATAACCCTATTAAAAATGGGGTTCAGAGGTAAACAAAGAATTCACAGCTGAGGAATGCCGAATGGCTGAGAAACACCTAAAGAAATGTTCAACATCTTTAGTCATAAGCGAAATGCAAATCAAAACAACCCTGAGATTTCACCTCACGTCAGTGAGAATGGCTAAGATCAAAACCTCAGGTGACAGCAGGTGCTGGCGAGGATGTGGAGAAAGAGGAACACTCCTCCATTGTTGGTGGGATTGCAGACTGGTACAACCATTCTGGAAATCAGTCTGGAGGATCCTCAGAAAATTGGACATTCAACTGCCTGAGGATCCAGCTATACCTCTCTTGGGCATATACCCAAAAGATGCCCCAACATATAAAAAAGACACATGCTCCACTGTGTTCATAGCAGCCTTATTTATAATAGCCAGAAGCTGGAAAGAACCCAGATGCCCTTCAACAGAGGAATGGATACAGAAAATCTGGTACATCTACACAATGGAATATTACTCAGCTATCAAAAACAATGACTTTATGAAATTCATAGGCAAATGATTGGAAGTGGAAAATATCATCCTGAGTGAGGTAACCCAATCACAGAAAAACACACATGGTATGCACTCATTGATAAGTGGCTATTAGCCCAAATGCTTGAATTACCCTAGATGCTGAGAACAATTGAAACTCAAGAAGGATGATCAAAATGTGACTGCTTCACTCCTTCTTTAAAAGGGGAACAAGAATACCCTTGGCAGGGAATAGAGAGGCAAAGATTAAAACAGACACAGAAGGAACACCCATTCAGAGCCTGCACCACATGTGGCCCATACATATACAGCCACCCAATTAGACAAGATGGATGAAGCAAAGAAGTGCAGGCTGACAGGAGCCGGATGTAGATCTCTCCTGAGAGACACAGCCAGAATACAGCAAATACAGAGGCGAATGCCAGCAGCAAACCACTGAACTGAGAATAGGACCCTCGTTGAAGAAATCAGAGAAAGAACTGGAAGAGCTTGAAGGGGCTTGAGACCCCATATGAACAACAATGCCAGGCAACCAGAGCTTCCAGGGACTAAGCCACTACCTAAAGAGTATACATGGACTGACCCTGGACTCTGACCTCATAGGTAGCAATGAGTGTCCTAGTAAGAGCACCAGTGGAAGGGGAAGCCCTGGGTCCTGCTAAGACTGAACCCCCAGTGAACTAGACTATGGGGGGAGGGCAGCAATGGGGGGAGGATGGGGAGGGGAACACCCATAAAGAAGGGGAGGGGGAGGGGTTATTGGGATGTTTGCCCGGAAACCGGGAAAGGGAATAACACTCGAAATGTAAAAAAGAAATACTCATGTTAATAAAAAAAAAAAAAGAACATAAAAAAAATAAAAAACCTTTTATCCAATGCTAGTTCTGGCACCCGTGGGGTCGCAAGGCTCTGTTGGGTATCTATCTCAGCGGCTCCATGCTGCTCCCAAGTCCTCTCAGACCCAGGCAGTCCCCTAGCTGTTCCAGTATGGCACCTTGCCACTCTGATCCCAAGAGTCAGTTCCAGTACCCGTGGGGCTATATGGAACTAATCATAGTATCTTTGATTATTATCTCTCCTGGCAGTTCTCTGTTAGCCGTGAACTCCCTGGTCCCAGCTACCTGGTAAAATCAAGACTTAACGAACTGCAACCCAACAATCAGATTTATATGTTAAATTCTCAATCCACAGTACATCCACACAATAAACTCAGAACCCATTGATAAGGATATAATCCGTCCATTCAGATAAGATAAATTTTCCTACAGAAATCCATTCCTTAAGGAATATACATAACTACCTTGGCAATTCAAGATCACCTGGATCTAGGTCATCCTTCTTGGTCTCCATCTCGATTCTCCTCCTCCGTCCCCTTCTCTCCCGCCTTACAAAAGCTTTGTCCCGGCCTTATTTTTTTTACTCTACAATCATGGCCTTGACCTAACTTGTGCCAGCCCTCACTTGCATATAGACATCAACCTACACTAGGTGTCCACCTTTTATTGGGAGTTACACCCTTTCCTTGGCCTGTTGTGTTCAGTGAGTTCTTGGATCTGTTTTCTCTGATACTATTTTAATATAGCCATGTTCCCCTGTGGTCCCAATTAACCCCAATATATTTATTAAGTACCTTTCATTTCCCAGGAATAGGTCATCTCTGCATGTCTGTGCATGTGGGTAGTGTTGAGCAGCAGATGCCCTTCAAATGCCTACCCAAATGCAGTCATATTCCCTCTTCCAAATGTAGGGAAAAGCTGTTTCCAAAATAGAGTCTCTGTCTGAAGCTCTGCCCACAAAACCCCATTGTTGTGCACTCTTTGGAATGACAGTAAGAAAAGCCTGCTCCCAACAGAGAGAAACTCAGTGACACTGCATGATTTTGATTCTTAATCCTTTGAAGTATCCATTGAAGAACCTGGCCAGCGAGGTTCTTGTTACTTTTACTTTCTTTGAACTCAATTGCTGCACTTCTTTGCTATTATCTTTGAGAATAAATATCCGGGTGCAATGGCTGTTCCAGGTTGTCAATTTGACTATATCTGGAATGAACTATGATCCAGAATTGGAGGGCTCAACTGTAATCCAGATCTTGAGTCTGGAACACCCAAGTTCCTGACCTGGATCTTCACATGGAGATCTTGACACACAGTGGCCATGAAAAACTTAGGCCTAGGCAAGAAGTACACAGCCTTAATTTGGGAAACCAAGGCAAGGAGATCTCTGAGTTCAAAGTCAGCTGGGACAGACTCAGGCATGGTGGTATGAACCTTTAGTCTGGACCACACCTTCTGCTGGAGACCTACATAAGGACATTGGCCGAAAGATTTGCTCTTCTTCACCTGCTTGCATTTACTTGCCAGCACATCCGTGGGAACTCAACTTCTACAGAAGACCAGCTGAAACAACTAGCCTTGTGGGACTGAGTAACTACTAGATTCTTGGACTTCCTAGCTACATCTGACCATTTTGGGGTAGTTGGACTACAGACTGTAATCACAGTATATTCTCTCAGTATAGAGAGACATTCCATAAGTTCTGTGACTCCAGAGAACCCTGACTATTACACATGTAATCCCCCCAATTAGCTGTGAGGACTAAAAGGATGCTGAGAGATTGACTGTAGTTAATTCATAGTAAGGGAATACTAAAGGTCTTAGGGGAGAAAAATAACTTTTACTCTTATGAGCCTTTACACCTAGATGCGTTTCCTTTCTCTTTTTGTTCTGATCAAGAATGACAGGAGTGTAAAGATTGGTGAGAAAGTCTGGAATGGCTGGAGGACTGACATAACACTGGGCCAGCCAATGGTATCAGTCACAGGCTATATTATTCTCAGGGTTGGACTCCCCTGTCTTGCTACCCTATTTCAGGTATCCTCCAGACTGCTATGCCCACAAAATCTCTAATCACAGATGTTTATGCCCTATGGGTATTCAACTGAACTTTTATGGCAACTGTGGGTGCTAAGGTTGACAGAAAACTAAATTAGGGATGAGCAAGATGACTCAGTGGGTAAAGATACCATCAAGGCTGATGACCTGAGCTCAATTCCCACGCCCCTCAGGATAGAAGGAGAGATCCACCTCCTTCCTGCTGTCTTCTGATCTCCAGATCTGCACTGTGATACAGGTAAAACACACATACTCTCTCTCTATCTCTCTCTCTCTCTCTCTCTCTCTCTCTCTCTCTCTCTCACACACACACACACACACACACACACACACAAATAAACATAATATTTTAAAGGTAGAACGAGAATACAATAACCAACTACCACATCCAATTTCACCTTCCTTATACTAGAAAGAATGAATGGCTGTCTGTTTAGGAGAAAATCATATTGGCTAGCAGAGAAGGGCATTTAAAGCCAACCAGCAAAAGATAATTTGTCCCCTACTGCGGATATGCAAAAGAAGAACGGAGGATGGGAGAGCGATCACTGGAGTCTGCCAACTTGTGTTTGTGTTCAGAAATGTGGCTCACACAGTCTTGTACAAAATGTGGTCTTTAATGAAGTGATTTGAAGATAGGTTGGGCATTCTTGGTACTGGAGGTTTCTGAGGTCAAACAAGCTTGGGATCCTGTGCATACACTCCTCACAGCCTACACTTGTGGCTCTAGGGTGAAGAGGGACATCTTTCTTTATGACAAAGACGTCCCAAAGCAAACATCATAAAGTACTAGTTGAATGCCATGTTTCCCAACAACAACCACATGTTCAACCTCTCTCAGCTGTCCATCCTGACCATCCTCATGCTGACATACGAAAGTGTGGCCTCAGTATTGGTCTGAGCCTTAGCCTCTGGCTCTGACCAGTTTCTTCCGTTTCATTTGTGTCACATGCACAAGCTTATGCTTCACGTTTTCACTGCTTTGCTTCCTCACCATATTGGACTCTGTCCCTCTGAGATCATGAGCCAAGCCAGTTAAGCAGTTTCAGTGCTTGATGACAATCATTTAAGGGGAATTTAATATACATTAATAGACAGGGTGAACACACAATGGCCTGTGTGTGTTGAGGGGCAGACGTCAAAATATGAGCCACAGTTACCAAGCATGGTAGGTTGAAAAGTTGGGAGGTTGAGGAAGAAGAATTTTGAGTTCTAGGCTAACCTGGGTTACATAGTGTGATGCTCTCACAAACAAACAAACAAACAAACAAACAAACAGAGGTTAGACAAAATGAAATGAAATTGCTTTACAGATACAGGGTTTAATTTAGCAAGATGTAAAATGTAAGCAAAGGTTGTTGGCGGTACCTGGAGGAGAATGGGGGACAAGAGACACGAAGAAAGACGCCAAGACAAGAGTCTGATCAAGGCGACAATTTTATTTTTCCCAAAGCTGAATTTATACCATAACATGAGTAACAGAGCGGGGGGGGGGGGAGTGTGAAATGTTTATGTAGGCCAAGGACACAGTATTCGTGTGGTCAGGGAGTCGGCTGATGTTGACAGGATGTCAGAAAGTCACAGGTTTGTCATATTATTAGTCAGTATGAGAGCTTTATTGTATCATTCATCCTGACCACCAGATTTGTGTTAGTCTTCTGCAGCTCGCTGGGGATTTTCCCTGAACCCAGTCATACTTAATTCTAACCATAATAATAACATCAACAACGGAGGGCTTCAAGGGCATCGCTCCCAACAGTAAAATCCGTATTATTTTTTTTTCATAAATGGTGTTCTCTCCTCCATAAGAAAAACAAAACAGCTGGCTAGAGACTGGATTTCAAAGTGTTCTTTCGAGGACATCAAAACAGTTTGTCAAATCAACTACTTTTAAAAATTATATTTATTTAAATGACTGCTCACTCTTTTACCCAACTGATTTGAGTTTGACTGCGTGACTGTGTTCTATACAAATAGTTAGCATAGCAGTGAAGACAGAGGCTCCCAGCGGACAGGTTATCTATCCAGTGGCTGCAAGTCAGAGCAGGATACAAGTTAAGTATTAGCTAGGTACTCTAGTCTTGCCAAATTTGGGTGCTTAACAGATTATTCTGGATTTAATGTTCTTACGGTTTCCTCCACACAAAGCCTCAGGCCTTTGAGAGGACTGGCATGCCCGCCATTCAAGGGCTGCCTCAGGTGGTTGTGTAACTTCAGTTCTTACAGCATTGACATCGGCTCTATCTTTAGGGGATCCTCTCTTCTTTAGTTCCTCTGTTTCTAATTTTGGGAAAACAATACATTTCTTTCCCACACCGAGGCAGTTGAAAATAAAGAAATGAAGCAACTGGGGAAAAAAAGGCAAGAAACCACGGGATGGGATTGGTTGTTGGTAGCATGTTTGCACGCTGTACGTGAAGCTGCAGGTTCAGCCTCCAGCACCGAGCAGGCATACTGGTGTGTGCCTGGAAACCAAGGGCCAGGGGAGGTGGAGGCAGGAGGATCAGAAATTCAGTCATCCTTGGCTACACGAGAAGTTTGAGGCTGGTCTGGGATACATAGCTCTGTGTCAAGAAAGAAAAGAAAAGAAGATTCAGAGATAATGATAATGATTTTTGACTTTCTGGAAAAGAAGAGTCCTTTCCCTGTTTTGGTCCGGGTGCATAGCTAACATCTGAGCTGTGGGTCTGCCCTGAGCTCAGTGCTGGACTGGGGCTTCCTCACAACCAGTGTCTGATTTCCTGTTCCTCATACTCTGTATATCTTGTCAAGCTCTATGAACTTGGTCGCTTCATCTAAGTAAGGCCACCATGCATACAGGAACTGCTCCACGATGAATCTCAGCCAGGGGGTGACTTGGACTTCACCCCGGGCCCCCCTTTCTAGAAGCTCTTCCAGTTCTTCTCGAGTCAGGTAGCTGAAGCTACTGACTTCACTCGGATCTGGACAGATCTTGACGTCTTTCTTGATAAGCAGAAGGTAACAAACTTCGTGTTCTCCCCAGACTGCATCAGATTTTGCCTTATAATGATACCTTGTCATAAACACGATGTCCTCTAGAGAAACCTGTGATGGAAATTGATACAATGAGAACAAATCTGGTGTAAAATGCAGAATACGTGGAGAAATAAAAGCAATATATATGTGTTCTCAAGAGACATTAACAACTTTGTTTAGTAGTTGGTAATTGATTAAAGCTTAATTTGGTTGACTGATCTGTTCATTTTTTTGTGATTGTAATATATTTTATAAATGATGGATTTTTTACAGTACATTCACACACATGTAAAATATACTTTACACACACACACACCCTTTAACACCTCTTGCCTCTTTTTACACTTCTTGTTGTTACCCTCTTTCCTAACCACCAATCTTCTGTTTTCACCATAAACACACACACACAGACACACACAGAGACAAATACATGTACACACAGGCAGATCACACACAGATAAACACACAAACACACAAATCTAGATACTGTTTATGAAAGAAAATGTGATAATTGTCTTTCTTAGCCTTTTTTGTTTGGTGTGATGATAACACACATAAATTAATGATAAAATAAATTTTAAAATATTTTTAAAAGAATATATTACACACACATATCCCCCACATTTGTTTTAAATAATATCAATCTTTTACACATCCAATCCAGTCTACTTCTAGAATTTGACTGCTGTGACTACTGTCCCAAGAAACATACACATGTATCTTTGTTGTATGTGTATAAGGACTCCTATGGGCCTGTGTATAAGAGCTGTAGAACCAGCTCAAATGGAAGTCTTTTTTATTCTTAACAAGGGTCAACATCTTGTTTGGCATTTCAATGTAGTTAGGGTAATTATTAGGGTAATGGTTATGATGTTTAAGTTTCACACCATGCCCTTTAATATACATTAAAGATATAAGACCTGTATGAACTCCAGACATGAAGGGGAGAGATATACTTCCACAGCACTCTTTGCCATTTTTCTTAGAAGTTTTAAGATGTGCCATAGGGAGTGGCATGAGCTTGCATCATCTCTAGGCATTTTCTTTGGTACTCATGACACAACACTGGTGTAAAAAGAAGGGAAACAGGGGCTGCTAAATAGGGCTCGGGCTTGCTTTATTTCTCATGGGAACACAGGGGCCCCCACACTGATACTGGAGAAGATGATGCTTGGCAACTGCTTGGCATAGACAGCTATAGAATAACCCAAACATCTATGTCTCTTTCTTCTAGCTGTTGGAGAGGTGCAGATATGAAAGAGGAAGCTATCGAGAGGCTCCGCGCCAGCCTGAAGGACTGCTATTTAAAAGACAGTTCTTCAGCCTACTACTGTGTCTTGATTTTGCCAATAATTATTTCATTAAAACTTTGGAAGACATCTTTATCATCAATAGATTTAATCGGTGACAGAGCTGTTTAATCTGTCCTCCTCTGCCTTCTCTATCCTTGCTGACTTCTTTAGCCAGTTGTCTCAGCTCGTGGCAAGTGCTTCATGCACTTTGCAAACAGACTTGAGTCCTCAGAAATTTACAAAGGACTCAGAGGCCTTATCTAGAGCACTCGTAAAATGCTGATCAACATTCAAAGCTGTGTTGATACGTTGGACAAATTTACCACGTACTTCCAAAAGTCATTGTCCATGTAGTGTTGGCGTGTTTTCCGTAATCACTCCCAGGCCCTTGCTGTGGATGAGAGTCCTCTGTTCCTGAGTCATTATGAGGTAAACCAGTAGACACGGCATGGTGTAGGTCATACATGTTTGCCATGTCGTGTTTCTCTTGGCAAGTAATATGGCATTCCGCATGCAAGAACTGTAAGGGGTCTGCTGTTGTCCGTTGGGGATACTCATGATCACTTTAGTATACAAACTTGTGTGGATTTTCAACACTGAAATTCTTTATCTTTTAGTCCACCCAGAACCTTTTTCCTATGTGGTGATAATTTGATTTTTTTTATACTAACGTGAAGTTTCTTGCTTGCAATAACCCCCTGCTTCAGTTGGAAAGGGAGACTCCAAGATTCCCTAAAAAAAAAACTTTAAGAGAAAAAAGTCCCTTAAACTCTTCAGCGTGAGCCAAGGAGTCAATAACCCTGTGGATTTCTGTCTGGTTTCGGTCTTCTCCACCACAGTCATTTTGATTTCTTGGAGCAGCTCTGGGAAAGGGTGGTTTGAAGGAGTTCAACCATGGATTGGTGCCGCGTGTCTAACCTTGGCTCTGCTCTTTCTGCCAGATCAGCTTCTGTCAACTTATCCTTTTTACTAAACTGGGTAATGAGACACCTATTTAAGCAATCCCTTTAATCTCAACCTGGCTACTACTGTCTGCCTAGGACTCATTTCTCAGTCTCCAGGATGCTCTTGTGCCAATGTACAACATGATTTGCAAACCAAAACCAGACAAACCACCTTGTACCTTTGTAAACTCTTTCTCTACGAAGTTCAGGGTAGACCACGCATAAAGCCCAGGTAAGAGTTGGTCATTCCACATGGCTCTCTTGACATATTCTAACATTATGGCTTTGGTCAGTTGGGCTTTTATTCCATGTCTCATTGAAATCTACCACTTTTGGTTCCAAAGACATTGTACTAGTGTGGAAACCTTATAGTTTTTTGTAGGTCCAAGGTCAAGGATGAAGTCAGGGTCCAGAGGTGGGAGTAGCTTCTCACATAGGAAGAGATAATAAGTATTTTCTATAGAAGTCTTCATTCTATTTTTTTGAGGAGTTTCCATGCTGATTTCCATGGTGGATACACTAGTTTACACCCCACTAGCAGAATAAGAGAGCTTCTTTCTTTCTAACCACATCTCTGTCAGCATTTGCCATTCTTCCCAAGAAGCCACTTTTGATAGTAATAAGACAGAACCTCAGTGTATTTCAGTTCTTCAGTTATATTTCCCCCAAGGACAAAGAACGTTACAGACTTACAGGCTATTTGCACTTGTGTTATGAACTTGGGTTCACTCATTTGTCCATTTGCTGTTGAGATTGTTGGCTTATTTTTTTTCTATACCTTAAGTTAGATAACTAAATCTTAGTTAGACTCATTGAAATGGCCTGTATCCTTTAAAGAAGAAACTATTCCACCCCTTATTTCAGAGATCACCATGCAAGCTCAGCAGTTTTCTGTGGAAAATATCTAACCCCTCTCAAGCCCCTGCTCCAGTGGATAAATAAAGGGATGTGCCCAGCCAATCCTAGACATTCTTTTCAGTGCATATTTGCATATTTTGGGAAACCTCAGGGTTTTCCCAAAAGCCATATTCCTCAATAGACTTGACCTAGCCCATATATCGAATTTGCCAAGCCCCACCACCTCTTTCTCACAGCCCCATGTGAGCTGGGGCCAGGGGCACAGACATGGGTACCTGGTCCTCGGGGATGCCCAGCTCAGCCTGCAGCCGTCTCAGGGCTGCCCTCTTCAGTCCCAAGGCATCCTTCTCCTCCATTTCTTCAGGATTACTCAGTGGATGACTACAACAGGAATCGGTATAGTACCCTGTAGAGAATACACATGAGAAACAGTATTCTTATTTATCCCTGGAGATAGGATAGATGCAACAGAACTGCAGCCCTCACAGGATCATCAGGCATGAGAGAGGAGAGAAGGGAAGGGAGCCAGGGTCCTTGCTTCCAGGGCTGTGATGTTGTTAGTTCAAAAACTAAGTGTTAGTTGACATTCCTGGACAGATCACACCAAGCCAGCACAGTTCTCCCTTTGGGAGGGGAAGAAGCGAGGAAGAGAAAGAGAGAAGAGAGAGCTGTGTTGGAGATTCCACTGAATCAAATCGCGTAGGCCTGTTCTTGTTAAGCCACTGTGAACCTACCAGGGAAGGTAAGCTTCGTGTCTGCTCAGTGCTGAATCAGAACTTTCTTCTCTGAGTTGAACAAAAAAACACTGAAGGCTCGGTGCAGCAGCCCTGAAAAGGCAAAGGTCCTCGTGTGCGCATGCGTGACAGACTTGTGACGGTTGCCTGCATCCTGTCTTCAATCTCCATGTTTCCAAAGAGACCTAGATGCTTCTAGCAGTTGCATGCTTCATAGGACCAAGGTTTCATACCATCTAGCTTTTAAAACTTATTTGACAAACTTGTGAGGGAAAACAAGATCTAGATGCTAGCGAAGCAAAATCCGCACACAAAGATTTTATTCAGGATTATTGTAACTGGGACAAAAGAGACCTCGGTATAGATTTGGGACCAACTCTGAGCATCAAATGGACACTTAAAAGTCAAGTGACAGAGTGGAGGTGAGGGGAAATGTCTAAATGGGAAGAAAGACAAGGAAAAAGGAGAGTTGGGAGAAATTGGTATGTTCAGCTGGCCTTGGAGATCCATGAAGTTTTGAGGCAGAGGTAGGCAGGTCTCTGTGAGTTTCAGATCTGCCTGTAATTCCTAGCAAGTTTCAGACCAGCCAGGACTGCACCATGAGACTCTGTCTCAGAACAAACAAATAACACCTAGATAATCCAATACCCCCTGTGATAGGGCTTGAAAACACGATTGAGGTTCAGGATGGGGAATTCTTTTTGATCCTTGCAGGATTCTTATCCCATAAGATTTTAGAGGGAAGTGCGCAGCTGCCTATAAGGTTCAGAATTCTGATGCTGGATGGTTTAAACAGACAATCCTCTATCCAAGTCACCTCCTCATTTTCGTCTTTGCCTCTTTATCAAATAAAAAGGGAGAGGAGGAGAAAGGGAGGGAAGAGGGAACGAATGGAGAGGGAGTGAGAAGAAGAGAGAAGGAGACACAGGAAGAGGGAGAGGGAGAAACTATTGCACAGTAGACAAAACAAAACTACCTTTCTCAATGTTTTTATTCTGATGGCAGTTCCTCTTAGTGTCTGCACCAATGACCTTATCGTCTTCATCAACAACAATCAGCATTTCATCTAAACGCTCCAGCTGGTGTTTATCGATCCAGTCAACAGTGACATCAGACATGTCTGCTAGCTGTGATCCGACCTGTGTAAAAGAGTAGCACCATCTACTGTTTTGCTATTTGTTATCAGACACCTCCAAGGTCATCACACACCTTCATCCCTCAATGACAAAAACCACTATCTACGGACGCAATAGCGTTGTTAGGTACCAACAGGGCATGTGTGTTTCCACTTGTATATTTCTGTAGAGAACCTCTTGATGACTTTCTGAGTGAGAACATAGCCCTCAAGTTCCCTTGAGTCTTTTCAAAGATGACCCAAAGGTAAATCTCCACAAAATGAATGAATGCCGAGGAAAAGTACATGTAATGCTGTTTGTGACATATTTCAAAATGAAGGCCTGGCGGTTGGAACAGACCTGGAGACATTCTATATAGTCTTTCCAGAAAGTCATGTTCACCCATAGAAAGGCTAGTGTCTCCCTCTTAGTGTCTGTCTTAGTTAGGGTTTCACTGCTGTGAACAGACACCATGACCAAGGCAAGTCTTGTAAGGACAACATGTAATTGGGGCTGGCTTACAGGTTCAGAGGTTCAGCCCATTATCATCAAGGCGGGAACATGGCAGCATCCAGGCAGGCATGGTGCAGGAGGAGCTGAGTTCTACATCTTCATCTGAAGATGCTAGCAGAATACTAGATTCCAGGCAGCTGGGATGAGGGTCTTAAAACCCACACCCACAGTGACACACCTGTAACAGGACCTCACCTCCGAATAGGGCCACTCCCTCGCCTGAGCATATACAAACCTTAACAATGTCCAAATGGATTTTCTAAGAACATATTGTCAGTAACAATTGTTTTGACCAAGTGTTTCTATTTTCTTTCCCCTCTTGTTTGTGAGTCCAAGACAGTTTTTCTATGTAATCCACGTTGGGATCAATTTAATTCATTAGCCTTCTGCAAAAGCCTCCTAAGGACCAGTAAGTTTGGCACGGGTCCCTATGCCCGGCTTTTGCCCTCTTTAAAGAAATATGAAGGGGGAGGGTAAATACAGTCAATTCCTTATGTAGGTATAGAAAATGTCAGAGTGAGACCCAATATTGTATACAGTAAACGTATGTTAGTAAGAGAAGCAAACAGTGACATTAAAGACTTTGTAATTCACTTCTGCTGTCCATCCTCATCCTCTTACTTCCCTACAAAATCATTGTCTCAGGGAAGAGGCTGCTTAGCTAGATCTCAGAGCATGGGATGGAGCAAAAATCCAAGAGGGGTGGGGAGGAAGAATTTAAAAAGTATATTGACGACTTCCTCAGCAAAGGACTTTCTAGAGTGAAAGATACTAATCACTCCTGGCTATTGGAAATTGTGGCGGTGATGTCCAGGCTGACCTGGGACCTTCGGGTGTGAAAGGGCCACAGTTAGGAGGTCTCTAAGTCTTAGTGTTTTGAACAGGAAGCCTTGCCCTAGTCTCTCTGTGTCTCACTTTATCCTGTCGCCTTCCTTGTGCAATCTGTTCTCTCCTTCTTTTCTTCAACCCTTAAACAAATGTTCCAGGCATCAACTCTCTCCAGTGCCATGGGACGGGGCAAAATTATAAAAAACAAAGGAAGTATAAAAGAGCTAGAAAAATACATTCATGAACAGGGTAGGTAAGATTCTCTTAGAAAAATCCTTTCTAGATACTAATATAATAGCACACATTTCAAGACACAACCGAACCACTAGTAAGTATCTACCTTAGGAAAGACATGCACAAAGAACAGGACAAATAAATATGCAAAATTTTATCTTCCTGACATATTATTGTCCTATCACGTTATCAGAAGTTCTTGTTTTACAATAAAAATGTGCATAGTAGGAGATCACAGAAGAGCATAAATATATGATTTAAATATAAAGAAACCTGCTGAAGGGAGATCTCTTCCGTCGGAGGGCAGTCGACCAAATTCTCAGTGCAGTGGAGACATGGGCTTCTCCTCCTCCCTTTTATTCTAGGCAGGCCTTCTGAAGAATGGACAGTGGCCAGCCCGGTGTCAGGGACACCTCTCCCACTTAATCTACAAATCCAGTGCTAATCTCTTCCAGGAACTCCCTTGAAAATCTCTCGTCTCTATGAGAAAATGCCTGACGAAAGAAAATTAAAGAAAGATTGTTTATTTAGCTCGCAGTTTGAAGAGGCTGCCCGTGATGCTAGGAAGGTGGGGTGACAAAGGAGTTTAAGTGAGTGGACAGGAAAGTGAGGCAGCTGGTTACACCACAAACAAAACAAAGGGACAAAGAGGAATTCAGCTGTCTTTCTATTGCCCCCACCCCTCTTAATTCAGTCTGGAACTCTCGGCCAAGAGCTGCCCAGAGGTGTGTCTCATAGGTGATTTTGAATTTCTTCAAGTTGATAGGTTAACCACTTCATAGATACGCAAAGAAATAATATTTGATTCCTACCTGAGTTTAGTGTTGTAAGTTCCCACATAAAGTTAACCCTCACTTAAAAGTAACGTACTTATAATTCCTGTTAGCTGATGAGAGGGCTTTATCACTCAGTTTCTAAAAGATTGCCCAGCTTAAAGTAAAAACATAAGACAGAAACAATGAGAGCAGAATAGAAGTTAGAATTTTTTTTTTTGTAAATAAAACTCAACATCCTACCAAGAGAAGTATTTTCAAGAGTTCATGAAATATCTGTGTTTGGGACCAGGTAATAGACCATTGACAAAAGCTCAAGCCATAGATGACATTTTATAGGTGCTACAACCAACATTAAACATATGTCTATACTTCAAAACAGTAGGAAAATGATGCCGTGAGATAACTTAGTAAGTAACGTCAGAAAGTTTCATATTATAGCTTGTATAATTCACTGGCATTGCCATCACTGACAAGCCTGGTTCAGTGGAATACACCTGTTACTCCAACACTCCAGGAGGTGAAGCAGGAGGATCAGGAATTCAAGACTAACGTAGCCTACATAGTGAGGCACTGTCATAAACAGGACAAAAGAGGATGGTGGTAAGATGGACGCACTTGTTGCTTTTGTAGAGGACTCAGATTCAGTTCCCTGGCACCCCCTATGGCTTCTCTCAACCATCAAAGTCCAGGTTAGGATATCTGATACCCTCTTCTGGCCTCCACGGGCACTTCTGCATACAGTGCCCATTCATACACGTGGGCACTCATAGATACAATAAAATAAAGATAGATAAATCTCTTTTCAAAAGGACATAACAAAGAACATCATGTCATTAAATGGTGCATTAATGTCTTTAAGTGGTGCGTTATGAAATTTGTTGCCCTTCATTTTAAAGACGAAAAGATAAAAGAACATTTTAAAATGGGGCTGGAGAGATGATTCAGCAGTTATGAGAGATTACTTCTCTGGGAAAGGATCCAGGTTCAGTTCCCATCACCCTATGGTGGCTCATAACCTGTAGAACCAAGTTAAGCACAGAATGTACTACAGGCAAATTCACTCAGTATTCTCTATCCCTTCTCAACGTGCTCCAGGGCATAAGAGAGGGAATGTTGTCACTGGGTTAGTGGAGGAATCGGGATCTGATACGTAGAGCACAAAAATACAAGTCATGAAGAGAAAGAATGAGAGGAGAGAAGGGAGAAGAGACAGATACAGAAGGAAGAAGAAAGAAAGATAGGGGTGGAGATCGTGGTTGAAAAATACAAAGAATTTTCCTAAAACAGTTTTCACAACTTTTTTTTTTCATTGCTGAAGGGAACCCTGGGCCTCACTAAGACCCTACCCCTGTGAAAGATTTCCACTGTTATGGTTTTCAGAGTTGCAGTTCATAACCAAGATGGTACACAGGAAAGCCTTAGAAGAGGATTAATAAAATCAGACGATTACTAGGAAAGATTGTTATATTATATGGAGACAAACTAGAAGCAGCAGAAAGAGTATGAGCTATCAAGGGGAGATAGAGAAAGACAGGGCTAGAAGAAAAGCAAGCAATTGGTGGGAGAGTGAAATTTCAGTGGATAAAACTCAGGGTTGCTCTTCTGGAAGACATGGGTTCAATTCTCAGCCCCCTCATTTTGTCTCAGAAGAATCTGTAACTCAGTTCCAGGGAATCTGATGCTCTTTTCTGACCCTCACAGGCACTTGGGTGCATGCAGTACATAGACAGCCATGTAGGCAAAACACCCTCACATATAACATGATAATGAAATGTTTGAAACAAAGATTAAGAACTGCAAAAAGACTGGGTTAAAAGGATTAGACAGAGCAGTGCATATATGAGGGGGACACATGCACACAAAAACAAAACAATAAAAAACAAAACAAACATGTGTACTTTGAAAAACAGTAGCCCAGCTTATGCTTGCTGGGTGTGGTGGCTTACACTTCTAATCCTAGCACTCAGGAGGCAGAGGCAGGTGGATCTTTGTGAGTTTGAGGCCAGCCTGGTCTACAGAGTGAGTTTCAGGACTGTCAGGGCTACATAGAGAGACATTGTCTCAAAAGAAAAAACGGAATTAGTATTATTGAATTCAGACGGATAGGGCTGGGAGAGGTTCAGTAAGTGAAGCGCTTTCTTCTAGGGGAGACCCTGTGAAGAATTGATATCCTTTTCCATGATTTATTTGTGAGGCCATGGTGGAATTCTGGCAATGAAACCCAAAGCTTCCCATGTGCTAAGAAAGTGAACGGCATCTCCGTCCTATTTTCTTTTCAAATGTTTGCTCGAGCTCTCCAGTGAGGCCACCCTGCGTATCCTTTCTCTGCGGGAAGATTTTAATTGCTCATCTCTTAAAGAGGTATACAGGACTGGATTCACATCCCTGTATCAAGCAATTATTTATCAATTCCATCACTAATTTTAAAAATATGGGGCTGGAGAGATGGCTCAGCGGTTAAGAGCACTGACTGCTCTTCCAGAGGTCCTGAGTTCAATCCCCAGCAACCACATGGTGGCTCACAACCATCTGTAATGGGATCCAATGCCCTCTTCTGGTGTGTCTGAAGACTCTACAGTGTACTCGTTTAAATAAAATAAATATATCTTTTAAAAAAACTGCCCTCTCTCTTTCTCTGTTCTGATCGATCTTTCTCTCTCTCTCTCTCTCTCTCTCTCTCTCTCTCTCTCTCTCTCTCTCTCTCTCTCTCTTTTTATTAACTTGAGCAATTCTTATTTACATTTCGAATGTTATTCCCTTTCCCGGTTTCCGGGCCAACATCCCCCTAACCCCTCCCCCTCCCCTTCTTTATGGGTGTTCCCCTCCCCATCCTCCCCCTTCTTAGCAGGACCCAGGGCTTCCCCTTCCACTGATGATCTTACTAGGATATTCATTGCTACCTATGAGGTCAGAGTCCAGGGTCAGTCCATGTATACTCTTTAGGTAGTGGCTTAGTCCCTGGAAGCTCTGGTTGCTTGGCATTGTTGTACATATGGGGTCTCGAGCCCCTTCAAGCTCTTCCAGTTCTTTCTTTGATTCCTTCAACGGGGGTCCTATTCTCAGTTCAGTGGTTTGCTGCTGGCATTCGCCTCTGTATTTGCTGTATTCTGGCTGTGTCTCTCAGGAGAGATCTACATCCGGCTCCTGTCAGCCTGCACTTCTTTGCTTCATCCATCTTGTCTAATTGGGTGGCTGTATATGTATGGGCCACATGTGGGGCAGGCTCTGAATGGGTGTTCCTTCTGTGTCTGTTTTAATTTTTGCCTCTCTATTCCCTGCCAAGGGTATTCTTGTTCCCCTTTTAAAGAAGGAGTGAAGCATTCACATTTTGATCATCTGTCTTGAGTTTCATTTGTTCTATGCATCTAGGGTAATTCAAGCATTTGGGCTAATAGCCACTTATCAATGAGTGCATACCATGTATGTTTTTCTGTGGTTGGGTTACCTCACTCAGGATGATATTTTCCAGTTGTTCTGATCTCTCTTAAGTCACGTCCCTTTCCTCTTTCTCCTCATGAGAGTTGAGCATATCCTAAAAAAAAAAAAATGATTCTATCAATGTGAAGGCAGTACAGATGTTTTTCTTATTGATTTTTGGTATTTTTTTTTTTAAAAAAGCTAGTAGATCACTTTAGAGAAGTTTTTATTTGCATAAAAATGAGGAGAAAGCACATTTTCATGTAGTCTCCTCATATGCACACCACTCCTGTCCCTGTTATTGCTACTTTGCTTTAGTACAATACATTTATTATCACCAGTGAACCTACAATGACACCTTAGTGTCATATAAGGTCAACAGTTTACAAGAAGGCTAATTCTTGGTGTACATTCTTTAGACAGATGTATAATGACACATACTTGTCATTGTAGTTGCACACAGAAGTTTCACGGTTAATCAGGGATGAACCTGATTAATGAGCCAGAGTTTCTCTGAACAACCAGGATTACAATCCCAAAGGCATCCTCCCTACTCCGACATCCTCCCTAATTTCCAGCCCATCAGCATTGATCTTTTAACTGCCTCCATTTAAAAGAATAGTTTTATTTTAGTCTATGTGTATGGGTGTTTTCCTTCATTTTTTATGTACAGCTAGGAGAGGTGTCAGATCCCCTGGAACTGGAGTAACAGATGGCTCTGAGCTGCCATGTGAGTGCTGGGAACAGGTCCAGATCTTCTCTAAGAGCAGCCAGTGCTCTTAACCACAGAGCCTTCTCTCCGGATCCCTAACTTTCTCTATTTTAATATGTTAAATTCATTCTCTGAGAATTTCATATGTGCATATAATGTATTTCTATCTTGTTTGCCTCGTATTCCCACCAACTCCTCCTGGATTCCTCTCTTCACATCCCCCTCCAAACTCACATCTTTCCTTGTTTGGTTTTGTAATGTCTTGGGTGACCCCTCCTTTTCTTTTCCAGGATGTCATGTGGTTGGGACAATATGCTATGTTTCCTTCTGTATTGAGGTTGTCTTTATTCTTTCAGTGGATGACTCTTTGAAACACAAAAAGGTAAAGTAATTCGGAAGGACAATCAAGGGAGTTTCTGCATATCAACCTCACGTTGCTGCACATGTGCACTTGAACCCATACAGACATGAGAACACACCCATGCACACATGCATGCATAACTTTCTCTCTCTCCATCTCTCTGTCTCTCTCTCTGTCTCTCTGTCTCTGTCCCTGTTTCTCTCTCTCTCTCTCTCTCTCTCTCTCTCTCTCTCTCTCTCTCTCTCTCTCTCTCACACACACACACACACACACACACACACATGAGAAAAGAAGATTAGAATAGATACACGTCCCTGTGTGCACATCCTCTATCAGAACGTGGCCATCCTAACTCGTGCTACAGCTGTCTCTGTTGTCCTCAAGCCTTTGGGTCTGATGCCATGATGTCAGTTTCTGTTACAGTGTTTCCTTACCATCTTTATTTAGTGGTGTGCTTCCAAACTCATTGATTTTCTGATTCTGTTCTCTTCTCAGCCCATTGATTTCCTCTCCAACCTTCACTTTCTTCTTTTTTTCTTGAGGTTAGTTCGCTCTTCAATTTCTGGTTTCTTGAGGTATAAATTGTTATCTGTCTGAGGTTTCTTATGGGTTTTAGAGTTTTGTGTACACATGTGTGAGCGTGTTCATGTGGGTACAGGTGCATGCACCCATGGCATGAATGTGGAGGTCAGAGGACAACCCTGGGTGTCTGTCTTCAGGTGACCTTTATCTGCTATTCGATATGGGGTCTCTTATTATCCTGCATCTGTCCCTACTAGCAAGCTTCAGAAGGTTTTGTCTGTTGCTTTCTCCTGTCTCACCATCACCAGAGGTACAAGGCTGCCACCACACGCAGCTTTTCAATGTGGAATCTAGAGATCAGAACTCCACTCCTCGCTCTACGGAGGTAAATCCTCTACAACGGTGCCGTCTCACCAACCCATTCGACCTTTTTTCTGATATGGGCACTCATAGTTATAACTGCTCCCCAGCATTATTGATCAATATGTTGTGGGTGGCCTCACTTGACTAAATATATTTCGCTAATTTCCTTTGTGATATCCTTGAATTGTAAGTTACCTAGAAGAAGTGTGTGATTTAGCTTCCAAATGTTTGGATTTTATAAATTTCCTCCTGTTATTGATTTGTGGTTTAATCTTATCGATCTCATATGATTTTGTTTCCCTTTACAGTTATTAAATTCTATTCCACGTCTCAGCCTATCCTGAAATGTATTCATACACATAAAATTAAAAAAAATCTAAATGAACAAAATTAATCAGCAGAGTATTGTCTTCAAAACTGAGATTTTTTTGGGAGGTGGGGGGTTCAAAATAGGGTTTTTCTGTGCAGCCCCATCTGTCCTGGAACTCACTCTGTAGACCAGGCTGGCCTTAAACTCACAAAGATCTGCCTGCCTCTGCCTCCTGAGTTCTGAGATTAAAGGTATCTTCCACCATTGTCCACCAAGTGACAATTTTTAGTATTTACGGGATCTCTCCTCCCCTCTAGCTTTGATTCTGAAATATGTCATAACCATCTTTTTCTTTGATCTAGAATTCTGCCATGATTAGAGAGAAAGAATGACTAGGCAAGGTTGGAGCAACATGAAAGCAGATGGTTGAGAAAAGTGTGATTTTTTTCCCTCAGACTTTATCATTAGTTCTGACATGACCTTTAAGTTTTTCTTAATTTTCTATTTATTTTTAACGTCTCCTTGAATGATTTTCCTTATTTTTAAATTTTAATCACAGCAGCCTGTTCATGTGTGACCTTCAGTTAAAACTTTCAGTAGAGTGAGGAAAAGAAATCCCAACCATACAGGGTCAAGGGTTTCCCCATAAGGCAGGAAGAAAGCCAAGTTCTTTGTAGCTAGCCTTCCCATTTTCCCCAAATCCTCATGAGTTGAATTAACATAATCATAAAACACAGGAGCAGCTAAAGTACCAAATTACAGTTTCCCCTGCCACCATTTCCTCTTTTTGTCAAATTAGACATCAGAGTGATGACAGATGAAAGGTTCAAGTGAGCACACAAACAAAAGGATACCTTAAATCGCTTATTGAAAGCAGCAAAATGGCACCCTGAAATACATAAGAAAATCGAGCTCAGAGTAAACCATCAGCAAAAGAGTGGACCATCAGCAAAAACATGAAGGTCCCAGCCCAGAAAGAACTCCCTAACAATCCACTTGGGATGGCAATATCAGATGGCTGGTCACGAGGTCCCGTGCTGGTATCCGGTGTCTACCTGGGTGACTCGTTTGGTGATCACAGATTGTTTGGCGTGCCCAGATTTATCCACACAAAACTGTCAACACAAAAACGAAACTCTCAACTCCAGGGGAATAAGATATTATTATCAAATATGAGTGATCACCAGGTGGGAACACAGATTCCGGTTATCTCAAATCTCATGTTCCACTGTGAAAGTGTAGTCACATGGGATTTTATTAGTTATAGAACAAAGTGAGCCAAAAAAAAAAAAAAATAGGGACCTTTACCAAACACATTGGTGGAGGACAATAGGTAGATACGAACTAAGAAAATCTCTGTTAATGACCCAAGTATTTTCCAGTGATATTCTTTGGCTTTCAAACTGATGAAGCTAGTGTTTTTCTAAGAGAATTGGATAGTAAGAGATATAAAAGAATGACATAGGGGGCTGGGGATTTAGCTCAGTGGTAGAGCGCTTACCTAGGAAGCGCAAGGCCCTGGGTTCGGTCCCCAGCTCCGAAAAAAAGAACCAAAAAAAAAAAAAAATGACATAGAAGAATGGCTTCCAAAGGAACTGAAATTAGCCCAAAGTAATTGGCTCTAACCTGTTATATTTTAACTCTCTATAATCATAGGTTCCATCATTTGACCTTGTAGAATCCTTAACATATGGGGCTCCTCAGTATGTGTTTGTCAGATAGAGTTCAAAAGGCAAAGAGATTCATTCAGGTCATGTAAAAGCTGATGTGTTAGTATTTAGTTGAGCCGGCCTCTCCTAACTCCACGGGGATGGGAGGGTGATTAGAACACCCATGGCAACACTTTGGGATAAAGAGGCAAACCTGTTTATGGAGAACATCTGTGGATGTTAGCAATCTAAATAAAGCAGTGCCTTCCCACCCTTACATTGAACTCAGCATTGGTCTTTTGATGAAGCAAGTTATGGACTTGCTTCATCCTGTCTTGTTCCTTGTAAACATTTTGCTTTAGTATCGCTTTCTTTTTTCTTTTCTTTTCTTTTCTCTTCTTTTCTTTTCTTTTCTTTTCTTTTCTTTTCTTTTCTTGTTTTTCGGAGCTGGGGACTGAACCCAGGGCCTTGCGCTTGCTAGGCAAGCGCTCTACCACTGAGCTAAATCCCCAACCCCTAGTATCGCTTTCATTGCTGATTTCAGGTTCAGTTTTGGCTGGACAGCTGTGGGCCCTCAGAGGTCCTTCCATTCCTTGGTGAATAAATACAAAGATTGTATCACATGGGTGACATACTGCTAGCCTCTGAGTGCTTATACAATTGGAGAAACACTTGGAAAAAAATCAGAATTTTTAAGTGCTATCCTGCCTGCATGAAAAGGGGCTTAAACCCCCCCACCCTAATCCAAAAGGGTATTAAATGAAAATTCCAGTGCAAGGGATGGCATCATTCTCTGCAAATTGTTGATCAGGAAGACCCAGAGGCCCCTAAAATGACAGAGTATCACTAATGCTATTGGTTGCATGCCCGAGCTAGATGGGACAACTGTAGGCTTAAGATCATGTAGCGGGGTTGGGGATTTAGCTTATTGGTAGAGCACTTGCCTAGCAAGCACAATGCCCTGGGTTCAGCCCCCAGCTCCGAAAAAAAAGAAAAAAGAAAAAAAAAAAGATTATGTAGCATGTGAAGAAGACAACCTCAGACTGAGCTGAAAGCTCCCTTCTGAAGGGTGACTTTTATGGTCACTGGAAGTTATTATTATCCAAGATGTCGAGGGAGAATTTTCAACAACTGTTCTGTGCAGGGGTGGACCTTATCAACATGAACAATAAGATTTGCCATCTAGTACAGTAGTGGCATAGGTACAATGGTTATGAACAGAGGAACAGATTCCTGGTTGGGTTTAAGAACTGCTCCATAAAGGAAAGTCATGTCTGGCACTGTAGTCAAGGACAAACTTGTGATTTGTGAAGTCCTGGGCCCCATTATGGAAGCAACAGTGACTGTCTGGTTGAGTAGGGTACCTGTCAAATTGTCCTCTCTCTAAACATTTGTGTTGATGCCTATAGACTACAGCTGCTGTTCCACATTTGTTTTGGAAGAAAACAACAAATGGGTAGTGGTTGCTGATAGATTTACCACTGGCTAAAATCTCAGGAAGAGATGAAGCTTAGGGTGTCATTGCCATCCAATATTAAAAGAGGGATTATGAGTATATCACCCCTTCCAGGGTTCAAGGAACACTGTAGACAAGAGGATAGAGAGAATGTAAGAGTTGAAGAAAAGGGGAGATAGCCTTGATCTAGACATGGAAAGTAATGATTAGTGGAGCAGAGTGATAGAATGATAGCAGTCAGATCTATGGTGGCAGTCATGGGGCTAATGATACTAGTAGATGGGTGGGGGTAAACTCAAAGGATCTTCACTTGGGATTTAAGCCATTCATCCTTTCTGTCTTTCCCACTCCACCATCTTCAAATGATCTTGGAAAATGCTAGAGCATTCAAGAAGTAGACGGCTGATTGAAGGAGGACTCCATGATGCAGCTTCTATATTGCAAGGACTGTGAATTGACTCAGCCATTTTGAAGTCACCCAAATTCTTGTAATGTACCCTTGCCCCATGCTCCATAAGGAAATGAACACACCGAGTCACCAACCTGGATTCTGGTGGATTCACACTTTGGTCTGTCATTGGTGTCCTATCTGAGTGAACAGGCATTTGTTTTCATCTTGCCTGTTATTGTAATCATTATGTCTCACAGTATATTCAGATGGAAAAATGAGGGAAAAAACCACCCTGTGTACATAGAACACATTAATACTTAATTTGTTGGCCCCTGAACATGCACTTTCTTGTCCCAGGACCCAGATAGTCAGCTATCCAGAGTAGAGAGTCCAGTCTGGTCTCCCATCTTATTCTGTCTGTCTCTGTCTGTCTGTCTGTCTGTCTGTCTGTCTCTCTCTCTCTCTTTCTGTGTGTGTGTGTGTGTGTGTGTGTGTGTGTGTGTGTGTGTGTGTGTACATATTCATGTGGATGTGTGCATGTGTTTGGAGGCCAGATGCTGACATTGTTGCCTTCAACTGTTCTCCTCTCTGCCTTATTTATTGAGACAAGATCTGTCGCTGGGCCTGAAGCTCAGTGACTCTGTTAGGCAGGCCAGCCAATGTGTGCCTGACACCCTCCCCTTCGCTCCCCTCCTCCCAGCATTGTCACCAGGTTTACAGGTGCTCACTGCTGCACTTGGCTTGCTACCTGGGTGCAGGGGATTCATGTTCTTGCAGGACACTTTACTGACTGAACCCTTTCTTTAGCTCCTAAACTGTCATTTTTTAAAATCTACATTCCCAGCTCTCCACCTCAGGAGTAAGTCAGTTTAGGATGACTTGTTGAGAATATTCTCGTGGATTCAAGATAGGTCTTCCCTGTTCCTACGACTTGCTATAAAAATTCTAGGTCAAGTTTTCCTTGAAAATATTTTTTAAGATTTGCGTGCATGCCTGCGTGCATGTGTGTGTGCATGTGTGCGTGCGTGCGTGCATGTGTGTGTTTAATACCCTGAAGTACAGCGTGCTCTAATGTTTCTTTCCAGGTGATTTTAGTCTAGGTGACTTTCTACTGTGTGGCTATGATTAGAACACTTTATCCCCATAGAAATAAAGATAATTATTGAGTATGAAAAAAGTTGCGCAAACATGGGAGGAGGAACTAAAGAGCCTAGCATTGATGTAAATCACACGCAACAATGCGCACTAAAGCAAGCTTTACTTGGCAGCAGAGTTAGTATTTCAGTGAATTAAACAAAAGGGAAAAAACAATGTAGGCATAGGACCTGGAGCAAGGACTCATCGACTTTCAGATGATGAGTTACGGAAGATGACAGGTTAACAAAGGCTTTGTTAAACGGTTCATTGTGTACTTGGTGAATGACAGAATGGTGGCTGCACAGGGTTGTCTAGTTCTCTTAGGTCCACTGAAAAAATCTATTGAAGAATCTATTTTCAACTGGTATCCCTTAACGAAATTGGGTTGTTCTGGCTAGTTTTATGCCATCTCCATACAAGCTAGAGTCATCAGAGAGAGGGGAGCCTCACCTGAGAAATGCCTCCAAAAAATCAGGCTGTAGGTAAGCTGTAGGGCATTTTTAAATTAATGATTAATGGTGGAGAACTGAGAACTTATGGGTGGTGCCATCCCTGGACTGGTGGTCCGGGGTTCAGTAAGAAAGCAGGTTGAGAGAGTCATCAAAAACAAGCCAGTAAGCAGCACCCCCCCATGGTCTCTGCATCAGCTCCTGCCTGCAGGCCCTTGTCCTGCTTCAGTTCTTGTCCTGATTTCCTTGGAACCATAAGCTAAATAAACCCTTTCCTCCCCAAGTTTCTTTGGAGTTTTATCACAGTGAGAGTCTCATCACCCTACGACACAAGTCTATTACGTTGTGTTTGTTACATAGATTATTGGATAAAGAAGTTCTCAGAGGGTTTCAGTCATACCCAATTGTGGTACAGTTCCCATTAGTGTGATGCCAGTTGAGTGACACTGTACTAAGAATAATACCTCTTTCTCTTCCCCACCTCCCCTCACTTCCTTTCCACCCCTGACCCCATCTTTCCCTGTCTTTCTTTTTTATGCAGATGCCAAACTCAGGACCTTGGACACACTAGGCAAATACTGTACTCCCATAGCTATTTGGCAAACACACAACAACCAGAAGTCTAAATTTTAGATCTGGAGAGATTCTCAGCAGATTAAGAGCACTTGCTGGTCTTGCAGAAGACCCTAGTTCGGTTCTTAGTACTCATATGTGGTGGTTCTCAACCACCTGCAACCCAACTCCAGGAGGTCTAATGTTCTCTTCTTATCTCTGCAGGTATATATGTACACACACACACACACACATACACACACACACACGAAGTGGTATTTTATGGTTTCTTTGGAAACTCAGTTATGTCATATGATGTTTTGTTGGGGAAGATAGGTGAAAGGATGTTTTGCTGAAGCAAGCACATGAGAGGACATACGATGTTTAGAAAGAATAGAAATATGACCCCACAGCCAGTGGGAGGAGTCTCTGGCATTGGTTCACCTTACATCTTGTTGCTGATCTTTGCTTGTCATGACTTTGTAGAGAGAAACTCACCAAAGAACTTTTCATGATATTCTGGGGGCTGCTTGCTGCTTGCTGCTTCCATGGACTCAGATGGACTGGTGAGGTCTTGAAGAACTTTGGACAAAATCCAAGCCTACATGCATGCATACAAACAAACAACATGCAGGCAAAGCACTCATACACATAAAATAAAATAGGAAAAAAATTTTTAAGTCTAAATTTTCTATGTCAGGTCACCTTATCTATAGAACATATTTTCCTATTTATAAGGTGACCTGAAGTACTAATTTGTCCTTCCTTTGCAAAACACCGGAAGAAAAAGTGAAGAGCTAAGTACTTCTTGTTTTGAGGCAGGGTCTCTCTCCTTACACACTAGTTTCCTGCCAAGTCTCCTGCCTGTGCTCCCGTGTCACCCTGGGAAAGCTGAGATTACAGCTGTGCATCACTACATCCAAGGGCTGAAGTCAGCTCAGCAGACTTGAATGGCTTTTACCTGCAGAACCATCTCCCAGTCCCTAGGCATCATCGTCTTTAAAAGTGAATGAGTAGTTTGCACTGGTTGGCTCACCTTTGCATTCATTCCCCTGCCCGGCCTTGAATGCTTTCCAAGGCAAAAACCACCATTGGCTTTTTTAGTGGCTGGATCAGAAAGATCCGATGGCAGTGTGGTTCAGCAGACACCGTTTGAACATGAAGCAGAATGGTTGAAATATTTCCAGAGGGTAAGTATTTAGCATTCACATTTAGCAGAAAATAGATGTTTCTTGAGGTTGGTGAGATGGCTCAGCAGTTAAGAGCACTGGCTGCTCTTCCAGGGGACCTGGGTTCAATTCCCTGCAACTACATGACAGCTCACAACTGTCTGTAACTCCAGTTGCAGGGAATTTAACATGCTCGCACAGACATACATGCTGGAAAAACACCAATGCAAATAAATCATAAACTTCGTTAAAACTTTGAGGTTTTCTTTGCTTTTATGTAATTTAACCATCAGTTCTCCAGCGTGAACTTTGTAGATATCAAACTGTTGTAAAGGTTGAAGGGCTGCAATAGAGTGGCTAAAGGTAAATAAAAAACAAGGTTTTCCTTGGTGTGGTGGTCCACGTTTGTTATCCCAGCACTGGGGAGGTAGGCAAGGGGATCAGAAATTTAGTTGTTCTTGCTGGAATATGATCACAACAAATTCAAGAGACTGGGGGAAATGGAGCAGTTTTAAATCTACAGTTCTACAGAACGGAAAGCCAGCAGAGAGAATGGCTGGTGTGATGATTTGATGCAAAACGCTGGTCTATATGGTCTTCTATCTTGGGGAATTTCTTGTTCTTTTCTCCCATAAGCCAGGACTTGCCCCCTTCCCAAATCTCACATTTCATTGGTTTAGGACACAAAGGCTTGTCTAGTTAATAATTTAAGCCTTTGGGATTGTCCTCTTTTCTGATCGTGGGGGCTCAATCACTCACCAGATGACCTGGAACTTTCCAAGTCTCCGAGTTCTGTGAGAGCCATGTACCAGCAGCGGCTGCAGTAAAGACGGGCCTAGACCCTCCTGCTTATCCACAGCTCTGATGAACTCTAAGCACACTGCATACTGAAGGTGGACCATCGCAGGCTGCTTCTTACACTCCCCAGCTATCACGGGTCCAGCCCAGGACACGTGAAATTCTGTCTGAAATGCAGGCACGCAGGCATGCAGGGGCACTCACGTACTCACACGCGCACACATGCATGCTCGCACGCACGCATGCATGCACACTCATATATATGTCAAACTCAACATGTCCTGTCTATCTTAGGATGCTGAATCATTAGAGACATAGCAATTCAATTGATTTGAGTGCACATATGTACTTATCTCTATATATTTAACATTTTGTTTTGCCTTATTAATAGATAATAAGTAGCTGGATGTCAGTATAACTGGCCAAACTCCCATGACTAGATCGCTCCTCAGAATCAGAGAAGCTAACTTATTAAAATTTGCATTCTGGTAAGATTCTTGCCACAAAGCCCGATGACCCGAGTTTGGTCCTCAGAACATGAATGAGAGGAAAGATGCATATTTCAACTTGTCCTCTGATGCCCATATGAGTGCCGTAACATATAGACACACTAACTAGCAAACTAAATATAAACAACAAAATAAAAAGATCCTGAGCTCATGGATGGTAAAGGCCAAAGATTAGGATCTGAAGTAGATTCCATGGATCTGTTGGCTAAACTTGACTGCCCCAAGCAATGGGTAGTATACATTTCACTGAAGTTCTTCTGAGGAATGTTTCAAACTACATGTGCGTACCTTAGGATGCCCTTATGCCATGATCGTATTATGAAGGCCATAAACTCTGAAGATGCTGGTGGCCAGAAGCATAAACATCTAGAGATTTTAAAAGAAAAGTGGCTTTCAGGCTTGATGGGATAGGCTTGTAAATTGTCCCTTTCTTTCTTCTGGGCTGTGCATGATACTGTCAGGAAACGTTCTTACCCATGAAAACAGACGCAGAAACACCTTTGCTCAACAAGGGCCCAAAGCAAAAGGCTCGGCTCAGGCCATGTCTCAGGTCCTGTTCCAACACCTCCTCAGTAAACTGTTTATAAACACCAGGCTTCCCTCCTTTATTTCCTCCCATTAACAATTTCTGAGCTGTTACTGTGAACAGGTCACCTTATCTAATTGTGATTGTGTATGTTCAGCGGCAGGGAGTGGCACTATTAGAAGGTGTGGCCCTGTTGCATTAGGTGTGACACTGAGGGTGTGGGCTTTAAGACCCTCATCCTAGCTGCCTGGAGGCCAGTATTCTGCTAGCAGCCTTCAGATGAAGATGTAGAACTCTCAGCTCCTCCTGCACCATGCCTGCCTGGATGCTACCATGTTCCTGCCTTGATAATAATGGACTGAACCTCTGAACCTGTAAATGTTGTCCTTATAAGAGTTGCCTTGGTCTGTTCACAGGAGCAAAACCCTAAGACACTAATTATTCTTAATGAGTATTAGTTTGAGCAATAGACACTATGGGAAAAGAACTTGGAGTCTGTGAAATATTGTTCCTTTTCAGAGATGATATTTTTTGAGGTAGTTACAGGCTGGGCCTAACTTCCAGTGAGAATCAGTATTTTCTTGCTCCTCTAGGATCTAATCCTGGGATTCCAACTTGAACCAGCACTCTCAGCAGGACTTCTGGTCTTTGCTTCCCTATTCCTATGTGTCAAAAGCTGTACTCCATTTTTCCACCTTTCTGTTATTTTCCTTGAATTAGGCAATGCACCATGACAGAGTCAGCATAGAATACCATCTCTGGAATTTGGTCCAGTGGTTTTTAGAGCTACCTAATTTCTGAAGTCTGTTCTAGGCCAGAGAGATCACATCTTGTTGCCTGGTGTAGGAGGGCTCAGCCCACTGTGGGCAGCACCATCCCTATGCAGGTGGGACTGGGTTTTATAGAACAGGTAGCTGAACATAAGCTAGGAAGCCATCCAGTAAGCAGGATTCCACCATGGTTTGCTTCAGGCTCCTGCCTTGGCTTCCTTCTGTAAGGACTGTGGTCTGTAAGATAAAATAGACCCTTTCCTTTTGGTCAAAGCTGCTTTATTATAACCACAGAAACCAAATTAGAACTCTTGGGATGTCTACCTGAAGAAATATACCAACAGCCTTTGACCTGAAAGTTATGGTTGCTGTATGCAAGAGGGACACCTGTAGGTATTGAAATTTTTACTCACTCATTCATTCATTTGACCAATAGGCAGATCCACTCAGGTTGCTTTCATAACTTCAATTCATCAGTCTAGAAGAACTGTTCAGAATGACATGGAAGCTAAGGATTTAAGTCTTGAGTCAAATTCAACCAGGTGCAAACTAAGAGAACACATGTTCCAGGTGGAAGAAAAATTATAAAAAATGCGTATTCTAGATGCAAAAGTTTAACCCTTGGGGTTGGGGATTTAGCTCAGTGGTAGAGCGCTTGCCTAGCAAGCGCAAGGCCCTGGGTTCAGTCCTCACCTCCGGGAAAAAAAAAAAGTTTAACCCTTGAAACCAAGAGGTAAAGAGTCCCTCCAGCTGGTGCTATACCTGTTCCCTTAAGTGGACACCATTCTCTGCCTCAGTTTGTGTATACTCTTTTGTTCTTCATAAACGGAACACAGCAGGGACTCTGTGTACACATCATACATTACATGGCCAAATGAACAGTCTCTTCTGAGGGTGGTGTATTGTTTTCATGAGATGTGTGCAGGTTAACACAGTGATCAGTTGCTGGGACTTTAGGGACTGATACCCATAGTTACCGTCTCTTTTCTACGTAGGTGACGTGTGGCTCCACCAACTGATTAAATCTCATACCAGGAAGCAGTAGGCAGCAGTCCTCAGAAGTCTACTGCTGATGATTGGCCACTGCTGCTGCCCCTACTTGACATTAATTCTACATTCTTTCATTTATTCAGCTAACATATACCGTGAACAAACCTTAAGCTTTGATTATTCTGACATAGACACTTATTCTGGCTTCCAACTTCAATGGCCTGTCTTTGAACTTCAAGCCGTCGTAATGGAGTGCTTACATGTACTTTTTGTTTCTGGCTTCTATGCTAGAGTGGCCTGTTCTACTATTGTGGGTACGATACTTGTTCTTTTCATTGCTTGATAGCAAGTCATAAGCACCAAGGATTTACTCATTATACCTGTTCAGCTGGGATGTCATAAGCTAGTAGGAACTCCATGTAAAATGGTAAAGTGCCTGTTACGTAAACATGAGGAGTTATGTAAGCTTGGGGGCCTGAATCTGGATCCCTAGCACCCTAGGTAAAAGCCAGGAGTGGTGGTACATGTCTGTAACCCTAACACTAGTGGTGTGTCATTGAGTTCTGCTCCACGCAGAACTAGCCAATTGGTTAGCTCTGGATCCAGTGAGAAACCTTGTTTCGACGAATAAGGTAGCTTGTGATGGATGAAAGACATCTGACCTCAACCTCTGACTTCTACACATAGGTCGGTGTACACACATAGACACAGGTACAGACGGAAGGACTCACAGTGTATCACCTATTGAAAGGTAGTGTGACTGCTGGGTATGGTGGCACACCTTTGATTCCAACCCTTTGCAGGCAGAGGGAGAACCTCTATGGGGGCCAGCCTGGTCTACACAGCAAGTTCTAGGACGGTCCTATATACAAAGAGGGGTTAATTTGAGAACCTAGGAGAGATCTAGTTTCTCAGAGAATGTGAGTGTGTCACTGATTTCTTGGCTCAAGAAAAATGCCAGTGGGTTTGTTTAATGAGGGCAAGAGTCTGAATCTGAGCCACGATTAAGAAATGGTAGTCAAGCCAATCTTCTAGGTAAGTCTCTCATCAGGCAGGGTTTGAGTACAAACTTCTCCTTCAACGCAACACATACCAATCACAGGGTGGTGTGTGTGTATGTTTGTGTGTGTGTGTGTGTGTATGTGTGTGTGTGTGTGTGTATGTGTGTGTGTGTATGTGTGTGTGTGTGTGTATGTTTGTGTGTGTGTGTGTATGTTTGTGTGTGTGTGTGTATGTGTGTGTGTGTGTATGTGTGTGTGTGTGTGTGTATGTGTGTGTGTGTGTATGTGTGTGTGTGTGTGTGTGTGTGTGTGTGTGTGTGTGTGTGTATGGTAAGGTTCATCTCTAAAATGTTGGATTTATTTTGCTTTGTTTTCCACATGGGCTCTCATTTGTAGGCCTATTCTCAGAGTTCTGCCTCTGTCACCTGGCACTGAGATTGGCATGAGTTAGCACGCTCAACTTCTCCACTTTGTTCTTTGAGGCAGTCTCTCTCTCTCTCTCTCTCTCTCTCTCTCTCTCTCTCTCTCTCTCTCTGAACATGTGAACATGGAGTTTATTGATTTGATTAGGCTAGCTGGCCAATAAGCTTCAGAAATCCACCTTTGCTTGCCCTCAGTCAGCATTGGGTTCAAGATACATGCCTAGTACCCAGCTGTCACAGGAGTGGCTGGGATCCAAAACCAAGGCCTCATGATTATCAGCCAGCACTTTACGGATTGAATCCGTCCTCTCCGTAGCTCATTTCTTTCTAGCATGCAGTGTTTGTCTGAATGCTCCATGTTGTTCGTTCATCCCATTCTATGAACGTAACAGATTTCTATGCTAAAATGTACATTTGGGACTCTCAACCATGTAGACCATAAATCTAGCATAAAGGATGTGAAGATGGAGATGGCAGCTCAGGAGGCATATGCTCTTGCTGGGAAGAGGACCAGAGTTCAAACCCCCTGTACCCATGTAAAAGCCATGATTCCCTTGTCCCAATAACCTAGCATTGTTAGGTAGATCAGGGACAAGGGTAGGTAGATCAGAGGAGCTCACTAGCCAGCAAGCCTACCTTCCTGTTCAGAGAGGACCTGCCTCAGAAACTGAGGCGAAGAGCAATTGACTAAGACGCCTAACTTCCTCCTCTAGTCTTTACATGTATGGCATCCTGGCACACATGTGCATACATACTGTGAGGACTGAATTAGCCAGAGCCAGGCTGACTCCATGACAGGCTGCAAACTGGCAGTTTGGGAGACTAGGCCTAGTTTGTGTCCCAGAAATGAGAATCTGGATCCAGGAACCTGTGGTAGCCAGCCACAGCCTCGGGCAGACAATCCGAGGATATCTTGTCATTTGGCCCGGAGTAAGAAGATAGCTATAATGAGTAAGCAACCTCCTACACCAGGGCCCTAGAGACAGAGCTACCCACTCAAGATGTAAGGGCACAACCCCTCCCTGGAATTCCCAACAGAAAGAGCTGGGCCTGAGAGTTCACAAGGCGTCTCCATTCCCAAATGGGGAGACCGCTGAATGCAGGAGATTCAGCTGAAAAACACCCTTTGCTTTTGCAAACTATCTGAGCCTGGGATATTATTCTCTGGAAATTCCTGACCTTAACAATACCACATACATGAATATAAAAATTTAAGGCAGAAAGCTGTCTGCCAGATATACAAGTATAATATGCCCACATTTACTATGTAGAAAGTACATCCTTAAGGCTAAAAAACAAAAGCAAAAACCTTAAAAAAAAAATAGTTTACCTTTGCCAGGTAGTCAACCAATAAGATTTCTGTCCCCTTTACCCTGGTAAGGGTCCAATGGACGAGGCTGATCCAACTGAGGGAATGTCACCACCTCACTAGACAGGTCCCAGGGAATAAAGACAACTTTAGCTAGGATTCCTTGTGTTGTGCTAATGTGTTTCCTCCACTCAAAAGCCACTGTTCCCACCCCCATCCAGTAGGGTAAGGAATACAATAAACAACCAAACACCTTAACTATCCTTCAAAACTAACACATCTGTGTTACAGTCCTAAGGTCAGAGGTAGCTATGCTTTGGGGGAGGGATACAATTCCTTATTATAAAAGATGCTTTTGGGGTTGGGGATTTAGCTCAAAGGCCCTGGGTTCGGTCCTCAGCTCCAGGGAGGGAGGGTGTGTGTGTGTGTGTGTGTGTGTGTGTGTGTGTGTGTGCATGCTTGTACTAAGGAGTTTATGGGACCCAGCTATTCGTACACATCACGTCCTCCCATCGTTCTGGCAATACAGCAATATCCAACCCTTGCAGTCCCAGGTTATAGTTTATAGTTCAGTGTAATAACCACTAGCTTTATAAACTACTGGGAACTAGTCATGTGCAGTCAGCCAATTCTTAGAAAATAAAACTACAAGTATTTTAAATGCTAAAGGTACATAGCATTTATCATATTTAAGATACAATACACAGATTAACCATTATATCCAGATATTAACAAGCCAGACAATATTAAAATAATTTATTTTTAATTTTCAATAAATACTTGCTACATAGTCATATCCTCAATGATAAATCAACTGTTCTGAGTTACCAAGAAATCAGATTTATAAAATTTTTGTAAGAAAAAAATTATTATGCACCATTTAAGAATAAAGCTGTCTGAAGAGCTCAAATTTTACACACCTGTGGAAAGTTTTAAAGATTAGTGAAAACACATATCAGTATATGCCTATTCTATAACATCAAATCTTAGCATGTGACTATTCCGAACATCCCTCATTGCCACTCCCTCCCACTTCCACCTCTAAATTAAGCCCTGATTATGGTGCAGTGAGCCCATTATGGGACCCTTGGTATCACCCATTAAAATTCTGGTTGTTGCTGGGCATGTGGTACACATCTTTAATCCCAGCACTTAACAGATAGATGGATCTCTAAGTTCTGAGGCTAGCCTGGTCTACAGACTGCGTTCTAGAATAGCCAGGGCTAGCCTGTCTCAAAACACCCCTCCCACTTCCCTAGTTTTTCTTGTTTTTGGTTGTCTTAACAAAGGGGTGTAAATGCTACTAATCATTCAACACAGGCCAGACCCAAAGACAAGCCAGGCCAGCAGTGGTAGTGCCAAAGGTTTTCTCAACTGTTTAAAGCAGAGCTCACTCTCATCTTAAGATTAACCCATCTTTTTCACTCTGATTGTAAACAGATTGCAGAATAGCTAATCAGTTACCATGACTACCAAATGTAACAGTCATCTTTAAATAGTAAAATAATTTCAGGATGGTTAAAGCACAAAATCAACTGAGAATGACAAAAATTAGTATACAGAACTGACCTTTCAAATGTGTGGGTCAAACACTCAAGGGCTCAAAGCAATTGTATATTAATATTTGATTTGTACCACACATACAGATTTCTCTTTATCATAAAGCATAGTACAACAATCATTTACATTAGCATTTACACTGAGTTCAGTGCTATGACCATGCCAGAGATGAAATGTGGGGAAGATGTATATAAGTTCTATCATTTTCTATAGACTTGAGCATCCAGAATATTGGTTATACAGGAGTTCCTGAAATTCATCATCCTGTGTGAAGATTGAGGGAGCCACCTGCTTTCCTCTGAACCTGCTGTCTGTTATTATTGTTGTTACAATTATCTTTAGGATTAGGGACTCGACAACCCATGACATCATGCCTGCAAGGCAAACATGGTACCACTGAGCTGTACCCCAAGTTCGTTTAATCTCTTAGTGCTGTTTCAAAGCAGCTAAGCAGTGTCCTCTGTTCAATTTTCTATGATAAAAATCTAATGATATAAAAAAAACACTTGGCAATTAGCAAAGTGTTCTGAAAGTGTCAGAATGTAAAACATGAGGAGTTCTACTTATTCCTTTAATCTTGTCATAGCCAGGTATTTGTACAGGCTAAATTAAGTTTTCCTTATGGCATAATTTCATAATAACCTCTCCTAAATGTCTTTTATAAGCATCATATATATACATACATATATATATATATGTATATATATATATGTATGTAACTGTAAGATAGTTGAATTTTTCTTTTTTTTTTTTTTTTCTTTTCTCAAAACAAATTCTGGTTGTAAAATATCTATGTGTCATACAAGGGAGCCCAATTTAAAACAAAATCAAACCATTCTTAGTAGGTAGAAAAAAATCTCAAATCATTTACACATTCACATTCTATGTATTTTCTCATGGTCAACAAAAGGACTCAAATGGTTTAAGTTATCCCACCATTTAAAGAGAAAAGCGTCTGCAATAATCTTAAACCATGGAGTTAACTTAATTTCGCCCCTGGCTTCCTTCTTCAAAATTTCTTTGAGTTCTTCCTTTGATACATAGCAATAGCTTTTAATCTCGTTGGGATCCGGATTCAGGGTTACATTCTTCCTCAGAAACAAAATGTAATCAATTTCATGTTCACCCCAGATACCATCAGATTGGGCCTTGTAGTAAATTCTTGTTAGATAATTCATTTCATTTAGATCAACCTACAACATAAAAAGAAATATCAGTTAATAATACTATCAGTAAGGTGGTGCAGTCTTTAATCCCAGTACTCAGGAGGCAGAGGTTCTCTTGAGTTTAGGGCACAGTGAGTTCCAAGCTAGTAAGGATGCACACTGAGACATGTCTCAGACAAACAAACAGAAAGCCAAAGAGAAGGAAAAAGTGACTAGTGACAAAACAGAACTTAAAATCAACACATCTGTCTCAAGAATATCTTATTTTTTAAATTTATGTTTTTGTGTATGAGTATGTCGCTTGCATGTGTACCTGTGTCCCAGGTGTGTACCTGGTGCCCTGGAGACTAGAAGCAGGTAACTGATCTCCTAGACCTGGAGTTACAGAGCAGTGTAAGCTGCCCTGTTGGTGTTGAGCATTAAACATGGGTCCTCTGGAAGAGCAGCCAGTGCTCCTAGCTGAGCCATCTCTCCAGTCCTTCAACAGTATCTTGAATGACAGCAGCATAGTTTCACAATCAGAGCTTTTGAATATATGGAAAAATTATTAGTCTTGAGTGTCTAAAATTTTTATTCCTGAGACCCAACATAAGTTAATTTTTTTCAAAATATTAAAAAGTAGTTGCTCAAGCCAGAATGTAGCATCTGTTTTTTATAGTTGCTATTACAGAAGAACATTTACCATTTTAACTGCATATGAGAAGACACTTTGTCTTAATCTTCAAAGAGGACAGTTTAATTAGGCCTGGTGCTCTACTCCTTTAGTCCTAGCATGCTGGCTGGAAGCTGAAGCAGGCAGATCTCTAGGAGTTCAGGGCTAGTCTAGTCTACAATGAGCTCTAGGCTAGCTAGCCCTAAAATCTGTTTCTTAAAACCACATAGTTTTGATCAAATTGGCTATTATAATTGATCAAATCAGAGCTAATGAATGTTTTCATTAGGAACATGAGCCACACACAAATCTGAATGAACTGAAATAAACTTTTCTTTCCTTGGAATTGGAATTGTTCCTTCTAAAAACATTTTTCTATCAATCTGTGTGTGTGTGTGTGTGTGTGTGTGTGTGTGTGTGTGTATGTGTGTATGTGTGTGTCTGTCTGTCTGTCTGTCTGCCTGCCTGCCTGCCTGCCTACCTACCTAACCTATTCTTGAGGTGAAGTTTTACCATGCAGCCCTAGTTAGCTTAGAACTCTCTACATAGATATGACTGACCTGAAACTCTGAACCATCTACCTCTGCCTCCTGAGTGCTGGGATTTAGCTCACTGAGGGCTTGCCAAGCATGGATGAAGCCCTGGGTTCCATCCCCAGAACCATGGTGTACACTCTCATCACTAGGAAAATAGAGGCAGCTCATCAGATCAAGGTCATCTTCAGCTACAGCTTAAGTTCAAGGTCAGACTGAGCCACATCAGATCTCACCGATCCACTGAATCTCAAAAATAAATAAATAATAAGATAAAGTAAAAAAAAAAGAGGGAGGCTGGAAAGGTAGCGCAGGAGTTAAAAGTGCTGTCTTGCTCTTCCACAGGACTGTGGTTTGAGTCCCAGCACCCACGCGGCAGCTAACACTTGGTCTTAACTCTAGTTCCAAGGCATTCACCTCCCTCTTTTGGCTTCCTCTGGTACTGTATGTAGATGGCGCACATTGAGATACATGCAGGAAAACAGACATAAAGTAAAAATCAGTATTGTTTAAAAAAAAAAAAAAAAAAGAGGCTGAAGAGATGGCTCAGCAGTGCCTACCAGAAGATCCAGATCCGGTTCCCAGCACACATGCGGGGGTCTAACACCCTCTTTTCTGGTGTCCTTGGGCACCAGGCACACATATGGTGCATATAAACATTGGCAAAACACTCAGACATACAAAATAAAATAAGCAAATCTAAAAAGGTATTTCTTAAAAAAGAGAATAAAAACTTAGCTGGGTTTGGAATGTGTGCCAATAATCCCGGCATTTAGGAAGCAAAACCAAGCATATTGTTGGTTGGAGGCCAGTGAGAGCTGGGCAGCAAAGACCAGAACAATAAAACCAAACCAAAACAATAAAAATGCACACGACATCCTTATTGAGGGGTTAATTCTATCCATCAGGAAGTTGGAAAATCAAACCATGAACTACTGCAATCCCAGCGACTGGGAGGCCGAGGCAGAAGCATCAAGAATTTAAGGCAAGCTTTGGCCCCATGCTGTTCTTACTGGAAGCGCACTCGCCAAGAATGTACACAGTTCTGGGTTCCCTGGAAGCACTGCTGAGAACTTCTTCCTGGTAACAACCAGTCTCAGCCTGCTTAGAGCTGGGCTGTGGGCTGCTCGGTGACAGAGATGAGACCCCTTACCTCTTCCAAGGGTATCCCCAGCTCCGCCTTTAAGCGCCTCTGTGCTGCTCGTTTGACACCCATGGCATCATTTTCTTCCAGCTCCCCGGGGTTATTTAATGGATGACTACAGCAACTATTGGTGAAACAACCTGGAAAATAATAATATGAACAAAGAAGAATTATCTTCAAATCCTTGAAAGACCAAGGAAAAATTTTTATAAGCAATCAGATAGTTTTAAAAGTTAATTATAACAGGTTCCCAGAAATATTTTCTGAAAGACATTTATGGGTAAGTTTTAATGCTTTCTTAATCAAGATCAAAATATACAGATAATTCAGGGATTAAGATTATACTCACTGGATAAGATTATTTAATATAAAATACAAATGAAGCCAGGTGCCTGGCTGTTTCTTTTGGATCTTGGCTCCAAGAAGTTCAGTCAGACTGAATATAGTTCCCAGCAAAGTCTCCCTTATTCCTTAAGTACACTAACCTGGAAAGGTAATTTTAGCATCCGATCTCTGCTGTAACAGGAGCTTGTTTTCAGTATTAAACAAGAAGACACTGAAAGCTCGATGTATTAGTCCTAAAAGCAAAACAGATATGATTGGTCAGAGTGTGCTGGCTATTTCTCCACTTCTCCCTCCTGCAGTTGAGAAGGCACCTTGCTGACAGTGCAGCTGTGTTCCAGTCTCCTAACAGGAAGTTCTCTGTGGCTGTTATGGAGAATAGTTCTAGAAAACCAGCAAGACTCAAGAGAAAGGGATGGGAGCTTTGATGCATGTCAGATGCTCCTTCAGGAATAGTTAACCCACGACAGTTAACCCAGGCCATTTGGTATCCTGCGCTCTCGCTCTCTCTCTCTCTCTCTCTCTCTCTCTCTCTCTCTCTCTCTCTCTCTCTCTCTCTCTGTGTGTGTGTGTGTGTGTGTGTGTAGGTCCATATTTCTCTTCAATAACTACTCCTTTCTGTACTCTTTAGAAAGACAGACATGAGAACTATCATTAATGGTTTATTCCTTCCTTATGATTCCAAAATAAAAGAGGGAAATATTACAGGAGATGTAGAAAGGTAGATTTTATTTCTACACCATTTAACTGGAATGAAAGGGAAATTAGCATTCAGAAATGGATCTCTTAGTACTTGGGGGGGGGGGAGGCAGATTTCTTTTTTTTTTTAAATTGGACATATTTCTTTATTTACATTTCAAATGTCATTCCCTTTGCGGTTTCCGGTCCATAAGACCTCATCCCATCTTCTTCCAACAGGGTGTTCTTCCTCCCAACCACCCACCCCTTCCCACCTCCCCACCCTGACATTCCCCTACACTGGGGGGTCCAGCCTTGGCAGGACCAAGGGCTTCTCCTCCCATTGGTGCCCAACAAGGCCATCCTCTGCTACATATGCAGCTGGAGCCATGGGTCTGTCCATGTGTACTCTTTGGGTAGTGGTTTAGTCCCTGAGAGCTCTGGTTGGTTGGCATTGCTATTCTTATGGGATTGCAAGCCCCTTCAACTCCTTCAACTTTTTCTCTAATTCTTCCAACAGGGATCCCATTCTCAGTTCAATGGTTTGCTGCTAGCATCCACCTCTGTATTTGTCAGGCTCTGGCAGAGCCTCTCAGGAGACAGCTTTATCAGGCGCCTGTCAGCATGCACTTCTTGGCTTCATCAATATTGTCTAGGTTTGGTGGCTGTATATGTGTGTATATATATATATATATATATATATATATATATATATATACACACACACACACACACACACACACATGGATCCCCATGTGGGGCAGGCTCTGAATGACCATTCCTTCAGTCTCTGCTCAAACTTTGTCTCCATATCTCCTATGAATATTTTTGTTCCAGGGGGGCAGATTTCTATGACAACCAGCCAGCCAGAGTTGTACACAGTGAGACATTCTTTCCAAACCCCAAAAAGAGAAAGCATTCCTTTCATCTCAATATTTTTGTCAGCTAACTAGAAGTGTCTAGACAAATCACTTTATAACAAAGAATACCTTAAGACAGTACCTTTGTCAATGTTTTCATTCAGGTGACAATTTTTCTTGGTGTCAGCCCCAATTTTATTGTCATTTTCATCAATAAGAATACACATCTCTGCTAGAAGCTGAACCTGTTTTTCATCAAGATTGCTGGCATTGATTTCAGGCATTGTGACAGAATGTCTGATCTGACCTAGAACACTAAGAAAGAGAAAAGTCATTTGTATTACGGTTTTCTAAATGGCATGTAAATGTAGTACAGACATTCTAATACAAGCACTGTTAGAAGTGAAAGTGGACTTCAACTCACAGGATTTATCTACAACACTTATAAATTAATTTAAAATCCTCGCTAAGGTAGATGTCTAACGTGCAGAAGTATTAGACTTTCTGAAATAACGTCTTAACTCATAATGCCAGGATATAAAGAATGGACTTCAATGATTACAGGATAAAGTGACATTTTCTCATTCATTTAAAGACGCGGAAAGTACAAATGCACATCATCGAACTCAAGAAAAAGACCTAAGAACATATAAGAGAAGCGTTTTCATCAATAAAACCCACGTTGACAGTTACCGACCACAACACCTGCAAATCTCTCTTATGGTAGAAGAAAGCTTAGGAGTAGACCTATTTATTCATTTTTGCAAGAAGACAAGTCAAGTGTTCCATAGTGGGGCGAAGACCAGATTTTTCTCAACTCCCCAAGGGTTATGAACCACTACATTTCCCGGACTGCTGTATCGCTCTCAGGGCGTTTCCAGGGACAACCCTGAGGACTAGCTCCCCTACTGGGTTGCATCCGACCACCCAACGCTTTCTAGGACCAGGCACTCAGCCCCGAACGTCAAAGGCCACCATGGCGAGCCAAGCTGGGAAACCGGGTCATCTCAGCCTCATACAGCCACCCGACCCCTCCTGGTCCCCTCTCGCCATCCTTCCCCAAGCACAAGGGAGGCTTACCAGCGATTCCAGACAGGAGTGTCGAGAAGCTGTGCGGAGCGCCGTACTTCAACGCTCTCGGCAGCATGCTCCGCCTCCAGACCCCGCCCCTTAAGAGCTGATCCAATCACTCCTGCCAGTGCCCGTCCGCGCCACATGCCTCCAGCCAATTGCCAATCTAGCGTAGTCCTGACGTCACGACCGCGCCAGGTTTGCGCGCGGTGGCACCACCTCCTCTACGCGTGGGTCCGGAAGACTTGCTGGAGATCCCCGGTAGTGATTGCGACCCTGGAGCCCAAGAGATGGTGTTGGCGACTCCCAGTGGACAGCTGAGACTGCCCGCACGTCTAGCTGCTTTGCGGTGGGGAAGCTTCCTCACTGGGGAGACTTCTTGAGGAGGGGGATCGGTCTGGTCGGTCGCCAGCCAATGGCATCTTCGACCATGCCCGGGCTCACCAATCAGCTGGAGGCAAGGCTAGGGCAGGCCCCTGACTCAGCTTGTGTGCGCGTGTGCGTGATGATGTCAGACGCCTTGAGGTGCGCGCTCTGACAACTACAGTTTTCTTACCGGAGTTCTTGTGGGTTGGTCTTGATGGATATTAAGGAAAATTAAGAAATCACTGTTAATGTGTTAGTTTTGAAGCTTTCATCCTGCCTCCCCAACATGTTAGTCCACTCTACTTCCAGTAAGAAGATCCTGTAGATTTGCAGCAGCAGCGATAATTCCCAAGGCGCTTTGCAATGCGGAATAAAAGCAAAGTTAAATGAAGCAGAGGTCGGTTGGGAAAATAGAGTTTGTACTCGATTTGACAGTCATTAAACTATCGTGTGGCAGTCCATTCTTAACAAATTCAGTGACTCAAGGTTATTATAGGCTAGGAATCTTTCTCTACAGATTGTATGTGAAGTTTTTATAGATTTAGTGGCACATGTCTTAAACCTCAGCACTCAGGAGGCAGAGGCAGGCGGATCTCTTCAAAGTGAGTTAGTTCCACGGCAGCCGGAGCTACCCAAAGAAACCCTGTCTGGAAAAATGAATTAATTATTATGTTATGTAACTGGGGGAAAGTTCATGTCTCGAACAACCAAGTCAATACATGAATACATATAATAATGATAATAATAATTAGTTCTAATAATAGCAATTATTATAAGATGTGATGTCGTTGTGAAAAAGTTCATTTAAGCTATTACATAATAACGTTTATTATTTTGTAGTATATATGTGTAGTGTATGCATTATGTGCATATGTGTGTTAAGGTGCATAATATCTTCCTCTGTTACTTTTTATTAACATTTTGTTTTCACAATATTATCATTAATATTTTGTTTGTGAGTGGATGTGGGCATAGCACAATGCTCAGAGGCTAGTGGAGGTTAGAGGACAGCTAAGAGAATCAGTTCTCATTCCAGCAAGCTCAGGTCTTCAGGATTGGGGGCAAGTATCTTTACCCACTGAGCAATCTTGCCAACCTCTCCACTGTATTTTTTGAGAGAGGGTATCTCACTGAATTTGGACCGTGTTGATTTAGCTAGATCGTATAGCCAGCAAATCCTCATGTTTGGGATTGCAGATACACACTGACATGTCTGGCTTTTTCCATGGGTGCGGGGATCTGAGCTCAGGTCTTCAAGCTTTCACCATTCACCTGAACCTTCTTCCCTGCCCAATGCATGTGGAACTCAAGTGCATATTTCCCATGTATGATTTTGTAATACGCATTGGCCATTTAGAAAATAATGAGTTACTTAATTAAGCAAGTGTTCCAAATGTTGGCACATTTCATTATTCATTGTCAAGCAATCATATTACTATCACTAATAATCTTGAGACACATTAGGTACCTTTCCCTGGGAAGGTTCAAGGAGTGAAGCATTGTTGAAACACTGCTAAATACTATTAAGTCATTGATAATGATAATAATAACCCCTTATTCCTAATATTCCTTTTAATGTTATTTTTTCTTTATATGAGCTGAAATGGGAAGTGGGGGGTTGATATCCCCTCTCTGGTGCTCAGAATTCTTTGAACAAAGGACTACCAACCAACCAGCAAACCAACCAACCGGCCAACCAACCACCCACCCAACCAACCAGCCAACCAGGTAGCCAACCAACCAGTTAACTAACTAGCTGGACTACCTTCATGCTAGCTCCAGTCATTTTGAATACTCAGGGCATCATGAGGAAGCTATGCACAGGTGCCACTGCTGAAGTGTCACTCTTGTAGCATGGCTCCTGCAGCTATAATGTTATGTTTGGAATGGTTTATGGCAGATTTTTTTTTTTTTTTTTTTTTTGTCATCAGAAGCCTCAGCTTTTCCTGTCAAGATGGGGAGAGGTTCACATTGGAGAAAAGGCTTAGCCATGAAGAACTGGCTGCTCTTGCAGGGGACCTGGATTCAGTTACCAGCACCCACACTGCAGATCATACCCATTGGCAACTCCGATTCTGGAGATCTGAGACCTTCCCTTGCCTTCACAGACATACATGTAGGCAAAAGTTCATTCACATAAAAATTTTAAAGCCTTAGGAAATAAGAGTGACAGCATTTTCTCAAATGACCAAACCAAAGGCCTGCGACTGGAGTTTTTTTTTTTTTTTTAAGACAGTGTCTTGTGCTATGTACCATAGGCTAAGCTGAAAAGATCTAAGTCATCCAGATTGGCCTTGAACTAGTGGTGTTCCTCAATGGCAAGGGCAGTGATTGAAATGTCATGTAGCCCCAGGCTGGCTTTACACTGGTAGTAAAGGTTTCTGTTGCTGAGGAACGTCTTTGGGATGGGATGCAGCCTTAGGCTGCTCTTGTACTTCCAGCCTTTCTGCCTGGGCTGCCTGAGTGCCGGGATTTCAGGCGTGCACCACCGCGTTTGGCTGGAAATATTTTAACCTACTCTGTTTTTATTTGATCCAAAAAGTGCTAGAAAAGGGGGAGGGGTGTAAAGATAGAAGGGAAGTAGAACTTAGTAGGCCGAGAATAGGAACTTTAGCTGTGTTTTGTGGTTGAAGGTTAGAAGGAAGACAGTTCTAGACTCTCATACTAACGGGAAACCCAGCAGCATGTCATGACTTCAAACTGGCTACCGGCCTCGAGTACTTCATGGTACAGTCTCCTGGGCATTCCTTGGTGTCTCGGGTCCTTTCAACTTGAGTCCCAGTTGTCAGATGCTCTCTATTTTAATTGAACTTTCTAGAGGACTTATTTGGAGAGCCCTGTGTACTCTTTTTGAATTGATCTTTGTTATATATTTCTTGGTTTAGATTTGTATTTCAGCTTTTGTGTCAGAATCCCATTCTGGCCCAATCAACGGTGTTAAGAATGTGAGTCCAACCCTTCATAATAGTCCCAAATACTATAAAGTACCTCGGTGTGACTCTAACCAAGCAAGTCAAAGGTCTGTATGATAAGAACTTCAACTCTATGAAGAAGGAAACTGAAGAAGACCTCAGAAGATGGAAAGATGTCCCATGCTCATGGATTGGCAGGATTAACATAGTAAAAATGGGCATTTTACCAAAAGCGATCTACAGATTCAATGCAATCCCCATCAAAATTCCAGTCCAATTCTTCAAAGAGTTAGACAGAACAATTTGCAAATTCATCTGGAATGACAAAAAAAAACCCAGGATAGCTAAAACTATCCTCAACAATAAAAGGACTTCAGGGGGAATCACTATCCCTGAACTCAAGCAGTATTGCAGAGCAATAGTGATAAAAACTGCATGGTATTGGTACAGAGACAGACAGATAGACCAATGGAATAGAATTGAAGACCCAGAAATGAACCCACACACCTATGGGCACTTGATTTTTGAAAAAGGAGCCAAAACCATCCAATGAAAAAGATAGCATTTTCAGCAAATGGTGCTGGTTCAACCTGAGGTCAGCATGTAGAAGAATGCAGATTGGTCCATGCTTATCACCCTGTACAAAGCTTAAGTCCAAGTGGATCAAGGACCTCCACATCAAACCAGACACACTCAAACTAATAGAAGAAAAAGGGGGGAAGCATATCGAACACATGGGCACTGGAGAAAATTTCCTGAACAAAACACCAATGGCCTATGCTCTAAGATCAAGAATCGACAAATGGGATCTCATAAAACTGCAAAGCTTCTGTAAGGCAAAGGACACTGTGGTTAGGACAAAACTGCAACCAACGGATTGGGAAAAGATCTTTACCAATCCTACAACAGATAGAGGGCTTATATCCAAAATATACAAAGAACTCAAGAAGTTAGACTGAAGGGAGACAAATAACCCTATTAAAAATGGGGATCAGGGTCCAAAAAATGGGGTTCAGAGCTAAACAAAGAATTCGCAGCTGAGGAATATCGAATGGCTGAGAAACACCTAAAGAAATGTTCAACATCTTTAGTCATAAGGGAAATGCAAATCAAAACAACCCTGAGATTTCCCCTCACACCAGTGAGAATGGCTAAGATCAAAAACTCAGGTGACAGAAAATGCTGGCGAGGATGCGGAGAAAGAGGAACACTCCTCCATTGTTGGTGGGATTGCAGACTGGTACAACCATTCTGGAAATCAGTCTGGAGGTTCCTCAGAAAATTGGACATTCAACTGCCTGAGGATCCAGCTATACCTCTCTTGGGCATATACCCAAAAGATGCCCCAACATATAAAAAAGACACGTGCTCCACTATGTTCATAGCAGCCTTATTTATAATAGCCAGAAGCTGGAAAGAACCCAGATGCCCTTCAACAGAGGAATGGATACAGAAAATGTGGTACATCTACACAATGGAATATTACTCAGCTATCAAAAACAATGTCTTCATGAAATTCATAAGCAAATGGATGGAACTGGAAAATAATCATCCTGAGTGAGGTAATCCAATTACAGAAAAAACACACTTGGTATGCACTCACTGATAAGTGGATATTAGCCCAAATGCTCGAATTATCCACATTGCACAGAACACATGAAACTCAAGAAGGATGACCAAAATGTGAATGCTTCACTCCTTCTTTAAAAGGGGAACAAGAATATCCTTGGGAGGGAATAGGGAGGCAAAGTTTAGAACAGAGGCAGAAGGAACACCCATTCAGAGCCTGCCCCACATGTGGCCCATACATATACAGCCACCAAACTAGATACGATGGATGAAGCAAAGAAGTGCAGGCTGACAGGAACCAGATGTAGATCTCTCCTGAGAGACACAGCCAGAATATGGCAAATACATAGGTGAATGCTAGCAATGAAAGACCCTCAGAGTGGGGAGACCCTCACTCAAGTCTCGGGATGACGCAACCCCCCCAAGAACTCACACAAGACCATCCTTGTTGTAATCACATGAGGTTTATCGATAGCAACCAGTGCACTGGGGTCGAGACTCATATCCCACGCAGGGGCAGTGGAGTTCGACCCCAAGAGGATGGGAGAAGAGGTATTTAAAGGGAGAAACCACAACCTGAGGGGGCAGGGATGGCGTCATTGGAAAGTGTGTAGAATAACAGTGAAAAATCACAAGGAAGAACTCTCTGTCCCCCAAGATTGTTTTCTAGGAGAAGCTGTCTCCTACTTCTCAGATTGTTTAACTTCATGGTCCGCTAGTTCCTAGGAGAAGTTGTTTCCTGTTTCTCAAGATTGTTCTCTAAGATTTATGGTCAGCTAGTTTCTGGGAGAAAGCTGTTGAGCTGGCCAATGTAATTATCCATTCTATAGCCCTAGGAGAGGCTTCTTGGAACATACAATTCTGGGGCCTAACCTGTTTTTTTTTTTGTTTTTTTTTTTTTTGTTTTTTTTTTGTTTTTTTTTTTTTTTTGTTTTCTGCTCTAAACTTTGTGTCTAGGGGGACAACTTTAAAACTTTTACCTTTCAAGCAACGAACTACTGAACTGAGAATGGGACCCTGGTTGACGGAATGAGAGAAAGAACTGAAAGAGCTGAAGGGGCTCGAGACCCCATATGAACAAGAATCCCAACCAACCAGAGATTCCAGGGACTAAGCCATTACCCAAAGACTATACATGGACTGACCCTGGGCTCCAAATTCATAGGTAGCAATGAATAGCCTAGTAGGGGCACCAGTGTAAGGGGAAGCCCTTGGTCCTGCCAAGACTGAACCCCCAGTGAAGGTGATTATTGGGGGGAGGGCGGTAATGGGGGGAGGATAGGGAGGGGAACACCCATAAGGAAGGGGAGGTGGAGGGGTTAGAAGGCTGATGGACAGGAAACTGGGAAAGAGGTTAACATTTGAAATGTAAATAAGATATACCCAATTTAAAAAAATGGAAAAAAACCCAGACATATAGAACCTTTCTATTAAAATAAGGCTGAATCAGAAAAAAAAGAAGAATGTGAGTGTAAGGTTCAAAGGATAAGCAGAGATGAACAGTACAGGAGTTTAGAAATATAATCGTTACCCTTTTTCCTAATTCCATATGGTTGTCGTGTACAGGCATTGAACCCTAGGCATTATTTCAGGGCTTTCTCCAACTGTTGCATACTATATTATGGTTAGTTTTGTAAGCACTTTTATGTTTTTATGTATTTATGGGTGATGAAGCAAGAGACAAAGTGGCAGAATAATCCAACCAATAGACTGAGTTTTAAAAATCTTAAAAAAGAAACACATTTATGGAAGTTCTTTTTTCTTATTGTTCATGGTTTGGATAGAAAATTGCCCACAAAGGCCATGTGTTGAAGGCTTAGTCCGCAACGTAGCAATACAGCAGGAGTCAACGGTTGAACCTGGGGTCATGTTAATATGAGCATTATGATCTTCTCAACAGGTTAATCCCATTGTACTGGCAACTGATGGGATTGTTAGGCGCTAATTGACAGTTTTAGGCCGGGGCTGAGTTGGAGGAACTTACTGGGTACACGTTCTTGAAGATTATGGTTTGTTTCTGCTGATGCGCTTCTGGCTTCAGTAAGGTTGGGTCAGCTTTGCTCTGTCCTGCCCTGTATGTTATGACTGCCTTCTTGTTTGCACAGGCCCATGGTCAGCACGGCCTCATGACCATGGTCTGACACTCCTTTCTTTACTCTCGTGTGTGATCACTGAAATGGAACACTCATGAACACACTCAGTTTGGAAACTAGTCAGTGAGTGTCACAGTAAAATCTTAGGCACTGCAGAGGTGTTCTTATACCCATTGTTGAAGACTGAGCCTGGGGCCTCATGAATGTTAGCTGAGCAGTGCACCACTGGGCTCGGTCCATACCCACCCCTTTCTTCTCACTTTAAAAACCATGAACCAGTCCCTGGACAAGTGGTCCTCCCATCTCAGGTTCCTGAGTTAGTGTGGGACAGATCTGAGCTGCAAGCTTATTGATTCTTTCATTATCTTATGACTTCACTCTATATTCTTTGAATACTGGGAATCCTTTAGGAAGGGACAATGAAACATGTAAGAATATTCTTGGAATATTTAAAATACAGCATTTGAAGACTGGGGGATGGCTTAGGTACTGAAGTGCAAGCATGTGGACTTGAGTTCGATTCCCAGAACCCACATAAAAAAGACGAGTATGAACTGTGTCTGTTGATACACACCTTAATCCCAGCAGTCAGGAGGCACAGATAAATGGACTTTTGAGATAAATGTGAGTTCTGCCAGCCAAGGCTACATAGTGAAAACCCAGTCTCAAAAACAATCAACAAACAAAATTTGGGAATGGTGGGTATTCTGGTAAATCCAGAGTTCTCAAGGGGGAGATACATAAATCCCTGGGGCTCTCTGGCCAACCAGCCTAGCTTACCTGATGAGCTCCAGGTCAGGGAGAGACCTTCTCTCTAGTGAAAGGTGGACAGTGCCTAAGGAATGCCATCTGAGGTTGGCCTGCGGCCTAATGTGTGATAGATTTATAACAGTGGAATTACTATGGTATTAGCAAGTGGTGAAGGTGAGAAGGTGGCCTACTGGAGGAGGTAGGCCACTGAGGACAGGCCTGGGCTATAGCTTACCCTGGCCTTCTCCTTACTGCCATATGCTTTTGCCACAAGCCCAGGACATGCTAAAGTTATTTCTGTCAGGTATTTGGTGACAGAGACATAAACACTAGTAAGTGGAGGAAGCAGAATCACTGCTATGACTGTCTGACAATGTTGACTGTTTGTTTGTTGTTTATTCTGGGTCTCACTTTGTAGTTCAGATTGACCTGGAGCTATGCATAGCCTAGGCTTGTCTACATCTGTGATCATTCTACTTCAGCTTCCAAGGTCCGGAGTTACAGTTTGAGCCACTACACCCAGTAACAACTGGTATTGCTTTGCAGGAGGAATTTGTAAGAGTTTGGAGTAGTCTAGAGAAGGCTTAGAATGCTTTGCTATTCTGTATGAGCTCTGTAGACCAGAATGTAGTAGAAAGCAGACAGGAAGCAATGCTCTGGAGACCTCTAGTGGTTACAAAAATTTCAAAATACAATTTTTTGTATCATCCCAGAGGCCACTCATGTTAGGTTCTAGCTAAGAATTTGCCTACTTTTTGCCCACATCCTGAGACTTTCACAGGTGTGGCGTTTAAAGGTAATGAACTAATTACTTTTAAACAGCAAAAATTCAAGACAGCTTAGTGTTCATACTTTGGGGTAGACAATATATATGTCATAATGAAACCATTATTTTGTAGGCCAACGACAATTTTACTTTTTAGAAAACTAGATGCAGTTTCTATAATCTCAGCACTTATATTTGTTTGAGACAGGGTCTCAAAATTCTTGGCTACATAGTGAGTCTGAAGGTACCCTGGGCTGCATGAGATCCTGTCTCAAGCAAAGACAAAACAAACAAAATGGAAAGATGCAGTGTGCACAGGGACAGTAAAGAAGACGTCTTCAGAAGATTTTGGGAATCGGCCAACTCTTCCCACCATGAACTCAGGCGTAAAACTACAAATCCATTTTGACATTCTCTTGAGAGGTATAGGGCCACCTCAAGAAATACTTTTCTGAAGTCAGCCACCCAGAATCTGAGGCCAGTACTGTTGTGACCCAAAGGGTCTGGGTCTCTGTGGTTGAACTTGGTACTACCCACATGATACTGGTTTTGCAGGCTTACACGGTGCAACAACAATGGATGTAGTCATGGAGGATTCCACCAAGATTTCACAGGAAGGACTCAGATGACAGGAGATGTTCATCAGGTCAGGATCCCCCATAGACAGCCTCTGAGAGATGATACAGGGGGCTATGAATGTGAGTCTTAAGCTGCAATAGAGACCCCAGAATGCTAGAAATACAGAATATTTGCTAAAGAAAGCCACAGTGATCAGCCCAAAAGGCTGTCAAAAGTCCCACTGTGAACATCAGATATGGAGTTATGTATCCTTTTCCATTAATTGATTTTACTTTTTATCCTAATTGTAGGTCCTCTCCTTCTAGTCTCCCCCTCACATGACCCTTTCCCCCATTCCTCTCTCCCCTTTACCCCTAAGAAGGGGGAAGGTTTCTCCTGGGTACCAACCCATCCTGGCACCTCAAATCACTACACGACTATCCACTATCATTGGATGACTGTACATCCTCTCCCACTGAGGCCACATAAGGGCATGCAGGCAACAGTCAGGGTAAACCATCGCATCGGTTGTTGGGGGACTCACATGAAGTCCAAACTGCACATACAGTACCTATGTCAGGGTAGACCTAGGTGCAGCCCTTGTGTGCTCACTGATAGTTCAGTCTCTAGGAGTCCCCAAGGATCCAGGTTAGTTGACTTTGTTGGTCTTGGTCTTGGTCTTGGTCTTGGTCTTGGTCTTGGTCTTATTTATTTATTTATTTATTTATTTATTTATTTATTTATTTTGGAGCTGGGGACTGAACCCAGGGCCTTGCACTTGCCAGGCAAGCGCTCTACCACTGAGCTAAATCCCCAACCCGGTCTTGGTCTTCTTATGGACTTCCTATCCTCTCTGGATTCCTTAGTCCTTTCCCCACCTCTTCCATGTGTTAATGCTTCCAATGCTGATTTGCAGTCTTGCTTTGGTCCAATGCAAATGCATGATTCTGAATGTATGATAGACGTCTTCTCTGCATGCATAGGCCTCTTTATGCAATTCAGAGTCATACAACTACCTCTCTATATGGGAAGTATACAAAGATGAAGTTCGGGAATTATATCTTGGGCTCACATTCATCCTTGTATAATAGCAACATTTGTTTTTTTGCCTTTGAATGTTGGAAGATGTAACTTGTTTTTATATGGGCTCATAGCTAAGTTTGTTTTGGGTTTCAGAAGAAACTTGAATCTAAGTATTTGAGATGGCTGTCAAGACTGCTCAGCTGTTAACAGTAAGAACTGCTCTTGTAGTGGGCTTAAGTTTGATTCTTAGAACTATGTCCAAATGCTTATACTGCCTATAACTCTAGGAGATCCACACTATTTTCTGGACTCCTTAGACAACTGTAGTCATGTACACACACACACACACACACACACACACACACACACACACACACACGAACATACTTTAAAAATTATAGATCTTGAACTTAGTCTTTGGAGCACATTTTGGAATTGTTACAGAGTTTGGGGGACTCTTGGGAGTAGACTAAACACACTTAGCATTATGAGGTGACTATGAATTTTTGGAGGCCAAGGGCAGAATGGTATGGTTTGAAATAAAAAGATCTCTACAGGGTTACATTTTGGGTGCATTTTCCTTAGATGGGGGTGCTACTTTGGAAGAGTCAGGATACTCTGTAGATGGGGTCTAAGACTGGAGATAAGTCTTTAAGGGTGTATTATTCCTTGCCTCCTTGCCTTATTCTTTGCTTCTTGTCTGGCATTAGGTTAAGAGTTTCTTCTGCCAAATGTTTCTACCACCATGATATCCTGCACAAGCGACTGTGAGCTAATTCCCCTGGAACCATGTACCAGAGGAAATCCCTTCCTTTTTTATCTTGATAAAAGGCATCTTGACCAAGCAATAGAAAACTAACACATTATCATCATATTTGCATTTCAACTGTACTTTGTGAAGAATCTGTTATTTAGGTATTGCCATGAGATCTGGTCGGATGATATCTTCACAATGATGTCTTTGTATATACTCTTGAGATGGTGAAACATAGAGTTTGAGATATATAACACCAGGACACTATGCTCCCTTATGTAACTCAGATTTATTCAGCCCTTTCTAAATGCCTACTATTATGCAGAGTTTCACTTCGCCTCTTATTCTGTGACTTTAGGCTGGTGCCCTGCTGATTGTTTTCTTTAAAGTTTTTGAATTTTATTTTATGTGTATGAATATTTTGCATACATGTATACCATATGTGTGTCTCATACCTGAGGAGATCAGAAGAAAGGCCTTGGAGTTCATAACACTGCAGATGTTGAGGCCTGCTCCTTTTTAACATAAGTGTAGCCATTTTGCATTCAGTCTCTATTTTGCTCATAAGGTGAAATTAAGTTCAGGTTCTCAGACTCCACTTCCCAGAAGTAATGATTCATAGCTGACGCTGAACAATGCCACTAATAAGCCAAAACGTTATGATTATAATGTTTATGCTGTTATCTCAGTGCTCTGAAATTCCCATTTACTACCACCCCTCTTACCTCACTCAGGACCAATCAGCTTAAAGGTTAGCTGATACTACTTTTGTCTAGTTAGGCAAAATTTTGTACTGCTCCCGCCTTGTCTTTTAAACCTCTGAACCTGGTTTTCCTATAAAAAGCCTGCCCCAAGAACAGACTGGTACCACAAAATTAGGTTCCTGAGTTCCTTCTATGGTCCTGACTGATCAGTCTTGTGGTATGTGTTCTATAAACCATTCTTTCTCACCTAGGATCTGTGTTAATATGGTTTGTAATGCACTTTCTGGACCCTAACAACAGACAGTTGTGACCTATCATGTGGGTGCTGGGAATTGAACTTGGGTCTTCTGCATGAGTACTCAGTGCTCTTAACAGACAGCTCCCTCTTAGGGTTTCATTGCAATTCTTACAAAGGATATCTAACTGGAGCTGGTAACAGTTCGGAGGCTTAGTCCATTATCGTCTTGGTGAGAAGCATGGCAGCATGCAGGCAGGCATAGTACTGCAGATGGAGCCGAGAGCTCTGTATCTTGATCCAAAGGCAGCAGGAGACTGAGACTTACTTGCCACACTTGAACTTGAGACCTCAAATCTGCACCAGGCCCATACTTCCTTCAACAACACACCTACTCCAGCAAGGTTACATCTCCAATATTGTCACTCCCTATGGGTCTATAAGAGCCATTTTATTCAAACCACCACACCCTATTGCTTTTTTTTTTTTTTTGTGGAACTCTAAATATATCAAAGATAAAATGTACTTCCATTAAAAATATCTTAAGTGCCATCCACACGTGGCTGCTTTGTTCTAAACCTAGTGGAATGTTGCTTGGATATGGAATCGTGGTTTATAGTCCTTTCTGCTGGCTACCATCAACAGGAGAATGGCTTATATATCCATTGTTACTAGTTAAAATATTCTTAAATATCACGGCCCCCAAGTTTGACAGTAACTTCTGTGAGAAGCCAAATCTTTTCCCTCAGTTCATATTTATAGAATTGTTACTATCGATAAGCTTTGAATATTATACTTAATACACAAGTAACCCCGCATTTTCTTTTACAAAATGTTTTGGGTATTCGAGTCTCCAACTGCGATAAATTTGTTTCTTCTCCAGCAAACATTGCATTTCTGCTTCTTGAATCTGAACCTTTAGTTTTATCTTATAGGACGAGGAAAAATGTTGACCCATATAGGAGGAAAATACTTTAGTGCTTTTACTTTAGGTGAATTTTATACATCCAGTTAAAGTTGCTCGTAAAGACAAGGCTGTTTATATAACGGTTCCAGTCTGTTATTATGTAGGTCTTCCCAACCTAGATTAAAGGGGAAAAAAAGCAGCTCAAGTCCCACCTTTTGCAGTGAACAGCTGATTCTGTTTTCCCTTCTTAGCCAATGGTGATCAGATATTTCAGAAGGAAACTGGGTGAGTCATCTTCTGCAGATAAGCTGAAATATTAATAGTTCTATCTCCACCAGGCTCTCCTGCATCCAGCTAGCAAGCCTCCCACTGAGCCCTGCTTGAGAAGCCATTCCTAGCAAGTCAGCCTGTAAAGCAGTTGGATTGGAGAGATTCTGAAACCGATTACGTTAAATAGTACACTTGACTCTACATTTTAATAGATTATTTTCCTTTTCAGTTCTTGGGCTTGTGCGAGTTTTTAGGGCAGATGGACTTAAAACCTGCCTGACCGTGGATCCCTCACCGGAATCCCTGCAGTGGTAAGTACCCACGGCCCCGATGGCTGCGTGTGCTTTTCCCATGTTACCAACGCTACGGGGTCTCGGGGAGCAATTCATGCAACAATCGCGTGTACCGTTAGTGTGTGGTGCAGAATTTGGGGTCTAGTAGTGCCTGTGACTGGCATCTTGGAGAAGCTTCTAACAGGGAAAGCGCTGAACCTACTTGCGCCACTAGGGGACGCCATACTCGTTCTGCAGTCATTCGCTGGGTCTTGGCTCAGCGCACAGCTAGGCCATAGTCCAGGTCTCCAGGAACGGGCGTCAAGGCCGAAAGCCAAAGCAGGAGACTATCCGCATGGAACAATCCTGTGGAACTGTGCGAAGGAGACCAGGAAAGAACTTCCGCAGCCGTTGAGCCTGGGGCGGAGCTTCCGGTCTGTTTTTTAATGAACACATTTGGGGGCGGGACTTCCGCAGTTACCGGAAGTGCGGGCGCGCCAGTTCGGGTCGCCGGGTCGTGTCAGTGCGGTAGTCGGCCGGTTTTCTTTGCTGCTCTGGGTCTGTCCTGGGAACCTCGTCGGGGGCGGAATCTACGAATTGAGTACGACCTAGGCTGGTTCCAGGCGGACGCGAGTGCTGCTGCTGTGACAGGTGACGCCATCTTCTCAGCTGTCTGGCTTGGCGTCCTTCTCGGGTGCTCGGGGGATGTAAGGTGTCCGGGTGGCAGGGAGTGGGGGTGGGGGTAGGAATGAGGCTTTGAGGTGGACGAAGGATACAGTCTTAACCCTGCGCGCCCTCTCTGGCTCCCTGTGTACTCAAGTGGCGGCTGCCTGACTACCTGTGTCCTGAGGGAAGCCCAGGATTTTCGAAGATGGTGGCCTTCGATCCCGCAAAGACGGGGTATGGCCTCTGGGAAGGAGTAAGGGTGGGGGGCAGAGAGTGGGAGGTAAGCAGATGCTGAAGTCGTAAAACCCCGCCACGCCTTTGTTTCTCTTTCTGAAGACTCCTCTTTTTCTTTCCCGTACACTTCCATCTCTGAAGTTTTAAGGCATCCTAATGGACCAGTTTTACCAAAAAAGTTGCATAAATATGCCGTTCCAATTTACGAGCAGACATAACTGAACGATTGATCAGGTTCTTAGAGGTTTTATCATCTAACTTGAACTCTTCGACGTTTTTTGTGCTTGAAGACCAGGACCGTTAGCTTTACACCACTGTTTTGCGCGGATGTAGATTGCTAGGCAATTTCTTTGAAGTTCAGATGGGTTTTCTTTACATTGATTATTTTGACCTACAAAGTATGCCATCAAAGCATTACTGAAACCTTTTTACCTCCAAGCAATGCAGCTGATGATAATAAGCCTCCAGGATACTTCTCCCTTTTCTAAGAAGTCTTCTATAATGGTACCTTCCTTGCTGTTTTGGTAACTTCGCTGATTCAAGTGTTTGTGACATCTAGTCCCCATACTTGAGCATGATATATATATATACATGTGTGTGTGTGTGTGTGTGTGTGTGTGTGTGTGTGTGTGTGTGTGTGTGTATCCTGACCAAGTAAATAGAGCCCTTCTGTTAGTGCTGCCCATGGGTGACAGCAGGGCAGTGTGGGCAGTAGCCACATGTACTAGCAATGTGACCTTGATGTTTATGATAGCTACATTTTTGCAGTTGGAAGGTTGAGTATATCGAGCCTTCTTGCAGAAATTTCAGGACACAAGACCTAACTATGTTTCCTTCGGTTTTCTTACTCTGTGTTGATACTTCTTTTTGTATAGGTATGTTGGTCCGTTAACTTACTTTGCCCTTGATTTGAGCTAAAATCCTTGGGGTTGGGTATTTCCCCCAGCAGTGATACTGTGAAACTAAAGAGTTTGATTAGTTGTCCTGTCCTGATTTCTCTAAGGAAAGATATGCTTTCTAGATTTGAATTTCTTTTTTTTTTTTTTTTTTTTTTGGTTATTAAGAAAATTTTTGGTGATAGCTTATTTAATTAATGCTGCCTATGAGCTCAGTGTCATCCTTAGACTCGATAAGTGTGCGATTCTGTGCCTTCATCTCACCAGTGACAGAGCATTTTAAAGAACTTAATTCTAGTGATAGATTTCCAAGGTTGCTTGTAGAGACCATTTTCTTCTCTGTTTCTAATTAGATATTGAGTTGGTGTTCAGCTCTCTAGAAATTAATTTTAAAAGTACTATTACAATAAACACTTAAAATATTAATAATATTAGTACCTTTATTGAACTTCTGGATGTTCAGTGGCATTTTATAGTTTATACTACCATCTGCAAATTATATAACCATTCTTTTATATATAACTAACATTTTTGAAATAAACCGGGTATTTATTTTGAAATAAATCAGGTTTTTTTTCTTGTTGAAAGAAAATTAAAAATTCTTCCTCCAAGGTATGAAATGGAAAGCAGTGTTTTATATTATTTCAAGTAAAAGCACAAATTAAGAGTTTGTTGTATTGCTTGTAAAAAGTACTTCAGCAGGCTCCCTTTTTGGTTTTATGTACTTAATAAAAATGTGATGCTGTAACACCTTACTTTGAGCGTACATACTAAAAAGAGCCTTTGAAAAGAGAAAGCTAAGAGTTCACTGATGCTGTTTAATGTTACAGCGTTTGCCAAAGTGGTGAATTCTGTAATCTAACAGCGTGTGTAGAGGTGCTATTCATTTGTTAAATATGTGCCCTGGACAAGTATTGTTCTGCCTTGCTTACAAACCGCAGAGGAGAGGAGATGCCCGTGACAGCTCGTACTAAGGACAAATGAGTTTGACAGGCCATCAGTTAAGGTGCAGGAGGAACCTATTGTAGTTTTACATCTTACTGAATTGGGTGAATTGATGTATTTTGAAAGAAAGTAATTGCCTTTTGGAGCTTCGGATTTCCTTTTAAAAGCATGTATAGGTGAAGTAATGCATAGTAAAAGTAACTTTAGAAAATGATGTTTTGGTGTGGTGCTGGTGAGGAAACCCAAGGTCTCAGCCGTGATTAGCAATCAGTCTCCTTCCCATTGAGCTCATCCCACCTGTGACTCATTTTCTCTTTCCTTTTAAGACAGAGTTCCTCTGTCTTGGCTGTCTTGTCCTGGGACTCTCTATGTAGACCAGATTAGACTGGCCTTGAACTCAGAGATCCACCTGCTTCTACTCATCCCCTTCTCCCCCCAGTGCTAGGATTAAAGGCGTGCACCATTATGCTCAGGTAGACCTATCTTATTTTCAGAGTGCAAGAGTTTTCTTTCTCTTTTCAGTTACCTTTTTAATACTGTCTAGTTTTGAAAATACCATCAGACTATGAATTGAATTTGAAAATTCTTCCTCACAGTGGTTTTTTATGAGGATCAGTGCCTCTGTATTTGTTAATCAAGTTTCAGTCTCATAAGCAACAGCCGGTGGTAGTTTTTCAACCTCAGTCTTCCCACAATCGACTTTCTCCCCTTTCCTCTCAATTCTTTCTGTTTTCACTTGTCTAGCTTGGGTCTGTGCATACTGTTTCAGTATTTCTTTTACAAGTAATTACTACCTTGTGTACCTTCTTGCTAGGATAACAAACCTCAAGCCTCTGAAATTTAGTAATTCAAACATTTGATTAATTGTATCTGCATCAGTGCCATGTAAGTGCAGTGGCCACAGAAGACGGAAGAGGAAATCAGGTTCTCTAGAGCAGAGGTTCTCAGTTTTGGGTTCTGACCTTCACAGGGGTTGCCTAAGACCATTGGAGAACAAAGATATTTACATTATGATTCATACAATAGCAAACTTACAGTTATGAAGTAGCAATGAAGCAGTTTTATGCTAGGGGTCATGATGAAGTGAAGAACTGTATTAAAGGGTTGCAGCATTAGAAAGGTCAAGATTACCCTAGAGCTGGAGTTGCAGGTAGTGGTGAGTTGACTGTTTTTGCAGTGAACTTGGATTCTTTGGAAGAGCACCGTGGGCTCTTAACCTCTGAGTCATCTTTTTATTTTTTTCAGACAGGGTTTCAGGTAACCCAGGATGGCTTTGAATTCTCTTTTCAGCCAAGGCTAGATTAGAATTTTGATCCTCCTGCCACTTCTTCTCTGATTACTTTTTTGTTAATACCAGTACATGGTTTGGAAGCTGTTTTAGTTAGGGTTTCCATTGCAGTGAAGAGACACCATGACAGGGCAACTCTTATAAAGGACATTTAATTGTGGCTGGCTTATAGGTTCAGAGGTTCAGTCCAGGCAGACATGGTACAGGAGTCGCTGAGAGTTCTTCATCTTGTTCTGAAGTCAAACAGGAGAAGAAGACTGTAGGCATCTAGGAGGCATCTGCTTCCTCTAACAAGGACACGCCCACTCCAATGTGCCACACTTCCCACTCTCAGGACCAGGCTCATTGGAACCAGGGCAGAGCTTTCATATTCTTTAATATTTTGATGTAGTGTGAATGGGAGGAAATGATAACAGGACCTGGAAGTTACTTTTATCACGGAGGCCAACTTTCTAACACAAAGCAACTAAAGCAGGGAGGTTTGTTTTGGTTCACAGTGGAGAGGAATACAGCCCGTCAAGGCATGTTGTCAGGGGTGCTCCAGTCCATGGCACCAGTCAGGAAGCACACAGAGTTGGTGCTCTGCTAGCTTTCTTCCTTCTTTTCATTCAGTCCCGGACCCCAGCCCAAGAGCTGGCAATGTACAGACTAGGATGTGTGTCTTCCTCTCCGCTCTCTCACAGATTTTATCTCACAGATGCAATCAAATGTGTGGTTCATTCCTCTGTATTTAAGTCAGTTAAGTCAACAGGCACAGGACCAGCACAGATTGCTGAGGGGAAAGGTAGAGGTTATAAATCTAGAAGCAAAAGTAAAGAGGAGGAAGTTGTCACAGAGAGTGTCTGATGACAGATAAAGCTACTGAGAGGAGCTGGTGTCCTAGGGTAGGAGCTGCAGGTTCAGAGGCTGAGTTTGAAGTTGTGGTTGCAGACATGTCTGGTAGGTCCAGTGCTGGTTTTGGCCTCCACATTACCACATTACCTGGGGCTAACTTTCCTAGCTACAGTCTGCTTTTCAGGCTATTAATAGTAACCTTAACATCAGTGGCTGTTAGAAGACAAGAATGTCATATGGAAAAAAAGCACCTGACAAGTTATTGGGTTCCAATAGTGTCTCATTTATTCAATCAACTAGATACCTCTGATTCTTGGGGTGACAGCTGACAACATATCCCAGTTACAGAAAATATGAGGCAGTAATTGGAAATAAACTGTCAATACTATGCAAAAGAATTGCACAGAGGATGCTAAAATGAGAGCACTGTGATGTATTCTTTAATTGGAATAGATGAAGAATAAGGCTTTCAGATCTATGAGTGGGATCTTGCATATTCTGACTGGATTTAAAGCAATGAATCAGCCAGTTTTCTTGAAGAATAAATGAAGAAATTTAATTGGATATTTGACTACATGGTGGAAACTGCATTTTCTTTCCTGCCTACTATTCTCTCAGTTGTTTCCAAACCTTCACAAATAAAAATTGTAAGTGAATATCCTAAATCCAGGATTCTATGGAAGCAAAGGCCAGTTGACACCTGTTGCTCTACTAGAGAGAGACTAAATATTGTCATTAGTTTATCAAACCCAGCATATTGCATGCCTGTATGTTTGCTAATAACACATCAGCATAGAGGCCCCTGAAATGATAAAAGATCCTTGTACTTTTCCACCACTGATGAGGGTAGAACTCTGGAAATAAAAACACTGCTTTTGGGGAAAAAAGGTTGGGGAAAACTTAACAAAAATAATTTCCCACAGAGAAAAAGTGAAGCCCAGTTTTGTCCATAAAAAGAATGGAAGACTGAAAGCTGGAGAGGTAAATAGATTGCCTGGGTAAGTTCCTTGGCATCTGAAACGTGAGATACAATTTAGTTTCCTTTTCCATCACATGTTCCTGCTTTGATGCTGTAGAAGTCTGCAACCCAGGGACAGCAAAAGGGCTCAGGCAAAGAACAGTACAGAACAGAAGAAAGAAATCAACTAGATATCTGTCCGGGGCAGAGGGTAGCTCAGCAGTTCAGAGCACCTGTTGTTGCTCTTGCAGGGCACCGTGGTTTGATTTCCAGCAGCTCCAGCGAATCAGATGCCCTTCTTGGTCTTGGTGGCACTAGGCATACATGCAGTCAAAACACTCAAAAATCAAAATGGGCTATCCCTCTGTAGTGGCAAGGAAATTGTGGGGAACACTAATGAGCATCCTCAGCCGTGGCAATCTGAGTGAGAGCCAGAGAAGAGGTGGACCTACTGTGTTACCTCTCAGAAGTTACTAGGAGTCTTCCCCATGTGATGGCACATGAATAAGGAGCCTTCATTCAATTCTGCTTTCCTTACTCATTTTGCAGCAGTAAGCAATACTCCTGTTTGTCAAAGCAGTTCTAGGAAAGGCCTGCTGTAACAGATCCCAAGACTGATAGCATCATGTCCAAAGGGTCAGGGTTTCAATTAATAATCAGTTGGTGTATGAAGAACCAGGAAAATCATGCAAATACAGGCGTCTGATTTTTGACAGGTATGAAAAACATTTATTTGTGTTGAAAAAACTCTGTATATACATGTAGAAGATTGAAATTAGAACCTTCTAACCTGTCAAAATCTACTCAAATGCATTAGAGATCTTCCTGGAAGATGGGAAATTTGAAACTGCTAGAGGAAAACAGTTCAAGATACAGTCAGTTAAGAGGTTTCCCACCAGGACTCTAAAGTTATTATGAAAATAACAAGGATTGACAGGTGGGGTTTCAGTAATTCAAAGGTGCTTCACAGCAAAAGAAACATCAGAGTGAAGAAACACCATTTAGAATGGCAGGATGTTTTTTGGATACCTATTTATCTAGCCAAAGAGAATATTCAGAATATAGAGACTTTAAAAATTACATACCAAAAAAACAACTGAATCAGTAAAGTCAATACATGGAAAAAATGAATTGAGTAAATACTTTTTCAAAGATAATTTTTACTTTATCTTTTTAAAATTTTATGTGCATTGGTGTTTTGCTTTTATGTATGTCTGTGTGAGAGCGTCAGTTCTCCTGCAGACATGTGACATGTGGCATTGTGAGCCGCCCTATTACTGGGATTTGAACCCTGGTCCTCTGGAAGAGCAGCCAGTGCTTTTACTTGCTGAGCCATCTCTCCAACCCCAAATACTTTTCAAATGAAGAACTATAAATGGCTAATATTCAGCATCTTTATCCATCAGTGAATGCAAATCCAGACTAGGTTGAGATTTTGTTCCACCGGGTTAGAATGCCTGTTATCTTAGTTGGCTTTTGTCTTTCTTCTAATTTCTTCTTCTTCTTCTTCTTTTTTTTTTCTTCATTTTTGGTTTTTTGAAACTGTTTATGTAGCTCAGGCTGCCCTGCAACTTGATCTGTAGACAAGGCCGGCCTCCAACTGGGAGATCCCTCTGCCTCTGCCTTTCAAGTGCTACACCACCTGACTCTTACTTGGTTTTTCTGTTGTGTGCTTAAACATCATGACCAAAAGCAACTCTGGGTGCAAAGGGTATAATTGATATATGGATAATAGTGTGTTCCAAGGAGGAACTCAAGCGAGAGTCTGGAGACAGGAGCTAAAGTGGAGATCGCAGAGGAGTGCGCTTACTGGTTATTCCCCTTGGATTGCTTAGCCTGCTTTGCTCTCCTACACAACCCAGGGATGGTGTCTCCCACAGTGGGCTGGGCCCTACGTCGTCAGTCTGTGGAGACATACTCTTAGTTAAAAGGCCTTCTTCCCAGGTATGTCTAGATTTGTGTCAAGTTGTGTCAGCCAGTATACCTATCTTAAAGGAAAACAACCAACCAACCAAACAACCAAATGTTGTTTAAGATGTAGAGAAAAGTGGATTCTGTATACTGTTGGTGGGAATGTAAACCAGTTCATCCACGCTGTCAGTCAGTGGGAGAGTCCTCAGAAAGCTAAGCATGTTTTATAATAGTACTGTATGGGCTAGCTTGACAGCTCCTGGGTTTATATTAGAGATTTGGGCCACAGCATTCTGTTTCTTGTCTTTTGTTTTGGTTCATGAGTTCAAGGGGTTGAGCTTGTGTTGTTAGCCAAGCCATCTCCCTGTCCCCAGTGTAAAAGTTTAAACATGTTTAGGTAATCTACAAGAAAGTAGAGATAGAGGCAGACTGAATTCCCATGGGTATCAGTATTGCTCTGTGTTTGAAAATAATCAATGTAATGAAACCCTGTTTAGGTCAACAAAGAGAATCTATGGCCTCATATTAATCTGTACAGAGAAAGCATGGCAATTCAGGACTTAGGAAACACGCTCATAGAAAATACATGAGAAAGAAATATCACCCGGGGAAATAACTAGAGAAAACCTGTAGGTAGCTTTATTCTCAGGGATGAAATTGGAGAAAAAAAAAAAAAAAAAGCAAGGATATACTAAAATGTCTAGCTAAAAGTATAAGGAAATAGACTTGCAAATTAAAAAGAAAGAAATGTCCTTGTTCTTTCAGGTGGAACGGTAATTTACATTAAAAAACATGACAAAGTAATTTATAGAATTTTTTTCCTAAAATTTATAAAGAAATTCAGTAAGAATGCCAGATACAAGCTCAATACACAGTAATCGTTTATATTTTTGTATATTAGCAGTTAACATATGAAAGCAAAGGAAAATAGTGTTTAAAATGCTTAAAAACTATAAAAGATATTGTAGTGAATTGGGTTGTTCATTTAGCAGTAAACTGGAGACTGATGAAAGATTAAATGTTTCATTGGTTTGAAGGCCCAAATTGATAACAGAGTTAGCAAAATTCTTTTTAAAGTTATAGCAAGAATTAAAGAAAAAGTTTTACTTGTATGGGTGGTGTGCTTTCATGTATGTCTATGCAGTATGTGGGCCTGGTGCCAGTGGAGGCCAGATCGCCTGGATCTGGAGTTATAGAAGGTAACTCTGGTGCTGAGCCAACCTCGTGGGTGTGGGGAATTGAACTCTCAGGCTCTTTACCACTGAGTGATCTCTAACCCACAAAGCAGCAGTTTTTGAGAGTGAAAAAAATCTTTTGAAATTAGAGGGTTATATTAAGGAACTAGAATAGCTAAACAATTTTGAGAAAGATTTAAACAAGAATCATTTTAACTGACTTCAACTTGAGTTCTGTGTGGTTTAGTGAGCTCTAACCTTAGTAAGAAATCCTTCCCTTGTCTGCTGATTCTTTGCATTTGCTGTGTCAGAAATGAAGCACTGTTTTCCCTGCTGTTGTTTAGCGCATTGCAGGAGTGACCAGGACACTGCCTTCTAGAAGTAATGCCCACAGAAAGCGGAAGTTGTTCAACTGCTCGCCAAGCAAAACAAAAGCGCAAATCTCATAGCCTTTCTATACGAAGAACTAACAGCTCAGAACAAGAGAGGACTGGACTACCAAGAGAAATGTTAGAAGGACAAGTAAGTCAGCATTGGTCAGTGCCCACCTTACAGATGACTGTCATGCTTGTAGTGTAATTGAAATAAACTAATGCATGTAGGTTTCTAAAGCCGAAGGAAGGCTTACACGGCCAAACAGAATGCAGTAAATTTGGCAGCATACACACGGAGAGAATTAGATTTCTCGGTTATTTATCATCATCATCATCACCACTACCACCACCATCATCATCATCATCCATCATTATTATTATTAGAGATACAGTCTCTCTATGTAGTCCTGTCTGTCTTAGAACTTGGTATATAGACCAGGCTAGCCTCGAACTCATAGAGATCCACCTGACCCTGCCTCCCAAGTGCTAAAATTAAAGGCATGTGCCACCATGCCTGGCTAAGGTTAGTATGTTTATAACAAAAATGTATGGGTGTGACAGTTACAATAAGAACTTATTTTATTCTTTGTATAGTTTAGTTGTCTAGATTTTCAAGCCAAGTTTTTTTGTTTCTAATGCTCTCAAGAAAAGAGGGGAATTAAAATTTTGATGCTCTTTCTGCTTCTGAAGTGACTTGCTTTGTCCTTGTCTCTGTTATATATAGTGACTATACTGTCTTTGAATGAATGTACTAATATGTGACCAATAATGTTAAGTGTTGCCTATACTTTTCTAGTGCCTTTATAGATGTCAAAAAATGGTAGGTTTTTTTTTTGAAGGGTATTATTGTGATATTTAGATAAAGTAGACTTAATTAAAATAATCATATAGTGCTACCTATGTAAGAATGCACTTACACTTTTGTAGCATTTTTTTCCACAATTAGACTGTATCAGCAATAGTTCTGTAGGATAAAAAGGCTTGAATATGAGAAATGAATGTTGGATCTTATTAGAACCGTGTAAGCAACTTCCTACATGTGACTTCTCGTATATAAATTCTATATTCCATACTTTAATACTGTTGGCAGTAGTGCTCAGCTAAAAAACCAGAAGAATTATGGCCTGCTGTAGAGTTATAGTGTCGATGCTGGGAAAGTAATTGTTACACTGTCTTTAGGAAATAATGATGAAAGGTTGCTACTTGTTCAGTACAGGCTACTCTTTACAGGTTCTTTTTTTTTTTTTTTTGGCTACAGCGTGCGCGCGCGTGCACACACACACACACACACACACACACACACACACATACACATGTGCATGCTATATTTTTTCTGTTGTTTTAAGAGAGGGTCTTGTTATATATAGGCCAGTCTGACTTTGGACTTGGGCTTGGAATCCTTTGGTCACAGTTCCTCATGCCTTGGGATTATAGGCATGCTGTGTGTTCTCTTGCTTTTGCCTAAATGTTTCTCACCTACAGTTAGTTGGTTGACTCTATGGATGTTCAACTTTGAATACAGAAGCTCAGCTCTGCCCTGTCTGCTTTATATAAAAAGTTACATTTTAATTAGTGGTGGATATAAAAATATAAAAGTAGCTTTGACAGTGTTTACCTTTGTTAGGTTGTAACAAAGTGCTATAAATTAGGTAGGTAGACAGCATAATTTTTTTTTCATAATTCTGGAGGATGAAATCCAAGATCAAGGGCCTCCCAAGGCCTCACTTAGAGCTTGCGACTGTCACCTCTTGTATCCTCATGGTCTTTCCTCTTTGTGTGTTTTCCTTAACTCTTTTTTTTTATATTTATTTTTATATATAAGTACACTGTAGCTGTCTTTAGACACACCAGTAGAAGGCATCCGATCCCATTACAGATGGTTGTGAGCCACCATGTGGTTGCTGGAATTTGAACTCAGGACTCTGGAAGAACAGTCCATGCTCTTCACCTCTGAGCCATCTCTCTAGCCCCTTCCTTAATTCTTTTAAGAACTCCAGCAGTCATCATCAATTAGGATCACCTTATGACTGCATTTTATTGGTCACTTCAGTAAAGATCTTGACTTCTGATATACTTACATTCAGGGGTATTCAGGTTTGGGGCACAGTCTATTTGAAAGAGTAAAGCTGCAGCTGCATGGTAGGATTTCTTTGGTGGAAGTGTCACTTTTGATAAAGGTGTCACAGGGTGGATATAGCATGTAGTCAGTTAAACATGGTTGGTATGATTTAGGATTTAAAATGTAGATTAAACAAACATGAATTACATTGAAATTTAAATGGTCATATATGGCTGGTGGCTACTAATTGGGCAGTAGAGATAAACAATTATATTTCTACCAGTGAAAATTCTACTTTGTTTGCTGGCATATTCTAGACGTACTCCCACATGAGGTGACTTTGTTTTTAGTGTTGCCTTCCATTGTGATGGAGTATAAGGTAATAATTGTAGCTCGTAGTAACTGTTACAAGGTGATTCACAATTCTTTTCACCTGAGCAACGCAGACCTGTGTGCTGCTCTTAGGGTTCTCTGAGTTTCCCCTGTTAGCTAGATAGTGCCTATTGTTTACTGAGTATAGTTACTTGAATTGGAACCAACTTGCATGATAGATGGCTCTATAAGTGGCCAGTGTGACCCTCTCCTTTACAGGAGGGAGGAGAGTGATGGTGTCTGACGCTGCAGCTGGCATGGTGGGTGTAAGTGGACTGACTGAGTGGGAGAGTGGAGATGCACTGCATGGCAGTAGTCTTGATGTACTGGAGTGGTCATTTAGTCTCAGTGTAGCACTGCCCTTTCCGTTATTAGGGAACAGTATCAAAAAGAAGGTGACCATTACTCTCCATGGGATTATATTAATGTTCTGTGTCTTGAAGTCGTAAATGTGAAACTTTTAGAGGGATGTTAAGATTGCCATCTCCACCAGATTCATTGTTTAAGCTAGCATGTATTTATTTTAAGTGGTTTATGAAATTTATGAGAATACATGATTATTGAAAAACTCAAATTGTGGAAATGTTTACTTTTCCCTGAAATTTATAGTTCTAAGAAGTGAACTTGAGGTAGAATTTAATAAATATTGGTGCTGTATATAAACTTGAAAAGTCACTTGAAGATTATACTGATGTTACTTAAATATTGGAATATTAATATAGAAGTATTTGAGATTTTTAGTTTTGAAATACACTTTTTGTGCTGAGGAGGGGTGGGGCACACATACTCTTATGATGGAGATAATGCCCATGTGGAGAGTAGAGTAGAGTAGATGGCTTATCAACTAGTCACTGTTTACTCAGTGTTTGGGCAAAGTAAATTCTTTCGTGAATGTGCTTGGTGCCTTGGAGAGCTGCTGCCTCCTGTTGCCTTCAGTTTGCTTTAGGGACGAAGAAGGAAGGGGCGATGTGCAAAGGCACGAGCAATGAGGCCCAAGTGGGACCTGCTTTATAAGTGGACTAAACTACTAGATGTTTTGTTCCTATTGTAGGCAAGATCTTCTACCTGCCTCACCCCCTTTATCGTGTCTTAGTTTCAGAGTTATAGGAGGTCTCAGTTTGTTTAGATTGAAGCACAATGGATCTAATTAGGTGGTAAGGTACTTCTTTCTCCTAATGTGTATAGTCCACTGAGATACTCAATTGACATACCTGTTGTTTGTTTTTTAATAGCATGTGGTAGAGTCTAAAGGCATTTGTAACAGATTCACTTTTGGGAATGGCCTTGCTTCTCTACAAATTTGGACATTTTGAATAAAGTAAACTCATGTTCCCTCTGGGTCAGTGCAAAACAGAGCTTTTCCTTCAGTGGGAAAAAGTTCACTCTAAGCCTAGTGTGTGTGACCAAGGCCCAAGAACACAGATTATGTTCACCTGTATAACACATTCTGTTGTGGAAGAGGGTGGAGGCCTTTTGCAGTCACACAACAGAGGAAGGTCATACATCAGTGCACTAACCCACATGTATTCTCTGGACATCTGGCAGGTAGGCCCTAGCAAAGCAGGGAGTCTTTGCTGTAGGTGTCAGATGTTCTGACAGTCTTAGCTGTAGGCTTGGTGAATACCTAGGGGTGTGCAGTCACAGTGCACTCTAAAAGGTTACCGAGCAGTCAGGACGTTAGGTAGGCACAGAGGCTGACAGTACATAGCTGTTAAAAAGATCACTGGGGTTCTCAGTCTGAAGCATTCCATCTCCACAGTTAAGGTGCGTGGCTTCTTTCAGTCAGTCTTGAGGATCCGCAGCTTCTTCAGAGAAGTATGTTCACATGTGCAGAAGGAAAGCTTAGGTTATTCTGTGCTCTTAAATCTTTTATCCCTTTAGGAATACATTTTGATAATTGTCAACTTTGTAGAAACTTGAGCCTTAGATTTTCATGAGTCTTAGGGATTGAACCTGTGTTAAGTACATGCTCTCACAGAGCTATGTCCCTCAGCTGTGTCCCTAGCCAATTCTAAACCCTTGAAGCCTCCATACATATAAGAAATACATTATATGATGTTATAAAGTAAGAGTTTATAAAGATAATTCACTTTGAAAAAATATATTGTTGCCTGGTATTAAAATGATTTATTCATTTATTTTAAACAGAAAATATTTCTCTTGTACAGGATTCTAAACTACCGTCCTCAGTACGCAGTACACTTTTGGAACTGTTTGGTCAGATAGAAAGAGAATTTGAAAATCTTTACATCGAAAACTTAGAATGTGAGTATCTCCTATCTTAATGTATTTTTAGAAAGAAATTCTTACCTGTCCATAGAAGTCTCTGAGAACAGTGTTTGTGGGTTAAGATTCATCACTCTATTCACTTTGCACTCTGTTGTAAAACATGCCGACTTAATCATATTAATTGGGGCTGGAGCAGTGGTTCAGCTGTTAAGAACATTGGCTGTTCTTCCAGAAGTCCTGGGTTCAGTTCTCAGCATCCATATGACTGTAATTTTGGTTTTAGGAGATCTGATGCCCTCTTCTGGCCTCAGAGGGCACCAGGCATTCATGTAGTATATGGACATACATGCAGGAGAAAAGCCATATGCATAAAAAAGAATCTTACAGTTCTATGGGCCTAGTGAGTCTTCCAGGATGGTGTTGAATCCTGGCAGAGTTGTGTTCCTTTCTGGAACCTCCAGGGACAAACATTTTCTACTTATTTTGTGTGATGACAGAATGCATTAACTGTGGCTTTGTGCCTTTGTTGTTGTTGTTTTGGTTTTTTTGCTGCTTTGAGTTCCTCTGGTTATTGTTTCTTTGAGCATAAGTAATCTTCTTCCAGTCAGTTTTAGATGAGACCAGATGTGTTAATGCTTCACCATTGGGAAATTAGTGTCTTTTATCCCTTTTGGTGTTCTGTTATGGGGTAGTTTTCATGGGGGGGGGGGGAGGTTATAACACATACACCATTTAAATGAACTATCACAGGACTTTGTGCTTTCTCTAAGAATTGAATGGATACTAATAAGCATCAGAGTTTTAACAACTGAAATATTTTTGATGTTTTCATTGTGATTTAAGACATTCTTTCACAAAACACTCCACCCCCACCCCAGTTAAAAATAAATCCTTAAAAATTACTAATGTTGAAAGGCGCTTTGATCTTATGTTGTCTAGCATGAGAGAATTTGTAGCTTCTTGGTGCCCATAAGATAAAGCCCTCATTGCTTAATCTGGGTTCTGGATAGAGCCCTTGTCCTTAGCCTGTTCCTCACAAGTATCCTGCAGTCCCAGGAGGCTTCACGGTGTCCTGGTGAGCATGTAGGCCCTGGAGCTGGATGACGTGTGTAAACCAGGTCCTAGTTGTGCTAGGTTACAACTTGGTGCTTTTAGACCAATTACTTTTGGGCAAGTCATTTCTCGGGTTTATAGTGAGGATGCCTGAGGTTATTCCCTATGTCCTCAGGTAGCAAGGAGGATCAGAGTTTTCTGTATCTTCAGTTTTTATGTTTCTCTCCCCTGACACTCCCAATCCTGAATTTCCTACTAATTTTTCATTCTAGAATGTTAAAATCTTGGTTATACATAATTCTGATGTGGAGATTTTTCTGGTGTCATGTGACAGTGGTTACATATTATGTTTTTTTTCTCAGTTGCAGTATCCACAGGTAAACTATAAATATTTTACTGAATTTTAGATAGTATCAGAATGTTTTTTAAGTGCATGAAATTAGCAAAAAAGAAGCTGTACTGAATAAGAATGTGGATATGTGCAAGTGGTGTGATTAAGACCCTGACAGTAACACCTTCACAGGTCACAAGAGTGAATTTCCATTTATTTATTTCTAAAAATTGGGTATCATGTAGCCCAGAGTGGTCTTGAACTTGAAATGTAGCTGAGGATGACCCTGAACTTCTGGTTTTCTTGTGTCCACCTTCTAAGTGTGAGATTGTAGGCATCCACAGGCAGTCTGTGTGGTGTGTGGGTGAAGCAGCTCTTCACACATGCTGGTGAGCACGCCACCAACCAAGCTGCATCCTCAGCCCTGACTTTTTGTTCATGGAATGATGGCTTGAGTGTTTGGAAAGTATAAATTATCACCTTGCTTTTTAGAATATTTTTCATGTGTTTGTTTTGACAGTCCCAATTCAACACTCATGTATTTTAGTTTACAAGTGATGAATGCATTTTTATTTAAAAATGTTTTTATTTCTAGTGCGCAGAGAAATTGATAGTCTTAATGAACGTTTAGCTGGTGAAGGACAAGCGATTGATGGGGCAGAATTGAGTAAGGGCCAGCTCAAAACAAAAGGTAAGATATTTATAAGGTATTGCATGTAGATTACTTATCAAGGAAACTGGGATTTCATGGAGGATTCTGACTCTTTGCTCTCTACTATTCCCCAGACTTGGAATACATAATTCAGGTACAAGTCAGATGAGAAAGAGCCTGGGTCCCCACTAGTGCTGCTGTTGTCCCCGTGTCTTCTTTATGTCTCCCTGTCTTTCTAAGACATTGCTGCACGTTGGCGTGCTGTGCTTCTTGAGTTTGAGGGTGTTTGATTATCGATTCTCTGTCTCCACAGCCAGTCACAGTACTAGTCAGCTTTCTCAGAAGCTTAAGACCACCTACAAGGCTTCTACCAGCAAGGTATGCAAGGCACTGGCTCTGGAGCCAGTCATGTGGTGCTTGCGGTGTGCAGATGTGTACTTTAACTTGCATATTTTCCAGTTAGAAATGTGTAATAGGAAAATGTCTGGTTTCTAGAAACAACCATTGCCAAATGGTTACAGTATGTAGATGCTTAAATACTAACTTAGATTCAAACTCCAGTGAGATCTATGTATTGTGTATTAGCAATTTTTTATTATTAGAAGAACAACATTTTTGTACTGCTGATTGGCTTGATAAAAAAGTATATGGATTCAGAGAGATAGATAATTGATAAATATATAGGGGGAAAGTTCTATCTGGCTAAAATTAATTTTCATTATTATTTTTCTATTTTCTAAGTACTAGAAGGAAGTGAGGGCTTACTTGTAAGGCGTGTAGGGTGTTCAAGGAGTTTTCCTTTACAATGCTTAGGACTGACTTGAAGTGGCAAGGAGTTAACTGTTTGGAAATCTATTGTATAATAGTATTTTGATGTAATATTGTACATATCAAATTTGGAGTATTTTGAATATATAAAAGATAAATCAATTACCTAACTTTGGCGAATGTATACTCCTCTGGTTAAATGTGAGAGGAGAAATTGAAATGTGTGCCGTGATTACATGAATACTCCCAGCCTTTCACTTTTACAATTCATCGTCTTGGACTGACAGTCATTTATTCGGCAGGACTACTGAGGAAAACTTCAGTTAAGGGGACAAGTCTAGCCTTTCTGCCTGCTCTCCTTATTTAGAAATTCTTGGTAATTTTTATTTAGGAGAGAACATGAGTATTGTTGACATTTTGCTATTGTGTGCTTTGATAACATCTGGAATGTAAATTGTTTCATTGGATTTTTGTTTGTTGTAATGTCTAATTCATCTTACTTTTGAAATTTGTAATTCAGTTTTTCTTCAAAATGAAGTGCAAAATTATGTTCTTCATTTTTTGTTACATTATTTTGAATTAAATTATTTGAATTAAATTAGATTATTCTGATGTTTACAATTCTGTGTATACAATGTGTGGTCTTATGATTTCTGGTTGTTTCTGAAGTAGAGGAGGACATGCTTATATATAGCAGTCTTTTACCATGATCAATAAAAAACAAAGTTTGGACAAAGGTAAGGGCATGCACAATAGTATTTTGCTTTAAAATATATTAGAGTTCTACAATATTTAATGGCAGGCATTTTAGGATTAGAATATGTCAGAAGCATATTCCTATGAACTTTACAGCTGTATGTACTCATCTTAAAAATAATGAAACGCAAGACATCTAAATGGAAGAGATAATTTGGTAACGCTATATTCTGATTTGTACCACAGCATGGCTTCTTGGTATTAGAGCTAAGCACGAATGCCACAAGAACATGCTACAGTCTAGATTCAGTACTTGCCCTCCTTGTGACTCAGAGCCATGAAAGGCAAGTAGCATGTTGGTGAGACAGTGGGAGCGCAGAAGTGTATGAAGTCAACCCACAGAGGTTCCCCTTGCCTGGGCAGCTCATAACTGTTTGCTAATGCTTATGGGGTGGGATGGGGGAGACACTCTACTCTGAAAACTACTTTAAAGAAACCTGTGGAAATGTTTGCAGATATTCTTTAGAGGGTATTTTTTGTAGTGGAAAAGGCCCTTTTTGATTTGTTTTTAAAGTGCTGTAGGCTGTGTTCTAGTTAAAAATTTAGGATGACAGGAAACCATCCTACCATTGTTACTCTGCTGCTGTTCTGTCCAAATGTTCCTTCTAAGTAATTTAGTTGTGTCTTTGGCTCTCTTTGTTATCTTGACCAAGTCAGTGTTTGTTTGCTTGTCTGTCTGTCTGTTTTTTTATTAAGACAGGGTCTCTCTATGTAGTCCTGACTGGCCTGGAACTCCCTATGTGAATGAGGCTGTCCTAGAACTGAGTCTCCTACCTATGCCTCATGACTGTTAGGATTAAAGGTGTGCTCCACCCTGCCCGGGCTTGAGTCAGTGTCTTTGTTTTGTAAAGTATACTGAGCATGTGGAAGTAGCATGGGAGATGGGATGCTGCCACGGCATTTATGAGCACCGAGTGTCCTGTGTCTCATGTACAAGGTTGTATTTCCATGGTAATGCACTTCCATTCTACCCTGTGAGTGGGGTAGCTAAGCGGTGTGACTCAGTAGTTCTTATTCTAGCATTCTTTATATTAGAAATGTTGATATTTACCATAACTTACGATGGTAGTAAGTTTTATGTGGTCTGTGACTTCTCTCCCCTAAAATGTACTACTGTTGGGCATCTCAGTGGTGTTTTCTGTAAACAGGAGCTCTTATGCATTGTAGAGGGATGCTTTTTTTGATTGTAGGAGGGAGGCTAGCTTTCAGAAAGGTAAGCTGACAGTGGTGGGTTTGAGATTTGAGCAAGTCCTTTTCTGTTTTCTGTAAAGTTTAAACCAAGTAAATAGAATTGATTTATATTACTTGTAAAATGTCAGTCTCTTGAGCTTTCTATTTTTGTCTTTACTGTGTTGGGGATAATCTGAAAGCACATTCCTAATTGATGTAATAGATTGTATCTTCATATATTTATGTAAGAGTAAATTTATATACATGTCCTGGGCTCTGCAGAATTGTTAAAAAGCAAGCTGTATGAATTCATTAAATTCTGATTTTTTTGCTTGATTTAATAGATTCATTATTCTTTATATTTTTTTCTGTTTTACTTTAACAGTTGAAACTTTATCATTTATCTGAGAACAGCTTCACTACTACAAAGTTTAAAGAATATTTTGCATTTAGTATCTTCCTCACTTTATATTCTTCATTATGAGGGAAATGAGAGTTGTTCATTATGTGTCATTAAATGGGACAGTATCTAATTGTGTGTTCCTTGTCTGTATCACCTCATGTCTGTTTCCATTAGACCAAGAGCTTCTAAAAGGTCTTTGTATCTCTCAGCTGTCTTCATCTAATGCAGCACGTGGCTTCAAGCAAGTGCTCAATAAACAATCTTTAACAAACCTCCTCATCTGTTACAAGTGTGGTCTTTTGATTCCTCTTACATCATGGGCTTTTTTTGTTTTGAAATGTGGTTGGTGTAAAATGATCACATTCAGAAAAAGATGAACGTTCTTTTGTGAGCACCCTTCTTTAGTGTTATTAGGTTGGGGTACTTTTTTTCTTCTTCAACTTTTCCATGTCTGTTTATATCTCTGTCTGTCTATCAGTCTGGTCTTTGTCTCTTTCTGTCTCCCTCTCCCTCTTTGACTATCTCTCTTAGTTTCTTTTTTTTTTTCTTTTCTTTTTTTTTTTTTTTTTTAGGAGCTGGGGACCGAACCCAGGGCCTTGAGCTTGCTAGGCAAGCGCTCTACCACTGAGCTAAATCCCCAACCCCCTCTCTTAGTTTCTATGATTCTGTCTCCCTGACTGTCTTTCTCTCTCTTTCTGTCTCCCTGTCTCTTTTTCTTTGTATATGTTCTAAAGATGGGGAATTTTGTTTGGTGATTGAGATTTGGGGATGAATGTCTTAACAAGGCCCATCTGTGCCTTTCTTATCCAGTTAGACATTAGCTACCCGCCTGACTTCCGTCCACTAGTGGAGTGGGGAAATGTTTCTGAAGCCTCTGATAGCAAGCTGAGCGAGACCAGTCTTACCGTTTGAAGCATCTCAGTTTTGTTCATGCTTGTATTATATTCTGGTGGTGTTTACCATAGTCTATTAAGTGACTAACATATTTTTTAAAGACGTCTTTTTGATGTTTGCATTTTTTAACTTAGAAATTTAATTTAGTAAGTGTTTAAAAGTGCTTCTTTTCTCCTCAATTTAGATTGTCTCCAGCTTTAAGACTACCACATCCAGGGCCATCTGCCAGCTTGTGAAGGAGTATATTGGCCACAGGGACGGCATCTGGGACGTCAGTGTTGCAAGGACACAGCCTATTGTTCTTGGGACAGCGTCTGCCGGTGAGCCAGACACTGTTGCAGCTGGCTCATTAAGATAGGACTTTGATTGATAACTGATAGATGTGACTTTGAGTTGGCAGCAGCAGAGCAGTTCCTGGACAAAACAGTGTGCTGGAAGAGTTATCCAAGCTCGAGCTTTTGGATCCACTTGTGGCAGGGTGGAGTTCTAGGCCAGCATGGGCTGCAACGTAAAAACCTTGTCACACTGTCTCAGACAAAACGATGAGCTAAAGGGGAAAGAAGGAAAAAGGAAAGGAGAAGCTTTCGTTTTGACTTAGGAATGCCCGGTTTTCCTGAGACCTGTAGTCTTCTTGGTAGCAGTCTTATGGTGGATGTCACGGCCAAAGCTGGACTCTTGTTTTTGAGGAAGCGGATACGTGGCTTTAGCTAAGTGTGTTATGTATTAGGTGAGGGTATCAATATTTACATGGTAGGAGCAACATGGGGGCGATAGGCTTTAAACATTACATTTTATTTTTTGATTGGTTTGTTCTTGTTCAAGCCAGAGGTCCTTCTGATTTGGGGACAGATTTGTCATTTTTCTTCCACCAATAAAAGTGTTATGCTAACAACTGAAAACTGCGTATTCTCTATCCAACTTTGTTGTCAGAGGAGTTTGCTCTTCAGGAGTGACAGGTCTCACCCCCGCTCCATAGTTTGTGAAAACTCAGACTAGTTAACATGCTACCTTTTCAGGTAAAAATTACCAAATTAAAAATGAGGGTTGGCCGTTGAAAATGACTTTCTTAGCTTGTGAGAAGTTACTTTCTCACTAGATTCTGACTTTTAAAAGTAAAATAACACATGAAACCTAGTTAGAGTGTTTGAGAGTTTCTTTTCCTGTTTGAAATTGTTCTCATCCTTTAAACATCTTCCATGGTTTGAAAGTATTAGTTAAAAGAAGAGGGCATGACTTTTCTAATATTTCTGAAATTTCATTTAGATAATTGGCAACTCTTCTCAGAATTTTCTCCCCCCCCCCCCCCTTAGTACCTATGAGAGGACAAAGTACAGAGGAACAGCTGTTATTTCACATGATTGAACTGAATTTGGAGACAACTGATTTCGAGAATGATAAGATGTTCTGGAAAGCTCTAATACTTGGATAAAATAATGTAACTGTGGTATAAATGGCTTCTGTGTGCCAGTTGCACACATGATAGCCTTGGTGTAATGGTCTAGTTATGAGACCAAGTCCTTTTGTCCATTTCCAGTTCTGTGGCTTCAGACAAGCCACAGCCTCATGCCTCGCTGATGTTGGAAACTTTTCTTAGGTCACTTGAATTGTACAGAGTAGTAGAATCAGAGTTGCAGGAACTATTTGAGGGATGGAGAGATGACTCAGTGGTTCAGAGCACTGGCTGTTCTTCCAGAGATCTAGGTTCAACTTTCGATTCTCAGCACCCACTCAGAAGCTCACACTGTCCAGTCCCAATGGACCCAGTACCCTCTTCTGTCCTTTAAGGGTACTGCATACAAAGGTACACATGCAGGCAAAATGCCCATCCACATAAAATAAAAATAAAAATAACTGTTAGGGGTGATGTGACTTGCCATTTTAGAGTATTACTGTGTTTATAAAGGGTCTATAAAATTAGTGATGGCTAAACTATGACTCTTCATTTTGTAGATCACACGGCTTTGTTGTGGAGCATAGAGACTGGCAAATGTCTTGTCAAATATGCCGGCCATGTGGGCTCAGGTAAGCATTAACCTCAATGAACACAATAATCAGAACTTGTATTTCACCTGGTTCCTCTTTTTAAAAATTTTCACAGTACTAACAGTATTAGTAGAAAGTTTTACACTTGATACAAATTTTAATATTTTGGTGGTCGGGGTACAGTGTAATGTAGTCAGAGACTAGAATAAACTGGTTTTTACTTTGTATGAGTAATAAAGGGAAAAAGCTTAATGTTTGAGTGCTGCTACATATTAGTCTACATTGTATAACTTTATAATTATTTACTGTAAACCATGTATTAGAGATTAATCTGTAATGCTTTGGTCAAGCTCCCACTGTTTGTGTATTTGACGCTGTAGTTTATAATATTTTATAGTAGCGCTCTTCTGCCTTCAGTTATACCTAGGTATTAGCAGTGTTCTGACCAAATTTTATTTTTGTACTTTTCTCCTAAATGTACGTAAATTTCTTCCACCTAAAATGTCTTTATCTAGTCTTTGTGCAAGGCTGCCAACCTATGCACCCCCTTCCACTGTTCCTTAGCTTTGATAGATAGTCTCGATATTGGGCACTCAGGTCCATGAACCTGTGTGTGTGTGTGTGTGTGTGTGTGTGTGTGTGTGTGTGTGTGTGTGTGAGTATGTGAGAATTCTTCTCCACTGTGCTTTTGAAGATTGCACTAATTCATAGAAGTCAACAAGACAAAGGCTAGAACATAATATGAATTTAGCAATGAGACCGTCTCTAGGGAAGGAACTTGGTGCTTCCCAGCTACATGGGTGCTGGAAGCTGACTCTGGGTTCTCTGCGAGAACAGCAGGATCCCTTACCACTTAGCCAGGTTTTCTCCGTTTCCTCACAGAAACTTTGTGCTAAGTCTCAGCCAAAGAGGGAGTTTAAAGATCTCACTTTTGAAGGACTCTTTTGGGATATATACAATCCCCACTCCAGTCCTGAGCGTTTTTTATTTGTAGATTAAGTTATGTGTATGGAGTGGAAGCCTTTTGTTTTTGGAGAAGGTCAGCTTCAGCTGGACTCCAGCATGTCTGTTAAAACATGACAGCTCTGTCAGTGGAGAAAAGGTTAGAGTTTGGTAGCCAAAGAGAGGGATACAAGTGTCTTTCTTGAGAATATCTCTGCTCCCATTGGAGTTCAGCCTAGGTTCACATTTATAGACTCAACATCACCTTTTAGCTTGTGCAAAGCCACACCCATGAATGAATCCTAATTTAATCCAGCACCTTCCTGACCATCTTGGTGGTGTGCTCTATGGAGAGGGCTCTAACTGGTAGACCCCAATTCTTCTTTTTCTTTAGCTGTTCTTGCTGCTACTTGTCTCTTTTGTTTTTTTCTTTTTCTTTCTTCCTAGTCTTTTCTTTCTTAGTTTATAAATACAGTGCCTAAAGTATATTTTTAATTACTAGGGACTCAAAACTATGATAAAAGTTTGTAGGGGTTGGGGATTTAGTTCAGTGGTAAGGCCCTGGGTTCTGTCCCCAGCTCCGAAAAAAGAAAAAAAAGTTTGTAAAACATGTGTTACCTTCTCCATGTCTTTAAAAAATATATTTATTTTCATTTTATGTGTATTGTTTTTGTCTGAAAATATATGCACCATATGTGTGCCTGGTGCGAAGGAGGTCAGAAGAGGGTATTGAATCTCTTGGAATGCAAGTTACAGCAGCTTGCAAGCAGCTACATGGATGCTGGGAGCTGAACCTGGGTTTTCTTATATTTTTGGTTGTGAGCCTAGCCTTTAATGGCTCAGCCATCTCTTCAGTCCAAACCTGGGTTTTCTATAAGAATAGCAGGAGCTCTTAATCCCCCACTCTCAATTTACTTTTAAAATAAATTTGCTTATTTGTAGCATTATAGCTTACATTTAATACTTATGACAACATTTTTACCAGCTCTACTACATTATTTATATTCCAGTATTGAAAACACATAGAATTCTCTCTCTCTTTAATGTAGTTTCTTAGTATACCATCATTTTAAAGGCATAGCTAATATAATTGTACTGACATAATTTTTTGAGGTTTGGTAGAATTTTTTCAATTCTGCCTAAGGGATAAGCATTTTCTTTGTGAAGCAGAGTCATGAAGGTTGCTTCTTCTTGGCTTCCTGGTTAGACTAATCCTGGTTTCAGTCTATTCTAAAGCCTGGGGTTTGCTTTAGCAAAGTCCTGACTAGGGAGATGGGCCTAGAATCTTTTAGTACCTGACCATTGAGTTGGGTGCATGCATGTTAGCTTGCTGACCAGCCACTAAAATAGTCCAGCCGAATACAAAGAAGGACGGCAGAAGGCTGCTGGGGCTCTGGGGGTCTGTTTGTTGGCTTTATCCTTTCTTATTAAGAAAATGAAAACTTCCTCAGGAAACATTGCTAAAACTTAACCTTTGAGTGTCTTGAAGGTGGGTAAGAAAATGAGAGGACAGAATGGAATCCCCATTCATACTTGAGTCTGGTTGAAATTCTTTCCTGTGGAGTAGATAAGGTTTCTGTAAGCTGGGGAAGATTCAGGGTGAGGCCAGTGGGCAGTGACTGTACACTACAGTTTGCTTTTGCTTCTTGTCAGATAACCTCGTTTTCTTTGTTCATCCTGATTTATTTTAACTCTAAATTACTTAATCTGTGTATAAAAGTAGATTAGTAATATTCTTTCTTGTATATTCTGTAATTTTGCAAGTTAATTGATATTTTAGTCTTTTTATTATACCTCTATTCTTAACTCATAGTTTAATCAGATCAGAGGATCTAATGAACTATCATAATTTTTTAAGTTTATAATTAACTTTGTAATATATAAAATAGTTAATAAATATTAGCATCATGTTTTTGTTATGTTAAACCTGTTTTTGTAATATTTTTATTTTGCAGTAAATTCTATAAAATTCCATCCCTCAGAGCAGTTGGCGCTTACTGGTATGTTGGCTTTTCTTCTTTCTTGAATGAAATTATTAATAATCTTAAAACAACTATAATTTTAATTTTGTTAGTGCTAGCAAAGTTATCCATGGTACTTAGGAAAGTTAGATATTTTATGAATTACTTTATTCCTCTAGGTTGTTTATCTAAGCTTTAGTAGCTTATATGCATCCCATTTTGTGCTGGCTCTAGCAGTGCTGGCACACTCCTTTAATCTCAGGACTCGGAAGGCAGAGGCAGGTAGATCTCTGAGTTTGAGGTCAGCCTGGTCTACAGAGTGAGTTCCAGGACAGCCAGGGCTACACAGAGAAATCCTGTCACAAAAAACAACCAAACCGACCAGTTAAACAATTAAAAACATAGCTTCATTTACTGTCTTTGGAAGGTAGCCTTTTTTACTGAAGATTATTTCTATAAAATTGTCAGCTGTGGGGTCATATTTTGGGATACAGATGATAAACTTGGAGAGTATGTGTTGGCTTTGATGGGCCAGAGGTTGGTATATTTCTGAAAAAGACCGTATCTACCTGTCTCTGCTCTGTCCTGCTTTTGTAGCACAAAAGTATATATCCGCAGCAGGTGAAGGGACCTGACTGTTCATTTATAAAACTGGGACGTGCCTGTGCTTTTCCCATGGGCCATATTCTGCTGACTTGTAGTGTCTGCAAGCTGAGGTGACAGGGTGGGTACTTTGTGTAGGTGGATGTATTAAAGATGGAGTCCAACATGAGTTCTTCATGTGTGGTGTACAGTGATTACTCATTTTGGTCAGACAGTCACATGTGGGAGGATGTAGTGGGAAGATTCTCTAACCATTTTTCCAGTCCTAGGTGGTCACAGCCAAGATTTATTTACTTTAATACAGATCTGAGGAGTGAAAGTGAGTAAGACCCTGAAGGTTTATTATGTGATTGGTAGAGAGAGAGGACAGCAAACCAGTGGGCATTTGGATGTGTTTGGATATCAAACAAAGGCTTAGAAAGGAGAGGTGAAACCAAGTGATATCTAAAAAAGGAACTAATAGGAACTTTGAGACAGCTAAAGGAGAAAAGAAAATTAGACTGCAATTCTTACATAGTGTTGACTGAAGAGACATTGGCAAGTCAGGACGCTCATTCAGCCATTACACATGCTCTTTCAGCACATGGTAACTTCTTTAGGTAAGTTGTGCAGCAGTGAAGGGAGTGGTGAGGGGTGAGAGTAACCACTCTGAAGAGGGAGGGTCTTCAGTGTCCTGTGTGGTTGTCCTTTGTCTTTCATTCCTAGTCAAAGCATTTCCTTGCAAACTCCTGCTTCAGGAATAGGAGAGCACACAAACGTGAATGAATGGTGCTTATTGTACAGTCCTAGTAGTAATGAATGGATGAAGGTATCATTCCCTGTCCCGGAAACATGTCGGACTCCATAGTGTAATGCAATGGGACATTTACTACATAGATTAAAATATCTATATATCTATAATCCTCAAAAATTCTCTCAAATGAAAGGGGATTATTTTCTTTAGTATTAGGAATAATAATCCTAATTTAATACATGTATTCTATTAATAGCCTTGTACAGAAATCACTGTTTAAGTAAAGTATGTTTGTTTCACCAAATGATCAGAGAGTTAGAAATGCATGGTTGGTGTTTGGCCACAAGTGTAAGAAGCGCATACTTTATGCATGGTGTGCCCTGTGCATAATCTTCCCCATTTGTCTCTTTAGCTTCTGGAGATCAGACTGCTCATATTTGGAGATACGTGGTACAGCTTCCGACACCTCAGCCTGTTGCTGACACTAGTGTAAGCATGCTTACTTACTCTTGACAGTTTTCTGTTGGTCTATTCATGTAGGACTGGATGTTTTCAAATTTTAGAATAAGCTGATCGTATCTGGTGTGGTTGTATGTGGCTTAACTGACCTATGTTTTAAAAGATGAGTGTAGCTGTGAACTGTGAATTTAATCAGCCACCTTAGTAGACAGATGGGGTGAAGGAAACAGAACATTGGGTGAGAAGGAAGAAGGCTGTCAGAGTGCTGGGCTCTCTAGACATGAGGAAATGGAACGGCCTGGCTATAGCTCCTTCCTTTGGACAGAGGAACAAGGATCGGAAAGTGATTTAGTGATAAGAGATAGTCACTCCCATTTCATAGTCCTGGGGCTGGCTCATCCTCATTTTGAAAGAGCTGGCTTCTTGGTTTTCATCCTCCCTGCCTTTCTGTTTTATTTTCCTCTTTCTCTCCTCCCTTTTTCTTTTTAAGAGACATGGTTTCATTGTAGCCCAACCCAAGCTGACCTTGACTTTGCATTCTTCCCCAGCCTCCTTAGAGCTGGGATTATAAGCCTGTGCCAGTCTATCTGGCCTCTCTCTGGTTTGGGGAGGAGGTAGGAAGCCACAGCAGGGGTGGGTGTGGCTGCCCAGCTAGCTGTCACTGGTAAAGACGCTACCTCAGTGGATCTGAAAGGTAAGGAATGGAGCCTAAGAGCATTGATGTTGAGACTTAACTCTAATGGATTTTGCTTTGCTGGACTTGGGGTTTGTTTGGAACCCACTGTCCTCCCATTCTTTTCTTTAGCTCTCTTTTGAAATAGAATTACCTGTCCTGAACTTCTTCGATGTTATATTTTATATAAATATGACTTGTTTGTTTTCTGTGGTCTGTAGCTAGATTTGAATTTCCCTGGGTGTGAAGTATACCTTGATTCTCATGCAGACTTCCCAGTCTGAATGGTATTTTGTTAGGAATGTACATTTGACTTCAGTATTAATGCTCGAATGAGTTGATGTTTTGGGATAGAATAAATATATTTTTCAGTGTAAAAAAGCTCTATAATTTGGAGGCACAGGGTTAGAATGTTATGGATGGTGTCTTAGGGTTTCTATTGCTATGAAGTGATACCATGACCAAGGCAACTTTTATAAAGGCAAACACTTAACTGGGGCTGGCTCACAGGTTCAGCAGAGGTTTTAGTCCACTGCCAACATCTCAGAATGCATGGTGGCAGCATGCAGGTGGACATGATGCTGGGGAAGGAGCTGAGAATTCTACATCTTGATCCACAGGCAGCAGGAAGTGAACTGGCTTCAGCCTCTAAGACCTCACAGCCCACCTCCACAGTGACACACTTCCTCCAACAAGGCCACATCCTAATAGTGCCCTCCTTGTAGGCCAAGCATTCATACACATGAGTCTATGGGCTTACCATTCGTATTCAAACCACAATTGGGTGTTTGTGTCACCCCAAAATTTGTATGCTAATGTGGCTATAATTGGAGGCAATATCTTTAAGAAAGTAGTTCAGGTTAATGAGACCATAGAATGGGGTCTTGGTCTGATGACATTAGTGCTCTTAAGACATCAGAGACTCTGCTTTCTTACTTCCCCATTCTGTGAAAGGCAGCTGTTTGCTCAACAGGAAAGACCTTTCATCAGAAAGCAAGGTCTGCTCTCCAAAATTAACCTTTGCCATTTCACCTTCTACAACCTGAGGATTCAGTTTTTTTTTTTTTTTTTTTTTTTTTTGAGCCTTTTTTATGTGGTCTCCAGTGGAACAGGTGCTTAATACTACACATGGCCCAAACCATATACATGGTCTTAACTCTCAAATCCTCCCCTCTGTGTGTTGCTTGTCTGAGGAGCTGAGGAGTTAACTCCATTCGAGGTCTGTCTGCCTGCCTGCCTGTCTGTCTTTTTATGTTTTTGTTCTCTAGGTGAAAGCCTATTGTGCTCACTATTGTAGGTCAGGAATCCAGCAGTTAACACACCTATCATGAAGTTTGGAATTCTCTATGACACACTCTTTTTATCTCCCTGCTCTGTTTCTAGCTACTTCATGAAATCTTAAGGGTTTAGTTGTTCAGTCTTTTCTGTGCATTGGGAAACAGTTATATAGCATCCAAAAGAGATACCCATTGAGTTTTCCTATGGGTCACCATTGGACATAGTTACCTAGGAAGTATAAGACAGAGACAAGACCATGTGTCAGATTCAATATTCTTTGTTGAAGCCGTGTTGGGATCCTAGCCAAAGAGATCCTTGTCCACAGAGCTGTCCAGATCTGTGCAGCAGTACAGGCACAGGGTGTAAGAGTTCTCAGGTGCAGGTGTGGGAGCTGAGGAGCCCCATGACAAAGACCGGGGGGGGTAGATGGGGGGAGGCTTCTGAACAGTGCGATCAACAGCAGAGCTGGAAGGCATCCAGAAACAGCTCAGAGCCCTAGGGTTGCTGCAGCAGAAGTTCCCATCAGGCATTTCCAGTGATTGTAGCAGCCCTTCCTGTCTTGATATGTTTATATGCTGGGAGTCATTATTCTCTTGACCTGCACAACCTGGGAATGAAGTGCTCATCGCATGCAGAAGGGAGCTGGTTTTGCAGACCTTTAACCTTTTCACAGTTTTTAGGCTGTCCATATTAGCCAGTTAAATCTAATCTAGTGGCATCCCACTGTGGCTCCCTTTCATAATTTGTCAGGAGTTGTCTTTCTAGAATAATGGATATGCTGATACATACATAAGTGGCTCCTTTTTGCTTCTGAGATGGAGTTCTTTCTTTGCCTTTCTGTTGTTTGCTTTTAAAACAGCTTCAGTGTTTAACTCTGGGTGGCCTTGAACTTAGGGTAACCCTGCCTCAGCCTCCAAAGTGCAGGGATTATAGGCAGGAGTTATTGCATTCTTGGACTAGAGGTCTACTCTGGTTTCCCTTTGTAAACCTTTCTGGGGTTAGTCTGTACTCCTTCTGCACTCTAACCCATACTGAACGTGGCTACGCTTAAAGCCATATAGCTATCACCTTCTTTCCTTTCCTGGGCTCTACCTGTTTTCCCCAAGCTCTCCTTCCTTCTCCTGCCACTCATGTGTGGCTTCCGTGAAGAGTTACACTAGTCTTAGCAGATGTTAGCACAGTCTGGTAATTAATTCCTTGTCACTAGAGTTCTGCTTCCTCTTGTTGATGATGTTCTGCAGTGCTTCCCTGTGTCCTTAGAACAGTTCTTATAACACCAGCACATGTTTGTCCCAGAGCTATTAGCTCACTGACTTCCCTACCCACACCATCATCTTCAGCAGTGCCTGTGAAAATTCACTTTTCCCCCCTGAGTCCCACTCTGTCTGGTTTAGTGTCCCCCAACTGCTGACATCAGTGTTGCCTTCATGGCTGCTCCTCCAGCAGACACTGAAGCTGCTTTTGGAGACTCTAACACACCCTTTCCTCCTGTTCTTCCTTCCCTTAAATCTTATTGGGTGGCTCTCTGGTGTTCTACCCACTGCTGTAACTGTGGTTGCTTTCTTATACTAGTCCTAGTTGGTCTCATTCGGCATCTATGGCTTTAAGCACCAGCTATTGCTGTGGGTCTCAAAATTTGTATACTGACTTTCCTTTCAACTCCAGACTTCAGGTAACTAATCCCTACTTGGTTTGGATGTCCTGTATTTGCTACTGGGTTCTGGATGTTCCCCAACTGCTGCTTTTTTTCCTGTTGCTCATTTCAGCTGTGCTATCACCAGTCTACTCAGGAGTTTGGACCATAGACCTTTAAATTGTCTTCAAAGTGTACGTGTGCACTCATGCGTGTGTGTACGTGTGTGTTTTCCATGTGGATATCACCTTCATTACTATACCCACATCGAGACTTCTCTTTCCTCTAGTTATATTTTCCCTGGTTCTTCCCATAGCTGGTAACTTTAGCATCAAATTAATGTTCCCACAGTCTGTAGACTAGAAGTCTAAGAGCAAGGTAGCAGAAGGATTGGTTTATTCTAAGGCCTCTGTCCTTGCCTCGCAGGTGGTCACCTTGTCACTGTGCCTTGCATGACCTTTCCTTGTGTCTCTATTGTAATGTTGAGTGCAGTACATCAGTCATGGTAGACTAGATCCTACACTCAGCCTAATTTTAATCGCCTCTTAAGGACCTTTTTTCTATTAGGGTCACATTCTGAGGTCTTGAAGATGGGACTTAGGCATATGAGTGTGTGGGTGGCACAGTTTAGTGCACAGCAGCCTCCTCTCGTTTTCCTGTGTTTAACTCAGGTGACATGTCTCTGCTCAGAGTGATGATTTTCTACCACGTACAGAGTAGAGCAGAGTCCTTTCCATGGCTCACCAGGTTTTCCATATCACCTGCTACGTTGCTTCTCACCCTGTCTCTGTGTCCCTGCACATACTAGCAAGCCTAGTTATGTAGCAGAGAAAAGTCTTTATACTAGTTTTCTCCCTGGAAGGATATTCCTTCACTGTCTATATATCTTTCTCCTTTGTTCTCCAGAATTGGACTCAGTTGTTGTTAGTCTCTCTTCAGTAATTTTGTGTAAGACAGCAGTCCTTCAGCTGCCTATGTCTTCCGCTCCCTTTCTTATTTTCTTCAACATATTCACTCCCACCTGATTGTGCATGCAGTGCATTCCGTACCACGTGAGTCCAGAAGACATGGACGACATACTTCCTTGTGTATTTTGTTCAGGAGATATATGCTCAGACTAGTATGTATACACACATGACATTCATTTTTTTATTAAAATTTTTTTTTTTATTGTATGTATGTGAGTACACTATAACTGTCTTTAGACACACCAGAAAAGGGCATCAGATCCCATTGCAGATGGTTGTAAACCACCATGTGGTTGCTGGGAATTGAACTTAGGACCTTGGCAAGAGCAATCACTGAGCCGTCTCTCCAGCCCATGAAGTTCATTCTTATATTAGCCACTGTTTGTATGCTTTGTGGGTGTGTGTTGTACCTCTCTCCTCTAAGGACAGGAACTTTGCCAATTGTATTTATGCCAGCATTTTTATCATTTAGAGTAAACATCATCTTAGGTATGATGGATGTCCTCTGTCTTCTCTGCTGTATAAACAGCATGACAGTTTAATCAATATTTATTGAACGAATAAACATTTTCTTGAAGAGATGGACTATAGACTGGCTGTTACATTTTTGTGTTATCTGGTTTTTAACAAAAGATTTAATTGATACAGGAAAATTAAGTGATCTCTCATTAAAACAATGGAATTATAAGTTATTATAACTTAGAAGTCTTTTAAGTATTTTAAACAGGCTCCTAAGAATCAAAATGCATTTTGTATTATGACATATTGACTTTTAATGTATTTTTTAAATTTCTTACTGGGTTTTTTATTAAGTGGTAAAAATGGAAAATGTTAAAAATTGCTTATTTGCTGTTTTATTGATTAGTGAAAATGAACTTTAATTCTTTTGGTGCCATAGTGGCTTTAGCATTTTTCAGGATATTATAGCTCTGACTTTTATAGCTATGACTTAACATTGAGAAAACGTTCCTTAAGCACCAGTTACATGTCAGATGCTATGCTTACATTGACCCTAATGGTGACTAAATCTAGAAAGGTAATATGGTGTAGCCTTTTCAGAAAAAAACTAAAGATTCCTACAAAGTCTTTATTTCTGATTTTTACCCTTAGCAACAGATTTCTGGTGAAGATGAAATAGAGTGCTCTGATAAAGATGAGCCTGACCTTGATGGAGACGTGTCCAGTGACTGCCCTACTGTCCGCGTCCCACTGACATCTCTCAAAAGCCATCAGGGCGTGGTTATTGCTGCTGACTGGCTGGTTGGTGGGAAACAAGTGGTGACAGCCTCATGGGACAGAACCGCCAACCTGTATGATGTGGAGACATCTGAACTTGTTCATTCTCTGACAGGTATCTTGCAGTAAACATCTGAAATTCTTCCTGGTTGGGCTGTTTTTATGTCGAACTTATAAATTACTTCCAGGCCAGGACTCTCTTAGTTTTAATGCTCTTGACTCTTTGGTTGTTGTCATCCTGGAGACCCTTTCTGATTGATTAATAGAACTCTTTGTAGCTAATTGTATCTTACCTTCAGGAGGTTAACTGTAGCATGTGGTATTTTAACATTTGAAATATGGTCATATTGGTATTCTGTTTCTCTTTGACACCCTCAACCCCACCCCACCCCACCCCACCCCACCCCACCCCACCCCCTGGCACCTCTTAAATAAACTTAAACAACAGGCAGGAGTCTATTACCTCAGTGTTTCCTCGTCAGCCGTTCTGTGTCTGTGGCGGCTGCCCCTCAGCTCTGGGTGTCTCCTTGGTCGAAGTGAAGGTACAGCTTGGGCAGGGTCTCTGGGACTTGGAGTTCTTCCATGCTCACTGGTTCCTGAGAAAACCCATTCAGTTTCTTGTACCCAAATGTGGTGCTTGGTATTCTGTTTCTCTTTGATAAGCTTCCCACCCCTTTTAAGTAAACTTAAATAACAGGAGACTATTAACTCAATGTTTCCTTGTCAGCCTTTTTATGCCTGTGGTGGCTGCTCCTCAGCTGTGGGTGTCTCCTTGTAGTGGTCAGTTAGGGTCTCGTCTGAGCATCCAGGAGTCTGAGGAAAGGCCCCTTCCCATATGCAGGGTGCTGGCTTGTAGGCCAGCAGGACATGCCTCGGTTGCCCTGGATTCTCTAGTTTCTGGGTGGACTTTGGTCTTTTCAGTGGTTTAGATCAGGCCTTTCTTTTGATTAACAGAGAGTTGACTGATTTAGGGACCTTAGTTACATATGTGATATTTCCTTTGGTCTAGTGTATATTCTGTTTATAGACAGATATATTTACAGGTTTTGCCCGAATGCAAGACAGGGTGTTCCAATGGCCTATAAAATGGCACCATTAGCAGTTATTCTTGTTGCAGCCGGCCTGTTAATTTGTCTGAGCTTCTAGCTGTTACGACTAGAAATTGAGCTATGATTTATCTAGTTCCCTACTCTTTTATGTAGATAGCGAAGAGACTTGAGGCATCTGAAGAGATAGCCTTCCACACCACTTACGTAACTCCTCAAGGTTTACTTTTCCATCCGATATTAGTGGTGCCTGTAAAGATGGTAGACATTTTTGATTCTTATGTTTTTAAAAAGCTTCACTGTCATTGTGTGTCTGCAGGTGGATGACCTTGTATCTTGTTGTATTTGGTTGTAGGGCATGACCAGGAGTTAACACATTGTTGCACTCACCCCACCCAGCGGCTCGTGGTGACCTCCTCCCGTGACACAACTTTCCGTCTCTGGGATTTCAGGGACCCTTCCATCCACTCTGTGAATGTTTTCCAAGGACACACGGAGTGAGTTACAGTTCTTTAGAGATCTTAACTATCTGTGAAGAAAGTTTTGTAGGTTGCCATTGAAACTTTAATCTTAATTTCTACTGTTTGAAATTTATCTCCTTTTCACAATGATCACTCTGTCTCTAAACATTTTGGTATGTGGTTCCAAAGACATAGAAGAAGACTATAAAAGAAGGCTCTGGTGGTCTTTCAAGAAATTGAATGGGATTGAATCTGGCAGGGGCTGGGAGTGGGTGGCTCAGTGAGGGAAAAATCAACAAGTACTCCAGGCATGGTTAGTGGGAGCAAACTCCTTGTTATCTGTTAAGGGGCCCAATTTAAGCTCTTCACAGCTTACTCACAAATTATGGTAATTTGTCTTTACAATTAATTGATTGGCAAATTAGTTGATTTAGACTAGCAAATAGAGTATTGGGTGTGATAATGGCAGTGGCATACCCATGTGTCATTATACTTTATTCTCAGATGTTCCCCTTTCCTTACCTGGCTCCCTTACTTCTCCAGTTTGCCTCCTTATGCTTTCCTCTTACATACTCCAACACTCTCTTTCCCACCTCCGTTATGATCTACTTTCCAGCCCCTCTCATGGCTCCCAACACAGACATGGATACACTGAGTGAGAGGAGGTTTCTATACCTGTGTATACGCACACAAGCGTATGTGTCATCAGTCTAGTGTGTGTCCCTCTCGTTCCCGTCAAGGCTACCTTAACAGTCTTTCACAGACGTATATTCTTTGGTCTTTTCAATAAACAAGGAGACTGTTTATCAGCTCCTCGTGACACAGTTAAGGGCATGTCTGCCAGGTCCCTCTCTGGAAAGTTATTCTTCCAGTTTAGAGGTGCTAAAATGACACTTTTTGAGATATGTGGCTATCTTTTTCCCAGCAGCTTTTATCACATGAGTCTAACATTGATGATGAGTGCCAACTTAGTACCAGAGTGTTGTGCTGGGGTCAGGTTTCTCATTCTGCCATTCACTCCCAATGGCCAGCCCTCACCCTTTGAGAATAAACACAAATTTCTGGATATGCTTGTCATTTTGATAGTCATTGTCCTTCATTGTCATTTTAATTTAGGCTCTTGGTGCCATGAACCTTCTACTTGGCCGAGGTCCGTAGCCATTGCTGTCCTTTTCCTATGCTGAGATGATGCCCTAGGCTGGAAAATAGCACTGGTATCTCACGCAGGTGGTTCTGTTTACTTGTACTGGAGCAAGCAAAATCTATCAGAGATTTGAGTTGGGTCAAGAAGAGAGTTTTGTTTTCAGAGAGTAAGACAGCTTTACTTGGTAGGGTAGAGCAGATGGGGGTCACAGGGAAGGGACACTGGCTAGCTTGTCTTTAACCACGCTTCAAGGACTGAATAGAAGTTGTGGGGAGCTGGTGAAGGCTGGAGACTTGTGTCCAGATAAAGGTACAGACAGCCACGGTTCCGTAGTCCTTGGTGTGCCTGCCCAGATGCAGTCAGAAGTCCCAGGCTGGATCTGAGGTTGCCAGGTATCATCTTCATTCCAGAGAAAGTAAGCCGGAGAGGCCAGGGGGCAGCCTGGCTTCAGTGAGCTTTAATTCTAAGGGAGTGCTCTACATTACTCTCTTCTGCTGTCTTCAGCTTGCCACATGGTGCTGTTTACAGACTTAAAATTCACACTCGGGTTATTTAAAATATTTTTGTGTTTCATGCTTTGAGAGGAGAATATGTTTACATTATTGGTAACTGATGGAGATGCATGTTTCTGCTTTTAGGTCTTGCTATTACATGAAATAGAAGTTGTTTTAGCAACATGAGGAACATTACTGATTGTGACACCCCCTCCACCCCCCTTGTGAGGCAAGGTCTTACAATGTGGCTGTTGTTGTCCTGGAACTCACTGTATAGACTAGATTAACCTTGAACTCAGAGATCCTCCTGCACTGGTTAAAGGCATGTGCTACCACATCTGGCCTAAGGAGCATTCATTCATTCATTTTTTATAACCTTTTATCTATTTCTTGTGAGTTTTACATCATGCACCCCAATCCCACTTGTCTCCCCATTCCTTCATATTTGCCCTCTACCCTTGTAACACCCCCCCCAAAAAAAAGGACCCAAAACAAAACAGAAATGAGATCTTGTCATGAAAGCTGTAATGTGACCCACAGTATACCTTTTTGTCCACATACCTGTACACGGCAGTGAGTAATTGTTCTGCTTTGAGGCCTCTGGCTTCTGCTACACTATCAGTACTGGACCCTCACTAGGACCTGCTCTCAGATACCCTGTTGCCCTGTGTCATGGAAGTCCGGCAGCTTTGCATCTGCACACTGACTTCTTGACACTGTTCAGTTGTTTATAGATGAGGTAAGTGTTGTGGTGCTCAACTCAAAGCCCTGCGTCTGGGCCTGGGTTCGCTGAGTTGGTCTCCTGCACCCGGACCACCAGGGCGAGCTCTCCAGCCCTGCCATGGGCTGGCTCACCCAATGCTGCAGCCAGCAGGGGCAGGGGTAGGGGTAGGGGCAGGGGCAGGGGCAGCTCTTGAGTCCCTATTTTTAATAAAGACCAAGGGCTATTTCACAGGTTTGTTGGTCCCCCACCCCCAACTCCAGGTGCACACCTTGAGACAGGATCTCTTTACATAGCTTTGAGTGTCCTGGAACTCACTTTGTAAAGTAATTGTCTCTAATTCACACGAGCCTTGTCTCCCCACCAGCTTTCCTGAGATGTAGGATATTGTTAGATTGGCTTTAGCCACAGGATAAACGTGAGTTTTAATGAGAGTAAAATATACGAATCAGTGTTATTCTAACCCAGATTGTTTACGTTTTTCTCTTTTCTTTCTTGATTAGTCAAGAACTAGAATTGCATTGGTGTGTATATCTAAAAAGCATCCAAATGGTTTTTCTTTGATACTAGTTTCCTTGCTCTGTCAAAAAGGACACATTTAAAAATTTTAAGCCCTGTCTGGATTGGCGGGAGTTGGCTGGATTCTTTTGCTTCTAGACTTTGTGTAGTTGGCTCAGTGGTCAAGAGCATTAGCTGCTCTGTACAAGAGATGGGTCTGATTGCCAGCCCTACAGTCTGGAACGCTAGTCCAGGGGATCCAAAGCACTCTCCTGGCCTCCTCAGAACAACACACACAAGTCCCTATTTTAAAAATCAGACACACTCAGCAAAAGTGAGCAGATCTTTGATGGACACACATACATGCACACAGGAAAAACACCCATACACATAAAATAAAATTAAAAAACGTAGCCGAGTTAAAGTAGCCGCTGGCCTTTCTTGTGTGGGTTTAGGACTTGGTCAGCAGGTGGAGCTGCAGATATCTTTACTGAACACAGAATATTTCTTGTAATGATCGGTAAGCAGTAAGCTTTTAGAAACACTTCACATTTAGAAGAACAGGAAACAAAACATTTGTTGTGGTTTTATCTGAGGGATCTTCATAGTGACTGTTGCCTTCTGCCTTTGTCATGGATTCCGGAAGGCTGAGCTATACAACCAAATAGCAGGTAATAAATGCATATAGATGTGCATCTGTGATCCATAAAGGGCATACTTTTATTAAAAGCAGACTCCGTTAAGAATGGAAGAATGGCCAGGGTCTGCAGTGTGCGTGTGTTCTCGTCAGTCATTTAGTCTGCTGTTCTGAACATGACTTAAGAGAACAGGCCCTGCCTTCCTACTTTACTATTCAGTGGAGTTGCAGAGCTCGGAGGCCCTGCAGGCCTCTTGCAGTGGACTGTAGCACCCTGATGCTCTGTTTGGAGGATCCTCTGAGTGAGTGAAGGCAAGGGGCTTTTCCACACTCACGGAGATCAGTGCGGTCTTCCAGTCTAACAAAGATGATTTTCTGGAGTCTTTTCCTGAACGCTTACAAGCAGAAGTCACATTCTCAGCCCTTAGGTTTGCTGTTCTTACTGGTGTAGCTCTAAAAGGTGAATATGAGAAGGTTGTTTAGTGAATCTTTGATTAGAGATAGACAGTATTTCTACAGAGGCCATTCTTGCATATTCCCTATTAACACGGTATGCAGCTCTTTTGAAAATGGTATTTTAAGGTATGTTCTTATTTATGGAAATTCACCATAAGTCCTTTATAAAGAACCAATACCTTTAGTGTGGACAATTAACAGCTGTCTAGTTATTCTGGATTTCTGTATATTGATTTTTTTTTTAAAGGCAGTGTAGTTATATAAGCATCAAGATTGTTAGCTCAGTTTTGTGATTCAGTTTCTCAAGGAATTGAGAGAGGTTTTTTTCCCTTTTCATTTTCTCTTTCTGTTATCACTCTACTTTTCTGTGGTGTGGGTGCCTTTTTGAAAAACTAGGGCTTAAGATATAATACTTCACTGTAAGATAAAAAAAAAAAAAACCTAGCCAAATGGTCCCTTGAGATGTATACTGTCATTATGTTTGCTGAGTACAGACAGAGCTCTTGATGTCAGCTGTGTTCAAGGCTCTTACTTCTAGCACACGTTTTTGATGTGTTCCATTGATTTTCATCCTGTATTTCTTCATTATAATAGGAAATCTACTGTTGTAGTATTCATTGAATGTAATGGTGCATCTGTTATTGGATTCGTCTTTGGTAGCTCTGTGGATACCAGTTTGTTTACAGAATAATTTTAGGTACTCTATATAGCTTTTTTTTTCTCCTAGTAGCAGGAATGCAAAACTGCATGCCTTGCTTTTGGAAAAATAGATGATTACTTTGAAAAATTTGATATAGGAATTTCAGCTAGTGACTGAAATGATTGTTTTCCATGAATTTCTATCTTAAGCTGGCAGGAAAATTCAGTGTTTTTCTTCTGAATTGGCCCTTTTATATAATAATGTGTTTTTTACCTGGTAGTGTTAGTAGCCCAAGTATGTACTTCCCAAGCCAGTGTTTCCCCTCTTCACCCAGCACTCTCCTCTTGAGCTGGGCTCTACACAGGTCTTGAACTATGTGGATGACGTGCATGTGCAGGGGCTCTTACCAGTATGGAGGTTGTTAGGTTAACTGCAGATGACTACTGATTGCTTACAGTAACCTGAGGCCCCAACTCCAGTCTTCTCAGATGCATCCTCTTGGTACCGTTGTCGTTGTCGTCGTCGTCGTCGTCTGCATGCTTGGCATTTTCCCTTTCCCTCCACTCTCCCCCATTCCTCATTCTGAACCTCCCCTCCCCACCCCTCCCTCCCCTTTGTTTTGTTTTTCTTACTATGAGAAGGAGTTGACAGTTGAGGCAGTCACTGGTCATTAAACTTCCTCAATGGGTGGCCAATGACTCTAGTTTATACCCGACTGACAGTTTATTTACAAGTGTGAATAAACTTTGGCATTGAGAACAGTCTGAAATTAGCTCAGCATGGACGAATATTTGAGAACGGGAGGGTTTTTTTTTTTTTTTTTTGACGTTTTCTTATACACAACTGTAACTTTATTTTTAATGTGAGCTTTGGTGGTTTCTTCTAAGGAAACGGAAATGCACCTAACAAAACAAAAGAATTATCTTGAAATCATAATGATTATTTTGAGGCTATGAGATTTTCGTGTGCCTTTATTGGAAAGTATCTGGTGGGTGGGAGGTAGTTACTACTAAATGCTTAATTCTAGGTAGACTTGGCAATGTGGAAGAAGCTTTGTCTTATAGCAACAGGATCTTTTTCTTTGCTTTTAAGAAAGAATATTTGGAAAATGACATTTTTACCTAGATGGCAATCGATTTTAATTAGAACTGTATTTTGTTCTTTGTCCAAGTTAGCATATGGGAATCACTGGGGTACAGGCTCGGGAGAAGTGGATGGCTTTCTGTTGTCAAGCCGCCTCATGATGGAGAGTTTAGAGGATGGTACTTATTTTTTTATTTTAGTCATTATTTGTTTAAATTTTGTTTTGTGTTTTTTTCGAGACAGAGTTTCATGGAGCCTCTCTCTTCCTTAATAACTACACTTAAATCTATGCTAAAATCTTTTTTTTTTTTATTTTTAACTCGGGCTAGCGTTGAACTGAATGTATCGCTGAGGGTAAGCCTGAACTTCTCTCCCAGGTGAGCACCACAATAGCCTTCCCCTCTCCTGTGTGAGGAGGAAGTAATTTGGGATCACAGATACTAGTGAGTAATGCTTTCTAGGGACAGTATGACTCCAGAAGTGTGTTCATAAGTAGAAATGGCTGTTTGAGAAATAAAAAGATGTGTAAGATTGCAGTGGCTTCAGAATCACAGCTGAGTTCTCCGGGGACTTGGCTCTTCAAAGGCTGTCCATGTGCCAGTCGATGGCCCTCATGTGCACACACTTGTAGCACTGACTGGACTCAGTGCGCTAAAACCACACACACGACATTGGGCAGAAATGGTGACAAGGGTTAGGGAAGGAGTTGGAAGGGAGGGAATGGTGCCCAGACTTGATTAAAACACAGTCTTTGTGTGTATGAAATTCTGAAACAGTAAAAATAAACAAATGAATAACTCAAATCTGCAAATATCTTAAGAACTATAACTTTGAAAATGACTTTCGCTCCTCTATATCATGTTTGAGTAAAGCAAGACAGATGTGGATACCTTGAGGAATCCTGTATGAATTATGTTGTTTCCACATCAAATGGACTGGTGCATTTTGAGGTTTGCATTCTGCTTTGTCTTTTGTTTTGGCTTTTTTGGAAGTCAGTTATGGTTCTTTGTGCTAATGTCTGTGGTGATTTGAATAGGAATGGCTACCATAGGCTCATATTTGAGTGCTTAGTCATTAGGGAGTGGCACTACTTGAGTAGGATTAGGAAGTGTGGTCTTGTTGGCCTGCTCCCTGGGATCCGGATGTTGGAATTGCCTGTTGCTTCTTCAGCACCGTGTCTGCTTGTGTGCTGCCCTACTTCCCACCATGCTGGTGATGGACTAAACCTCTGAACTGTAAGCCAGCCTCAATTAAATATTTTTCTTTGGTCATGGTGCCAATGGAACAGTGTCTAAAACAATGTCTAAAGATATTTTTTTTTAGTCCTCATTTTCTTCATTTACTGCTCCATATATTAAAAGAAATAAATATGTTTGTATGTATATATATATATGGATATACCAGGGTGAAGAAATATTGGTGATTAAACTCTGACCCTCATATGGTAGGGAATCATTCTGCCACTGAGTTATTTTCCTGCCTGCTCCTGACATTTTAAGATAGTGTCTTAGTCAGGGTTTCCACTGCTGTGAACAGACACCATGACAGGGCAACTCTTACAAAGGCCACCGTTTAATTGGGGCTGCCTTACAGATTCATTGGTTTAGTCCACTATCATCATAGCAGGAAGCATGGCAGTGTCCAGGCAAACAGGGTGCTGGAGAAAGAGCTCAGAGTTTTGCATCTTGGTTTGACGGCAACCAGGAGAGACTCCCTCTGTAGGCAACCATGAAAAGGCTTTCTTTTGCACTGGGAAGAAAGAGCTTGAGCATAGGATCTTGTGATGGTTTGCATATGCTTGGCGGGGGGAGTGGCACTATTAGAAGGTGTGGCCTTGTTGGAGGAAGTGTGTCACTGTCGGGGTGGGCTTGGAGACCCTCCTCCTAGCTGCCTGAGGATGCTCAGTCTGCTCCTGGCTTCTTTTGGGTGAAGATGTAGAACTCAGCTCCTCCTGCACCATGCCTGCCTGGATGCTGTGATGCTGCCATGCTCCCTCCTTGATGATAATGGACTGAACCTCTGAACCTGTAAGGCAGCCCCAAATACATGTTGTCCTTTATAAACCTTACATTGATCATGGTGTCTGTTCACAGCAATAAAACTCTAAGACAAAACTCAAAGTCCGTCTCTACAAAACTGTACCTCCTAATAGTGCCCCTTCCCAGGCCAACCATATTCAAACCATCACAGGTGGCATATCAACATATGTCAATTCTAAGTAATAGCTTAAGGCACATTCCTATAAAGCAAGGACTTGATTGTGTGGGTTTTAGGTATTCCCTTCTGTGTTATAAAATGGGCCAAGAGCATATAGTTTTATACTGCTGCTTAGCCTAGAGAGCTCTGAGGTAGATGAGTACTGCTGCTTAGTCTAGAGAGCACTGAGGTAGATGAGTGCTGTTGCTTAGTCTAGAGAGCACTGAGGTAGATGAGTACTGCTGCTTAGTCTAGAGAGCACCAAGCAGAGTGCTGTTCTAGCACTGTGGGTTGCATTTCTACAGTGATTCTGCTTCCCTTTGTAAAATGACCAAGATGCTATGCTTTTCTTCTGCTTAGTTAATAACTCCAAAGGGCTGTCACTATGTTTGCAGTGTTGAGGCACTAAGGTAAAACTTTGTATGTATTCAGAGTAGTAATTATAATCAGTTTCAGAAAAGTAGTTAAATTTGGTTCATAATAAAAGTGTCATTTGCCTCATGTTGAAGGGAAGCTGCCGCATATTGTAGGGTGTTAGTATTGTAGCTTTTCAAGTAACATGTACTGTGGAGAAGGTTTTAAAAAGTAAGTTACTATATTTGTGCCAGTATGCATCTTTTCTAAGAAGATGATTTGAAACATGTCACATATTACACAGCTGTGAAATTTCACTAGGAAAAACACCTATCTTTGATGAATGGTGTAGGTATGAATTTCCATTTTAAAAGAATGAGACAAAATTAGTTCTTCAGTGTGAAATGGATAGTTACTGGCAGTGAGGTGGAAGTGAAGCTTAGGCCAGCTGCCACCATGGCTGTCGGGGGCTAACTGTAGAGCTGCGTCCTGTGTCACAGCTTGTCTGGTGGCAGTGACGTTACCTGTTCCTTTTGTGGGGTCAGGCATTGATTTCTGAGAAGTTTGTTGAAGAGGTGTGGAGAGGACTCTAAAGGTTTGTTTTTAGATGGAAGGTTTTGGGAGAATGCCTTGGAGCTGAGCACTTGGGAGAGCAGAGGGAGGCCTCATGGTGGCCATTTCCTGTCACACACAGGCAGATGGTAATGCAGAATCTGGTGGTTGAATGGTCTCTGTGGCTTTTGGCGTTTCCTGGAAGTTAGGTATGGAAGTCTCTTCAAGTAAACAGTGAAGGGAAGAAGTAGGCAGGCATCTGAGGCTGGGTAGTGTGGCGCATCAGCAGGCATAGCATGTCCAGGAGCAGGAGGGCCATTGCATCTTCTTTGGAGAGGCAGGTGTGGGATGTGCAGAGCTGCAGAATTAGGTTGTGGTTTCTCCAGGGGAACACAAATGAAGTCAGACAGGCTAGAGCGTATTGAGGAAGTTTACAAAGGTGTCATGAAGATTATAGATCCGTAGCTACCTTGAGTCTATTAGAATGTCTAGTAGTCTGGACTCTGAAACTTTCAAGGAAGAAACCAATAGCACCATGGCTGCCATTCCCTACCAGTCAGCGCTGGTGGGCCCCTTGAAGGCAAGTCGATTGGCCTGTGTCACTCATTGTGATACCTGAGCCTTAGCTTGTGCTGGCCCCAGCTTGATGAATATGAGTAGGGCATGGCTTTCCCATTGCAGAGCTTCAGTCACAACTCTTCCCTGCTCCTGTGTCAGTCACATCTGGTGGGGATGCTGGACGGAGACACACTTCTTTTCTAGGTTGGAGGGACAGTTATAGAAATTTCTGCCAGCAGTCTGATGATGGACACTCTAGGGCTGCTTACCATTGTGGCATCATCATATTGTAAAGGATGGAGGGTTTTTGATGTCGTATAAAGGTTGCCATCAAGTGTCAGTCCTCCAATAACCGCAAGTAGACAGGGTGTGGATGCTCCACATGCTGGGGGAAAGCAGTGAGCTGTTTTCTTGGCTTGCTCTCTTTAAAGAATTCCTGTGTGTTAGAGAGTTGTGATGATAACCCACTCTGAAGGTTTTTTGTGGACTTGTCCTTTTGAAACAGAATCTCAACTTGTACCTAGGCTGAACTGCACTTAATTATGTAGCACAGGCTAGCTTCAATCTTTTGGTAACTCTCCTGTTTTATCTTTTGAATTATGGCATGAACTGCGATGCCTAATGTCATTTTGAACTTTAAAAGTGACATTTTATTTTCAGTCTTTCTTCCTTGCCTAAGCCTAGAACCCACGGGTCCTTCTTGACACCATCTTATTATTCCCTTAGCCTTCTCAATGAGGGGCAGAATCAAGTGTACCTTGCTTTAAAGGGTTCCTTGTCCACTTGTTGGTAGCATCTATTTCTGTCTGGGGGAGGTTGTAGGAATGTTCTACACATATATACTGTGCACACATGTAGATATATACACCGTACTCCACCTCTGAGAGGTTTTCTCGTGGTATCTGGAGCTTTTCTCTCCTTGTGGCCCAAGATGTAGCCAGCTGCTTTCAGCACACTCAGTCCAGTATTAGGTAGAAGTAACCCCATTCTCAAGTTGGGAATCATTTTGGTCAGCTTCCTTGTTTTGGGATGAAGGCCTTTCTCAGGCCCTGGAACAGTCACTGCTGACCCAGGCCTGGGCACTAGTACCCCATGTGGCCCACTCTGCTCTGTGTGGTGCCTTATCTTCTGTTTATTCAAGCAGGAGTGAGTTTTGTTTTGACATGTGAGGTTTTTCTAATTTGTTAATATTTAAGAGTAAAAAAATTTATGCTGTAGTAGCTTCACTTTCTCTATTCTTTCTAGTGAATGTCTTTTCTGCACTATATTAAGGTACTTATATTCTGTATGTATCATGTGCATGTGCATATATGTATGAACATGAGAGGGCTCTTAGGCAGGTGTCTGGAGGTCAACTTGAGAGTCAGTTTCTCCTTCCACCATATGGGTTCTGGAAATCAGATTCAGGCTGTCAGGCCTGTCAGGTGGGAAGCACCTTTTTCTTTTCCCAGCCATCTCATCAGCCCAAGCATTCTATTATATTAAAAGTTGTTATAGAATGTAATTTATAATATTTCAAAAAATAGAACCTTCAAATTTTTATATTTAAAAATGAATTCATAATATCTGCTTTTGAGATGCTGGTCACTGTTAATTGACAGTCAGTATCTTGGGTTCAAAAAATAAATGGAAAGTTAAATAATTAAAACCCAGGGGAGGTCACTTCTCACCAAGTTCAAACAATACAGTTGTTGCCAGTTTCTTTAAAATTATCAATATAATTAAAAATATTCTAAACTACTTTAGAATAAAATAAAACACTCTATACAATGTTTTTAAGTCAGAAAGACCAGGTTTTAAGAAAGAACAAATTGACCCTTGAGGTTGCAAGAATGCCATTATAGCTTTTTTTTTTTTTTCCTGGGCTGAGGGAGGTCACTTTTCACTAAGTTTAAATATATTTGTTGCCAGTTTCTTTAAAATTATTGATATAATTAAAAGTGTTCTAAACTTACAATTGCTCTAAGTCAGAAAGACCAGGTTTCAGGAAAGCAAATAAGCCTTGCCATTTGCTGTTGCAAGGATGACATTGTATGAAGCCTTCTGGGTTTTCGAGACAGTTTCTCTGTGTAGACCTGGCTGTCCTGGAACTTGCTCTTGTAGACCAGGCTGGCCTTGAACTCAGAGATCTGCCTCAGGGCTGGGATTAAAGGTGTTTATCACCACTGCCTAGCTTATTGTATGAATCTTAGTATTTTAACTTTTTAGTAATAATTTTAAATATATTTGTATTCTTAAACTGATGTTTATGAGCTACCATTTGTGTTCCAGGAACCAAACCCGAGTCTTCTGCAAGAGCAAGTTCTCTTACCTGCTGAACCATCTCCAGCTCCCTGTACATGTCTTTTAAAATAGCTTTTGAGATTATAATATAACTAAAATGTATTATTTCTCCTTCTCTTTCCTCCTCTTTCCTTCCTATGTACCTTTCTTTGTTCTTCAAATTCACGGCCTCTTTTTTTATTGTTCTATGCTACATCCACAACAACTCCCAAAAGATGTTAAGGGGATTAGGGGATTATCTATGAGATTGTTCTCCTAGTAGTGTCAGAGGGGATAACCATAAGTCACATCAACAGGACTGCCTAAACATGAGTTGAGCAAGGACAACAGTAGACATGCTAAAGTGGACAGGGGGAGAAACACATTCTTTTCAAAGATGGATTATGTGTGCTGGAACACAGAAGCCTGTGTTCTAATAGGGGATGTTTTGTACAATTGTGTTTCTGCTTAGGGACTGCTTACCTTCTGTAAACACTAGGTCTACTGCTCCACAGATACAAAATTGTTGTTTTGTAGGAGCTGAAATTTTAAACAAACAAGCAAACAAACAAACAAACAAATAAATAAATAAATAAGGGATGGCGACCTGGTAGTCAGTTTTGAGATGATGCCAGAAAAGCACACTGCATTAGCATTTCATGGTCCAGTGTTTTCCACATCATATATTTTTTTCTTAGCTGTGAAATTTCAGCAGATTGTTATGCAAAACAGTTTTGTGTCTCTGTGTGACTGGGAAGACAGCTGTTAGTCCTAATGAGGAGTGCTAGCATTACAGTATTGCCGTTGATTGAGGCCCCACGGAGGGAGCAGAATGTTCCAGATCAGGCAGTGGTGTGTGGTGAGAAGGTACCATTCTGTCAGCTGGAAGTACATGCTCGGCTGCCCTCCACGACAAGATAAATGAGCTTTGCTGCAGTTTGGCAGAGTCTGAAGCTTTTCCAGTGAGTGATTGTAGCTCACTAGCCTCCCTGTGGGACCCATGGTCCAAGGGTGCCTTTAAAACTACTGCCTCTTTGCCAGGTTTTTCTTTTGATGTCCTACAATACCTGTCAGGATCGTGATTTATTAAGAACCTAATGTCTTCTAGCATTTCATTAACATAGGGTCAGATGATCTTTTTGTTGAGGCTTTTTTTCCTTTGTATTAATTGAGCAAGATGCTAGCTGAAATTTAACTTGGCCAAAACCTCCTAGAATATAGAATATACTGCAAACAGAAGTCAGTGGATATCTTTACCTCATGCTTTTGAAATCTCTGGCAGTATAAAAAGGTTTTTAAATGTTCCTGTAACCTCTGCTATACATCATTTAAAGTCAGGCCTATGCTGTTACTTATTTAAATAAAGAATATGTGGGGTTGGAGAGATGACTCAGCTGTTAACAGCACTGTCTCCTCTTCCAGGGAGCCTGGTGTCGGTTCCCAGCACTTATGTGGCAGCTCAGAGCTGTCTGTAACACTAGTACCAGGGATTTGACATCCTACAGAGACATACACACAGACAAAACCCCAGTGCATTCAAAATAAAGATAATCATCAAATAATACAGATTGGTCAGTCATGATTTACAGGTTTGTCTATATGTCCATTTCTCCGGTATCATATCTTTCTGTGTATTATGTGTCATTTATGCCCATCCAAACGTAGTGCACTGTTTCTAACACAGATGGTTCTGTGAGTCATTGATTGTCACATGCAGGGAGGAGGTACCTGCTGGTATCATCTTGTAGAGGGAGGAAGGCTGCAGTACTTCAGTGTCCAGCACGTACACCGTCAGACAGTTCTAGTGGCCAATGCCTGTGCCGTGGCAAAGGCTGTCCTGCATAAGGCAAGATGTGTTAATGTGAAGATAGTCTTACAAGCCCAGTGTTAGTTCTGGTTGTGCTCTGGGGCTTCAGTGTTGTACCATAGTTTGTTGTCAGATCTTGTTGAAATCCTTTGGTTCTTAGTAGCTACATTGGTGGTGGTATTTAAAATCCTTGATTAATGTAGTAGAACTTAGACTTAATTAGAACTTAGCTGTGCCTATTCACATTAATAGAGTTTTCATAAATCGGACCTAGTGACTGATTAGATTCCTCTCAAGAGTCTAAATAGAACATAAAATCACATCTTTGTACAGATTGTGGAACAGGACCAAGTATCATTTAAATTGGAATTCTGAGTTCTTAGCAGTTGATGTGTAAATTTTGGAACAGAAACAAAGCTTTTGTTTCTACAAATTAATGATTTGTGAGGATAAAAAGACACCATAACCAAGCTTACCTGCATGTCACCTGGAAGGGAACATTGAGTGCTGAGCCTTCCTGTGGGAGGGAGGGATGGCCCTGGGGTTTGTAGTGCTGGGAGGCAACCGTAGGTGAAGCTGCAGTCTTGAAAGGCCTCTGCGTTGGCATCTTTGGACCTGCTGATTTGGGCATTTGGAATCAGGCAGTGTTCTGCTTTATGTACTGATCCTGGGGAGATTAGATATTAAAACATTAACCAACACACACAGCCCACACTGTACCAGGCAGGAAGCAAGGCCTGAACAGTTCTACTACAGAGATGCATGGTAAAATGGAGGAGACTGGCCTATATGAAGTCAAAACAGTAGCAGTCCCTGAAGTATTCCTACATGATGTGCCAGGTTGCGTTTTAAGGAATGGACTATCAGTCCTTAGTTCATGGGACGTAGGCTTGTATCATAGTTTCTTACAGAACTCTCCAGTGAAGAGAGGTAGTTGTGTTGAGGTTGTTTTCTTCAGGTGCCATTTTATTATTTTAGCCCTTTCTTAGCAAATGGTTGGTGACTTTGGCTTGAAAGGAAGGGCTGCATCACACATTAACTCAGTAGGCTGTGGCCACTTCTAATGGAGACAACTTTCCTAATGACTAGTGGTGGTGGTGGTGGTGGTGGTGGTGGTGGTGGTGGTGTGTGTTTGTGTGTGTGTGTGTGTGTGTGTGTGTGTGTGTGTGTGAGTGTGTGTGTGTGTGAGTGTGTGTGTGAGTGTGTGTGTGTATGAGTGTGTGAGTACGTGTGTGTATGAGTGTGAGTGTGTGTGTGTGTGTGTGTGTAAGTGTACACGTGTGCACGTTGAGGCTGCAGGTCTACATCTAGTATCTTCATCACTCATTTGCTGTTCTCTTTAGTTTTTGAGACAGATTCTTTCACTGAATCTGGAGTTCACAGATTTCAGAAGACAGGAAAATCCTCCAATCTTCACCCCCTCAGCCCTAGGATTACATGCCGCCATGCCTGGCTTTTATATGGGATATCTGGGGGATTGAATTTGGGACTAATGCTTGTGTGGCAGTCATTTTACTGACAGAGCCATCTCATGGGTGTGTCTTATTTGGAAAAAATCTCAGTTGAACTTTGCCACTTGTGAATTACCCAGTGTTTTCTGCAAATCTTGTGTTTTGATTGAATTGAAATTTGCAGTTGGATTAGATCTTTATTTAATTCATCCCACTATATCGATATTTGGTAGGTTGTTTAATCCATATTTTTCTAGTAATATCTTGCTGCACTGTCTGAGGATGATAGGACAGAGTAGACAGTACATTTTGCCTCCTCTATTAGGACATAAAGAAGGTCTTTAACATATACAAGGAGAATTTAAGAAGTGGGCACAGGCTTGCAGAGTGGAAGACACTGTAAGCCTGCACGTTTCCAACTTCCTTGCCCTCTGTTGCTCGCTCTGGAAGCAAAACTGTGTAGCATGTACTGTGAGGGGGTAATGGGTACATCCTGAACTCTAACTGTGTCTAACCTTTACTTGTAGCACTGTGACCTCTGCTGTGTTCACTGTGGGAGACAACGTCGTTTCAGGCAGTGATGACCGCACAGTAAAAGTCTGGGATTTAAAAAATATGAGATCTCCAATTGCAACAATTCGTACAGACTCTGCCATTAATAGGTAAGGGTTAGGTGTAATCTATTGTCTTGTTTGATCATACAGTTTTTGGGAAGAGGGTTCAACTTCCTGGGGAACCCTCTTATTTGAATTCAGTATCTGTGACTACTTAAACTTACTCACTTGTGTAGTATGTTAGTGTAGTAAGACAAGATCAGAAATGGCCTTTGGTAGCCAGATGTTTTAGGGCTTTGATAACTCTCTGAGGCCCTGTCTGCTATTGGACAGTGTGTGACTGTACTGCGCATGTGTGTGGGGTCACTTGTGATCTGGCAGTCGAGTGTGCCTTAATCTCTGTCCAGTGTCATAGATGGACTAGCCCTATGGTTTACTCATTTAGTTTGTCTTGAAATGTAAATTATTTTCTGTAATTTCAAAACATTATCCTGTCGTGTTTTTACAAACTTGTTTCTGTATCTTCTTTGTAGGATCAATGTATGTGTTGGGCAAAAAATCATAGCTCTCCCCCATGACAACCGGCAAGTGCGGTTGTTTGACATGTCAGGCGTGCGACTGGCACGGCTCCCCCGGAGCAGCCGACAGGTATTGGTTACGGTGGTTCATTACGAACATGAAGGAATTTACAGTTCCGGTTTTACATCAGTGGTGCCATGGGGAAATAGAAACAGGATACATTAAAACATTTAGAAGACATAAAAATTAACTTTAGCATGTGTTTTATGAGATGATGAGCTAGTCAAAACTACAAAACTATTTTGTAGTAATTTCCTTCAATATTTTGATATTTAATTAGAAATCCTGATGATTCTAGAATCTAGACAAAAGGTCATTTCTTATTTTTGTTTCATTTTGTATCATATATATATGTACGTATATATGTATATATGTATGTGTAACACACACATACTTAGTTCTTTTATTATTGGAACTCTTTATTATATGATATTTGAGGTCCTTGAGTGAATTTGGTTTAGTGTGTATGAAAATATGTCTTCTAGCTTCATTTGTTCATTTAAAAATTTCAAAGTGACCATTTTTGTGTGTATGACTGCACACTTAGTCGTTTTGTCAAGAGACTAGTGATGATTTGGTGCGAGCCCCATCCACTCCCCATTCTGGCACACTGCCCACCTGATGCTTGGCTCTGAAAGCCCCTTGCCATGCACAGCAGCTTTTGGCCCCCTTGGCTACATGTGTGTTGGGTTTCGCTATTACATTATTCATTTAAGGATGGTAGCTAGCATGGCACAAGTATTAAATTTTGTTTCAGGAATAATGCATTAATTTTGTGTTGTGTGTTCGTTCCTAGGGTCACAGACGAATGGTGTGCTGCTCAGCGTGGAGTGAAGACCACCCCATATGCAATCTGTTTACCTGTGGGTTCGATAGGCAAGCTATTGGTTGGAACATCAATATTCCTGCACTGTTACAAGAAAAATAAGTCACTGATGTTCCTTAGCTCGAAGTTTGCCATGGACTTTTGATTGATGCAGGCTCTTCTGCATATTAATCAGCCATTTTAGTGAGCGTTTGACCCTGGGAAGGGTGCCTTGTATATGTTCTTTTCACATTGTGCCCAGCTTGCATGAAGTGTACAGAGAGATGTGTGATTCTGTTTTTATTTTTGTCTTGTGTATATTGGCATCCTCTGGTCAGTAGAAGTGAAGCTCACCTCCCACGTAGCATACACAATGCTTTGAGTTCTTGATGCTGAGGGATGAGCAGTAGGGCATTACGTTACATTGTATGAATCCAATGTGAACTGTGTATCCGTGTCTGGAGTAACTGCACAACTGCCTTGTCCTGGGAAGACTGCAGAGCTCATTCGCATAGGCTAGCAAGAGGCAGGACAGACGGATTTTGTACTTGGTTTATGTGAAGTTGTAGAATGCGCTGTCGTGTAATTCCATTTCAACTCTTGATTTCTGTTCCAGTTCTGTAAAAGTAACCTGGATTTGCAACGTTTGTGCAGAATTTCTTTTGAGAAGAAAATGTTTCTGCTATTTTATAGAAAATTATTTCAATCTCTTGAGGTCTCATACAAGCAAATTTTAAAATACGATTATTCTAATCACTGATTTTAGACATTAAACAAAATTCAAAGCACTTTAATTTATAGCTGTGGTTATAAACAGTTTTTAGAAGTTTCAAATGATTTATCCATTGAATGTGACTTGACCTTTATACAAAGGCCCTGCTACCTGAAGACAAAATCTTATTTATTTTCTACATCTTTAGTTTTCATATTTTTAAATGGGTTCACTTCCTTGGTGGTGTTTGAGAGCCAAGAATGCAAATAAATGAGCACTACCTCAAAATAAATATTGGGAAACCTTTGGAGTCTCACTGCTGCCTGGATAAGCACTTGCTTTAAAGCTGGAATACTGACTTCAAGGTAGAAGGAGAAAGACAACCATACCGTATGTACCTTGACGGTGAAAGGCTCTCTAGGTAGCCGGAAGGTGATATCAGATAGTTCACAGGTCTTGAGCAGCCTGGAGACCTCTTAAACCAGTCCTTCTACTGCATGAGTGAGCCTTTGTTCTCGCCTTCTAGAGATCACTGTTCATCTGATGTTCGTGAGTTTGTGTTTCGTACAGAGTTACAGTTTTGATAAAGAGACATCTCAGTTACTGCCCCTCGTATCTTAATCCTGTCCATACTGCCCTTTGGAGAGTGACCGTCTAGGGAGAAGAGGAGTGATGTATGCTGTTATGGTTACCTCACCTCCTGCCCTCCCCTAGCCCTGGTTCTCTCTCGGGTGGCACAGGAGGGCAGCTGAACTACTCAGTGGTAGGAATCGGCTGTAAGATGTGTAATGTGTAACTTTCCACGACTGGGAACTTGGTCATTGGCATCTTTGACTCGGGCGCCAAAGTTGCTGATCTTAGGAACTTTGTGTCTGACTCATTTAGAGAGATTCTTTGAGTAATTTTGTTTTTTCAACTTAAAAAAAAAAAAAAGAGGTTGTATTTTTAAAGTCTGACCTTTTCTGATGACAAGTCTCACCACGGCGTATTTGAGAGCTGAGTCAGGCTGGTCACTGTAGATGACTAGAGTTTTAAGAGCCAGCTCTGGCTGTCTTGAATGTATTTGCTTGATGGTGGAGTACTGTATGATGATGTTCCTAGTGGCCTACTTCACAGCCACTGCAGGTTTCTGTATCCCCTCCAGTCCACTCTCTTCAGAGTTGTTAATGTCGGTGACAAGCCACATTCTTCTGTTCTTGGCATCTTAATCTGAAGGTCGAGGTATAGTTAGGAGCATTGAGAATGTGCATGCAAATGGGAGCAGCAGAGTCAAACAGAAGACCTACCCGATAGTCTTGGAGCTTTAGAAATCGTTCCTGGTGACCATCGACTTGTGTGCAGTCCAGTGATCTTCACTGCCAGTGGCTGCTTGTTTTCTTTGGCTAACTGGAGGGACCAGCCTCTGACCCAGAATCGAGGCTCCTCACTCATTCCATGAGGGCAGAAGACCCTAATGGTGCTCGATGAGAGCTCAGGAGCGGGATGTGACTTCTCTTAGCTGCTGTTCGTCATCTGTTCTCATCACACTGCTGCTGTGACCACAGTGCTATCTTTAAGAGTTCGTGACTGGCACGGGCGTGGGCTCATGAATGTTGTAGGCTGGTGTGCATGTGGCTAACAATAAGTCAAGCTGTCAGCCACAAGTCCTCTTATCAGAAGTAGTGTTTGGAACTATTATGTGCTGGAGTGTCCAGAATTTCACTTAATAATGGAGGGGAAATATGTGGTTACTAAATGTGCATTAATACAAAATTTCCCAAGAGATTTGTTGAACAGAATATCCCAGCCCCCACCGTAACCGATGCATACTGATTTCTGTAGAGTGGAAAAAACTTTGTACATATTTGGGAATCTGAAGACTATGTAAATCACTTGTTACTTAAATCTGTGAAAAAAGGTTGTATTTTGTTTTGTGGTTTTTTTTTTTTTTTTTTGAGGGAAAAGTGCATTTATAAGTGTTCTGTGGAATCAGTTATCCTTACTGTATTGATGTAACTGTTTGTAAACGTTCAGTGTCTTCATTGAAATACGAAGTTCATTAAAACCTCTGTGTTCCATAATTACTATTATAAAGACTTATGTTGTTGAGAGTCTTGTGTTCTTACTGCGCCCCTCATGTGTTACTTTGTGAAGCATTGCTGAGTTACAGAACTATCATAGCTGTCCAGAAATTGAATGCATTGCTTATAATGCCTGTTTGAAAATATTTTTATCTTAGACATAAACCCAGTTATATTTTTTCATCTTTTATCTCTCATAGCATAAGATCTATAGATGTTGGGTTTTGCTAATAACTTAGGATTAAAAAAATGTTTCAAAACTGGGAACATTTCACTTATGCAAAAGAGTATGGGCCATGTTGTGGAAAGGAGCTGAAAATGAAGTCATGGAGGTTGCAAGATTTAACTTTAGCTTCATTAAAATAGCTTTTGTTCAGCAGCTTTGGTCAAAATGACAGTAGATTGCAGGGATCTTTGGCATGCTGGGCATCCTGTGTGAAAGAAATGATGGCAGTGTCCTAGGGACTCATGACTTGTGGGCCTAGGTCCAGAGGCGTTCAGTAGCTCTGTCACATCGTTTAGCCAAGAAGCCTTTGTTACGACAACGTTTAACCAAAGCCTAAATGTTGTAAGTAGATAAGAAGCTGCAGGACCACTTCCTGGTAGGTTGCTGCGCAGACAGATGGCGGGATGCAGGCACTCACCACAGTGTGGCGGTGCACAGGGTGAGGTGGGTTACCTGGGGCCAGGTACCATCTCACTCCCCATCTGTTCCTTCTTCATGGAGATGTGGTTGAGGTTTATTTTGGGGCTAACACAGGTAGTTCTTGCAGGAAGAAAGCATTACTTCAGCCACAATCCAGAACGTATCTGAAGAGCTGCCTATTCTACCTTCGTGAACACATTCGTCAGGGTCTCTAAGTCATTTAAGATACTGATGGTAAGGATTTCCCCCTTAAAAACAATACATTAGGAAATTTCAACCATGTGAGACATTAAGTTAGCATTGCTAAGTTAATTTGATAGTTTGTCACTATCACTTAGCACTGTCACTAGTGTTGGCATAGTTGACGTAGTGCCCGCAACTCAGCCACAAACACACAGTAGGAGCAGTCCCTTCTTTTCTTTTTTCTTTTTCTTTTTCTTTTTTTTCTTTTTTCTTTTTTTCGGAGCTGGGGACCGAACCCAGGGCGTTGCGCTTGCTAGGCAAGCGCTCTACCACTGAGCTAAATCCCCAACCCAGTCCCTTCTTTTCTATGGCCAATCAGGACTCTCCCTTGAACTTTTGGACTGAGACTTGGTTGAGCCAGTTTCTCTCTTAAGTAAACTGTAAAGCTCCAAGAATTATTAGTGATGCTTTTAATCTGAGGGGAAAACAGCAGGGAGTGTTTCAAAGTGTGTTCTCAGCGAGAAACTACATGTGAAGAATAAGTGTGAAATAAGTTAGGGAGGAAATGGTTTTAAAATGAACCAAAGGCATCAGCAGACAGTTATGTCTGATTAATGTTACTGGCTTTTTAGCTTTCTTTAATTGGGGCATTGAGATAGGGATCGCAGTCTTTTTAAATTGGTAAATGTAAGTTTTTCAAGTGCAATCACTTAAAAATAAAAACACGTGGACTTCAGTGTGGCTCAGCAGCAGTTAGTGGTGCTTGCCGCTCTTTTATAAGACTAAGAATTTGGTTCCCAGCACCCACATCAGCAGTTCTCAACTATCAGTAACTCCAGCTCCAGTGGATCTAATACACTCTCCAGCCTCCTTGGACAAACAGACACACAAAATAACACATTAAAATAATAGAAAGTGGTTACTCAGTCCATCAGTTACTACCAAAGGTAGCGTTAAAAGAAAGACACGAGTGTGTGTGCGCTTATATGAGTGAACTTGTCAAAAAGAGCAGTCAACAAAAATGTGTTGACTGTGCTATAAAGGTTTAAGAAAATTACATTAAAGGCAAAGGGGTTTTTGCTTATTTTTAAGTAAAATAATGGATTTCATTCATTACGAGACATTGTAAAAACAAAGTGAGGTGAAAGTCAGTAGTCGATATACGTGAGAGTATTGTATCAAAGTTGTACATGTCGACAGGAGAACCGGAAGCTGGCAGCAGGTAAGAATGAAGACCGGGATCAGGAATGAGACCCATCATTAGATTGAAGGAGCTACTAATGATACTGACTACTGGACCTTTGCACATTGTCGGCTGGGATAGGAGATACTGCAGTCTCTGGAAAGTCGTATGGTACAATGTTTATTTCTATAATCCGGCAGTTAGAAGGTGCAAATATCTGTGGGGGCAGGCATATATATAAGTGATGGTAAGTCTACACACTGAAATATTGCTATCAGCTAAACCCAAGGAGCTCTTTGGATCCTTATGGTGAGTGAAGATGTAAGTCTGTCTATCACAATTACACATCTTATCTGTTATCACACAGAAACCAAAATGCAAGATTTAGTCTAACGTTTTCTGGACTGGCATGGCCGGGTTAGGAAGGCAGAGGGTCAAATAGGGAAAGCTCGGGCTTTGCAAGTCCCATGTTTAATTTGTGTGAAGACAAGTTTTTTTTTTTTTTTTTTTTGGTTCTTTTTTTTTTTTTTCTTTTTTTCGGAGCTGGGAACCGAACCCAGGGCCTTGCGCTTGCTAGGCAAGTGCTCTACCACTGAGCTAAATCCCCAACCCCGTGAAGACAAGTTTTAAGAAGTATGTGTGCATGCGTGCACATGCTAGGGCGTACGTGTGGAGGTCAAAGGACGCCTTCGTGAAGTAGGCTTTCTCTTTATGCTTACGTAGTTTGTTGGGATTGAACTCTGATTGTGAGCCATCTTGCGCCTGTCCTTAAGGATGGTAAGAAGACAGATCTTGGTGTTTTGGTTTTTCATAATTCATAACATGTAATATTCCTTTAGTGTATCATAATAGTATATAATTAAGAGTAATTATTAAAAGGAAAATGTGTGCTATTTCAAATGTGTGTAAAGTGAATGCTGATGCTTCATGATAGTCTATTTTATTCACTTCAGATTCTTCAGTTCTTTCGTCGTTTATGGACGGCTCATCCTCAGTCATTCAGTTTGTACATATCCCATAAGAGGCCATGAAGCCAATTTTGTGTTCTTGAAAAAATGGTCACTAAGGAAATTGGACAAAGGCAGTATGCTATATACTGTGTCAGAATTGGGCTGTTTTCAAATACATTTTACAACTCCATGTGTCCAAGCAGCAACTGTAATAAGGATTTCACTTACCAGGTGTGAACATAAAACAACAAAGTCGTTTTCTTATGTTGCTCTTACACTGAGACCGAAGATCATTGCAGATCTGGGAGGCGGTCCAAGAATTGTGTTGAGCAGAGATGCATTTTTATTCTTTGAGTTTGTGTTTTGTGAAAACAGCATCTTAGGGATAGGTGGGGATGTTCTGCAAGATCGGACCATTTTCTCCCACACGTATGCTTTACACACATTTTCTGATTCCAGTTGCTTCTCCAAAAATACTAAAACATTTTTGCAACAGGGCCAGGGTGTAGCCCAGGGGTGTGGTGCTTGGGTCTTATCCCTAGCCCTGCAGGAAAGCAAAATGTACAGTTGGTAAATGTATTTCTCTCCTGTAACTAATTTCTGTTAGATGGAGCTAAATTCACTTCCCCTCCGTTTTTCAGCAGCTGTGTTTTGCTGTCATGGACACACGACACTAAACAGTTCAAGAGTTGAGCTTGAGTTTTATTGTACATATTTACCCATCATTATGCTCTCTGCTTCCCTTTCTCTCCCTCCTTCATTTCTTAACTCCATCTCCCTCTTCTTTCCCTTCCCCCCCCCCGTCTTGCTGTAAGCCAGGGGGTTCAATCTGAGCTCATAATCTTGCATACTGGGATTGCAGTTGTAATATAGGATTAAATGTCTGTGCCTTCAAAGTTTCACTCGCCTATGGTTTCTTCAAATATTTCACCTCACTCTGTTCCTTGTTCTGTTTCGGTGGCCCCAGTAATCAATCTATCCATCCAATTGCCTGATGTTTTCTATAATGGACTCTTCAAATTTTCTTTTAGTCCCTTTTCTCCTTGTGTCTCATGTTTCATGATTTTTCACTTGTTTCTTCTTCCAAAACATTTTATTCTGCATTTTTAAAAAGTTTTATATTTACCCAGGCATCATGGGACATGCCTTTGGTCCCAGCACTAGGAAGGCAGAGGCAGAAGGATCTCTGTGCTTTCGAGGCCAGCCTGATCTACATGGCAAATTCCAGGACAGTCAAGGCTACATAATGAGATCCTGTATGTATGTATGTATGCATGTATGTATGTATGCATGCATGTATGTATGCATGTATGTTTGATGTATGTTGTATGTATGTATTACTATGTGTGTATACTCCATGGCATGAATGTGGAGGTCAGAGGACAACTTAATGAGAGTCTTTTCTCCTGTGTGGGTTCTGGGGCTTGAACTCATGTCAGACTTGGAAGCAAGCATTTTTAGCCATTGAACCATCTTGCTAGGCCAATTTTGGATTTTCAAATTGACACATAAAATATATATGTTTAAATTGACACTATAGTACAATATTATTACATATACTCACAAACACACACATACGGAGTACTATGTGATATTTGGATACAGATATATATATATATATATATATATATATATATATATATAATCCCTATATATGTATATATCCCAATATATAACCTCATATATGTATGAAGTGCCATGTGATGTTTGGATACAAGGGTACATTGTATAGTGTTAAAATTGTGTAACTATCTCTACAAACATTTCTTGCTGTTGATCCTAGTTTATATATATATATATATATATATATATATATATATATATATCCTACAGTCACTCTGCTCTGCAGCAGAACTAGCATAACCTATTTAATCATAACAGTACCATTGGCTGACTTTCCTCATCCCTTCCTTCCCTCTTCACCGTCCAGCTTCTAATCACTGCCATTCTACTTCTCAACTTCTAGAGAATCAGTCTTTGTATACCACACATGTGTGGGGAAATTGTGTGCCCTTTACCCTTCTGGATTTGTCGTGACTCGCTGGATTATATTCACATTGATGCAGATAGCAAGATTTCATCTCTTTCTTTTCTTTTTTTTTTTTTTTTTTTGGTTTTCTTTCTTTTTTATTGGGGGGGGGAGCAAGTGTATAGGAATAATTTTATTTTTTACACATTGTAAATTTCTAAAATTACATTATTTTTATACAATTGTGCAGGGAATATATACAATGGCTAACACTTAAGGCAGCATTAAATTGTATGTACAAAGAGTCATCATTCTGCCCCTTCCAATTACCACTCCTTAGAGACCTTCTCTTGGACCTGTCCTACCCTGATATTTACCTCCATGCAAGACGGTATAGATATTCTGCATAACAACTCATTGTTTTGCATATGAAATTTCAATAACAAAATGGCAAATAAGACGAAAGCATTGCTCATAAATACAAAAGAAGATATTAAAATGCACTTATGCTGTAATGTTTACACTTTTAGTTACAGATGTTATTTTTTAATCCATTTTTATTTTTTTTTTCATGTTCATTTCTTTTTTTATTAACTTGAGTATTTCTTATATACATTTCGAGTGTTATTCCCTTTCCCGGTTTCCGGGCAAACATCCCCCTCCCCCCTCCCCTTCCTTATGGGTGTTCCCCTCCCAACCCTCCCCCCATTGCCGCCCTCCCCTTCCTTATGGGTGTTCCCCTCCCAACCCTCCCCCCATTGCCGCCCTCCCCCCATAGACTAGTTCACTGGGGGTTCAGTCTTAGCAGGACCCAGGGCTTCCCCTTCCACTGGTGCTCTTACTAGGATATTCATTGCTACCTATGAGGTCAAAGTCCAGGGTCAGTCCATGTATATAGTCTTTGGGTAGTGGCTTAGTCCTTGGAAGCTCTGGTTGCTTGGCATTGCTGTACTTTTGGGGTCTCGAGCCCCTTCAAGCTCTTCCAGTTCTTTCTCTGATTCCTTCAATAGGGGACCTATTCTCAGTTCAGTGGTTTGCTGCTGGCATTCGCCTCTGTATTTGCTGTATTCTGGCTGTGTCTCTCAGGAGCGATCTACATCCGGCTCCTGTCGGTCTGCACTTCTTTGCTTCATCCATCTTGTCTAATTGGGTGGCTGTATATGTATGGGCCACATGTGGGGCAGGCTCTGAATGGGTGTTCCTTCAGTCTCTGTTTTAATCTTTGCCTCTCCCTTCCCTGCAAAGGGTATTCTTTTTCCTCATTTAAAGAAGGAGTGAAGCATTCACATTTTGATCATCCGTCTTGAGTTTCGTTTGTTCTAGGAATCTAGGGTAATTCAAGCATTTGGGCTAATAGCCACTTATCAATGAGTGCATACCATGTATGTCTTTCTGTGATTGGGTTAGCTCACTCAGGATGATGTTTTCCAGTTCCAACCATTTGCCTACGAATTTCATAAACTCGTTGTTTTTGATAGCTGAGTAATATTCCATTGTGTAGATGTACCACATTTTCTGTATCCATTCCTCTGTTGAAGGGCATCTGGGTTCTTTCCATTTTCTGGCTATTATAAATAAGGCTGCGATGAACATAGTGGAGCACGTGTCTCTTTTATATGTTGAGGCATCTTTTGGGTATATGCCCAAGAGAGGTATAGCTGGATCCTCAGGCAGTTCAATGTCCAATTTTTTGAGGAACCTCCAGACTGATTTCCAGAATGGTTTTACCAGTCTGCAATCCCACCAACAATGGAGGAGTGTTCCTCTTTCTCCACATCCTCGCCAGCATCTGCTGTCACCTGAGTTTTTGATCTTAGCCAATCGCACTGGTGTGAGGTGAAATCTCAGGGTTGTTTTGATTTGCATTTCCCTTATGACTAAAGATGTTGAACATTTCTTTAGGTGTTTCTCAGCCATTCGGCATTCCTCAGCTGTGAATTCTTTGTTTAGCTCTGAACCCCATTTTTTAATAGGGTTATTTGTTTCCCTGTGGTCTAACTTCTTGAGTTCTTTGTATATTTTGGATATAAGGCCTCTATCTGTTGTAGGATTGGTAAAGATCTTTTCCCAATCTGTTGGTTGCCGTTTTGTCCTAACCACAGTGTCCTTTGCCTTACAGAAGCTTTGCAGTTTTATGAGATCCCATTTGTCGATTCTTGATCTTAGAGCATAAGCCATTGGTGTTTTGTTCAGGAAATTTTTTCCAGTGCCCATGTGTTCCAGATGCTTCCCTAGTTTTTCTTCTATTAGTTTGAGTGTGTCTGGTTTGATGTGGAGGTCCTTGATCCACTTGGACTTAAGCTTTGTACAGGGTGATAAGCATGGATCGATCTGCATTCTTCTACATGTTGACACCCAGTTGAACCAGCACCATTTGCTGAAAATGCTATCTTTTATCCATTGGATGGTTTTGGCTCCTTTGTCAAAAATCAAGTGACCATAGGTGTGTGGGTTCATTTCTGGGTCTTCAATTCTATTCCATTGGTCTATCTGTCTGTCTCTGTACCAATACCATGCAGTTTTTATCACTATTGCTCTGTAATACTGCTTGAGTTCAGGGATAGTGATTCCCCCTGAAGTCCTTTTATTGTTGAGGATAGCTTTAGCTATCCTGGGTTTTTTGTTATTCCAGATGAATTTGCAAATTATTCTGTCTAACTCTTTGAAGAATTGGATTGGTATTTTGATGGGGATTGCATTGAATCTGTAGATTGCTTTTGGTAAAATGGCCATTTTTACTATATTAATCCTGCCAATCCATGAGCATGGGAGATCTTTCCATCTTCTGAGGTCTTCTTCAATTTCTTTCCTCAGTGTCTTGAAGTTCTTATTGTACAGATCTTTTACTTGCTTGGTTAAAGTCACACCGAGGTACTTTATATTATTTGGGTCTATTATGAAGGGTGTCGTTTCCCTAATTTCTTTCTCGGCTTGTTTCTCTTTTGTATAGAGGAAGGCAACTGATTTATTTGAGTTAATTTTATACCCAGCCACTTTGCTGAAGTTGTTTATCAGCTTTAGTAGTTCTCTGGTGGAACTTTTGGGATCACTTAAATATACTATCATGTCATCTGCAAATAGTGATATTTTGACCTCTTCTTTTCCGATCTGTATCCCTTTGATCTCCTTTTGTTGTCTGATTGCTCTGGCTAGAACTTCAAGAACTATATTGAATAAGTAGGGAGAGAGTGGGCAGCCTTGTCTAGTCCCTGATTTTAGTGGGATTGCTTCAAGTTTCTCTCCATTTAGTTTAATGTTAGCAACTGGTTTGCTGTATATGGCTTTTACTATGTTTAGGTATGGGCCTTGAATTCCTATTCTTTCCAGGACTTTTATCATGAAGGGGTGTTGAATTTTGTCAAATGCTTTCTCAGCATCTAATGAAATGATCATGTGGTTCTGTTCTTTCAGTTTGTTTATATGATGGATCACGTTGATGGTTTTCCGTATATTAAACCATCCCTGCATGCCTGGGATGAAGCCTACTTGATCATGGTGGATGATTGTTTTGATGTGCTCTTGAATTCGGTTTGCCAGAATTTTATTGAGTATTTTTGCGTCGATATTCATAAGGGAAATTGGTCTGAAGTTCTCTTTCTTTGTTGTGTCTTTGTGTGGTTTAGGTATAAGAGTAATTGTGGCTTCGTAGAAGGAATTCGGTAGGGCTCCATCTGTTTCAATTTTGTGGAATAGTTTGGATAATATTGGTATGAGGTCTTCTATGAAGGTTTGATAGAATTCTGCACTAAACCCGTCTGGACCTGGGCTCTTTTTGGTTGGGAGACCTTTAATGACTGCTTCTATTTCCTTAGGAGTTATGGGGTTGTTTAACTGGTTTATCTGTTCCTGATTTAACCTCGATACCTGGTATCTGTCTAGGAAATTGTCCATTTCCTGAAGATTTTCAAATTTTGTTGAATATAGGTTTTTATAGTAAGATCTGATGATTTTTTGAATTTCCTCCGAATCTGTAGTTATGTCTCCCTTTTCATTTCTGATTTTGTTAATTTGGACACACTCTCTGTGTCCTCTCGTTAGTCTGGCTAAGGGTTTATCTATCTTGTTGATTTTCTCAAAGAACCAACTTTTGGTTCTGTTGATTCTTTCTATGGTCCTTTTTGTTTCTACTTGGTTGATTTCAGCTCTGAGTTTGATTATTTCCTGCCTTCTACTCCTCCTGGGTGTATTTGCTTCTTTTTGTTCTAGAGCTTTTAGGTGTGCTGTCAAGCTGCTGACATATGCTCTTTCCTGTTTCTTTCTGCAGGCACTCAGCGCTATGAGTTTTCCTCTTAGCACAGCTTTCATTGTGTCCCATAAGTTTGAGTATGTTGTATCTTCATTTTCATTAAATTCTAAAAAGTTTTTAATTTCTTTCTTTATTTTTTCCTTGACCAGGTTATCATTGAGTAGAGCATTGTTCAATTTCCACGTATATGTGGGCATTCTTCCCTTATTGTTATTGAAGACCAGTTTTAGGCCGTGGTGGTCCGATAGCACGCATGGGATTATTTCTATCTTTCTGTACCTGTTGAGGCCCGTTTTTTGACCAATTATATGGTCAATTTTGGAGAAAGTACCATGAGGAGCTGAGAAGAAGGTATATCCTTTTGCTTTAGGATAGAATGTTCTATAAATATCCGTTAAGTCCATTTGGCTCATGACTTCTCTTAGTCTGTCTACATCACTGTTTAATTTCTGTTTCCATGATCTGTCCATTGATGAGAGTGGGGTGTTGAAATCTCCCACTATTATTGTGTGAGGTGCAATGTGTGTTTTGAGCTTTAGTAAGGTTTCTTTTACGTATGTAGGTGCCCTTGTATTTGGGGCATAGATATTTAGGATTGAGAGTTCATCTTGGTGGATTTTTCCTTTGATGAATATGAAGTGTCCTTCCTTATCTTTTTTGATGACTTTTAGTTGGAATTTGATTTTATTTGATATTAGAATGGCTACTCCAGCTTGCTTCTTCTGACCATTTGCTTGGAAAGTTGTTTTCCAGCCTTTCACTCTGAGGTAGTGTCTGTCTTTGTCTCTGAGGTGTGTTTCCTGTAGGCAGCAGAATGCAGGGTCCTCGTTGCGTATCCAGTTTGTTAATCTATGTCTTTTTATTGGGGAGTTGAGGCCATTGATATTGAGAGATATTAAGGAATAGTGATTATTGCTTCCCGTTATATTCATATTTGGATGTGAGGTTATGTTTGTGTGCTTTCATTCTCTTTGTTTTGTTGCCAAGACGATTAGTTTCTTGCTTCTTCTAGGGTATAGCTTGCCTCCTTATGTTGGGCTTTACCATTTATTATCCTTTGTAGTGCTGGATTTGTAGAAAGATATTGTGTAAATTTGGTTTTGTCATGGAATATCTTGGTTTCTCCATCAATGTTAATTGAGAGTTTTGCTGGATACAGTAACCTGGGCTGGCATTTGTTTTCTCTTAGGGTCTGTATAACATCAGTCCAGGATCTTCTGGCCTTCATAGTTTCTGGCGAGAAGTCTGGTGTGATTCTGATAGGTCTGCCTTTATATGTTACTTGACCTTTTTCCCTTACTGCTTTTAATATTCTTTCTTTATTTTGTGCGTTTGGTGTTTTGACAATTATGTGACGGGAGGTGTTTCTTTTCTGGTCCAATCTGTTTGGAGTTCTGTAGGCTTATTGTATGTCTATGGGTATCTCTTTTTTTAGGTTAGGGAAGTTTTCTTCTATGATTTTGTTGAAGATATTTACTGGTCCTTTGAGCTGGTAGTCTTCACTCTCTTCTATACCTATTATCCTTAGGTTTGATCTTCTCATTGAGTCCTGGATTTCCTGTATGTTTTGGACCAGTAGCTTTTTCTGCTTTACATTATCTTTGACAGTTGCGTCAATGATTTCTATGGAATCTTCTGCTCCTGAGATTCTCTCTTCCATCTCTTGTATTCTGTTGGTGAAGCTTGTATCTACAGCTCCTTGTCTCCTTTTGGTTTTCTATATCCAGGGTTGTTTCCATGTGTTCTTTCTTGATTGCTTCTATTTCCATTTTTAATTCCTTCAACTGTTTGATTGTGTTTTCCTGGAATTCTTTCAGGGATTTTTGCGATTCCTCTCTGTAGGCTTTTACTTGTTTATTAATGTTTTCCTGTGCTTCCCTAAGTGTGTTCATGTCTTTCTTGAAGTCCTCCAGCATCATGATCAAATATGATTTTGAAACTAGATCTTGCTTTTCTGGTGTGTTTGGATATTCCATGTTTGTTTTGGTGGGAGAATTGGGCTCCGATGATGGCATGTAGTCTTGGTTTCTGTTGCTTGGGTTCCTGCGCTTGCCTCTCGCCATCAGATTATCTCTAGTGTTACTTTGTTCTGCTATTTCTGACAGTGGCTAGACTGTCCTATAAGCCTGTGTGTCAGGAGTGCTGTAGACCTGTTTTCCTCTCTTTCAGTCAGTTATGGGGACAGAGTGTTCTGCTTTCGGGCGTGTAGTTTTTCCTCTCTACAGGTCTTCAGCTGTTCCTGTGGGCCTGTGTCTTGAGTTCACCAGGCAGCTTTCTTGCAGCAGAAAAGTTGGTCTTACCTGTGGTCCCGAGGCTCAGGTTCGCTCGTGGGGTGCTGCCCAGGGGCTCTCTGCAGCGGCAGCAACCAGGAAGACCTTTGCCGCCCCTTCCGGGAGCTTCAGTGCACCAGGGTTCCAGATGGTCTTTGGCTTTTTCCTCTGGCGTCCGAGATGTGTGTGCAGGGAGCAGTCTCTTCTGGTTTCCCAGGCTTGTCTGCCTCTCTGAAGGTTTAGCTCTCCCTCCTACGGGATTTGGGTGCAGAGAACTGTTTATCCGGTCTGTTTCCTTCAGGGTCCGGCGGTGTCTCTGGCAGGTGTCCTGCTGCTCCTTGGCCCTCCCCCACGGGAGCCCAGAGGCCTTATACAGTTTCCTCTTGGGCCAGGGATGTGGGCAGGGGTGAGCAGTGTTGGTGGTCTCTTCCGCTCTGCAGCCTCAGGAGTGCCCACCTGACCAGGCGGTTGGGTCTGATTTCATCTCTTTCAATGGCTGAAAAGGATTCATGTGTCTCTCTGTATGACTGTGAATTTCTCTGTCTGCCACTGTGTCTGGTGTGTCTGTGTGTGTGTCCCTGTGGTGTGTCCCTATGGTGTGTCTGTGTCCGTGTCCGTGTCCGTGTCCGTGTCCATGTCCGTGTCCGTGTCCGTGTCCGTGTGTCTGTCTGTCTGTCTGTCTGTCTGTCTGTCTCTGTGTGTGTATGCCAGAGTCTCTTTAAAGCATTCATCAGCTTGACCTAATCTCCTGACTGTTGGGAGGAGTGCTGTTGTAAACATTGGGGATGCAGATCTCTCTCCTCTGCTTCGGATAAATGCCCAGTGGTGGGATTTCTGGATCACTTGATGGTTTTGTTTTTATTTGGGGTAAGGAATATTCATACTTCTTTTATTAGTGGATATGCTACCTAACCTTTCTCCAACAGTGTGCGAGAGTATGACCTTTCCTGCACATCCTCACCAACACTGTCTCTGCAATAAACCTGATGCTTGTGTGTTGTGTTTTGTAACCTTGTGTTTAACATTAGCTTCATGTCTGTTAAGTTGGACTGAAGTGGTCACCTCTGGTACTCCAGCTAGTGTCTTCTTTTCTCTCTACTCATCAACTTTATTGTGTGGGGAATAATAATAACATGGGGAATAATTAAAATATCATTTAGTATGTTTGCTAAATCTAACAACAGGAAACTCTAGGTCAGATTTTTTTCCATTTTTAACTCTAATTTTGTATTCTTATATAGATGGTGAGATTTGATTATATGTTAGCTAGTGAATTTTATCTTTTAATGTGCTGGATATTTTAATATTTCTACAAATATTCTTGATTTTGGGCTAGTCATATGGTCATTTTTAAATGCATTTTTTGTTTGTTTTGTTTTTGTTTTTTTGTGTTGTTGTTGTAGTTTGTTTGGTTTTGGATCTTGTTTTTAAGATGTGTTAGGTAGAACCAGAATGATGCTTTCCCCACGTTAGGTACTTTATACAACAGAGGAAAGATCTTTTTGACACTACACAGTGCCCACTGCTCTGTCTAAAGGGGACAATCATTCATTAGTCTTAACTCCATGTTATCTTTAACAGTTCCTCTGTCTCTTATGGTCTCTGGTTTGTTTGTTTGTTTTCATGTGGACACACTGGTCAGTGGTCAGTTGGTAAGTGAAGGGCCCTCCTTCAGTGTAGACTCTAGATTCTGGAGAACTCACTACACTACACGAACTACTCCTTGTGGAAAGCAGAGAGAAAACATAGGCCTATATACACTACCAGCCTTTACCTTTCGTGCTATTGAGCTGCTTTTGCAAGGTTAGTCAGAACTCGGGCCATTTTTGTATTTGTAACAGATGAATTAAACCATGCAGGCCTTGATACACACATGAAACATTAACTCAGAAAGCCAAGACAGAAGGATTATAAGTTTGAAGCCAGCTTTGAATACATAATGAAAATCTTGATATTCATGAGTATCTCTTAATACTGATAATATATGATTTTTATTTTGGGTTATTGTTCCTTTTTTTTTTTTTTTTTTTTTGGAGCTGAGGACTGAACCCAGGACCTTGCACTTGCTAGGCAAGCACTCTACCACTGAGCTAAATCCCCAACCCCTGTTCCTCTTATTTTAAAGCAAAAACATTTTAATAAAAGTAGACACACACATACACACACACACACACACACACACACACACACATACACAAAATACCCAATGGTGGGTAATTTACTTTCATTGTGATTGTGATAAAATACCCTGATAGAAAGCAACTTAGAAAGGGTTCACATTTCCAGGTTATATCCAGGAACTTCAAACAGCTTCAACATCATATTTATGTCCACAATCAAGAGCAGAGAGAAACAAATGTATACATACTCATTTACCTTGGTCAGCTGTGCTGTATTTCTCTACTTTTGCATAACTCCAGACCCTCTGCCTAGGGAATGGTCCTGCCCATAGAGGGCTGTGCCTTCACCAATAATTTACTCATGACAACCAGCCTCTTACAGATACACTCATGATCATGCCAACTCAAGATAATCCCTTGTTGAGAGACACTTCCCAGGTGATGCTAGATTGTGTTAAGTTGGCAAAGGTTATTGTTATGGTTGTGTTTACTTTAACCAAATAATATTTCTCAAAAATTTTGTCCATACAAAACATCATCAAATAGTCACTTCCTGAAGAATGGATGTGTATTTTCAAAATGTAGAACTGAATTTAAAAGAATTGTAAACATCAGAGCCTGAAAAGAGCTGAAGTCTGCCTCTGTTTGGAATATGCACAGGGCTGATTCAGTAGGAAGAGTGCAAATGAAGTGCTGTGAACACCGCCAGTAGCTCTGGATGGCGTAGGATCTCTGTGGATCTCACAATAGTCACTGTATTCTGGGTGCAAAACTCTATCGAGCCCATGTTCCCACTCACATCTCTCTTCCCCTGTGATATCATGTGCCCCTGTGATTTCATGACGCTTCCTTGTCAGTGTTGTCAGAAACAGACTTTATCATCTCTAGGTATGTTGATTGAGTGAGACAGCAGCACCTTTTGTGAACAGTGATTTGTGAGGAGAGACATTAAAAAGCAGGCGTGCGAGCACCATGAACTACACTTGGATCCTTTGGAAGAGCAATAGGCGTTGAGACTTTTGTGTGACTTACTCATTGCAGAATTTTTTTTTTCCTTTCTTTTTTTTGGAGCTGAGGACCGAACCCAGGGCCTTGCGCTTTCTAGGCAAGCGCTCTACCACTGAGCTAAATCCCCAACCCCTCACTGCAGAATTTTTAAAAGGTACTGGTGCTGTGGTTTGAATGGGAAAGGCCCCTGAGAGACTTGTAGGTTTGAACTCCCAGCTGGTGGCCCTGTGGAAGGGGTGGGGCCTTGTTGGGGGAAGTGGCTCGCTGGGTGTGAGCCTTGAGATTTTATACCATGGCTCCATTTCCTTTCCCTATCCCCTTGAACTGTAAGCCAGAATAGACCCCTACTTACTTAAATTGCTTCCTGTCAGGCGCTTTGTGTTAGCAGTGAGACAAGTAACTGATAGAGCCCGTCAGTTACTGCTGTCAGTGTGCTTTAAACACTGTCACTTCTGCCTCATGCGGCCCCAGTGTTCACTTAAGATCGCTTCTGGAAAGTCAGCGAAGCACCTCTGGTTGTACCTGTGAAGGCATTTCCAGAGATGACTGGTTAAGAGGACAGGAAACATCCTACCGTCTCATAGTCCGGAAACACATGGAGGAAGACAACTGGGCCAGCAGAAAGGAACTGACCCAGGCAAGTGCTACCACATTATTTAGGCAAATTACAACTTGACTCCACCCCACCCCACTCCGTCTTGAAAATATTGGAACCAGACAAAATGCAACCAGAATTTCCATATTTCATTTAGCTGGAGCTGAGAGCCAGGGGTCTGTTTGCATGGCTGAGGGTGATCTCGGGCAGCCTGAGCAACTCTACACTACTTTGCTCAGTGACATTAACCACCTGGATCTTGAAGGACTGTGAATGTCCATCACACGGGTGCCAATCATTGCCTAGATGGTTATCTCCAGAGACAGCTTCTATGGTGTCAGACATGTCAACCCATCATCCACAGTGTCTCTGTGGCTGGATAGTGATGAACACAGCTCAGGACAAAATTATAAACTTACTTGAAACATTGTGACAGTTTTGGGTAAATGTACTTTTGATGACACTCAGTTGCTCAGTTCATCAGCACAGGCTCTGTTGATGACGTTGTCGTTTTTTTTTATGTGAGCAGGTTGAGAACATCTGGTAGACTTTGTGTTGGAGGCTTTTTAGGCCCTGGATGAAAAATATTATAGCAGGAAAAGTGTTTCCACAGAGTTCCAGACTCCCAAATCTTAAGGCCATAGAGAAACAACGGAAAGATTCCTACAGTGAGAAGTCCGCACTTCTATCATGTAGCCTTTGCGATCAGTATTCTGCATTCTTGGGGCTGGGGCTGTAGTTTAGTTGTAGGGTCCATGCTGATCGTACACAAAGCCCCAAGTTCAACTCCTAGGACCCCCACACAAGTCAACGGATAAGTAAACAAATACGTTCAATGTGACCCTAATTTAAAAAGCATCCAATTTCTTTCAAGTGTCCCAGCCACATTTCTGCCTGGCTTGGCACAAACACTGTCTTAACCTCTTAGCCATCATAGTCACGGCTGATGAAGCTGATGTCCACCGGGTGGGTTTCTATGGTAGTTATCAGTGTTTTCAAATGTCACGGGGTGGAAATCGCTTTACTCAGCAGCGTCCAGTTTTAATCTGCACATTAGTCCTGTCTGCAAATCAGTGCCCGGTAGGAAAAAAAAACAAAAACCCACCCCGATCTGTTGTGAGACTGAGGGGCTCTGACTGCCTTTCTCTGTGGAGGAGAGAGAAATAAGGACACAGGGAACATTTTCTACAATCTCTGCCCTTCTGAAGCTATTGATCCTAACTGACAGCAGGGACATTTTTAACTGGTCTCAAGAGCCCATGTGACACAGGAGGCCTGACCCAGGCCTGGAGCTGGTAAGCGGTGCTGCAGGGGATGCTCAGAGACAACGGTCAGCTTTGCCTTTGGGCTTCCTTTTGTTGTTTGTCTCTCCTGGGTCTTCAGTTCCATTTGATCTCTCTTCCTCCCTTCCTCTCTCCTCCTCCTCTCCTCTTTTCTCCCTCTCCTTTCCCTCTCTTCTCTCCTCTCCCCTTTCCTCTCCTCCTCGCCTCTCTTTCCTCTCCCCTCCTTTTCTCCCCTTTCCTCTCCTCCTCTCTCTTCTCTTTTTCTCACACATTCACACAGATACCCACTACACAAATATGCACACGCACAGGGAAGCATAAACACGTACCCACCACACACACATGCCTATACAGGCTCACAGCATACTTATGTAGGTACGATGTGGTGGCTTGAATACAAATGGCCCCCACAGGTGAGTGAATATATTTGAGTGCTCGGTCATCAGGAAGAGGCACGACTTGAGACAGATTAGGAGGTGTGGTGTTGTTGGAATGGGTCACTGGGGTGGGCTTTAAGGTTTTAAAAGCCCAAACCAGACCTAGTATGTCTCCCTTCTCACTGCCTGCAGATACAGATTAGAACCCTCAGCTACTTCTCCAGCACTTTGTCTACCTGTATGTTCCTTGCCATGGTGATAATGGACTAAACCCCTAAAACCACAAGCAAGCCCCAGTTAAATGCTTTCTTTTGTAAGAGTTGCTGCGGTCATGGTTGTCTCTTCACAATCACAGAACAGTGCTGAAGACACATGCATATACAACCACACTATACAATGGAGATACACAGCACACATCACTGCACACACACATGACCTCTGACCACACACCAACTGCGTGTGTGAATATAGGGGAGTAGTCACATGCAGGCATGTTTGAGGAGATTCATGTACATGTGCACCACGGAAACATGGCAGAGGCACCTGTGTGGCTCTTCCTGTCTCAGTTGCAGATACCCTGACCCTGGCGCTCCATCTTTTACCATGTCTTGGACGGAACGTGGTGTCATCGATGTGCTGCCTTCCAGGATGAGTGAGTGGCTGGCAGCATAAAGGGTTGGAAAGATACTCTCAGGGTGTTGTGGATCTTTGTAGTTAATCCTACAAAGTGACAGGAAATGGAGTTGGGAAGAAGGCCTGGGGAGTCTTCAAGGCGTCCTGTCAGACTAGGGGTCACAAGTGGGGAGGTGGGGGGTTAGCTAAGCTAATGGAGGCTGCTGGTGAAGAAAGCTAAGATAAGTGATGTCAGAAGGCCTCCTCATGAGAAGCAGTGGACAGAAAGAGTCTCCATGAGAACATCGGACACGTCAAAGAACTAAATCGTATTTATCATATACAATAGTTTTCATGGTCCAGTTCAGGAAATTTAGGAAAAATAAAAGAAGGATAGAATTCGAATTGGTTTATGTCTTAGGGTTTTACTGTTGTGAACAGACACCATGACCAAGGCAACTCTTAAAAGGACAACATTTAATTGGGGCTGACTTACAGGTTCAGAGGTTCAGTCCATTATCATCAAGGCAGGAACATGGCAGCATCCAGGCAGGCATGGTGCAGCAGGAGCTGAGAGCTCTACATCCTCATCTGAAGGCTGCTAGGGGAAGACTGGCTTCCATGTGTTTAGGAGGAGGGTCTTAAAACCCACACCCACAGTGACACACTTCCTCCAACAAGGCCACACCTCCAAATAGTGCCACTCCGAGCACCAAGCAGATACAAACCATCACAGTTCAATGGGTAGTTTTCCAGAATCATAAATTGAACTGTCTTTCTAAAATAAGATACACCCTATACTTTTAGAGGATGTATTCTGTTCTGTTTGTGATAACTAGGAGAGGGTGTACCCTTGTGGGATACAGTCACATTGACTAAATGGGGACCTTAATGCTTTTTTTATTAGTGACTTTTCTCATTGCTATAGGAAAATTCCTGACCAAAGCAACTTCCACGAAGGGATTATTTTACCCCACAGTCTGGGGTGTGGCCATAAAGGCAGCTGTCACTGCGCAGCAGGAAGTTGAGACCTCATTGCACCTGCACTCAGGTAGAAGAGAGAGGTGAGTGCTTGTGTTTAGTTCATTTTCGCTCTTTAAACTTTTTTAAAATTTAATCTGGAGCCCCGGCATGTTTCCACCAACATTTAAAGTACATCTTCTCATAGAGCCTCTCTGAAAACACTCTCGATAGGCCCGGAGTCGTAAATGCAACGGAGAATGCCTCGCTTTCACAGCTTCGCGTACGGATCTCTCTGCCGTAGAACGCTAGCCTGCGGCTTTCTCGTGCTGGGGCGCAGCCTCCATGACCCCTGGACACCTGGATTTTGCATGCTTACAGAAGCATCACCATGTGGATAACTTGGTCAGGATCTGATGCAGAACTTGTACGTTTTACACAGCTGTGTGGACTTTGTGTGTGTTGGTGGCTGAGCTTAGAGGAAGACGTCCCTAGGTGGTGTTTGTTCTAGATAAGATTTCTCCTTGTAGCAGACCTAGCTGTCCTGGAACCCACTTTCTAGTCCAGGCTGGCCTGCCTGCCTCTGTCTCCAGAGTGCTGGGATTAAAGGGGAGCACTGCCACCCTTGGCTTCCTAGGTGGTTATTTTTAAGGACAGAACTTTATTGACATTCTAAGTTCAGGGTCTCTTCATTCAGACGAAATACGATTTTCTTTTCTTTTTTATTTTTCCATCTTTATTAAATTGGGTATTTCTTATTTACATTTCAAATATTATTCTCTTTCCTGATTTCCAGGCCAACATCCCCCTAATCCCTCACCCTCCCCTTCTATATGGGTGTTCCCCTCCCCATCCTGCCCCCATTACCGCCCTCCCCCCAAGAATCCCGGTCACTGGGGGTCCAGCCTTGGCAAGACCAAAGGCTTCCCCTTCCCCTGGTGCCCTTACTAGGCTATTCATTGCTACCTATGAGGTTGGAGCCCAGGGTCAGTCCATGTATAGTCTTTGGGTAGTGGCTTAGTCCCTGAAAGCTCTGGTTGGTTGGCATTGTTGTTCATATGGGGTCTCAAGCCTCTTCAGCTCTTTCAGTCCTTTCTCTGATTGCTTCAATGGGGGTCCCGTTCTCAGTGCAGTGGTTTGCTGCTGGCATTCGCTTATGTATTTGCCATATTCTGGCTGTGTCTCCCAGAAGAGATCTACATCCGGTTCCTGTCAGCCTGCACCTCTTTGCTTCATCCATCTTATCTAGTTTGGTGGCTGTATATGTATGGGCCACATGTGGGGCAGGCTGTGAATGGGTGTTCCTTCAGTCTCTGTTCTAAACTTTGCCTCCTTATCCCCTCCTAAGGGTATTCTTGTTCCCCTTTTAAAGAAGCACTGAAGCATCTGCATTTTGGTCGACCTTGAGTTTCACGTGTTCTATGCATCGTGGGTACTTTGAGCATTTGGGCTAATACCCACTTATCAATGAGTGCATACATGTGTGTTTTTCTGTGATTGGGTTACCTCACTCAGGATGATATTTTCCAGTTCCATCCATTTGCCTATGAATTTCATAAGGTCATTGTTTTTGATAGCTGAGTAATATTCCATTGTGTAGATGTACCACATTTTCTGTATCCATTCCTTTGTTGAAGGGCATCTGGGTTCTTTCCAGCTTCTGGCTATTATAAATAAGGCTGCTATGAACATAGTGGAGCACGTGTCTTTATTATATGTTGGGGCATCTCTTGGGTATATGCCCAAGAGAGGTATAGCTGGGTCCCCAGGTAGTTCAATGTCCAATTCTCTGAGGAACCTCCAGACTGATTTCCAGAATGGTCATACCAGTCTGCAATCCCACCAACAATGGAGGAGTGTTCCTCTTTCTCCACATCCTCGCCAGCATCTGCTGAGTTTTTGATCTTAGCCATTTTGACTGGTGTGAGGTGGAATCTCAGGGTTGTTTTGATTTTCAATTCCCTTATGACTAAAGATGTTGAACATTTCTTTAGGTGCTTCTCAGCCATTCGACATTCCTTAGCTGTGAATTCTTTGTTCAGCTCTGAACCCCATTTTTAATAGGGTTATTTGTCTCCCTGCAGTCTAATTTCTTGAGTTCTTTGTATATTTTGGATATAAGCCCTCTATCAGTTGTAGGATTGGTAAAGATCTTTTCCCAATCTCTTGGTTGCCGTTTTGTCCTAACAACAGTGTCCTTTGCCATACAGAAGTTTTGTAGTTTTATGAGATCCCATTTGTCGATTCTTGATCTTAGAGAATAAACCATTGGTGTTTTGTTCAGGAAATTTTCTCCAGTGCCCATGTGTTCGAGATTCTTCCCCACTTTTTCTTCTATTAGTTTGAGTGAATCTGGTTTGATGTGGAGGTCTTTCATCCACTTGGACTTAAGCTTTGTACAGGGTGATAAGAATGGATCGATCTGCATTCTTCTACATGCTGACCTCCAGTTGAACCAGCACCATTTGCTGAAAATGCTATCTTTTTTCCATTGGATGGTTTTGGCTCCTTTGTCAAAAATCAGGTGACCATAGGTGTGTGAGTTCATTTCTGGGTCTTCAATTCTATTTCACTGGTCTATCTGCCTGTCTTTGTACCAATACCACGCAGTTTTTATCACTATTGCTCTGTAATACTGCTTGAGTTCAGGGATAGTGATTCTCCCGGAAATCCTTTTAATGTTGAGGATAGTTTTAGCTATCCTGGTTTTTTTGTTATTCCAGATGAATTTGCAAATTGTTCTGTCTAACTCTCTGAAGAATTGGATTGGAATTTTGATGGGGATTGCATTGAATCTGTAGATTGCTTTTGGTAAAATGGTCATTTTTACTCTCTTAATCCTGCCAATCCATGAGCATGGGAGATCTTTGCATCTTGTGAGATCTTCTTCAATTTCTTTCTTCATAGGCTTGAAGTTCTTATCATACAGATCTTTCACTTGCTTGGTTAAAGTCACACCGAGGTATTTTATATTATTTGGGACTATTATGAAGGGTGTTGTTTCCCTAATTTCTTTCTCGGCTTGTGTCTCTTTTGTGTAGAGGAAGGCTACTGATTTATTTGAGTTAATTTTATACCCAGCCACTTTGCTGAAGGTGTTTATTAGGTTTAGTAGTTCTCTGGTGGAACTTTTGGGATCACTTAAATACACTATCATATCATCTGCAAATAGTGATATTTTGACTTCTTCTTTTCCAATCTGTATCCCTTTGATCGCCTTTTGTTGTCTGATTGCTCTGGCTAGGACTTCGAGAACTGTATTGAATAAGTAGGGAGAGAGTGGGCAGCCTTGTCTAGTCCCTGATTTTAGTGTGATTGCTTCAAGCTTCTCTCAATTTAGTTTAATGTTAGCTACTGGTTTGCTGTATATGGCTTTATTATGTTTAGCTTTGGGCCTTGAATTCCTGTTCTTTCCGGGACTTTTATCATGAAGGGTGTTGAATTTTGTCAAATGTTTTCTCAGCATCTAATGAAATGATCATGTGGTTTTGTTCTTTCAGTTTGTTTATATAGTGGATTACATTGATGGTTTTCTGTGTATGAAACCATCCCTGCATGCCTGGAATGAAGCCTACTTGATCATGATGGATGATTGTTTTGATGTGTTCTAGGATTCGGTTTGCAAGAATTTTATTGAGTATTTTTGCATCGATATTCATAAGGGAAATTGGTCTGAAGTTCTCTTTCTTTGTTGTGTCTTTGTGTGGTTTAGGTATAAGAGTAATTGTGGCTTCATAGAATGAATTCAGTAGTGCTCCATCTGTTTCAATTTTGTGGAATAGTTTGGATAATATTGGTATGAGGTCTTCTATGAAGGTGTGATAGAATTCTGCACTGAACCCATCTGGACCTGGGCTCATTTTGGTTGGGAGACCTTTAATGACTGCTTCTATTTCCTTAGGAGTTATGGGTTGTTTAAATGGTTTATCTGTTCCTGATTTAACTTTGGCACCTGGTATCTGTCTAGGAAATTGTCCATTTCCTCCAGATTTTCAAGTTTTGTTGAATATAGGCTTTTGTAGTAGTAGGATCTGATGATTTTTTGAATTTCCTCTGGCTCTGTTGTTATGTCTCCCTTCTCATTTCTGATTTTGTTAATTTGGACACACTCTCTGTGTCGTCTGGTTAGTCTGGCTAAGGATTTATTTATCTTGTTGATTTTCTCAAAGCACCAGCTTTTGGTTCAGTTGATTCTTTGTATAGTCCTTTTTGTTTCTGCTTGGTTGATTTCAGCTTTGAGTTTGATTATTTCCTGCCTTCTACTCCTCCTGGGTGTATTTGCTTCTTTTTCTTCTAGAGCTTTTAGGTGTGTTGTCAAGCAGGTGACATATGCTCTTTCCTGTTTCTTTCTGCAGGCACTCAGAGCTATGAGTTTTCCTCTCAGCACAGCTTTCATTGTGTCCCATAAGTTTGGGTATGTTGTACCTTCATTTTCATTAAATTCTAAGAAGTCTTTAATTTCTTTCTTTATTTCTTCCTTGACCAAGTTATTATTGAGTAGAGCATTGTTCAACTTCCATGTATATGTGGGCGTTCTTCCCTTATTGTTATTGAAGACCAGCTTTAGCCCGTGGTGATCTGATAGGACGCATGGGATTATTTCTATCTTTCTTTATCTGTCGAGGCCTGTTTTGTGCCCGAATTTATGGTCAGTTTTGGAGAAAGTACCATGAGGTGTTGAGAACAAGTATATCCTTTTGTTTTAGGATAGAATGTTCTATAAATATCTGTTAAGTCCATTTGGTTCATAACCTCTACTAGTCTGTCTATGTCTCTGTTTAATTTCTTTTCCATGATCTGTCCATTGATGAGAGTGGGGTGTTGAAATCTCCTACTATTTTTGTGTGAGGTGCAATGTGTGCTTTGAGCTTTAGTAAGGTTTCTTTTATGTATGTAGGTGCCCTTGTATTTGGAGTATAGATATTTAGGATTGTGAGTTCATCTTAGTGGGTTTTTCCTTTGATGAATATGAAGTGTCCTTCCTTATCTTTTTTGATGACTTGTGGTTGAAAATCAATTTTATTCAATAGTAGAATGGCTACGCCAGCTTGCTTCTTCAGACCATTTGCTTGGAAAGTCGTTTTCCAGCCTTTTTCCTGAAGTAGTGTCTGTCTTTGTCTCTGAGACGTGTTTCCTGTAGGCAGCAAAATCCTGGGTCGTCATTATGTATCCAGTTTGTTAATCTGTGTCTTTTTATTGGGGAGGTGAGTCCATTGATGTCGAGAGATATTAAGGAATAGCGATTGTTTTTTCATGTTGTCTTCGTATTTGGAGGTGAGATTATGTTTGTGTGCTTGTCTTCTCTTGGTTTTGTTGCAAAACAATTAGTTTCTTGCTTTTTCTAGAGTGTTGCTTGCCTCCTTGTGTTGGGCTTTACCATTCATTAGCCTTTGTAGGGCTAGATTTGTAGAAAGATATTGTGTAAATTTGGTTTTATCATGGAATATCTTGGTTTCTCCATCTATGTTAATTGATAATTTTGCTGGATACAGTAACCTGGGCTGGCATTTGTGTTCTCTTAGGGTCTGTATGACATCTGTCCAGGATCTTCTGGCTTTCATAGTCTCTGGTGTAGTTCTGATAGGTCTGCTTTTATATGATGCTTTACCTTTTTCCCTTTCTGCCTTTTATATTCTTTCTTTGTTTTGTGCATTTGGTGTTTTGACTATTATGTGACAGGAAGAGTTTCTTTTCTGGTCCAATCTATTTGGAGTTCTGTAGGCTTCTTGTGTGCCTATGGGTATCTCTTTCTTTAGGTTAGGGAAGTTTTCTTCTATGATTTTGTTGAAGATATTTACTGATCTTTTGAGCTGGGAGTCTTCACTCTCTTCTATACCTATTATCCTTAGGTTTGATCTTCTCATTGTGTCCTGGATTTCCTGTATGTTTTGGGCCAGTAGCTTTTTCTGTTTCACATTATCTTTGGCAGTTGTATTGATGATTTCTATGGAATCTTCTGCTCCTGAGATTCTCTCTTCTATCTCTTGTATTCTGTTGGTGATGCTTGTATCTACAGCTCCTTGTCTTGTCCTAAGGAAGCCTTTCCTGTAGAGAGGATTGATTTCTCTCTAATGGCATTAACCAATTTGGCAGTGACAGCTGCTCTTTCCCCGTTTGCCTTGTTGCATCTTAAGACTCACATTCTGTTCTCTGCCAAGCCTTTTTCCTATCTTTCCATTCTCCCATCACAGGGCTGAGTAGTAACTGTGTGGTAGCCTCACTGCCATGCTCCCCCAACATTTCCTCTGTCAAACAGGCAGTCCAGTATTTTGTATTCCAGTCTCCTTTTAGTTTTCACGTCATGTGCAGGATATAGCCATAATTTTGCCAGATTGTAAAATGAACCGGCCCAGTCCAATGCCCAATAGAATCCTTGTCCTCCTCTAAGACATCCTGAGCCGGGATCTCATGGTGCACATGTCTCTTCACATTCTGGTCTTCCACAGCATCATTATAACAGCCCACCAAGCTTTCTGTTCGCAATATTTTTAGGGTTCCAAACAGCTCCCACCTCCTCTTGCAGATTAGTAAAAAAAAAAAAAAAGAAAGAAAGAAAGAAAGAAAGAAAGAAAGAAACTCTTCATGTGAATGGTTATCACAGCACCTAGTCTTACTCTCTGGTCTGTGTTAGTTACTTTTCTGGTTGCTGTGGCAAAGGATATGACGAAAGGCACACAGTCCACCATGACAGGGAAGGCATGCTGAGGAAGGAACATGGTACAATGTCTAGTCACACTGTGTCTCCTCCAGTCTGGTGGCCAGGGCAGAGGTGGAGAGGGAGGAGAGAGAGAAAGGGAAGGAGAGAGAGGGAGGTAGATTCTTGTGCTTGGCTTGCTTTATTATTCACCCCACACCCTTTTATTCAATTCATGGATGGTCCACCTTAGTTAAGCATCTATGGAAACACCTCATTGATGTGCCTCAAGTCTCCCCTCTTAGGTACGTCAGTACAGTTTAGTTGACGGTGAAGAGTAACCATAGCACCTCCCTACCCAAATGGCTCATAGAGCAAAAGCAGCAGTGGCTGTCTTAAGAGCAGTGCCACCTGAATTCTTGACTTAATGTGGGAACTCACTGGAGGGTGGAAGGTGGCTGTGTGAAAAGAGCTAAATCTTTAAGGGATGGGACGCTGTGGTTTGTAGCTATTGGATGAGTTGCGAGACAGATCTAGGTCTTTACCAGGACTTCTACCAGTACCGTTTATCAGGTACCCGCAAGAGTCAGCCAAATCCCTCAGATGACGGTTCATTAAATCTGTGGATTTAAATGGGAAAAAAAACTTTGACCATATTCTGATAATCTTCTGGACTGGGACAGCTCCAGTCTTCTTAGTAAAGGCCACATAGTGGGAAGTCACCATCCCCAAGAATGGCAGCTCTCACAGCACAACCAGTAACAGTCTTGAGTCGAAGCTTAAGCCTTTTACAGTGTCATTCGTGGCAGAGAGAATTATGCACCTTCCACTAAGACCCAGAGATTTTTCTCCCCTGGGAGGGGGAGAGGTGAGAGGCACAGTGGGATGAAATGGCAGAAATGCATCGTATAGTGAATGGAATGAAGACATTTTTAAACAAGAAGTAATGGAAAGGAGTAAGAGGAAAATGTCCCAGGAGTCCGCCATTGTTCCTTGCTACCCCTTTAAACACAATTCAGAGGTTTATGACAGTCTTTCCTGAGTTTTCAACATTTGTAAACGAAGATTACGTCCCATAAGGAATCCCTAGAGAGCTTGATCAAAAGTGTTAATGTTGCTGGGCTGGTGAGATGGATGGCTTCGTGTGAACGGACTCTTGTCGTGACCAACGGGACCCATAGGGTGGATGCAGAGAACTGATTCCTGAAAGGTGTCCTCTACGGTGCATACCAGTCTGTATGCTGTGTCATGTGCAAGCCCACACACATGCACACATTTTTAAAAAATGGAGAGCATTGTAGTGTTCATAACCATCAGTCGAACAAACCCTCAGCCAGGGCGTGGCCTCCACGCATTCATCGGGTTCCCATAGAAAGTAAGGATTTCCCAAATTGCAAAAGGGGCTTCAGGGGCAGCCAAAAGAGATACCCACGCTATGCTGTGCCACGGTGAGCCACATAGGAGGGTTTCTCTCTTCCAAAAACTTCAGGTCCTTGGAGGAAGAGAATCATTTTTTCCTCACTGCAACAAGCTCACTTTCTATATTACAGCGTACCGAGGCCACACCATGTCCATATGGTTGGCATTTTGTGCACGAGTTTCCCGCACACACACAGAGATTTAAACCCTCCCAGTTTCTTCTTTTGAAAGCTGAAACTGTCCCACAAGCATTTGAATTCTTCTTTAGAAGCTTCAGACTGTTGGCTCTGGCAATGGATGAATCAAAAGTTCCCCATCACCCGAATCTAATTTCTCCGAACTCGGAACACAGAGCTTTATGCCGACAGGAAATGGTGTGAAAGGACTCCGTTTGCTACGTGGGAAGGTAGAGTATAATGCTGAACTGACTTCGCCTCTTTGATGGTCATGGTGAGCCTAATACTAATTGGTATCACAGCATGAATCCCAGTAAGTAGATTTTCTATGTTTCCTAAAGTTGTGGAAATAACTGGTATAATATTGCTATAGGTAAAGCAATAAACGGCACCAAATTCTTGCACCAAATGTCTATAATGGGAGAGACCAGAACATTAGGCTTCATCGGAAGTCTTCCTGGCATTCAAGGCCAACCTCTGTAAAATGTAGGTTGAACTCAGCCAGAAATGCTCACAGAGGACACAGCAGTTTTGCATTATTTGCTTTCTTCCTGCTTGTTTGGGAAATGGGAAATTGCTTTGATTTGTGAATATGCATACACGTCAGGTGTAGAAAGAAATATTGGCAGTGGTTCATATTTGAAGAGTTCCAGTGAAAATGGGAGTTAGATTACACTTTACTCTCACAATCTTAAAAACAAAAATCACGAAAATCATGCATGTGTGAATGCGTGTGTGTATGTATGCACGTATGTGTGTATGCATGTATGTATGTATGTATGCATATGTGTATGTGTGTGTACTGTCTGGTTTTGTGTGTCAACTTGACACAAGCTGGAGCTATTACAGAGAACATAGCCTCCCTTGAGAAAATGCCTCCATGAGATCCAGCTGCAAGGCATTTTCTCAATTAGTGGTCAAGGTGGGAGGACCCAGCCCATTGTGGGTGGTGCCATCCCTGGGCTGGTGGTAGTCCTGGGTTCTATAAGAAAGCAAGATGATGGGTTCTGTCCTCAGCTCTTGAAAAACAAAAACAAACAAAAAACAAAAAACAAATAAAAAAAAAAAGAAAGAAAGCTGAGCAAGCCAGGGGAAGCAAGCCAGTAAAGAACATCCCTCCATGGCCTCTGCATCAGCTTCTGCTTCCTGCCCTGCTTGAGTTCCAGTCCTGACATCCTTTGGTGAAGAACAGCAATGTGGCAGTGTAAGCTGAATAAACCCTTTCCTCCCTAACTTGCTTCTTGGTCCTGATATTTGTGCAGGAATAGAAACCCTGACTAAGACAGTATGTATGTACACATGTATACACATATGTGTATATATATGTACCCATGTATGTATGTATGTATCCATATATGTATGCATGTGCACATATACATGTATGTTGCATGCATATATGTATGTGTGTATGTGTGTACATATATGTGTGCATATGTGTATGTGTGTGAGTGTGTATACCTCATGCATGGAGGCCAGAGGTCAATGCTGTGTGTCATTCCTCAGGTGCCATTCACCTTATTTTTGAGATAAGAACTCTCGATAGCTTAGAGCTTGACAAGCAGGCTGTGTTGGCTGGCCAGTGAGCCCCAGGGATCTGTCTGCCTCTTCAGAACCAGGATTATTACATTTGGACACTGAGCTGAGGTTCTTATGCTAAAGCACATTACCAACTGAACGTCTTCTCCAGCCTCTACCAGTGTTTCACATCCCAAGTCCTGGGTTCTTTGCAGGACTTTTCTGATAACCGTTGAGAGAGTAGCAGCTGGGTGTAGAAAGAGGAAAGCTCTCAATAGATTTGTTTGGGCCACTTCAGAAGATTTGAAATTGTCTACTGCTTTCGGAGATGGTCTGGCAGGACCCACGATGAGAGCTGTGAAAGACTGAGAATTCACCATCTCTTCCTGACTTGTGCCTAACATCAGAACAGAAGCCTAGGGTTCTGGTTGTTTGGGTCCAGAGGATCGGCTCTACAACTAAGAGCAGTCGTTGCTCTTCCAGAGGACCCACGTTCGGTTTCTAGAACCCACATAACGGCTCGCAAACACCCATAGCTCCAGTTCCAGGGGATCCAACACCCTTTTCTGATTTCCGAGGAATTCCGGGCACACATACATGCATGCAAGAAAAACATTTGTAAGCGTAAGATAATAAAATAATTAAAAAGTTTTTAAAAGGGTGCCTAACTCTCCCGCCCCCCACAGACTCTGAGGCTGGGTTCACCCTTCAGATCTCTGCATGCAAATCACTGTCCTAAGGCTCTGATCTCACGTATTTGGTTCTCCACAAGCTCCCTGGGCATGATGCAGTTGGGACAGAGTATTTCCCTGAGAGCCCACCAGAGGGCAGACATGCTGTCGGGTCTGCCGGAGAAGCACCCGCTTTCTTAGGAGTAGGCTATAATGTGTTAGTGTATAATTTATGTGCCTGTAGGCACTGTAAGGTAATATAATTGGCTTGTCAGAGCAGCGGTGTTGTTTGCTTTGAAATATGCCCATCAACAGCCGCTCTTAAAGCCGTTGGGAGTGTGCTAGGACTTTTGATGCACTGATTTAGAGAAGCCCCTCAGGCTTACCTGGACCTCACTCATTAACTTTCCTCACACCGTGTTTAGACGAACAGAACAAATTCATCAAAAACAGCGGTGTGGTTTTTGTTTCTGAGCCCGATAAGCACTCTTGCGACTGCATTCGATGGCTTCCCTTAATACATAGACAATTTTTTTTAAAGGATGCGATGTGTAACGGATATCCGTTTTAAGGAGGGTAATGGAGGGAAGACACTCTCTCCAAAGCTGGCTCAGGAGAGTTTAGCAAGGCGTGTGTGTTAGCTTATGCGTGTGTGCATGTGCACTCTCTTACTGCAAGAGGAAGAGCGCCATTTTCTGAGCCTCCATATGGGATGCCTTCTGGAGGAAAACAAAACAAAAAAAAAAAAACAACCAAAAAACAACCTTCTGTTATCTGTCAATACAGACATCTAAGTGAGCAACTCCTAAGCCATACGCAGAGATCCTGAGTATCATCTTGCCGATTTCCCTCTCTTCTGATCTCTTAAGGGTGAGTAGCATGAACACATCCCATAGGGAACTTGGTGCACAAAGGCTATATCTTCACAACACTGCCGCAGTGGGCCCCGGAGGAAGAAGTTAGACGGGAAGGATCTGGAGCTTAAGAGTGAAAACCCTTCACCTTTGGGTCTTCTGTGGTCACCCCCACAGTAGCCAGCAAACACTGGAAATAAGGCTTTCAACATGTCTTCAGTTGGGCTGCACGGCCCATGTCTGCAAGCCGAGGCCTGAGGGGGTGGAGGAGGGAGAAAGTTCCAGGAAAGCCTGAGATACACGGTAAGACTCTGCCAATTAGCCCCACCCCTACTCCCCCCACCCCCTCACCCCCGCAAAAGAAAAGACTCCACTTTAAGATCTAGCTACAGCTACTCTCTGAGGAGGGGACTTCCATGTCAGGACAGGCTCTCTGCATTGCCTTGTCTGCATCTGTATAAACTCAGGACCCATGTGAGGGCCAGCTGATGGGCATAGATATCCATCCATGCACCTAAGCACATAGGTTTACTAAGCGCAGTTGGTGGGCCGGAAAGGAATGTGCAGAAGAGCCCCAGGCTTTGGAGTCTGTGTGTGATGGTTAATGTCACTATCGGCCAGACTAAAATTAGAATCTGCTAGTTGACACACCCCTGGGGGTGTCTGTGAAGGTATTGTCAGAAAGATTTAAGGGAGGAGGGGAGACCCATGCTGAATGTGGCCAGTGCTATCCCGTGGGCTGGGGTCCCGACAACAGATGCAATGTCATGTTGGGCTATGTCATGCCGCTGACTGGACATCTCCCCTCTCGTGGGTTGTGCCTGCAGACTGTTGGGTGGCACGAAAGCTTTCCCCGTAAGCTTTTGTCAGAACAGTAAGAAAAATAACCAACAGAGGAGATCCAAATAGGGTCACGCAGACGGGAAGGAGTCAGCACACCGCTCTCTCCGTCTGAAACAAAAGCAGCTGGCCTCACAGGGAAGCCCAAGGAGAGAAACTTTGAGTTTGTGTTCTTGCCCGGTTCCCAGTGGCCAGGCTAGCTGCTACCTCTCCTCTTGTTTCCCCTCACCATCAAAACTCATCCTTTACCACAGAAGGAGCATTATGTCCACTGTTAAATACACACCGTGTATGTGTGTGAATCTGTGTTTGAGCGTGTACATGTGAGTGTAGTTGTACTTGATGTCTGGAAGAAGGTGTTGGATCCCCTGGGGCTGGAGTTACAGGAAGTAAATGTCTACCTCCTTTGAGATAGGATCTCTCATTGGCCTGGGTCTCATTAACGAAACTAGATTAGGGTGGTCAGCAAGACCCAGGTATTCTCCTGTCTCTGTCTCCCCAAATCTGGGATTACTGGCTTGTTCCAGATTTTTCTAGAAAACTCAGGATCTTGTAACACACTGGTAACCTTTAAAAAATGAACTGTATGACCAAGTTTAGCACCCTAGCCCTCTGGGATGCAGATTTATCTGGTGTGTTCTAGTGACAGGTTGTGAAGGCCCTTTTCCCGGTATCATGTATGAAGAAGCATTTACCTACCATAGTGATCAGCAGACAGATGCTGCTCTTTCTCAGGATTTCCATGTCCTGTAAAACCCCACCTGCCTGTTTTCTGCAGCAGAACACCGTGCTACACAAAGGTAGCCTTGTTTATCTGTCTCTACCTCCTAGCAACAAGCATAGGACCCCAGGTATTGGAGGTGCTGAACACTGTTCCACGAAACCCTCAAGCTTCTTCAAGTACCCATTTGTTTTTGCTTCTGAGATTGCATGAGAAATTCCACTCCTGTTGGTGGTGTGTGGAGAAATGAGCTTCTGAGGCCATCTGGTGATTAATTTCAACCTTCAGAATGTCCTGGCTCTGCCTGTCCACATCCCCAGCTCTGGCTTCCTCCCTACACCTTCAGGAGTCCCCGGGGCCATTGCTTGCCAGGCCTGGGAGGGAATTTCGGAAACCTGCCTGACACTTTGCTTTATTTTGAAAAATGACTCAGTGTGGAGTCAGCTGTGGAGTGGTACGTGGTGATTTTGTATGTCACACTGGAGGGATTCTGTACCCGGTGCGAGGACCGGCATCCTCAAGCCGTGAACCCACGGTCTCTGGTGGAGGGACAGGAACACTGAGGAAGTCCTGCTGCTCTGGGGTCACGACGGAGACAATTCTGTCTCCAGCCGCTCTTAGTGCAGACTTTCTTATGAGCTCCCCATTAAGTCTTCCTTGTTCTGGGTGCACAGTGCAGATTTACTGTTATGAACAAAACATTATATGTCTATTTGTGTGCATGTACAGACATTCTTTTGGGCCAATCACAGATGCTGAATGCATGTGCTGTCAGATATTCACATGTTTAGCCATGTTTATAATCGGATCTGGCTTCTTGGGAACACAGGGGTCTTCACCTGATGTATAGTTCAGTTACTGCCATTTTGATTTTGATTATTAAACTTTATTATTATTATTATTATTACTATTATTTAGTGCATGTGCATGTGCATGCTGTGTGCTGTGCATGTGTGTGCTGTGCATGTGTGTGCTGTGCATGTGAAAGTTACATGACAGCCTTTGGGAGTCAGTTCCCTCATTTTACTTCAGGTATCCTGGGGATGCAAGTCAGACTGTCAGGCTTGCTAGCAAGCATCTTCACCTACTGAGCCATCTTGCTGGCTTTAGTCTTATTTTGCATGTATGTAATGAAATACACTTAGATCTGCCCCATCTCACCCATAGTTTCTTCCACATCACCCTTCACTTCCTCTTCTCTACTTCATGCTGCTGTACAAAGGCTGACTTCTCTCCGATTCCTTTTGTCTCCTTTTTCTCCTTCCCCTTCCTCTTCTTTCTCCTTCCCTTCTCCCTCCCTCCTCCTCCCCTCTCCCTTCCCCATCGCCTCCTCTTTCTCCCCCACCCACCCCCTCTTACCCCTCTCCCCTCCCCCTCCTCCTTCCTTAAGTCTAATTTGGCCTTCCCCTGTGTACATGGATATGGGGCCACCTTGATAGCTTGGTAAACCTCTACTGCCGTCTTCGTATGTGTGTTATCAGTAGGGATTTTGCTTTTATATTTTGTACTAGGAATAGTGGGCAGCTGGTCTTGAGAATTATGTAAAATTGTTGACCCGAGTGTAGTCCGCCAGCCATATGTGAAAATGATCTCATATTTGACATTTCATCAGTGTCTGGCATTTTCAAACGTTTAAATCGTGTATTAGCCTGGTTATCATGTAATTAGATTTACTCTCGGCTCGTGATTTGCATTTCTGCCATCACAGAGGTTTGGCTGATCTTTCCTTGTCTTTGCTGAACATCTCCCCTGTTAGGGATAGTATCTAACTGTTTCACTTTTTGCTGAGGTTGGATTTTTCGCCTTGAATAATTAACTGATATTTTGACAACTGTGCAGGCTGCCCATATCTTCCAATCTAGGGATTTAAAAATTTTAATCTCTCAAGTTTACCTATTTTTTTTTCCTTTACAAGGTTTTATTTTTATATCTTATCCATAAAGTCCTTGCCTAGCCCAAGGACGATGTAGTTTTTTATGTAATCTTATAAAGGATTTCTCACTCCGATACATGGTGAGAGAGCTTTAGGTCTTTAAAATAACTTTTTATTTTATGTGTATGGGGTTTTTCCTGGCATGTCTGTCTGTGCACTGTATGCATACAGTACCCATGGAAGCCAGAAGAGGGCGTTCGACCCTCTGGACCTGAAACTACAGTTGGCTGCACAGGATCCTGGTTTGGTTCCCAGCACCCATTTTAAGTGGCTCACCACTGCCTCTGTCTCCGCCTCCACAGGATCTGGCGCCCTCTTCTGGCCTCTTCAGACATTTTGTTCACAGGCTACCTCACATAGACACAACCACCCACGTGATATTTTAAAAAATCGAAAGTATTTCTATATGGTGTCCAAAAAAGGAAAAGCAATTAATATTGGTATTGATTTTAATAGGTTAAATTTCCTAAGGGCTTGTTTTCCTTTTCCTTATGTTATATATGTTGGGATAATTTTAGACTTTCAGAAAACTTGGAAACAGCATGCAGGGAGAATTCCTGTGTATACCCTTTGTGACTAGAGAAAACTCAACACCAACAGATTGACAATAGCTCAAGAGCATAGACTAAACTCTTCAGACTTCTCTTTGCCTTTCTGAGTTTTCCCACTTATATTTTTCTGTCCCAGGGTTCCGTCCAAGACCCCCCCCCCCCCCACTGCACTTCACCGTCATTTGTCCGAAAGACACCAGCTTGGTCCTATTTCTCCGACTTTGATAGTTTTGAGGAGTGGTGTCCTTTGAGGTCAAGTCATTACTTTGGGCTTCTACCTTGTTCGTATCACAGTTAGACTAGGCTGTTGGGATATATTTTATGGAAGAATGCTTCATGTTCATGGCATAATCTGGGGACACATCATATCAGTGTGACTTGACACATTTAGAAGGTGGAAGACCTTCTAAAGGAGAGGGGCACCTCCTTATTGTATGGGAAAGAGTTGGCCGTAGTTAATGTCTCTCCACTCTAAGAGTACTAGGTTTTTGACCAGCAAGATGCTCAGGTGGTAAAGATGTTTGCTGCTGTACCTGCTGACCCACATTCTATCCCAGAACCCACACAGTGGAAGGATAGAACCGACTTAATCCCTCAAAGTTAACCTGTGACCTTCACTTACACACTGTGGTACTTGCACACACATATTCACACTTTTTTCTAATATATATAATATGTAACATATAATATAGATTATAAAATGTATAATTAATATATAATATATAATGTATACTATATGACATATAATATATAATATATGTTTTAAAACTAGGTTCTGCCTCCACAACTAGGTACCCCCCCCCCAACTGTTTTTGGAAACATTTCTTTCATTTAGCCTTTCCTTAGAATTGGGAGTGTGGGTGAGGTAATTTCTACCTTCTAAGGGGGAGGGGCACCTCCTTATTTCATTGGGAATATTCTATGAGGAAAATTTGTCTATTCTCAGCAATCATTTGTGTTTTACATTGTTCTGAGTAGTTTTAAGATTTTTATTGGTTTTGATTATGAGTATGCATGTGTCTATGTGTGTGTGTGTGTGTGTGTGTGTGTGTGTGTGTGTGTGTGTGTGTGCAGGTGCCTGCTGAAACCAGAGGTGAACAATGCCTCTGGACCTGGAGTTACAGGTGGTTATGCCCTGCCTGACGTGGGTGCTGAGAACCAAACTCAGGACCTCTGGAAGAATGGCCTCACCAGCCTCTTACCCCTTGCTTAAATAACCAGTTTACATGCGCATTTGTGTTACTTAGTGCTATGACCCGGAACTCATCCCTTTCTGTCCATCTACAGCAGTTCCATGCATGGCTATTGGAAGGATCTCTTTCAGGTTGATATCTCTGTTCCTGGACTCCACCTCCCTATTGTGCGTGTGCACTTTCTTCTTTTGACACCATTACCTTTTGATACAACAAGGTATTTGAGGCTCATAGTGCATTTTCCCTGTCCCTGACCAAAAACGACCCAATTCTCCATAGAATCGCTGGGCGAGGACATTTTCCTCCTGGATGATGTACAGCAGCCAAGATTCGGGTGTTTGTAGTTCTTGTTGCTGCAGAGAGGGAGGGAGGGCTATTATTTCTTGGCCAGAACAAGGAAATATGCATGCATTCTGTATATATAAACACACAGTATGAGGCCACACTGTTAAGAAGAACAGTTTCATTCACACATTCACAGCTCAGCACCGCGATCACATGCATGTTCATCCCTCCACACCACGTATCTCTCCAGCGGTCACCTACAGGGTGCTATTTAGTTTAGTTTTGATACTATCTACCTGGATATATTGGGTTTATTTGCTAATAAGACCCACAGGGTTCAAGGAAACATTTAAGCTTATTATGAAGATGATAATGAAGAGACAGATAAGAGGTACACGGACGAAGTGTGCATGGATCCCAAGTCCAGAAGCTTCTGCGCGGTGACGAAGCACAGACCCTTTCCAGCACACGGGCGGGTTCGTGCACTTGATTCTGTGCTACATGTATTCTGTAACCCGTTATTTCCCCCAAATATCCTTCCATTAACATCTTTGTCTCCATCCTCATTCACAGTTCCCTCTCTGCTTTCAGGCATGCCCACACGCGTATTTAAATCTAGATGCCACACACAAAAGGAAACAGTGGTATTTGTCGTCCCAAACCTGGCTTATGTTAAGAATGTAATGCTCTTCAGTTCTCTATGTGTTCCTGTCTACATCTTGGTGACTGAAGAAAATCACACTGTGCAGACGAACTAGGTTTTTCTTATCCTTTCTTTCCCCCAAGTATACTGAAATCTCTAATTTCTCAAAGGGAGAGGCTGTGTCTTTAGAGGCTCTTGAAACGGTCAGGAAAAGCATTCGCCGTTGACGCTCATCAATTAGTCAGATCTAACGACGTTGAGTCGTGAGCGATTCTCTGTCGACTGAAGCTTCGGACCAGGCAGCCTTGCCCACTAGCACCGTGTATTCTGTGACACAAGATCTCGTTCCCAGCGCTGTTTTTTTTTTTTTTTTTGCGTTCTCCTTCAGTGACCAATAAAAATCCTTTGATGATAAGATAAGCTTCTTGAGATGGAGGAAAGTGCCCCCTCTACAGGCCAGCCGAAGAGCAGCAGACACTACAGGCGCTGGAACTGGCTTGGGTTTCTTAGCAAATGCAGACCCGCCTGCTCCGGACCGGTTATGTGCTGTGGAACCTTATATTTTAAACTTTTTGGTCACTGAACCACCCTCGTCTGTGATTGTATCAAGACAGTGCTCTCTCTTTATGACCTTCCTTCCCGCTTCTGCATGATCTCCCTCATCCTCCTGTCCTCACCTGGACTATTTTGCCTCTAGTAATTCCTCCCCACTTCACGTGCATTTTATCCTTGTCCCCCTTCCTCACATGTGCGCTACAGCTCCACTTCCATTTTTCCTCACTGGCCCGGCTTCTTTGCTATTGTGAATAACCCCAAAACCCATCCATGTATAATCAGTCGCCTCTGTGATTCTCCATGAGATTCCAACTATAACCGAGTTTTGTTTGTTTGTTTTCATTTTTCAAGATAGGGTTTCTCTGTGTCCTGGAACTCACTCTGTGGACCATGCTGGCCTCGAACTCAGAGTTATGCCTGCCTCTGCCTCCTGAGTGATGGGATTAAAGGCTTGTGCCACCACTGCCCATCTATTATAAAATTTTCTGGTGTAGTTAGGTCCTCTAGCAATGCTCTTAGTTTTGGATCACATGTTAATGTATTATTCCAAGGACTAAGAGGTGCTGTTTCGGCATACAGTGTAGACAAAGTGGGAATAACATAAATCTGGACACAAGGCACAGTTTTCTCCTGATGTCTAATAATAATGGGTCAGTTAACAGGCTGGTGAAATATTTTCTTGGGCTGAAGAGAGATGGCTCAGAGGTGAAGAGCACTGTCTGCTCTTCCAGAAGTCCTGAGTTCAATTCTCAGCAACCACATGGTGGCTCACAACCATCTGTAATGAGATCTGATGCCCTCTTCTGGCCTGCAGTCATCCATGCAGGCAGAAAGCTGTATGATATATACATAATAAACATTTTCTTTATTTTCCTTCTCTCTTAAATGCCGACGACAATGACACCAATAACAAAACAACAAAACAAAGCAACTGCACTGTCAATATCTCACCTCAAAGGGGATAAGGGATAATTTTTTTTTCTTTTCTTTTTTTTTTTTTTATTAACTTGAGTATTTCTTATATACATTTCGAGTGTTATTCCCTTTCCCGGTTTCCGGGCAAACATCCCCCTCCCCCCTCCCCTTCCTTATGGGTGTTCCCCTCCCAACCCTCCCCCCATTGCCGCCCTCCCCCCATAGACTAGTTCACTGTGGGTTCAGTGATAAGGGATAATTTATTCTCCTCTGAATGACCACGGCCTGGGAACACAGTTTCAGGTCACCTCAAGTTCTCTGTTCCAGTGTGACAAGAGTCTAATGAATGACAGAACAAAGAGTCATGAATCAAGGCACTTCTCAAACACATCGGTGGGAGGCCAAAGCAAAGCAGGGCAACCTCTGGCCTCAGACGCTGTCTCGAGAAAACTCTTGGCCCTTTGCTGGTGAAAACTGCTGATGTATTCCAAGAGATCTTTCACCTCTTAGTGACGAAGATGTTAGGTTAGGTAGCCAAGGCAGAGCTATTTAGGGGCCCGAACTTGCAATGTTTCAACGTCTCCATGACTGTGGAGTTCTAGTCAGTTAAGCTTTGTGGAGAGTTCAGTGGAAGGTGCAGCTGGGTTCCAAGAACCTTTGTTCACAATGACAGCTCACATACGCCAGGAATTCGGGTTTTGAGTGCTATCCTATGTGCTTCACGCAGTCGCTCTGAGGCCCTCCGCTTCTCAGTGCTTTCTCCTCGCCGTAACAGATGAAACCTATTACTTCGTGTGCTAATTAAAAATAAAACCGCTGCTTTTTATTTTCTCCCGAGTCCCTTTCCGTGCCTCCGACTTTGTTTCCTCCTCCTACCTTTGTCTCCTTATTTTCCTCAAATATCACCTGCCACTCACTGCTCCAGTCTGTTCTTGCTTGAAATGCTCTGATGGTTTTCTTTGATTTTCATTTGCTACGCTTTCTACATTATCACTGAGCTATTATGGTTTTCCATACGACTTCTATGCCGTGTTTGCTATTCAATTTCTTTATGCTTTCAAGTTCTGTTTAATCAACATATCTGTCAAGTTCTGATACCAGATATCAGGAAGTGTCTGCTTTAGCTTCTTTTCTTTTCTTTTCTTCCTCTTCCTCCTCCTCTTCTTCCTCTTCCTCTCCTTCTCCTTCTCCTTCTCCTTCTCCTCCTCCTCCTCCTCTTCTTCCTCTTCCTCTCCTTCTCCTTCTCCTTCTCCTTCTCCTCCTCCTCCTCCTCTTCTTCCTCTTCCTCTTCCTCTTCCTCCTCCTCCTCCTCCTCCTCCTCCTCCTCCTCCTTCTTCTTCTCCTCCTTCTCCTCCTCCTCCTCCTCTTCCTCTCCCTCCTCCTCCTCCTCCTCCTCCTCCTTCTTCTTCTTCTTCTTCTTCTTCTTCTTCTTCTTCTTCTTCTTCTTCTTCTTCTTCTTCTTCTTCTTCTCCTTCTTCTCCTCCTCCTCCTCCTCCTCTTCCTCTCCCTCCTCCTTCTTGTTCTTCTTCTTTTGCTGTGATATAAACATCATGACCTAAAGCAACATGAGGAGGCAGGGAAAGGTTTATTTGGCTGACAATTTCAAGTCCAGCATTAAGGGAAGTCAAGGCAGGAGCTTGAAGACATGTCTATCTGCTATTTCATGCTTCTGACCAAGAATCTTACTCCACAACTAAAGGAGTCTGCTAGGAATCATGGCGGATGTATTCTTGCTAGCAGGCAGGCCGGCTAGCAAATTCTCTGATTCTTTTTTTAATTAAAAAATATTTTATGTGTAAAGGTGCTGTGCCTTCAGGTATGTCTGTGCACCATGTCTGCCTCTGATGCCTGAGGAGGCCACAGAGGGTATCAAATCCTTTGGGATTGATTTATAGGTGGCTATGAGCTGCCCTGTAGGTGCTTGGAAATTGAGCCCAGATTCTCTAGAAGAACAGCTGGCATTCTTAACTGCTAAGCTATTTCTTCAGCCCCTACGCAGTCCGGACTACCTGCCTAGGGAATGGTGCCGCCAAAAATAGTTTGGCCACTCTTACATCAGCTAGCAATCACGGTAATCCATTACACACATGTCTGCAGGATAACATGACCTGGGTAATTCTTCAATTGATTTTCTCCCCAGGTAATTCCAGGTCAGGATAACGATTAAAGCTAGCCAGGATAACACCTATTCTTTTTGTTATTCCCAAGGACTTGGTCTTGTGATTTATTCTCAGTAAGGCTCAATACATATTTACTTATTAAAGAGTTTGGGAGCTCAAAGGGTTACTATGGTAGCTACCTTGAGCCCTTTGTACGATGAGCAGATGATTTTCCAGTAATGGTGGGAAAATGGGGATCATCCAGGAGAGTAGGACGTGGGGGAAAGCATCTGCCTTGATTCTAACTCCACCATTACTGTTAGTCACTTTGTGCTTACTTTCGTCTTCTAGGACCTCATCTCATGTCACCCTTTGTAATGGTCCTTCAATGCAGGTGTTATCATTCTATTAACAAGTGAAGAGTTGGAGGTGCAAGAGAGTAAGTATGGAAGCTTTCGGAAAACACAGCGGACAGAGGTCTTTCTGACATCAGCCGGCCTTTGTGAAATTATCTTCTGCTCATTGTCAGAAAACAACTCACACACACACACACACACACACACACACACAAATCTGGCACAGGGCAAGAAAAGCAGCGAAGAGTGTTCTGCAGCTCGATTATGTACAAAATGCACTTAAGGGTAAAGTTGCAAAGTGGATCCCAGTCTGAATTTTACATTCCCCCTTTCTTTTGGACGGATGGACATGATAATCTGAACTTGATAATAGATTGTGCCATCCACAGAGTAGCCCCTGTCTTCACAAGTGATCTTTCAGGGTAGTACTGGTTCTTTTGAAATGCAAATAGCTCTTCCCAGGGAACAGAAAATTTCAAGACACCAGTCTTTGATATTTATGCAAAGAGGCTTAATGGCCGAGTTAAATTTATGCAGTCAGGAGTTAGACTGCTTTCCTTGAAAGAGAAACTCCAGCTAGGAAGAATGCCTGGGTCAGGGCCTGTGAGGACAAGAAGTTTAGGAAACAGGAAGACCTAGGAAAGGCAATGGGCACCTTTCCTGAGCAGTAGATTAGAACACGCCTCCAGAGAAGATGAGCTCTGTTCCTGGACTCTTGCCATGCATGCTAATTTGGGAACTGCACCTCTAAAGTCTTCATATGCTAAGGTGGGGGAAGGTTCTTTATGTCAATTAAATATTTGCAAAAATATTCCAGGCTACCTACTTGAGAAATTGTGTGAGGGCTCCTTAGGAGCCATATTGGTTGGTGTGCATGGGGGCATTCCTGTCATTTGGAGGTGCCCTAGATCTGGGCTTCAGGGCTTCAGGCACCCTGTGCTCTCTTGATCCTCCAGAGTTCATGCGGAAGTAAAGGCGCGTCTTTTCTCCATTCCATATTTAGTCGCACGAGCATAAAGCTTCATTGCCTTTTAGTCATATGTTATGGAGATTTGTTTAAAATAATAAAAACGAACAATTATAGCTCGTTCCCTTCTGCTTTCTTCATCCGTCTCATGACTTCACAACGATGAAGGCATGGGACAGACCGTGAGTGTCTCCCACTCCGTAGACTTGAGTGAAGTTTAGCGTAAGTATTGGCCGAGAAGTCTCGTTGGTCTCTTTTGAAAACAGATTCTCAGAAACTCTCTAACTCACCAGGACAAGCTTAGAATCTCAACAAAAGTGACCCTTGCTATGCTGAGAACAAAAACGAAGAACGATTTTCAAGAGCAGGAAGAAATATTTCCCCTTTTTAAACACAGCAAAAGATTCCTTATAAAGGGCCGCAGTTCGTTGTGGACGCCAAGCTCCTGGACACATTTCCATAGCGGGGAGACTTCCCCATCTGGCTGATGCCGGACGCAGAGCCTGAGAGGAAGCCAGAGGTGCGGGATTTACTGAGAGAGCGTTCGTGCGTTCAGAACAAAGGTATCGAGAAGAGTGCCAGGGATAAATTGGGCTTCAGCTTGATTCCATGGGGAGATTGTAAAGAAGAATTACACTCCCCGAGGGCAAGAAGGGCAACTTTTGTTTTCCATGCCAGTCTTGGATTATGGACTCCCCTGAGAATGGGGAAGATGATGGAATTAAAGTCAATAGGTTCGCATGGTGGTGGGCGCAGAACCTGAATAAGTACATCCAAGAAGCACAAAAGAGGAGAAAGGTTTAACACTTCCAGCATTAAGGAATGCATAGGAGCTGTTTCCAATGCTTGACTTCTCTGAATGAAGGAAGCGTGAGGATTTCATTTGGGAGCCCGAGTGTGTCTGTATGGGTTGGTATGTGTGATAGGGTCAGGCACATTATAGAGCATGCGCAGTAGGGGTGCGTTCCTGAGCATTTCCAGTTTAAGGTCTTGGTTTCAAAAGGAAAGAGGGTAGAAGCACTTTTAGGTTTGCTCAGTGTTGAGTCTCGGAGTGCTGTCTAACTTAGAGAAGCTAAAATGGCAAGGTAGTAATGCTTGCATTTGTGCCGAGTGCCTACAAAGATTAGCCTGGCCTTGCTCGAGTCTTGCTTTTATGTTGCCTACTGCGTTGCTCCCATCATCAATAGAAATGCACATTCCTTTGCTTATTTGAACAGTTATTAAATAAAGCTGTGTGCAAAGCACCGAGGGTGCCTTAGTAAAGAATCAGAGCAAAGTCATAAGCCTCAAATCTGGGTCTTGGTAGAGTTTCCATGCTGGCCAAGGTTTTCCTCCCGTAAGATTTTCCAGTGACATCTGGTTTGTGCCTAAGGTGAGTTGGGTCCAGGGTAGCAGTGGGAACAAGGTCATATGTTCAAGGTCAATTCTGGAGGTTTCCCCTGCCTGTACTGGTCCCTGAATGGTCCTGGTTATGTCTAGAAGATCCAAACTTCTTTTCTGAGCATGCCCACTTGAGCTCCGTATGTTGAACGCTCACCCCTCCGACTAGCCTCCTCGGTTCCACTGCTCTATCTTGTTCCAGTGAAGTCTCTTAAGGAACCACCTATATTTACAGTCTCTCTCTATGGTCTCAGTATCACCTTATTTTACAAAGTCAGAACGTCTAATGGCATCTTGGTCTTAACACTAACACCCCTTCTCTTAGTTGCAGTGAACAATTGCTCTAAGTCTCTGTACTTTTGTTTTTATCCATGTTGCTTATGCATGTTAGGAAAGTGTTCTGCCACTGAGCTATATCCTGACCAATCACTTTTTTCTGACATTTTTTTCTTCTTCTCTTAGATTCTAAAAATTGCACCATGTTACTCTATAGGACAACTCATTGTCATCTGGGAGTTAAATTCCCTGTTCTGTTCTCCAATACTTCCTGCCTCTTGGGGACTAATGCTCTTGTCATTAATATTATGATATCTTTAAGTGTTGTTGTTTATAAAGGTAAGTCACTCCCCTGAGCTACCTGTTAAGTGTGGCTACAGTTCCTGACAGAGCAAAGCAGCTTGACAGCCAGAGAGATGACCGATGACCCTGCCGGGACTAGAAATCCATTTTCTGAATCTGAAGAATCAAGCTTCCGCTCTTTTGCCTGAGCTCACTTCTTCTCAGAAGCAAACTTAGCTCTTGTCGAAGAGTTCGTGAAATTTACTTTTTAGAATAAGGGCCAGGTATTTGTCAAAATGGTATAGCTAACCTGAGTTCTGAGCAAGGAAGCAGGCTACATTTAAAAACGCCAGTGTTAGGGCCTGGGGTAGCTCATTCAGTACAGGGCTTGCCTTATAAGCATAGAGACCTGAGTTCATTCCCTAGCACCGCACAACAACCAAAGCCAGGCACTCGTAGCATATGCATATGCTTATAATCCCAACCCCGGGAAGTTAGAAACACACATTACTGGACTCACTAGCCAGCCAGGCTAGCTTTCTTGGAGAGTTCCAGATTCGAGCTCAGAGACTAGTTATACAGTTACTGAAAGAAAATGATGCCTATGGTTGATTTCTGACTTCCACATGCATGTACACACACATGTACATGCACATTCAAAAATGTTCACACACAGACATACCTCTGAAGTTCTTTCTGAGTTCGATTTTAGGTGTAGTCAAGCAATTTTTAATGGAAGAGTAGGGGGCTGAGAGCGACTGCTTTGAGGTGTATCGTTACTTGGCCATCGTTGTCGGTATCGTCGTCAGTATCGTGATCATCATCTCGATCATCTTGAGCTCTATTCATGCCTCATCTTCTTCTTGAGACAAGGTCTCTGGCCAAAGCTGGTCTCAAATTCAATCTAGAGTCAAGGGTGACAGAGCACCTCTGAGCCTCCAAATGACTCTACCTCTGAAGTTCTTGGACTGCAGGCTTGCACGCACCACCATACCAGTTGATGTGGTATTGGGGATCTAACTTAGAATCTCATTCATACTAGGCAAGGATGCTCCCAACTGAGCTGCAACCCCACTCATGCCTTTGCATTTCATCTTCTGCGTGTCTTTTCTTTGAAGCTGGCCCTTTAAGGAGAGTGGCTTTCCGAACCTCAGTGGAAGGAGTGTATTTCTGTCATCGTGTGAAACTCGACTAAAGGAACTTGATTTAACAGCTCCAAAGTAGACAAGGGTGTGATCAATCACAGAGCTGAACACCCACAGCTGTGGCCATTTCGTCCTTCAACCTTCATGTGTACTGATCGCATTTTAAGAGTTGGAGTAGATTCTAAGTTTCTCTCCTTGGGAACAGACGCTGAGCTGAAACCTTTTACAAAGACAATATATCATAAACTTCATGTTCCGTGTTCAAAAAAAAAAATCTCAACAAGAAAGAAAAATGCCACCAGAAAGATGTCTCTGCTCCAGGCTAGGGCAGGCAGGGATCTGACTGGCTTGAGGAATGCTTTGGATGGGTATGTAGAACTATTAAGTTTAAAGGGGTTACCAAGACCCTGGCCACTCATTTCCAAACATGGTTGACCATTTTTCCCCGTAAGAGGGGGTTTCGCTGTGAGTAATATCAAGCAATGGGTAAAGCGGCACTGAAAGCAGCTTCGGGGAGATAATATAAATTAGCTCAGAGACCGTTCTCTCCTACACATGGGAGGCAACTCCTGTTAATGGCTGATGCTCAAGTTCTTGAAGCTTAGTAATGCCAACAGGGTGACTTCAGACGCACACGAGAGCTGTCTCGCGCACCTCTTGGCCACACGTTCAACGACTTGTTGTTTGTAGTTTTGAGACAGGCTGCCACTAAATAGCCTAGGCTGCCCTAAAATTCATGACAATTCTCCTGCCTCAGCTTCTTTAGTACTGGATTATAGGTGTGAGTCATTATGCCTAGCTTAAGAAAAAAAAAAACCATCTGTGGAAATAGTTTTATTTCATCTTATTATCCGAGAACAGGATTTTACCCACACAGGCACCACACGAATCCTCTGTGCCCTCAGGGGCCAGCAGGGGGCATCAGATTCCCTGAAAATAGACAGACAGATGGCCGTGCGTGCTGGGAATTCAAACTTGGCTCTTTGAAAAAAAATAAAATGGCCAGTGATTTTAACCACAGAGCCATTTCTCTAGCCCGGATTTTTTTTTTTTTTTAATGTACTGGGCATTAAACTCAAGGCCTCATACATGCGAGGTAAGAGTGCTACCATGGAACTATAGCCCTACCCCCCAGATGGTATCCTTTATTTTGTACTAGTAGTCCTATCTTAGTATTCTCTCCGCTAGGGGTAACTAACCATCAGGCTCAGGGCTGGGGAGATGGCTTCATCGATAAAGTGTTTGTGTGCAAATATGGACACTGGCATTTGGGTGTCCAGACCCTGTACAAAAGCCCTCAGGAGGTGAAGCAAGGGATTTCTGTGGTAAGCTGGCTACCTATAACTAGCTAAACTGGTGGGCTCCAGATTCAGTGCTTCAGTGAATAAAGTGGTTCATGTTCAAAGAAGACATCTGCCATCAACCAGTGGCCTACACACACACACACACACACACACACACACACACACACACACAGGTTTTGTGCCCATATGCCCATATTCATTTGAATATGCATATGCATGCACATGTACATTCACACACATACATCATACCACACACACCACACACACCACCACTACCACACATGCCACACATACAGACACACACATCATATCACACATACAAACACGCACACACAGATACATAGATACACATACATACCATACACACATGCACACACAGACACACACACACCATACACACAGACACGCAAAGACACACAGATACACACACACCACATACATGCACACACAGAGAGATACACAGACACATACACCACCACCATCACCAGCACCACCACACATACCACACATGCGCACACACACACACACACCACACACACACAGATACCACATACAGACACACGCACACCACACATACACACACACAGACAGACCACACAGATACCACATATACCACACACACACACACACATACACACACACACACACACACACACACACACACACACACTCTTAGAATACTGATACTAAACCGAGTATGGAGGAAACCGATCTTCCCACAGTCTGTTTTAGATCCTACTTCCACTTCTGCCTGACACATCACACACCCTCACCTAACCTGAGCACCACTCTCACTAATGCAAACTAAATATAACATGAGAAAAGGGGGAGAAATCCGTATTCTGGGTTAAAGCGCATGTGTAGTAGAATTTCAGATACATTGTAAGATAAGAATACTTTGAAACAAAAGATATTACTCAGTCCTTCAAATATGTTAGTGTAGAGGACACCTGTTCAACATATTTTTTATTCTTTTGTTTATTCCTAGGGTAATGGGAGAAAAAAACCCCAAAGATCTTTTCATTAGCAAATGTCCCTTTATGAATATATTTGTGCCTAAGCCCATGTCTCTGGAAAGAAGCAACATATGCTATTGGGGTGATATTAGACTGAACTCTAGAGTGTTCAGTCCATGCAGAGTTAGAGTTAGGCTGTAGCCACCCCCTGGGGAAGCTTTAGGCTTATTGTATGCCCCAGTATCCATTAGGATCAGTGTTCAACTGGACAGTTGTTGGCCATTACCGTATTTCATCTGATAACTGAGAACATATCGAATCTTGGCAATGTGTTAACATTTTAGTGCGTTGTAACACTGTGACTTCTTTGAATCCCCTGGGAAATCTTGTAAAATTGTAGAAATCTCATTTCCAACACTCAACAGTGAGAAAACTGAGGTTCAAAGTTACCCATGAAGTCACTCGAGGCTTGAAGACAGGCAGTTTCATTCCTAGGTCCATGATAGTTTTACTAATTTGAGTACATACATTCTAAAAGGGCAACATCTGGGCTAGGAGCCTTTACTCTGGCATATTCTGATAACTGACGTGATCATTACTAGAGAAAAAGATTTTAGAGATGAATATTCTATTTCTCTGAAGAAGGTAGGCCCACGTCAGGCTTTACCTAAGCCCTTTATATTACAGTGTTTCAGACAACCCTTAATATAGTGGTTGATGAAAAAGGCCAGACAATCCAGGAAAGAACAACTTTACTTGATATTTTTATTCACTTAAGAGAAACATTCACTTATCAGGTATCACCAAAGTGCAATTTACAGAACTTAGAAGAGGCAAATTAACATATGTAAATTCATGTTGTAAGGTTTTGGATTTTTATTTTACAAATATTACAAATATACATCCATTGATACAATATTGCCATTCAATCATGCTTTTTTTATGTACATACCTTCAACTAAGAATGGACTTTTTTTTTTAATGTTCATTTTACTTAAAAAGTGCTGAAAATTAGCTGGGCACTGTTGGGAAAGATTTCTTTAAATTGATTCACAGACTTCTGGGAGATAGAAATCGGGTGCCCATGTGAAAGAGGCACTAGAATCCAGATAATTTTTATTTTTATTTTCAAAAGGGTATATCATCTCTCCAACCTCTAAAAAACACGAGTTGGGAAATAAGGTGGTATTTTCTCCAGGTTTTGAGACTGTACATTTCCCTGCAGGGGCGCTATTGTTTGGTTGAAATTTCTTGCGACATGGCCACTGGCGATTCTTTTGGTTAGAGGTCAGATGAGATGGACATGCTCTGGGAGTCCAGAAGGATCGCTGTAAATCCACCCAAGTCACGCTATCACGTGAACACATAGGGAGCTTCCTGACCGTAAGCAGCAGTCTGTCTGGTACTTCACTTCTCTCGGGTACACCAGGGGATCAGAACAAACAGCAGACGTTTAGCAGGAGGGAAGCACGGACAAAAGGAAGGTGGTGGTGGGAAGGGAGAAGTGAGTCTAAAGAAGTAGAATTGCCGGGAAAATGAGCAAACTCGTTTTCTGGTTTCCCAGACTTGGGGTGGGAGGAACTGTATGGGGACAATGCTCTGTTCTCTATGGCATCTCTCCGGTGGCCTCCACATATGCCATTTTGTGTCTATTTCCTTATTTCTCCAGCATCACTTATCTGCTTCATATGTGGAAGAAGTTTAACAAGAGCCACCGATACCTTAGCATTCCCAAAAATAGTTGTTTCCACGATCAACTACGAGTCAGAACCATGGGCAGCGCCCAGGAGTCAATCTGCTGGCTCCAAGCCTTCTATCCATAGAATATAACGATCTGCACCCCATGTTTCCCCTATCACTTCCCTGCCCCACACCCCAGCTAAAGGTTGATTTTGGTGCTATCACCTTTCCCGGGGCAGCACTTTGAATTCTCCACTCCTTCACGAACTCTGTAAACATCCAGAGCTGGGGGTAGTTTTAGAAATGTTCAGCATGGTCGATTTCTTAGTCCTATACAAGATTGTAGATTCTGAGAACTCTCCTCGATAGGAGTGATGGAGAAACAGGCTTTGCTGAATGCTGAGACTTGGGCGGGAAGCAGTGGTCACAGCAGTCAAATGGTAGCACGTAAAAAGGAAAGACATTTTCTAAATTTCCTTTGGTTGCTATTAGAAAGTGGTCATTATTATCTTTCGGGCCAATTGGGTCATTTTATTAGAATGGCTTCTTAAAAGTGATCATAGAAGTTTCCCTAAGTAAAAAAAATGTCTACTATATTTAAATTTCAATTGTCTCTTTAAATTTTTTTTAAAACAAGATACTATAGACTCGTCTTGAAATTTATAATCTAAAAATAGTATTTCATCAAAATACTGTAACTATTCTATTCTGGGCATTGGTATTACTATGTATTTACTGTTCATGGCTCATCAAATATGGTAAACACTATACAAAAAAGCACTTAAATTTATTGATAAGAACTGTCCTGTGAGAAGGAAATTATATGGAAAAAAATATGAGCTATGCATCTTTTGGAAAAGCAACTTAGCCTGACATCCGTGAGAGACAAAAAGGACATCACAAAATCAATCATAGTGTGATAGATATATACAGGTTCTAAGAGGAGCACAGAAATCAAAAGGAAACGATTGTTAGAGACTTGCAAATCTTTTCCTTGGCAAAAACCCCAATCCAAAGAAATCCTAAATCCAATAACTTGATATTTTACATTGTTGTGAAATCTTTTGCTACAGGTGAGTGAGCAGTGCTTTCGTGTCCTTGGGGCCTTTACCATGGGCCTCAGTCCTATGGGGAGGCTCACAAATGATCAGACACTGGTGTTTTGACTGAGAGCCTGGCAGGAAACCCTAATGTGCTTATCTCCCCAATAGGAAAGCAACATGTGTTTTGGAGACAGATAAAGATAATGCTGACTCCTATATGGAGTTTAGGAATGAGACTCAAAGGAGGTAGATACAGAAGACAGAGGATTTGAAAACGAAGGGTGTGAAGATCAAAGAGATTGGGCTAGGGGAGGAGGGATGGCTTTGGGATAAATCGGATATATAAGAAACAGTCAAGGTGGCTAAGCTGCCTGCCCGCCCTCTTTATATTCTAACCACATTCTTTTGGATTCGTTTGACTGTATTTGTTTTCAGGGTGACTAATAGATAAATATCACCTATTTACGTTTCACTCTCGTGGAAACTTCAGAAGGGGTATCGCTGAGGCACCCCAAGACACTAACTCAGTAGTTAAAATGCAAGGCAGCCTACAGCAGTGTTGTCACTGACCCTTTCAGGGTTTATTCCACGTACACTAGATGCTATGCCCAATGTCTTATGCCATTCACACTCTGTACATCTATGCACACCAGACCCTACACCAGATTCAGTGCCTGACTACTTATGAGTGGGTGGGGTTTCTGCAGGTTAAGGGCTACACATATATGGTCCAATATGGTAGAGGTGTGCAATCCTGATGTAGCTACCTGCCTGCTTCAGATAATAAATGTACCCAAGCCTTTCATTCTTCGTCCTTAATACCTCTTTGTGTTTTCCAGTTTCTTGAAGATCGTCTTCCCCTGACTTCTGCTTCCAAGCATGTGGCAGGGTTCACTTTGGATCATTTCAGTACACCTCTTTTCATTGAAGAGATCCAGGGACCCTCTGCCTCCTTCCTCCCACCTCCTTTATTTCACAGTCACTCTGACAAGTATCTTGCAAGCTAGTCAACTACTTAAAAATTTTTTTTCCTGCGATGTCTCTTTGGAAAATCCCCAGTTTCTTAAAATTGCACTTGTAGCGTTAAAAACATTCTTTTACCACTATAAAAACTGTGGATCCCCTAGCTCTCCTATATAGGAGTCTCCTGTTGGCTTAACAAGTGATTCTCAGGACTGGAGAGTTAACTCAGTGCTTAAAAGCATCTTCCAGAGGACCCATATTTGCTTCCCAGCACCCACACAGGGTGTCTCACATCTGCCCTGACACATCTCACTCCAGTGGCCCTGACACCCTCTTCAGCCTCCTGCAGGCACCTGCACACACATGCACATACTTACACACAATCACACACACATACATGTAACTAAAATAAATAAACAAATCTCTATGCTAGTGCCCAGGGGTGGAATGAATCCTCCGTTCAGAAGGAGAAAATAATCTTTAGGAGAGTTCGGGTTGTGTTTGGAAAAACAGCACTTTAGACATCGTGAGTCATGGACCTAGCCCTGGAATTTATGCACACGATGGTGCCGGGCAGCAACTGCTTTCTCTGTCTCATGCAATGGCCAAAGTGTGGGTGTTCATGAGAATCTGAAAGGGGCCCATTCTGCTTCTTTCCATCTTGTTTTAGACCTCGAGGTTAATGCCAATTATTATTTATTTTTATAACCAACAACACCGTTTGGAGCTCACGTCTCTGAAGTGCTGTGTGCTCTTCAGTCAACAGCTCAGAATACAAATGATTGGAGGGTGGGTCATAGAGTCCAGCCAGGAAGTAAGTGTGCCTAACGGTTGAAGGACTGCAGCTAAGCCACATTCAGCTCTCAAGGTTTCTTGGGTTTCTAAGCTTCCTCCTAGTGATATATCAAGTATCTGAGATTCCTGTAAGTTGGCCTTTTGATCTTAGCCTTTACCCTGAGTTAAGATTCCACTTTACTCTCCATTTGCGAGTGACCCGAGTCACTTATTTGCAGAAACACTGCATGTCTTTGAAAGTTTATCTTGAAAGTATTCCTATAATGGCACACATATTCTTTTCTCAAAGGACACTAGTGATGCAATCTCATATTATTCCAAGGAATTAATATCTCTGCTCTTCTTTTTTATCGAACCAGATAGTGGCAATTCAATGTGTTTCATGCTTGCTGCATTCTTATGATATCTGCAATATAGGATGGGATAAATGCGACATGATGTAATGGTTGAAATTTACTGGGGACCGAGGAGCTGGAATTCTAATCAAGAATCCCACATCCTAGAAGTGGTTTCTCTGATACTTGAAGAACAAAACAAAATGAAACAGAAACTGTAATGCATCTCAGATGGGATTGAAAGGGAGTTGTTTATTTTTAACTTTATGTCTATGATACTTTGCCCGCATTTATACAGGTGTACTGCATGCATGTGTGGAGTCACTGGAGCTGAAGTCATGTATGGAGCTGCCGTGTGGAAGTTAGGAACTCAACCAGAGCCCTCTATGGAAGCAGCAAATGCTCCTAACTGCTGAGCCATCTCTCCAGCCCATCAGATGGGATTTCTTAAAATAGAAAAGATTAGACACATGTTAACTAGCTTGATGAATGTTAGAAACGAGCTCCGAGTGTTAAAAACAATTAGTTCAAGAAACATTGGTTAGCAGCATGCCTCCCCCTGGCCTGTAATTTTTCCCTCTTAGGGATGATGATCTAGGCTAAATATTAAAGAAATCTTTGTCTACCCACGAACGCTGATGCCTGTTCTAAAAGTGGCATGACTCTGTCCCTTTAATCGCGGCCGCTATGGTAAGACATCATCATCATTGTTATTTTCTTCATGCAACATGATGATCAAGGAACCTAAAATGATTGATTGAGAGCATGTTGAGTGGTGTGTGTGTGTGTGTGTGTGTGTGTGTGTGTGTGTGTGTGTGCGCGCGCGCGCGCGCACGCGCGCATGCCTTCTTTCTAATAAAAATTCACTTACAATTTAGAATTTGACCTAAGACTCAGCTTCGTTACTCGTAACTAGCAGAGAGGTTACTGGGTAGTGGTTAACCACCCTATATTTCTCTCTTCCATGGCTGTCCTTGTCTGTGAAAAGCAATGGAGACATTGTCATCAAGTGGATAGGCTTGGGTTTGTTTGCAACATTCTATCATTGACCAGTTTAAGAACAGAGTTTTCTTAGCTCATCGATCATGACTCTTTCCTGTCTCAGGTAACTATCCCTTTGTGTCATAAGCGTAGCTTTCACCTTAGCTGCTCTTCAACACTGTCTGTCTCAAGTCCTTCTTGAAAAAAGTTGGAAAGGTCTGAATAAATAATGAGAACAACATAGCATTCCTGTTGGGTTCTTTGGAGTTGGGGAGCCCATGGCTTTCCTGTTCACCTGTGGCTTATCTTGAAGTGCCATATAAACTTGTGCTGGTGAGACTCGATCACACCACTAGAGAGGCCCTTGGAAGGGGAGGGAAGCCCAGAGGAAGGTGCATGATACTCCACTTTAGTACCACTTTTCAGTCTCGCCTCTGGGCTCCCCTTGCCTGGACAGATAATTTCCTTTTGACACCCAGTAAGGGATGGGGCTGATACAATGATGCTTCCTTCTATCTCTAGCTATGGTGGACAGGTACTTGGAACTAACAGCCCAGGGAGAAGCAGCAGGACCCAAACTCAAGTGTAGTCTCTCATCCACACATGAGGCCATGTGTTCCTGAACAATGAAGGAGAACAAAGGTCAAGAACTGATGGACACACCACACCATCATACGGCTTCATCCTCTCCGGGCATCTCACTCTGGTCCAATAGCCAAGGAGTCTAGCAACTTAGAGACTTAGTAGAAACTGATCTTGCTCTGGTGGCTTTCTCACCCAGGTGCCAAGACCAGCTTTCTGAAAAGCCTTGAAGAGCTGCTGTTTAACAGACTGGTAGGTGTGAGCCCCCCGCTTGGCTTCACAGTACATGGAGGGTGTGTCTCCGTGGCCTGGGATCCGTGTGCTTAGCTGTGGAAAGAAAGAGAAAGTCTGTTCAGCCTGTCATGTGAACACAAGGAGTTTCACAAGCCAAATACTAGCTCAATCTCAACCTTTTGCTTCTCCTAACACTACAGTGGCAGGGCTTTGGGAGATGGCTTATTTGGTAAAGTGCCTGGCTCACAAGCTTGGGGACCTCAGTCCAGATCCCTGATATGAGGTAAAAAGCTGGATGAGTTTGTGCAGCACTGGGATGGTGGAGACAGGTAAGGGCCTGAGATTAGCTGGCTAGCTAGTCAGCCACTTGGTGGGTTTCAAGTTCAGCAAGAGACCCTATATCAGACCCAGCATTGACTTTTGGCCTTCAAACTCGTGTGCATATGCATATGCATTCTCTACCATGAACATATGAACTCGCACATACACATACATGTGAAAGATCAAACTAAACGAAAGTGCATTTGTCTGAGTTTTCTTGGAAAATTTTGTAAAAAACCCAATTGATAAGGATACTTTCCTTCATCAGAAGTTTAGATGATTAGCACATGTATAATGGGACACGTGACTTACCTTCTATTAAGAATTGCACACTGCTTTCTTAGCTGAGTGTAATGACACATACTTATAATCTCAGCACTTGGGAGGCTTAGGAGGACAGCCATGTTCAAGGCCAGTCTGGGATATATAAGAAGACCCCAACTCAAAAGGAAAACCCAGTAAACCCCAGAAAAAATCAGGATGGCATTGATAATAAAACCTGATTAGGTGGAGAAGGGTTGCCAGGTTGGGTTTGTGTACTAACAGCATCATGGCAGGCAGGAGAGAAGGACTTTGAGTTATGTTGTTAGTCAACTGGGAAGGCAGTAAAAGTAGAATGTTATTGGATCTCAGATTCATAGGAGGCAAAAGTTGGAACAATGTGAGGCAGGGAGAACATCACTGATGTCTTTAGTTCCCCAACAGAAGGGCAGGAAGGCAAAGGGCAGGCCCACGGTAGGGAAACTTTAGATAACACTGCAAGCTCTCCCCAGAGTGTTTGTAACCAATGTGTCAACTTTGAGGACAACAAGAAGAAGAGGACCTATTTGTTTAGCAAGCAAGAAGAGCCTGTGCTTCCCCAAACCTTCCAAACTCTTTGGAAGAACTGAGACATGGGAGAAGGGATTAGAAAAGGCAGAGAGTTCTAATCAGGACTGCAGCATATTGTGCCCTAGACCCACATCTGCATGACTGTGACAGGCAGAGGCAGAGGCAGAGGCAGGGGCAGGGGCAGGGGCAGGGGCAGGGGCAGAGGCAGAGACAGGGGCAGGGGCAGGGGCAGGGGCAGGGGCAGGGGCAGGGGCAGAGGCAGGGGCAGAGGCTGGGGCAGGGGCAGGGGCAGGGGCAGAGGCAGAGGCAGAGGCAGGGGCAGGGGCAGGGGCAGGGGCAGAGGCTGGGGCAGGGGCAGGGGCAGGGGCAGGGGCAGGGGCTGGGGCAGGGGCAGGGGCAGGGGCAGGGGCAGGGGCAGGGGCAGGGGCAGGGGCAGAGGCAGAGGCAGAAAGGCAGACAGTTACAGCCAAATAGATAACTGCAACCTTTAACATTCTTCGGGTAGACAAAAATGTTTGTTTGTATATCTGCTTTTCTACTGGTTGATATACAAATCCAGACATGATTATTGGGTGTGCATGTCATATGGGTGAACCTATGTGTGCAGGTACATATGAAGACCATGGATCAACCTCAGGAGTACTGTTCTCCAGGAACAGCCAACTTTATTCTGTCTTTCTCTTTTCCACCTCTCTATCTCTGTCTCTATCTTTCTCTTCTCTCCTCTTTCTTTCTAAGGCAGGGTCTCTCTCTTTTTTTTTTTATAAGGCAGTGTCTCTCATTGGCCTAGAGTTTGCTGATTAGGCTAGGCTGGTTGTCTGGACAGCTAAGTCCAGAAATCCATTAATCTCTGCCTCCCCATTTTTGGGACTACTGGTCAACCCTGCTGGACCTTTTCTCATGATCTCTGGGGCTTGAACTCAAGGCCCTGTGCTTGCAGAGCAAGAGTTTCATTGATTGAGTTATATCCCAATACAGAAGAATGAGCAAAATGCTTTTCTTCATTAGCCCATTTTTGCTATTTGCATTATATTTTTAATTATAGTCTGCTATTCTTTAAAAGCACATAAAAGCCTGCATTTCAGTTTTAACCACCCAATTGTAGTTGCTATCTATTGATGAGTGGAAGCAGATTCTGAAAGATTCTTGTGGTAGAAATGAGCAGCCTTTGGGCTTCGGGAAAATGCTAACCCCTACAGTCACATTTTTGAAATTTAGTTGGAAATCACCCACTTTCTCCCCTTACTTCTTCCTTTCCTCTCTCCCTCCCTCCCTTCCTCCCGTGTGTGTGTGTGTGTGTGTGTGTGTGTGTGTGTGTGTGTGTGTGTGTGTACATGACCTAACATGCATTTGAAGGTTAGGGGGCAACTTGTGGGAGTCAATTCTCTTCTTTAACCACGCAGGACTTGAAGACTGAACTTGGGTCCTCAAGCTTGGTGGCGAGTCCACTAAGCCACCTTTCCAGCCCTTGTCTATTTTCTCTGAGGAGTAATTTCTTTATCTATGAACTTGGAATAGTATGAAATCCCCTCTTTCTTTTTCAATGTTTAAGAAAGAGATCTACTATGTATGTCGTGGTTTGGCTTTAAATGAAAGATTTTGTATGTGACTTTGAGTATGTTGTTCCAGCAAAGCCTTTGCTATGTTTGGGTCAATCAGTAGAGGCTGAGAAGTTGTCATGAGGCTGTTTGGACCTTGAAGAAATGTTGTCTTGTTGGAAAGTGTGCACTTCATCAAGTAAAGTATAGGTAAGGGTTTATTATATGTGAGAGCTTGCAGCTGCACTAATCTTGGTCCTAAAGACACCCCCGGCAAAAATTGAAGTTCTTACTTTTGATTATGGCTAGCTATAGTCAAAAGGATTGAGATTTATGTGGGTTGTCTGTTCTCATGAGCTGCAAAGGGCAAGATAACTTTGGTAGCTGGAACCTTTCCCAGGCCCAATTGGCTTTGTATAATGTTTGAATAAAGTAACTTGCTGGGTGTCCGTCTTCCCTGAGAGGCTATACCCTTCTGCTCCTTCAGAAAATGAAGCATCTTGTGAGCTTCTCTTTCTACTGCAACACCTACGGACAACATCAATCAATAATTACATTATTTTATTTTATGTGTGTGCTTGGGTGTATGGCTGTGCACCACAAGTGTGCAGTGCCTGCAGGGGCCAAAAGAGGGCACTAGATCTCCTGGAACTGGAGCTGCAGACAGTTGTGTGTGGCCACGATTTCTGAAGCTTTACTTAATCACAAGTTTAAGTCAAGTGCACTTAACCACAGAGTCTTCTCTCCAGCCTCTTTATATACCTTTCTTATGACACCCTGCACAAACCAACTGGCCTAGTGTGGTGGCAGTAGGTGTCCACCAATAACCTTCTTTGCGACTTGATTTCACAGAGACACATTCACCAAGCCCGGATGGTTCATTTGGGGAGCAAAGCTGTGAGGGCACGGAGGAAATTCCTGGGCAGCAGTAACCCTGGGGACCACTTCGCACATCCTGTTTCGTGGTTACTGCAGACCAAATGATGTCTCTTTTTCCTAGAGCTTCCTCGGGGTTTTAACCCGAGCCCAGGTACAGCTAATTTTCTCCCCGGAAAGGACCGGTGCGACCTACCCTACCATGCAGCCGTGCCCACCGAGCAGAAAACACGTGCTTGCAGAGCCGGGATGAACCCCCACAGCTCCTCTTCCCAGTTGTGGCATTAATGATCTCCAGGTCGGCACTGCCTACGACCCAGTTGGCACTGAAGTGGGGAGACTTTCCTGGCTGCCGGGCCTCGGCGTTACTCACACCTGTCACGAGAGAAATGGGAGGCAGTCAAGCTTTCCGCTCAAACAGGGCTCCTGTGAGAGCAGATAATCCTAAGTAAAGTTTGGGTTGGAACTGGAATGAGACATTCACATAAACACCATCCTGTTTTTCCTCTTTCGAAGACTTAGGAGGTTGGGGATTTGGCTCAGTGGTAGAGTGCTTGCCTAGCAAGTGCCAAGGCTCTGGGTTCGGTCCTCAGCTCTGGGGGGGAGGGGCGGGGAAGAGACAAAATAACAAATAGTGTCGAAGGCATGGTTTTACCTGTCTAACTGGAGGTTGAAAGCTAAGTTCAACTCCGATGAGAGCCTTGTATTAAAACCCATTGCCGGGATCTGCTGCTAACCTTTTAATTGGAAGGATTTTATGGGCAGATCTTTCATCTTCCGTGAATATATGTTTGTTGAATGAAGTAATGACCAGAGCCACTTGAAAATTCTAAGAAGGTGACTTTATTGGCCACTCACTCAATACCACAAATACAAGATTAGTAAACAGTTCCTGAAAGACCCTTTGGCTTATGGTTTAGTTTTGAGGAAAAGACCTCTAGTTAATTAAAGGATACATACATACATACATACATACATACATACATACATACATACATGCTCACATGCATGTGCGCACGCATGCACGCACGCACACACACACACACACACACACACACACACACACACACACACACACACACCACACACAGGGCTATAAATTGAGCTCAAGGCCAGCCGAGATACCTGCTTCCAAGTATAAAAGAATCAAGAGGGCTATGGACATACAGCCCAGGAGCGGAACACTTGCCTAGCACATAGGAAACCCTAGGATCAATTCTCAGCACAGTGACTCCATTTTTCTAGATGACAACAAAGAACAAACCAAGCTTGGGTTCTTCTAAGCTAAGGTTCCCTTGTACCTGGGTGGATCTTGGACTCATGAAGAATCTTGCCTATGAACCTTCCAGAATTTTCATTAAACCCAGGTTTTACAGAGTACCTCTCCTCCCCTGTTAGACCATGAATTCTGAAGTCCAGGTAGGGTGCAACCCTTATAGCAATCCTTCATACCACAGAGCAGAGAGAGGAAGCCAAGACGCCCCACTGTGGGAGATGCTCTCCCCAGCAACCTGGCATATCATTATGCTTTCTGGCTTACACGCTCAGCTCTAGCCTTACTTCCTGCTTGGTTATCTTGCAGTACTCCTCATCTTTGATTAGGACTTCCCAGAAATGTTGGGGGAAGGTTTCTGGTAACCTACAGTGAATACCTGCCCTCTCTGATCATCCTTAGGATCCACCCAACACAGCCATCTGTCTGGTGATTTCTCATTTTCTTTCCCTTTTGAAGGTTATGTTTGCTGACCCATCACCCCGGGAAAGGATCACGTAGATAAAAGCATGGTTTGGAGCCATGTGGCCCAGATAAATGCTGCCAGATGGTATCCACCGCAACCTCATGCACAACAAATGGCACCATCCTATGTCCTAAGCGATCTACAGTATGGCCAGTCTTTGCTCAGAGTCTCAGGGACCCACCATGAATATAAGCAGACAAGGAATTTGATCTTGGGTCTGGACATTTCACTGGTGTTCTGGAAGGTTCTGTTTCCAACCCAGAAACCCTTGTCAGTTGCCCTCTTGCCATGTCTCTTGTGTCTCTCATCCCTTACAGTTCCTATAGATTCACCTGTATAAGTCCTGGTCCAAAGGCAGTCCAGATGGACCTCTCTCTCCTCTTGTCTAGTTTCACTTTGTGTAGGTCAAACCTGCCATCCACATATCCCTGCATACTCTCTTCTGTTTCTCTAGCCATTGACACTAGACAGGTGGACTTATTAGGAGACGTGTTTAACCATGACCAGCTCCACGTGGCCAAGGATAGCTACGAATGCGGCCCACCATAAAATCAGTAACTTACTGCACCAGTTACTTTTTTCACTGCTGGGATAAAATGGCTGACAAACAATTTAAGGAAGGAAACATTTTCTTTTTCCTGGCTTACAGTTGGAGGAGACACACTTCACCATGATGGGGAAAGCATGGCAGGCAGCGGAAGTGGGAAGCTAGCTGGCCATATTTCCTTTACGATCGGGAAGCAGAGGGCGAATAGGAAGTGACGTTGGTCTATACAATCTCAAAGCCTGTGCCCCACTTCCTTCATCAAGGCTGTACTTCTTAAAGGTTCCACAACCTTCTTAAACAGCCCCAGCATGTGGGAACCAAGCATTGAAAAACAAGCGTCTATGGGGAACATAGACACTTTCAAACCACAAGACACTCAGGACATAAGCCTGTTGTTTCCTTGTTGTCCTTGTATTTTATTTTGTGACTTGTGTGGTTCTCTCACGTGAATTTTGCAGATGGAAACATTGTGCCGAAAGCGTCAAAGGGATGAACATACCCTGGAACTCTCAGGTCTGTTTGTCTATCACATGACTGTATGGAGCCTGCCAGGAGGTACCAGAGATTTCTGCAAGAGCATTGTATTTACTCCAGCAGGATGGCTGCTCAGGTGTTCCTGGGATGCGATACCCTGAGTAGAGAAGCCCAGGTGTTGGGAAGCATTCCAGCTATAAATCACTACTGGAAGGGCACATCAGGAGGCCAGGGCCTGTGTTCAACTCCATGTGTGGGAATAGTTCCCATCTCAGCAGAAGACCTGCTCAACTGTGTGTCCAGTATTCTTGGGTAGAACGGAGACGTGTTCTCTTAGCACATGGTCATTAACTTTGCCAATTGCCACCTAAACAGCCCAGAGCCCGGACTGAAAGTCACCCTGTGACCTTCTTCTGGTCATGGATGGGCAATGTTGGACATTCAGGCAAATTCTATCCACGTCAGCTCTTTCCCCTAGAAGTGATTTGCTATTGTGACTGCCCACCCCTGAGAGCTGGGCAGGGGGAAACAATCTGGCCCATTGGCAGCCATAGACTGTCCTACTGGGCAGGGACCATGTTGGCAGGAAGAGGCAGCTGTTGAGGTCAGGGACGACTGGGTACAAAGGGATGTGATAGCTGCTTTGGAATTGTGGGCAGCCAGGCTCAGTCGACTGGCAATTTCTTCTGTTCTTTGCAGGCTCTTCTCTCCATCTTCCCTGTCTCTCATCTCCCTTGCTTTTACATTGGGCTTGACCACTGAAGCACGTATTTGGGGCTTCTCCAAAATCCTAAAGTCTGAACTCAAGAGGAATGCCTTTGAATGCCTGATCTCAACACATGACCTTCCTTGCAATTCTTCCCACCTCTGCTTCCTGTTCTGTTTCTACTTTCCTGGAGACAGCATTGAGCTTCGCCATTGGCTCTCAGCAAGCAGACGCACCTGCCTTGGAGAAGGCTCAGCTGCTGCCTGGCTGCTGGGCTCTGCTCTCAATGTCCTTGGCTGTCTGACTCGCCAGGGCTTCAGCTGTCCCAGAAAGTTAGCCCTAAACATTCACGTTTCTACCCATGGAGAATGTAGGGGAAGAGTGGAGCGTGAGCGGTACATTGGATGGGAGCCGCAGGCTAATAGACTTGTGGGATTCAACGTGAAGACAAGTTTCAAGACTTAGGAACTGGAGAGACCTGGTTTCCAACCTCTCTCCATCCTGAAGACTGCACACATCATTCATTCTCTTCTTTTGCTCTCTGATGACAGCAACTTCATCTCATAAGGTTAAGCAGAGGTCAAATGCTGTAGAAAAGAGCACTGTCTGGACATCCAATGCTATACCAATTGTTATTTAAAGAATGATTTGAAGGTCACCTCTACTCTGCTTAGTCTTCTCCAAACCACACACCAAAATATTCCCAGTTATAGGACAGGAAATATCTCGGGTTTAGTGATAGATTACCTGATTGATCCTGGGGGTGGAGTAACCAACAAGCAGAAGTCAGGAGGATTTTTATATTAAACATACACGTTATGACATTTATACATTTGTCCAACATTTACCTTTAATACTTCTGCAGGAGTTATCATTGTCTGAGCCTCTAGTTTAAAGATTATTTTTATTCTATTCCTTTGCCTGCAAGAACAAAAATCCTCTCTAAAGCAATTGATGGGAATGGAAATCCAACCTTTGATGTCATTTAAAAAAAATCACCGCAATGAAATGTCACTCGAAATATATTAGTGCCAGCAGAACAATTTTGGCATTGCTATAATTAATGATTGGTTTTGATTAGAGTAAAGGAGGTGGAGCTCTGTGCCAGACTCACTTGAATGCGATGTGTGGATTTACCAGTGTGCAATGAAACATATGATTACCTCCCAGAGCATTCCCATCAGTCCAGCACCACAGTATTTTGCTGTAGGGCAAACCCTGCAAGGATGGCAACAATGTCAAGTGTCAGGAGATGGTCTCTGGGTGTTGTGTTGGAGTGAGGGGGAGTCTAGTTCCTTAGCCACTGGTCAACACCAGGTTACCTCTTTCCATGAGAAGGACCATGATGGTGGGGTGATGAAGGGTGGCATGGTGACAACACTCTGCGTCATGGTGAAAAGGCTGCCCTCTCAGTTGTGCCACTTTTGTTTGTTTTTGCATTTTATTCTGTTTCCGGTGATTGTTTTTGTTCCCCATTGGCCACCCCCATCACATTCAAACACACAGTCCCTTGGATGTGAATGGGGGCTTTGAGGATACGTTAATAAGATAATGATATGACACCCAGACTTTTCTTTGTTTTTTGGTCCATACGGAGACATTTATTTTCTATGAAAATGTTTTCACATATTTAAAAGAGCTCACTACATGTAGATTTTGTAAATTTTAAGCCAACACTCCAGGTACGGTTTTTGGTAGTCCTGTATATACACACAGATGGAAACGCTGTAGATTTTGTATCTCCTCCCCACTTTTCCTCCCTCTTCCCATCTCTTCCTTCCTTTTTTTGTGTATGTTATGTATGTCAGTGCTATATACGTTTGAGTTTACATGTGTAGTGTGTATGGTGTATGTGCATGCACATAGGTTGTCAAATGTCAGTGTCCTCTATATTTTCTGCCTTACTCTCCTGAGGCATGATCTCTCAGTAAACCTGAAACTTACCCTCTGGCTGGGCTGGCCAGTGTGTACCCAGGATCTACCTGTCTCTGTGGTTCAATGCTGAAGTCATAGGCAGGCATGTCCATGCCTGGGTTTTACGTAGTAGGTGCTAGAGATTTGAACTCAGGTCCTCAAGCTTGCACAGAAAGCTCTCTTATCTACTGAGTCATTTTCTAGACCTGAGATTTTTTTCTCCCCCCTTATAGTCCATCCATTTACTCTACTGTAGGTATCCACTGTAGGCCATTTCCAGGCCACTGAAGATTGGTTTTAAAAGTGTTTAAAGACCATTAGGGTCCATACTGCTTAGCTAGGCTTTGGATTTTGTTGGGTAAGATGGCGGTACATCCTCGCAGGCATGGAAGGGGAAGACTTCTCTGTGCTTAACGTATTCTTCTCTATGGTTAGAGATGTAGAAATACATTGCATAAATCACAGGGGCTATTCTTCATGAGGCAACATGAAAAGATTTAATGTTAAAACACAGTCACATGGTGAGCTGGGGAGGTAGCCTAGAATGTTTGAGGCCCTGGGTTTGAGTCTTAGCACTGTACCTGCATAAAACTAAGTATGGTGACGCATGCTTATAATCTTGGCCCTAGGGAGGTGGAGAGAGACAGGAGGGCAGAAATTTAAGGTCATCTTCAGCTATACAGAGAGTAGGCTACATGGGACTCTCTGTTAAAACATATTAATACAGTGATAAATAAAAACCAACTTATAAGGACACAATAAAAGGCGGCCACAATGTGTCCTGCTAAGACCCACCCCACAACATTCTCAAGGTAATACATTAGCACACACTTAATAATCCAGTACATGTACAGAATTGCCAACTGTCCCCGGTTTACGGTATCAAGTATCTTCTGAGGACTATTCCGAAATTTGCCTCCAGTGGAAGACACCAACAGACCAGAACCTTCTAGTTGACAAGAAGGTCTAGTTCCAGTTAAGATTTTGAACACGAAAAAAAAAAGTATTGTGGTGATTATAGTCTAAGAATGAAGAGTCTAGGGGTTGGGGATTTAGCTCAGTGGTAGAGCGCTTTCCTAGGAAGCGCAAGGCCCTGGGTTCGGTCCCCAGCTCCGAAAAAAAGAACCAAAAAAAAAAAAAAAAAAAAAAGAATGAAGAGTCTATATGCCCTGTTGAAGGATCAAAAGTCAGAAACCTAGTACTGTGAGCAAGTGACGTGGACTCCATGGTGTGCTTGTTGGAACCTAGACAGATCTGAGGGAGTCTTAACAGAGACAATGCCTCCATAAGATTGGCCTGTAGGCAAATCTGCAGGGCGTTTTCTTGATTGATGTTTGCTGTGGAGGTAAGAACTCCTTGGAGATGGTGCCACCCTCAGACAGGTCCTGGACTGTATAAGAAAAGCTGGTGAGCAAGCCAAGGGGAGTAAGCCAGCAAACGGGGTTTGTCTATGGTCCTGGCCTCAGTTCTCTGCTCCAGGTCCCTGCTTTAAGTTCCTGACCTGTCTTTCCTCCACGATGGACTGTGACCTGAGGATTTTAAAATGAAATAAACCTTTTCTTTGGTTGGAAGACCCTGCTATTAAGGTCTCCGTCCATCATGTCCGGATAAACACTCCTAGCTCATTGAAAAATGGTGGACTCTCTTTCTCAACAGACCTTCCTCTTCTGCCTGACTTTATCTAGAGGACAACCTGCACAGAGCTTCCTGCAAGCTCCGTCTGCATGATTCTCCAGAGAAGTCCTGCTCAGCCCTTCCGCTCTGTGTTATGACCAATCAGCTCTTCCCTCCTGTAACTGCCAAAAACCACTGAGGAAAGTCACATAGCCTACTGCGGGATTACATGTTCAATTTCCTCTCTCCCTATAAAAACCTGCCAGACAGGTTCTAGGAATTCCTTTTTATGTAAATGAAGCATTCCCAAGCCTCCACCTTATTCAATAGCGTACACTCCACTCACTCCCTAAGATTTACATAGCCCTTGTTTGCCCCTGTGAGGTTGAGCTATCTCCCTGAAGGTGGTCTTGGAAGACAAACCATCTGTCTGAACTCTGCACCGCTCCTCCCCTGGGCTGATGGCCAACAGCCCCTGGGAAGAAGGGAGAGGTACGTTCTTTTCCAAGTTACTTTTGGGCAAGGTGTTTTATCACAGCAGTAGAAACCTAACTAAGATGCATGGTGTCTTGTTTCTTATTCTGTAGACTACCTTCCAAGGATTCTGGGAACTTTCTCTTCAGCATTCAAAAGATAAAAACAAATAAAATTGACCCGATACAAATTTTAAGAAACACTTGCCTTTGGTGAATTATTTTGTAATGAGGGAACAATAGGGTATAATTTAGTATGATTTCTAAAATTGAGAAAATTATGCTTTACCAATGGAGCAGTGTACTTAGTTTATTATAAAGTTAATTGCTTGAAACAATACAGATCTGCACTCTGACAATTCTGGAGGTCAGAAATCTCCAGTCGAGGTAGCAGGGCTGTGCTTTTTGAAAGCTTTGGGGAGAAGCCTTCTTCTGTTTTCTGGAATATCCATTACACGTTTGGTCTGTGTCTGTATCACTTCAATCTCTGCTTCTGACTTCATAGGTCTTTTATTTTTTTCTGTGACTTTCTTCTTATAATAACAAATGCGATTGCATGTGGGGCTCTCTGAAATGAATTATGTCATAGTCTCCTTATTTTATGAACTTTAATCAGAACTGCGAGAGCCCCCTTTCCAAATATGACATGTCACCAAAATCCCACTCTATGTGCCGTTTCCTGGAATAATCCCACACTCTGGGTATCTCTTCTTGGGACAACTTGGCAGTTTTCAGGGCCACTTCCTTGAAAACTCTGCCCTCTGATCATCGGTTCCTAGAATCGCCCCACACTCTGGCACCACCTACTGGCCAAAGGACAGATCTGCAGATGAGACAGTTCCCTCCCCCATCTCTGGGACAATTGTTTGCCCTTCTTCTTGCCTTTAACAAGGCTAGTCCTAGTGGGGGACTGTGCACAGACACCTTAACAGTACCTGGTCGTTTCTCAGGTTTACAGAATAGAGGAAACACCTTTCTGCGTGGGTCTGTCTTAACGCAACAGGCTCTAGGATTTGGAAACTTGTATAAAAGACAAGGAAAAGAGAGGGTTGCAGAAAGGGTGGCTGAAGCATGATGCAGGGTCAGGAAATAAATCACCAGAATTAACTATAAATAGCAATTGTTTCTGAACAGCCATGGGGAGTGGGTCCTTTCCCAATTAGGGTTAGGGTTTCTTAGTTAGGGTTTCTATAGTTGGGAAGGGACACCATGACCACAGCAGCCCTTACAAAGAAAAAATTTAGTTAAGGCTGGCTTATAGTTCAGAGGTTTAGTCTATTATCACTACAGAGGGAAGCATGGTGGTGGAAAGATAGTTGAGAGTTCTATATCTGGATTGGCAGGTAGCAAGAAGAGAGAGTGAGCCACTAGGTCTGGCTTGAGCTTCTGAGAGCTCAAAGCTCACCCCCAGTGATGCACTTTCTCCTACAGGGCCACATCTACTCCAACAAGGCCACACTTCCAATAACGCCACTCCCTAAGGGTCTAAGCAAACTAACGGTTCTTCCACAAAAGTAATCTTTTAACAGACAAAACGCTACTGCAGGTTCGTTCAGTCTGCCACTCAGCACAGTGATGTGGTGGCGTTTGTAATTAGGTTAATCATCTTCGGTGAGTTTTCTGAAATGTTATCTCTTACTCCAAAGTAGATCTGCATAGGAAATCAGCCAGACTCTACAACCTTCTGACTCATATATGCTGGAGGTTGATGGGTGTGTGTGTGTGTGTGTGTGTGTGTGTGTGTGTGTGTGTGTGTGTAGGGTATTAACCAGACATGCTCATCGAGGTTGTCTGACTTGCATTTCGGTTCACGAAATTGTGTTAACAAGATGAGGTTAGAAACAAGCCAAGGTCAAATGTCACTTCTATGACTTTCTAGTAGAGCAATGTCTGGTAAGTTAATTAACATACTACTGTTTTCCCTTTGGCCAGCATTGGATCATTACAACAGTTTCTATGACCATGCACTTAGTTTCATGTTATTTAAGAGCAGAGGCAGACTATCCACAGCTCATCCATGAACATTAGCTTTATAAAGGTGCCTTACTTTAAAGAAATCCTTATTTATTTAAAAAAGGCATTGTATAAGTGAGACATTACAGCATGTCTTTAAATAGCTGGTGAGCCTACTATATTTAAAATGTAATTCGCTCTCCCCAAATTAAATTTACACAAGGCCTTTCAGGGATGTGATTTTTATATGAAGTGAGGCAAGTCTATAATACAGGGGTGCATTACATTTAATTTTGCAAAATGAATGGAGTAGTATGCTTCCAGGCATGCACGGAATCATAAAGTTGCAGGAATAGAAGGGGCCTCTTGAATTTAATATACTGTCAGATAGCCTGTGTACCCTGTGTAATCTCTCTCTCTCTCTCTCTCTCTCTCTCTCTCTCTCTCTCTTTCTCTCTCTCCACACACACACACAGGCACAGACACACACACACAGATGCACACACAAACACAGATGCACACAGACATACATAGACACACACACAGACATATATACACATACACACACACACACACACAAAGACCCACACAGATACACACACAGAGAGACAGAGAAACAGAGAGACAGAGAGATAGACACACAGACACACTCATACACACAGAGAGACAGAGACACACACAGAAACATACACAGACACACATACACACACATACACAGACACACATACACATACACACACACATAGACACACAGGAGCACACACTCACATACATATAACACACACACATAGACATACACAGGCACACACACTCACACACACACTCTCTCTCACACACATAGACACACACAGGCACATACTCACACACACACACACACACACTCTCATACACACAAACTTCTAGTGGAAACAGAATTGGTAAATTTATCATATTAATACCATTTTATTCATTATCACTAACATGAACACCATCATAACTGTCAGTAGTTTTATAGATACTTTCTTGCCTTAACAGAGCATACTCAATAAGAAATCTATGACGTGTGTTGCAGAGCCTACAGAATATGGTGAGATTGAGGCCGGGCAATTGGTATATTGCGTGGTGAGGTTTTGTCTAAACAAGTTCTCAGTGTATTTAAAAAGTAAATCAAGGGGGTTGGGAAGATGGCAGAGTGGGCACGAGCATACCGTGTGTGAGCGTGACTGCCGGAGTTTGAATCCATAGAACCTGTGAGGAGCTGGGGTTAGGAGTGCTGGAAACCAACTCCAGTTCTCTGGAAATTAGTGCTCAACCTTGGGGCCATGTCTCCACCCCCCCCCCAATGCTCCCTCCTGCAAATAGACAAAAGAACCAAACCTGTTGGTTCTCTGATTCAAAAGAGAAAGGTCAAAATACAGCAACAGCAGCAACAACAACAAAAACCCAAAAGGACAAAGATCTTGCCCAACAAAGAAATTTCTCTTTCCTTCAGAAGATGTTTCCACCACCTGTTCTAGATTCTCTTCCTCGGGTGGTCACTTGGGCCTTTAGGAGAACAATTTTCCTCATTCTGCCCCTGTGCCTTGGTTTCAATTTTTTCATGCCCCTCACTCCTTTTTTGAGACACTTAAATTATGAAGCCCTGGCTGGCCTGGAACTGGCTATGTAGAGTTCCTAAGCACAACCAAGATGAACCGAGAAGGCAATCTATGCCTGGGCCCTCTGCTCCCGGGGGAACCGGAAGAGAGGCTTGGGCAAGGACTTCTCTTCACAATTTAAGCTTTGTATCCAGTCCCTGACACCCTGAGTGCTAGCAGTTATTCTGTTCATTATACAGATAATGCTTAGCAGAGAGTAAAAAAAAAAAAACAAACCCCAAAACAACCCCCACCCCCCATAAAACCCCAAAACCATGGTCTGGGGCCCTCTTGAGGCATTGGGAGGAACTCAAACCAACTTCTGAGGATGCCAAGGAGAAGGCCTGGGGGGAAGGGAAGGGAAGTGCTGAGAGTGTGAGGAACCAATGGCTTGTGTACCTCAAATACATTTTCTTTTAAAAAAAAGTACACGTATTTACAGAAAATATTTATGGAAGTTTGTCAGTTACTACACCATATGTTTAAATTTGTCATAATGTAAAATGATACTACAAATTAATATCTAGATGAAAGAAAGTATTTGCTTTCACCACACGAGTATTTTTGCAAAATATAACTTATCATCATGAGACTTCTCTTGAATTAGAGAAGACTAGCACTCCACATAAGATTCTTAAACTTGGTGTACACTCATACCAAAGTGGGAACAAGGATTCCTTTAGGTACCCAGAGTATGAAAAGCAGATAGAATAGGGTAAAACGTAGCCTGTAGTTGGTGAAGATTTTAACGCCCATCAAGCTTTAGATTAAGTTGTCTGGAAACACGATGTCTAAAACAGCTTCTGGATATGATTGCTTAAATTTTTCTTTTACCACTTCAGGCTGATCAGTATCAGGAAGAAAGAAAGCCAGTGCTCTCTGTTTCTCTTAGAAACGTGTCAGTGTTCGTCACACAAAGCTACAACAGTGGTCTTTGACTCACAGCTCTAGCTGTCAATTCTCTGACCTGTTTCTAGTTTCGGATCTCCTGGTCATTGCTGTAACCATGCTCGTGTGTTATAAAAATAATTTATTTTCAGTGTGGGCTTAGGAAAGCCAAGATTAAAAACCACATGTTGGGCTGCTGGTGAGATGACTCAGTGATTAAAGGTACCTGCTGCCAGACCTGATGATCAGAGTTCAATCCCAGAGAAGGGGAGAACAGACTCCCATGGGCCATCCTCTGACTTCCACAACTGTGCACGCGTGCGTGTGTGCGTGCACACACACACACACACACACACACACACACACACACACACACACACACAAACAAGCATAAACCCCACATCTGTTTAAATATACTACTATCATAAAAAAAGAGTTTGACTATATTGTATTGGTTATTTTTCTTTTGCTGTGATAAAATACCCTGGCAAAAGCATCTTAAGGAAGAAAGGGTCTATTTTGGTTAACAGTCTCAGAAGGACAGAGTAGAGTCTATTATGGTGGGGAAGGTCAACAGTAAGGGGAGGCATGGAGACAGGAGCAGGAAGCTGGCTGTACAAACTAATGCGGGGATCAGAAGGGGGGTGGTGGGTGGAGAGGAGGGAAGGGAAAACTGAAAGTGGGGCCAGGCTATAAACCCCTAAAGCCCACCCTCAAGGACATACTTCCTACATCGAGATCCCGCCTTATAAACCTTCCACAGCATCCCCAAACAATGCCATCAACTGGGATCGATTTTTCAGATAATGAGACTATGGGGTGCAGGGAGAAGCCTCATTCAGACCAGCACAGCACTGCTATCTAGACCCCTTCATCCACTGTGATTTTTTTAGTTGATGGGAGAAAAAGTTCATCTTGATGTTGAAAGCGTCAGGAAGCACCTGTCTTCACGCCGTCAAAGTCACTTTCTGGTTTGTGGCACTTTGTTTTTCTAAAAACACGAATGGTCCAAGTGTAGATCTTTATTCTTTATTACCCTCACGCCTTAGTTTCACCTTATTGAGCTCAAACGAAGGCGGAACTCACAATGGCAGCCTTCTTCAGGGTGGCTGTTTCAGGGAATGATGAATTCTTCCCCTTACAAAGGACTTGGGATTTGGCCCAGCTGTAGCACTCTCACAGTCTTCTGAGGCTAACTTTAGGTTGGTTTGCCTTACGCAGAGTACCTCAAGCCTGACTTTGAGACATTAATATGTACCCTGCGTCTGGGGCAATGAGGGTATCCTTTTCAGCTTGGTTGATTCTTTTTAACCCAGAACTGATTTAGCTGTGTCTAAATTGCATGGCTTCTTTCTACTAATGTGAGAGCGTCACCTTTTAGGGCAGCTCTGCAAACCGACCTTGAGGGAAGCTCATCTGCTTGTCCGAGTGTGCTTTTTGTTATTATTATTATTATCCTCAGGTCAGACTTTATTCGCCCTCAACACACTCTTGTTTTTTCTTCCTCAAGAAATCAGGATGATTTCGTTTCAAAATTTGCATGATTCATCTTCGAACGTCCATCAAAGGCAATGAAGTTACTGCCTAGGGGTTCTGAGCAGGTGAGCTATCAAGATTTAGCTTAATTTGCATCTTTATAGTAACGAGGACCATATTCTAGGTAGGTACAGGCTGACAGGTTTGGTCAGACCACACTGCTAAAGGGGGAGGCAGATGCCACATGGGCTGGGGGTGAGGACAAAGTGTCTCAGGGGCCAGGCTATACCTTAAGCCAGTCAGGTGGCCCTGGGTTTCTCTCTCTTTTTTTTTTAAAGATTTATTCATTTATTATATATAAGTACACTGTAGCTGTCTTCAGATACACCAGAAGAGGGCATCGGATCTCTTTACAGATGGTTGTGAGCCACCATGTGGTTGCTGGGAATTGAACTCAGGACCTCTGGAAGAGCAGTCAGGGCTCTTAACTGCTGAGCCATCTCTCCGCCCCCAAATGCTATAATTCTTTTTTTTTTTTTTTCCGGAGCTGGGGACCGAACCCAGGACCTTGCGCTTGCTAGACAAACACTCTACCACTGAGCCAAATCCCCAACCCCACCCTGGGTTTCTCTCATGTCTGCTGCTGTGTGGTGTATGTAAGTTTTTATTCAACTCAGATTTTGGGGATCAAACTCAGGTTGTCAGGCTTGTGTGACAATTGCTTTACATCATCAGGCCATTTTTGTGGCCCTTCACTCCATTCTTTTGAGACAAGGACTCTTCAGTGAACCTGACCATTCTGGCAAGACTGACTGACTAGTGAGCTACAGGGATCTACCTGACTCTGCCCTTCCTAGTGTTGGACTTCCAGGCCTGCTGCTATGCTTGGCTCGTGTGTTGGCATTGGGCACCTGAACGTAGGTCCCTTTGCTTGTAGAGCAAGTACCCGCTGAGCCGTCTCTGTAGCCACAATAGTTAAAAGCTGTCATTCTATCTGTGTTGCATGTTCCCAGACGAACATGGCGTTTATAAAGAGCACAGAGAAGAGACTGGTGTCCAAGAAGCGAAGTACTGGTGCCCAGAGAACAAAGACCCCTTGACAGTGGGTTGGTAAGGAGGTTGTATTGTATTTTCCCTGTCTTAGTGTTCGTTAATTTTAAATTGCTGTTAAAAGGACTTTTTCTAACCTTGTGTGAATTGCTCTGTGTGGGTACGTGCATGTGAATCAGGCACTCACAGAGATCGGAAGAGGGCACTGGATCCCCCAGAACTGGAATTCCAGGTAAGCTGCTGGGAACCAAGCTTAGCAAGCTTAGCAAGCTTAGCAAGAGAATCACTCATATAGATACAGAAGAATGAGGACTACTCAAGGAGTCAGGAGCACAGAAAAGGAGAATGTAAACCCATCATAAAAAACAAAGCATCTCTTTTTTCTAACCTACGATAAATTTAACCTATAATAAATCCAAGAACTATGCCATAATTTGGGGACATCTAGTGTAGAGACATTCATTTATGCTTCCAAACCAGCCATCCTCCCCCGCCCCCCATCTTGTCTAGAGCTATCGTTGTTGCCTAGTTAGAGCGAGTTCTTGGTGACTTTGAGACAAGACAGGATCAGGAAAAGCGAGGGAGAATGAAAGCGAGAAAGAGGAAGAGTGTGCTCCCCTAGTAGTATTTTCTCAGAATTGCTGAAATTATTGGCCATTTAAAGAATAAATATAATTTTCTAGGCCTCAAGGCGAATCTTTCACGTTTGTGCTTGGTGGCAGACAAGTCTTCAGTGCTGTGTGGGGGGCTGAGAGCAGCAGGCAGCTAAGAGGTTTGGACACACTCCAGCGCACTGGCTCGCTGCCCCCATGCCACCTCTCCGGTAGTTAGACATTGCCGCCTCTTTAGCTGGGCTCGTTTCGCATTATTAGTTTTTATGTGGCTGAAAAAAAAATAGACATCTAAGAACTTGTTCTGCACTGCCACAGGATTTAATCTGATATATTAGAAGAATGTAAAATTTAAGCCAACTGGACTTGAGTTTAAATTCTTGTTCCCTTCGGTTAAATAGAGCATCTTAAGGAATATATTGCATTGACACGGGTTTCTTTCAACGTTAATTACTGTGCGCTCATTGGTATGAAGGTTACATACATGACTGTGTGTGTATGGGAAGGACACAGGTCAACATTCAGTATTGCTCTTTTTTTTTTTAAAGATTTATTTGTTTGTTTTATGTAAGTACATGGTACACTGTCATTGTCTTCAGACACACCAGAAGAGGGCATCAGATCCCATTACAGATGGTTGTGAGCCACCATGTGGTTGCTGGGAATTGAACTCAGCACCTTTGGAAGAGCAGTCAGTGCTCTTAACCGCTGAGCCATCTCTCCAGCCTTCAGCATTGCTCTTTAGCATCATTATCTACCTTCTAAGACAGAGTTTCTCAGTGGCTTCAGTGTCTAAGTAGGCTAGACCGCTTGGCCATCGAGCGATTGCAGGCCTTTTAATGTGGGTTCTAGAGCTTGAACACGGGCCCTCATGCCTGCAAGACAAACATTTTGCTGGGTGAGGTGGCTCCCTAGCCTTCCTTCGACACTTAAAAAATAATTAGAGTGGCTCGTATTTGTTTTCGGTTAGTGTGAAGACTCAGTGAGATGATCCGTGTCGTAAAGTCAGTGCGGAGAGAGGGTGTCTGCTCAAGAAGTGTCATCTCATGTCTCTAAATGATTTTGCCACCCTCAGGACACTTCTGAACTTTATAACAGTTGTGCCGCTCCGATCATACCCCCTCTGCCCACCCCCTTCTTGTCCCTGAGAATACCACCTATAAGTTGTTCATTTCTCAAGAGCTATTATGGTTAGAGTTATGGATTCTGTGGGCTAGGTGGAATCCAAAGGCAACCTTTATAGCTTGTACTTTTCAGGTGAGCTAAAACTCAACCCATAATGTGTACTGCTGACTGGCTAGTGATTAAGACCCATCCCAATTCTATGTTGAGAGTGAAGGAGACAGCCAATGGGCTGGGAACAATAGTAGGGATACAGGGGTGATGTACTAAACAGAGAGGGTAGGCTCCCCACTGCCTGTGGGCGAATCTAGCCTTCAATATTGATATTAACTCACTCCTCAGGATGGAGATGAAGTATCACCCCTTCCACAATAGTTCAACCTTGTGTTCCGGCAAAATAAGAGGAAGCTCGGATACAAACAGCTGTTTAACATTCCTCAATTAAACGGCACCACCCTTTTCCAGATAGCCTTGCTGAAACTTGTCAGTATCTCAATACAAGTTCTCCTCAGCTGCATACTTAGAGTCCCAAGATCTAGCAAAAGTCTAATAAATCCTGTGCCTTTGAACACAGAATGACCCTAGTCTCTCTACACATGTCTGGCTAGTTTGTAATTCTAGTCTGTAATTCAGTCTATTTCAAAGTTATCTGCAAACCCATGATCCTCACTCAGTTTTCGGAACACTGAAAGGACCCGTGTGTGTCACCACACTCAGTGTCATGAGCGAGGATAGGGGCTGCTGTCCGATGCCATGAACTCTCTTCACTGCTAAAACGAAGGCAACTCTTACAAAGGACCCTAAGAGCTTAGATGGCATCTAAAATGCCTGGGGATTTAATACCTAAAGCAGTTGGTGATATACAGAGGAGAGCTCCTTTTCTGCCCTGCCTGTTTTAGCTTCTTAAATCTGTGATCTTATTTTACATAACCTTTAAATGGCCAACATCATAGAGTAGATGAATAAAAGGATTCATTTCTGTGATGGCTGGCATCTTAAGAATTTGTTTAGCATCCTCCTGTGCTCTGCATGAATTATTTCATTTCTTCCCCACCGTTGTTCCCATGAGGCCTCCTTTTCACACCTGATCTTATAGTGCAGAACAATTTTAAAATTCTGGAAATAAATCTTAGGCCCAATTGCAACACACGGACACACAGACATATACAGATCTACACACACACACACACACACACACACACACACACACACAAACACAGTCAGACAGACATGTAGATACATATTCACACACATCATACATACACACACTATACATACATATGTATGTGTATATATATAGATACACATGCAACACACCAACAACTGGTGTATAGATACACACCAACAACTGCTTTGTTTTTCTGTTTTTTTCTTCTTTCTTTCTTAGATACTGGCTGTATTAATCTTTTCTTACTGCTGTGACCAAATTACAGAAGCAACTTAAGGGAAGGAGAGCTTACATTGGCTTACAGTTTGAAGAGAGACAGTCTATCACAGAGGAGCCTGAGGAGGATACCTGCATTTTGCACAAGCAGTCAGGAGGCAGAGCAGACAGAAAGTGAGACCATAAAACCTCTATCTAGGCCTGCTCCAGTGACCAAGCCTCTACCAAGGCCTGCTCCTCTACCAAGCCTTTACCTCCTAAAAGCTTCATAGCAGCTAAGTATTAAAACCCATGGACCTATGGAAGGTACTTTCCATTCATACCACAACACAGGCTGAGAGTAAACCAGCCAAGCCCATGAGTGCTTGCCCCCAGCTCCTGGAGCAGAGCCCAGGTTTGCTTTTGCACAGAGAATTCCACCCTTTCTCAGTGCACCTGCCTGATTTTGCCACAAGCAGTTTCTCAAGAGAATTCTCCCGAAGCACACGGGGAACTCGCCTAAAGATCTAGAGTTTCCCACCAGGTTCTCATTATAAGGCTAAGGGGACATGATTAAAAGTCACACGCTTCTTCTTTCTGCTCTGGTTAGCTCTCACAAGGCTGGAAGTTTATGATTAATACAGAAGGCTGGTCCCAGTATATAAATATCACTTTACCCAACCTGTGAAGATTTCTCATTGGCTCCTTTCTGTGCGACACAAAAGTTCACACCTTCCAGTGTTTCCAAAGCTATGTGACCTATGAGCCTTGTAACCAGCTATTGCCAGGTGGGTTGGCATGTCTGGACTCCCTAAAGGTACCTAGGCTCTGTGGGAAGGTTTTGCTTAGGGTTTGTGTCTCAGATATGGGACCAGCCAGGTCCTTCAACAGAGGGTGTCCTAGGTCCTGCAGACACACTGCAGGTGACCTGGGGCTGACACTTTTCTTCTCTCTCTCTCTCTCTCTCTCTCTCTCTCTCTCTCTCTCTCTCGCGCGCGCGCGCGCGCGTGTGTGTGTGTGTGTGTGTGTTACAGTGTGAGTATGGAAGTCAGATGACAAACTTTAGTGTCAGTCCCTGCTGTTTTGTACCTTGCATGAGGCTGGTCTCTTGTTTCCACAGCATATATACATTAGGCTAATTGACCAGTGAGCTTCTGGGGAATCCTGCTGTCTCTGGCTTCCATCATCCCCAACGAGTGCTGGGTTGTACACTATGACCACATTCAGTACATTCGGTTTTTAACCTGAGTTCTGAGGGTTTGAACTCGTGTTCTCACATACCAGGGGTTTCTAAGACAGGTGCTGGGGCCCTCTTAAACTTTATTCCGTTAGTAGGGTTTGTAATTCACCATATGTCACTCCAGTGAAAGCAACATACAGATGTGTGATGTGTTAGGTCCCACATGAAATCATGCTAAACTGTTGTTTATTACTGGATATGCTGTGATCTTCACACACACACACACACACACACACACACACACACACACGCACACACACTATGGGTCCACTTTAAGTTTTTTTTTTTTCACTGTTGTTACTTTACTCATTAAGTTTGAAATCATTGGCAAAGTGAGTGCAGCTAAGAAAGAGTTGCGACCCTGGGGCCTGTGTTCAGCAGTCTGAAGACAAGGAGGTGGGGTGCAGGTCTCTTACCACTAAGGAGAGGCCTGTTTTGTCGGTATGAGGCAGGCAGTTGGCCGATGCCCTCCATCCTGTGGCTCATGACCCGTGCAAGGTGGCCCGTGTGATGCAGGCTTCCCACAATGATGCTATGGAGGTACACAGGCTCGATGAAGTGACAGAGGAGAGCGCCTTGTAGTCCCAGCACATTCCAGCTAGAAGGAAAAGCAAGGGTGAAGTCAGTGGGATTCCTGCGCCTGCTGGAGGGGGCGGGGTGCATGCTGGCAGTTCCCGGGACACTCAGGGAGCTGGACTTGTAAGAGATGTGAGTAAGAGACTTGAGGGAGAGATGCCATTTTCTCCTTCGGCTGTCTGCTCTTTGACGTGTCCCCCTTTTCAGCCTGGGGAGGAATGGGTTGGGAACTTCTCAGATGCAAGCCATCAGGGTGGCCACGGGTGAGTCTGCTAGACTCTAAGGACCTGGGACTGAACTCTGGCAGTGTCTCTTGCGTTCATTAAGATCAACTTTCTTTTCTGGGAAACCAAGTTGTTAGAGAGACAGAGCACTAGTCTCCCAGAGACTTAAAAACCAAACTCTTTAAAAGAAGTGAATCTGGATTTTTTTCTTCTTATATTCCACCTGGGAAAGGTGCAGAAATTGAATTTGCTGATTTCCATTTGGAGAAAAGCGCTGTCTTCAACCCCCTTTGTCCTTAGTACTCGAAATGACCTACTGTATTGAAATTAAAGGACATTAATAAATGACCTTGTTTTGGTCTGGGGATGGTGTTTTATTTTAAAAAGCCTAGATGAGAGATGATTGACAAGGGCTCTCTCTTTGAAATAAATATATCTCTGGATGAATGTTCTTACTTCTTTAAGCAGAGATGACAGAAGTACTGTGATAAGTTTTCCCCCCTCCAACCTAAATTCAGGGTAGAAAGTTCCGTGTATCCACTACTCAATGTGGTTTCCACCCTAATGTGTTTAGAATGCAGCCACTATTGGAGGGAGGCATTATGTAGCTAATTTCTTACATCATTGTTCTTTTTCATTAATTAACATTTCTCCACTGTTGGAGCAATTATTGTGGGGCCTCCATGCTGTACATCTCTTTTGATGATTAATAAGGAGTCATTATATCTCTCTTCCCGAAGCAGTCAATTAACACAGAATTCTTTCCATTAATTACCGAATGCGTCCCTACCTGGAGAGCAATCTGCTCCGAGAACCGGTGACACCAATTGCTCTAAAAAGTTCTCTTTAAATTTTATTCCAAAAACACAAGCAATTTAGCCAGCGATATTAATCTGCCTCAGAAGCATCGTGGTGAATGAGAAACATCTTTTAATCTCATGCAAGAAAAGGCAGCCATCTGGCTGGCAAGGATTTCAGGGAGCCACTCTCCCAGTCTCCCTCTGTAAATGCAGGTCATTAAAGTAATGTGTTCATCTACATAAAACTCAAATGGAATATAAAAGGTAATATTTATATACAAACAATTTAGTCCCACGATTTAAACAGTCATTGGTTTTATGAAACATTTACTTTAGGCTATCAGATTTGCATAACTTCATTTAAAAATACTGTGGTCAGTTTCCAGAAGTCATATTAGTCTTCTCAGCAAAGAAAGGGCTGTCTTCAGATACATGCACTTTATCCAACTGTAAATATCAGAATGGGATGAGAGAAAGGGCATGTCTGGGAGAAGCACACGTTCTCCCTCATTCCTGATGCCTTTTGGCTGTAATGTTCCTGCTTCAAGCTGAATTTTCACTAAAATAAGACACACCCACCATGGTTCCTCTAATGGCCCCACTCTTCACTGATGAGTTACAGAATGCCTATAAAACACAGGAGAGGAGTCTACTAATAATATCTGAAATCTTCTTGGGAGCAACAGTGTTGGTGGTTTTGAGTTGTACTTGAGGAATTTGGTTAATTCTCTTGTCTTATGACAATGTATTATTTATCTATTTTATTAATTTTTAAATACAATGTCATGTGTCCCCCTCTCTCCTCCTAGATTCTCTCTATATCCACCCAACCTCATGTTCTTTCCATCAAACATAAAGCACACACACACACACACACACACACACACACACACACCCAGAAAACTAAAATCAAAACAAACAAAAAGATAAATGAGATAAAAACCAAGAAGCTAAGAAGAGATATAATAAGACAGGTCGTTGGTGCTTACCACCAAACTGAGGGCCTGAGTTTAATCCCTGGAACCCAAGTGTTAGAAAGAAAGTTGTCCTCTGACCTCCGTATGTGCAGTATAGAATGTGATATCTCCCAATTAAATAAAAATGTAGTAAATAATTTCTATTTAAAGGTGAGAATGCCAAGAATGGTTGCATATTCTTGTAGACCCCGTACTTGAGAAACAGAGGCAGGAGAATTGTGAGTTGGAGGCCAGCCCAGGCAAGACTCTGCTTGATACAAAAAAAAAAAAAAAAAAAAAAAACTCCTCTCCAACAAACAAATACACAAATAAACAGAATAGAACAGAATTGCTACAGTGTAGTGTTTTAGACATATTCTCTTCAAATTCAGAGATGGTAAAAGAGTATGCCAACGAAAGGTTTGTTCAGAAGGATGCTCAGAGTCTGTCAAGAGGTAACTATACAAAGCAGAGGGCTTGAGGTTACAGATGGCAAGAGTGGAGCTTGTAATCTCAGACTGTTGATAAAATGTAGAAATTTCCTATCCATTAAAAGCAGAATAATACACAAATCTCCACTGATAACAATGCATCTTCTTCAAAGAAGCTAAGCCTATGACAATAAAATTGGAATTCCCTAGATGGGATATAATAATTCCTGAGACCATCAAAGTATTGGCTTTGAACAAAACTTGTGGAACACATTTGAGTGGTTCTGATTCCACTGGATTGTCGAAAGACAAATAACTTCTATATTTGGTTCCTCCTAATAACCTTTACAATAAAAAGAAAAATCAACCCCCTCTTTGCCTGATATAGAAGTTTAAACGAATTCAGCCAACGCGATCAATAAAACCAAATGTCTCTCTGAATATGAACTGGAGAATCCTCAGCACTCAGGATTGAATGGAAAAATACCTCTCCTTTTGTTCAAATAGCTGATATGCCTGTAATGTTGACAGAGACAGAAATCCTATGCCTAGTTTTCAATATAGATAATCCCTAGATAAATATATATTTTTGTCTGTTTGTCAATCACAGAAATACCACAGGTAAGTGGAGGAGAGATTTCAGAAAAGGTTGCCTTTCTTTAGCCAAGAGATGTCATCTGCTTGCTGAATTTGAACCGTGACCTCCAAGTTTGGGAGAAAATGATGCTGGGCCTGTGCATGAGGCCCTTCAAGGTGTGCCCTGGAGTTTGGACAGAGAGCATCCATTGGTGTTGTGTATTTTGAATATTTTCTCTTTCCGCCTGTTCTTTTTTTTTTTTTTTTTTTTTTTTTTTGTTTGGCCCAATTGATAAGATATAATTGCCCACCTAAACATTCAAAGCCCAATACACATCCATCCCTTAAGAACATTCGTAACAACCTGTAAAGGAATCTTAACGTCACCTGCCACATTGTCCTGCCATGGCTTCTCCCCGCCTGTTCTTTATACCATCTTGATGTGGTCCTGGGAAAAGGTACAGCTCTTTAGAATTTAAATATGTATGAGTTACTAAATGAATTAGTTCCAGAGATATGCACTTCTACTTTTGTGAGTCTGTTTTCTGAAAAAAACACCACAGCAATTACAAACTTTTCTCATGTTCTGTCTGAAGCCAGCAAGAGTCACACGGAGGGACAAAGAAGTCACAGTCTGTAGATACTCAGGGGCTATGGTGGAACCATAGTCTTCAACTTAGCCCACATGCTGGATCGATTCAAGAAAATATATGGTATGCACTCGCTGATAAGTGGATATTACCCCCAAAACTCAGAATACTCAAGATACAACTCACAGAACACATAAAGCTCAAGAAGAAGGAAGACCAAAATGTGGATGCTTCAGTCCTTCTCAGAAGGGAGAACAAAAATACTTACGGGAGAAAATACAGAGACAAAGTTTGGAGCAGAGACTGAAGGAAAGGCCATTCATAGACTACCCCATCTGTGATCCATCCCATATACAGACACCAAACCCAGAAACTAATGCAGATGCCAAGAAGTGCATGCTGACAGGAGCCTGACATAGCTGTCTCCTGAGAGGCTCTGCCAGAGCCTGACAAATACAGAGGTGGATGCTCACAGCCAACCATTGGACTGAGAATGGGGTCCCCAGTGGAGGAGTTAAAGAAAGAACTGAAGGAGCTGAAGGGGTTTGCAATCCCTTAAGAAGAATAACAATATCAACCAACCAGAGCTCCCAGGGACTAAATCACTATCCAAAGAGTACATGGACAAACCCATGGCTCCAGTTGCATATGTAGCAGAGGATGGCCTTGCCAGGCTTCAATGAGAGGAGAGGCCCTTGGTCCTATCAAGGCTTGATACCCCTTGTAGGGGAATGTCAGGGCAGAGAGTCGAGAGGGTGTGGGTGGGTGGGGGAGCACCATCATAGAAGCAGTGAGAGGGGGGGGTGGAATAGCAGGTTTCTGGAGGGGAAACTGGGAAAGCAGATAACATTTGAAATGTAAATAAAAAATATTCAATAAAAGAAAAAAAAAGAACATTCTGGTTCATGTCCTAGTTTGCTTTCTACTGTTGTGATAAAAAAAAAATGATCAAAAGCAACTTGGCAAGGAAAGCAGTTTTTCATCTTACAACCCCAAGTTATACTACATCTCTGAGGGAAGCCAGGGTAGGGACTCCAGGCAGGAGTCCGGAGACAGGACCTGAAGCAGAGGATGTGGAGGAATGCAGCTCCTCATGGCTGGCTCAGTTACTTTGCTTATAGCACCCAGGGCCACCTGTCCAGGAATGGTGCTATTACCCACAGTAGGGTGAGAACTCTCCTATCAATCATTAATCAAGAAAACGCCCCACAGACACACCTCTAGGCCAGTCTGACACGGAAAATTCCTTAATTGAGGTTTCTTTTTCCAGCTGACTCTACTTTGTTAAGTACTCATAAACTATCCAGCACAGTCCCCAAATGTATTATCTGATTGGTTGGGGCGAGTCTGGGCGGTCCTGTTTTTGTTTGTTTACTTGTTTTGTTTGTTTTTGGCCACGTTATTCCAAGGTCATTCAGTGCTGAAGCTTTAGTATTTGAGTAGTTGATGGAAATTTTGGAGTAAAAAATGTCAGATAAAATACACATCCAGACGCTGCTCACTTGGCCATCCTGGACCACTTTTTGCTGCTTTGAGCATATGGCTGCTCAGTGGTCCTCCCAGTGTGGCACCTGAGTGACACAGGCAGGGATGGGCCCTTGACTGAAGCACATACTCTCAGGCCCCATGGCAGTCCTGCCAAATCAGAACCTCTGGGGAGAAGTCTAGCAGTTGCATTTTAACAGGACTTCCAGGTGATTGCGTTGCTGGTAAAGGTCAAAGGCCATTGGAACATGGCCGTACTAATGCTGTTCTGCCTTCCAATCCACTGAGAGACCACAGAAAATCAATTTCACATCTGTCTGGGAGGTAATAACTGTTTCCTCCACACATTTCCTTCGTGTCACACCACTTTCCCTCCACGTTTATGAAGACAGGTAATAATACAAACCAGAGTCACTCGGCCAACCCATTCCTAGTTGATTAACCGTGTTCCACTTTTTTTTTAATAGGTGAAGAAGAGTGATAACCCTTTGAGTGAATAGCAGGACTTGTAGGAGCTCATCCCAGGGGTATGCGTCAGTAAAGTAGGGTGTATGCATCAGGCTAGTCTTTACAGATTTGCCATAAACAGGAAGCAAACTAAAGAAGACAGAAGAAGACTGGAAGCAATTATGCTACCATTTAGTACAGACCCGACCTAATAAATCACAGTATATTCACAGAAAGTAAAATCACACTGCTTGCCTTATTGTCTGTGGTACATATCACTATGTCCCTAGCAAGGGCTGCTCTAGAGTACCTCCCCTGCTCTCTGGCTTTGTCTGTGTACCTCCTCCCATGCGAATTCCCGACATCCAACAGTCTGCCTGCACAACCACTCTCCCCAGACATTCATTAGGACACCTAGGACTGTTTCAGATTATGCTGTCTCTCTCTCGTTTTCTTTCCATATACTCACTGATCTAGATAGCCATGTTTCTTCTGCAGAACTAGATTCTTAGACCTCTGCTGTTTCCATACCTCTGAGCAGAGTCTGGGAGCCATGCAGCGACCTGTACCTCTGTGGGTACTAATCTGGTCATTCTGGCCACCTCAGCGGGTGTTTGCACTAGTAACAGGTGCCACACCGTCTTTGACTTGTTGCGGTTGCTTCTGTATCTGATAAGTATCATCCACTTGATCATTCTGTTTCCATCGTGAGAGATTGTACAAGACTTTCTTAAAGGCTGTTATAAAAATCGCCAGAGCTCCAGGTGAAATAATAGTAGAAAGTCTTTGGAGGTGAGCAGAGTTGTGAATGAGGTTAGTCTCAACCTTTTGGGATATTGATGCAGGGCTACCATGAGCTCTAGGCCAACTGGGCTACCTAGAAAGTTCCATGGCCACCCTAGACTACATAGGAAAACCCTGTCTCAAAAAGGATGTGGGAAAGGCTAGGAGTGTGACTCCATGATGGGGTACATGTTTTGTATGCATGGAGCCCTAGACTGAATCCCCAGTACTACGCTCCCCACAAGAAAAAAAAAAAGAGATGAGAAAATAGTACATCATCCTCTTTTGACGTCTATGGAATTTGTAATGTGCTACAGCTGAGGAGTCTGCCGACAAATTAAGAAGGAAGGATGTCAGAACTTTCTTTTAGGGTCCTAGGTGCAGAGAAGAAGGAGCAGCTTGGAGAGAATGTGGAATAACAGGTCTTTGCTTGGAGGGCGAGCATTCCTTTCACAGTCAGAATCTAAGAAGCTGGGTGTCTGCTTCTTCAGAAAGCAAGCAATCGGTTTTTGAAAAATTCTTCTTCTTCTTCTTCTTCTTCTTCTTCTTCTTCTTCTTCTTCTTCTTCTTCTTCTTCTTCTTCTTCTTCTTCTTCTTCTTCTTCTTCCTCTTCTTCTTCCTCCCCCCCTCCTCCTCTTCCTCTTCTTCCCCCTCCCTTCCTCCTCCTCTTCCTCCTCTTCCTCCTCCTCTTCCTCCTCCTCTTCCTCCTCATTCTCCTCCTCCTCTTAGTCCTCCTCCTTTTCCCCTCCTCCCTCTCCCTCTTCTTCTTTTTCTTCTTTTTCTTTCTTTCTTTTTTTTTTTCGGAGCTGGGAACCGAACCCAGGGCCTTGCGCTTGCTAGGCAAGCGCTCTACCACTGAGCTAAATCCCCAACCCCCTTTTTCTTCTTTTTATTCACACATATATTTATTTCATATATTCTATATCTTTGTTTCTTCTTCTTCTAATGGAGAAAGTTTTAATTCCTTTATTTAAAGAGATGTTGTGATCAATAATCAGGTCCAGGTACTTAAAATCAGAAGCCATATCTAAAGGGACATTAGTTCCAGAAGATTTAGATTTGCATATGCTATTCAACTTCTGCTCTGGTTTCCCCTGTCTTTAAGGAGCCTTTTGCCTGTGAGAAGGCTGCTCAGAGTGTGAAAACAGACCATGTATATAGGGATGTGGCCATGGTTACAGCTACCATCACCTGTTCCTCTATCCAAGGGCTATTGTTGGTTGGTGATGTGCTACTCAGCTTTAACTTTGTGGTTCTGAAGGTCAATTTTCACCGATGAGGTAAAATGGCCCACTTTCTGTAGGTTCACTCAGTTTTTAAGGGTGCTGTTAGAGCTGGGATTTTAGGAACATACTTTTCTGTAATTTTTATCTGGCTTCATGGTTTTCCAGAGTTAAGCTACATAAGTAACTTTTCTCGTGATGTATTGCTTTCCTAAGACATCTATAACACACGGCCTCTTCAATATGGCCCCAAACAGCAGAAACACACCTTTTATGATTCTGGAGATGAGGGGTCTGAAGTCAAGCTGTCAACCTGCCTGGCTGTACTTCCCCTGGAGGCTCTGGGGAGGATCCACCCCCACAATTCCAGCTGCTGGTGACAGTTGTTGATACTTTTGGGTTGTGCCCACATCCCTCCAAACTCTCTGCCTTTTGCCATGTGCATGTTCGTGTGCCTATCTCCATACTTTCTCTGCCTCTCCTTTACAAGGACATATGTGGTTGCCTCCAGAAGCCATCTGAGGTAGGGTACATGCCACCATGAATTCTGCCATATGAAGTTGGAGTCATAGGTTCTGGGAAGACAAGTATCTTTAGAACTGCCTATTCAGTTACCTACATCCCAGGGAATTCCATTTTGTCCTTTGTCCTTTTTTTGAGAAGCCACCATTTACCCCTCCAGTACAGGTCCTACATAGGGAAGCTGAGATCTAGAACAAAGTGTCTGCACGTAGGGTTCTTTGGGAGCACTCCTCATACTAGCAACAACCTGGAGACACTGCAGGCATCCAGCAACAGGGATGGAAGCAGCTGACCACCTAACTACTAGCAGTTAATACGCTCACGTTAAAGTGCTGGTTATTTTAACAGGAGCCCTGGCTATAGTTTTGAGCAACAGTTTGTAAGCCAATTTCTACACATTAAAAAAAATCTTAGCTGTAGAAAAAAATGTGAATTAAAAAAAAAGATTAACAGGAATATAGAAATAGTGACAATTGGGATACTAGCTGACATTTCTTTATATTTTCCTAATATTTCTTTATGGTATTTCTCTTTACTTGAGACAGATGTTCACTCCATAGTCCTAGATGGCTTTGAACTTCATATATAGCCTAGGATTGTCTCAAACTTATGGTAATCCTCCTGTCTCGTACTGTAGAGAAATGAGGATTCAAAGCATATGTATATGCCATGGTACGTTCTTAATTGAGTCATCCTCTTTTACCTTGGAGATTTTAAAAGTTCATTATTACTATGATGATGATGATGATGATGATGATGGTGCTGGGGATAGGACCTGAAGCTTGAATATCAGGCAAGTACTCTTTTTTTTTTTTATTAACTTGAGTATTTCTTATATACATTTCGAGTGTTATTCCCTTTCCCGGTTTCCGGGCAAACATCCCCCTCCCCCCTCCCCTTCCTTATGGGTGTTCCCCTCCCAACCCTCCCCCCATTGCCGCCCTCCCCCCATAGACTAGTTCACTGGGGGTTCAGTCTTAGCAGGACCCAGGGCTTCCCCTTCCACTGGTGCTCTTACTAGGATATTCATTGCGAAGCTCTGGTTGCTTGGCATTGTTGTACTTTTGGGGTCTCGAGCCCCTTCAAGCTCTTCCAGTTCTTTCTCTGATTCCTTCAACAGGGGACCTATTCTCAGTTCAGTGGTTTGCTGCTGGCATTCGCCTCTGTATTTGCTGTATTCTGGCTGTGTCTCTCAGGAGCGATCTACGTCCGGCTCCTGTCGGTCTGCACTTCTTTGCTTCATCCATCTTGTCTAATTGGGTGGCTGTATATGTATGGGCCACATGTGGGGCAGGCTCTGAATGGGTGTTCCTTCAGTCTCTGTTTTAATCTTTGCCTCTCCCTTCCCTGCCAAGGGTATTCTTTTTCCTCATTTAAAGAAGGAGTGAAGCATTCACATTTTGATCATCCGTCTTGAGTTTCGTTTGTTCTAGGGATCTAGGGTAATTCAAGAATTAACAAAATCAGGCAAGTACTCTTATCACTGAGCTAGAATCCTAGCCCTTGATTCCATGGAATGGGGTCTCCCTAGATAGCTTGAGATGGCCTTGATCGAGATCATCTTGGCCCAGCTTTCCATTACAGGGACACTTAGGCTGAGATTTAGTCCAGTTTTTGTGAGATTCTGTCACTCATAAGGGAGGTAGTTCTTCCTACACAGGGCTTGTGAATCGCCTCCAGGGTTTTAGCTTAATTTTCTTTTATTTTGATTTCTTTACGTTTTTATGTATATGCGTCTATGTGTACGTTTCTATGTGGGCGAGTGAGTGTGTGCATGTGCACAAAAGCTGCATTGAAGAAAAAGTATAGTGGTAATGTACTGTTATAAAAGAGAAATCCATTCATTGGATATTGCTTAGAGGAACATTAAGGTCTCATAAAAACAATCATGATATGGGTCATCAAGGGGTTTCGTTGGTGTTCCCGTGAGGGTCTCATCTCTTGATAAGGAATTAGAACTATCAGGGTGTAGTCCACAATGAGAGCTACTACTGTCTACCTTGGGCTTTAGCTATCCATGTTCAAACGGAAGAAAGGACAGAGTGCTGGGAAGGATGGAGTTCTATTGAGAGTCCCGATATCTAGGCAGAAGGAAGAATACTTTCCAACATTAGCTGGCAAGTAACTATTGGTAAAGGTTTTCTGCGCAGTGCTATTTTACAGCTCATAACACACCACAGAAATTCCAAGCTTTCTGAATCATTTTCTTGTTTTTCCATAAAACCGATCTTACCACTGGCACTGTAAAATGAAATCAATTTTTACTCATAAGATTTTGTACCCAGAAGAATGGCTGTTGTTACTTAGCAATACCATCATGTAGGTGCCATTGATCACAAACAGAGAAGCCCATGTAATATTTTGATCCGCAAGTGGAAAATGATATAGCTGTGCTAATTGTTTGGATTCCTTACATACGTCAGGCTCCAGTTCATTTTGTTTCAGTATCTCAGGGAATTTGCAAAGAGAACCAGATTTGTCTAGTGGGTGTGCTCCCTCCACCTTAATTAAAAACACCATTTTATCGATTTGTTTTCATCTTAACATGTGAAATAAGGAGTGAGAAGAAGTCATCTGGACTCATTTTTTTGTAGTGCTCAAACAGAACTGCATTTACTGAGAGAGACAGGCAGTTCTAAGCTACAAAATATGCAGGGTTGGGGTCCAAGCATCATGGGATATAAGACTTATTTTCTTGAAAAGAAAAAGCAGTAGGTTCATTTGATATTAAATACCTCCCTAAAACCTATGGGCAGCACAAATAACTTCTTAGCTTTGGTGGGAAGACTGCAATCTTTAAAAAACATTAGTCTCCAGGTGCCTGGGAGATGGCTCAGTTGCTAAAAGTTCTTGTGATGCAAGCCTAACGACCCGAGTTCAGTTTTCCGGCACTCACATAAAAACCTGCTTACAGGGCTCGTGTCTGTAGCTCTAATACCATGGAGGCAGAGACAGGCAGAAGCTCGGGCTCATTGCTAACCCTGGTGAGCTGAATTCAGTGAGACACCAAGTCTTGAAGAGTAAGCCAGAGAGGGACAGAAGAATCAGACCTTTGCCTCCGCTCTTTACATTGACACACCCACATGTGCACACTGCTCTGAATGCATGAATACATACATACACACACATACACAGACACATACACACATACACATACACATACACAGACACATACACACACATACATACACACATACACACACATACACAGACACATACACACACATACATACACACACATACACACAGACACATACACACATATACATACACACATACACACAGACACATACACACATACACACACAACATATAATATACCACACACAAGAACATATAATATACCACACACCCATGGTACCACCAGACACACAATAAAACACTAGTTTCTACACCATACTCAATTGCATTATACATATATTAAAGTTTTATAACTTAGGTGTCCTGTAGAAGAAAGAGATTTTAGTCATTATTTAGCTAGTAAAGATTCACCAACCATTGACCCCATGCACACCACTGGGCACCCTGAGAGAGTCACTGTGACTCAACATTGTGCAATTGGTGGGACAGAACCTGGGTTCTTCTCTTCCTCCTCAATCTCTTAATGATGTTTCAAATATCTTTTTACTATGAGTCTCAACAGTATTCCTGTCACTAACTAATGAGTTGGTTCTTAAAGGTAGTGTAGTCATGTAGCAAGACTGACCCTCTGAATCTTGGCCACACTGACTCCATCATGTAGCAAACTGGGTACACCACTTTCCCCACGGTTAGGCAGTTAGGCAGTTACTGAAAGCAGCAGAGTCACCCACAAGGGCACGGATGAGACAAATAAACATCTTTCCCAGAGTCTGGTTTTATGTATGCCTTATGTTGCTTGTATGTATAGTTACCTCTACTGCTGTAACACAAGGTAACACTCTGAATTCAATTCTGCAGTAGACTTAGGCCTACAGAGAATGAATAGGAATTTGGTAGGTGGGGCTTTGTTGACTTGGAGTGGGATTTAGCTGTCCTTAGCTGCTCACACTCCATAGCGACCCTAACAGACCCATTGTACCCTGCAGGATGAGCTTGAATGAATCACTTTTATCCCTTTGTAGACAGTGGTTAGTTTCACACCTCCTCAGAAAAGTCACAACTTGTCAGCAACAAGGACAAACACGGGTAGTGTCTGCCAGCCTCCGGCTAGTGTTTCCACCCACTGCAAGCCCCTTTCAACTTAGCAAGGCACTCTGAGGACTTGCTAAAAGGGGATCTGAAGCTGTATGGTCTTTACAGTTGCCTCAGTTTCTCATTGATTAACGTTTTCCACTGTCCCTCCTGACTGTCTCTGCTTCCTTCATCAACTTGGTAACTTGTACGTGCAGGCGGTGATTGTGACACTGAGTGTATGGTGTGGATAAAGACATGAGGTGATGGTTCACTGGATAAAGTGCTTGCCGTTCAGACACGAGGACCTGACCTCACATATAACAACAACAAAAAAGAGACGGGTGTGGTGCCATGTGCCTGTAACACCAGCATTGGGGGATGGCTGAGACAGGAGGATCCCTGACTAGTCAATTTAACTGAGTCAAGGAATTCCAGGCTCAGTGAGAGGTCTTATCTTAAACAACAACAACAACAACAACAACAACAACAACAAAAACAACAACAACAACGTAGAGACATGATTGAGGATCTGCATGTGGCCTTGCAAACACATGAATACACGCACACACACACACACACAGACACACACAGAGACATACACAGACACACACACCAGCACACACAGACACGCAGAAAAACACAGACACACACATAGACACACACACACAAGCACACACAGACACACAGAAAAACACAGACACACACAGACACACACAGACACACAGACACACACACACACACACACACACACACACACACACACACACATGAGAAAGAGAGAGTGGTTCGGGGTGGGGTTCCTGCTCACAGAAGCTTAGAGTTTGGAGTTAGAATGAATTCTAAGAAAGAATGAAGATTCCTAAAAACAGACAATATATGCCAGGCCAGGTTCACACGTGTTATTTCTAGAATCTGTCTACACTCATTGGTCTTAATATACTGGTAGCAGTTAGCTTCCTCCCCTCAAAGACAGCACAGAGCTTGTTCTTGAAGCTCATGCCAGTTCCCACCATGTAAGTGCTATGTCTTGACCAATGTTGGACTGCCTGCACAGACTCAACAGGAGACAGGATGATTCGAGCAGTAGTTCATGACTTTGTAAAAACGTTATAGTCCTCTGTGTGGACATAGCAGGTGTAAATAATTCCAAAAGCACGTGTGTTGGCTAGGTAATTCTGAAGTGGCAAATTTGGAGCGTTTGTTGTTTTAAGTATAATTTAGCTGAAGTTTGCTTTTTCATTTTTTAATAATGACTGTATTTAACATCTGATTTTCAAAGCTGCTTGAAGTTTAAGAATGACTCACGAGGGTCTAGCTGGTTCCAACGTGGTGTGATACTGGGTGCGGTACGGCATGTGTTGTGGGCTATATACACAGCCAAGTGTGTCCCCAAGAGTATTTTATAGACTATGGCTCCCGGGCCTTTGGGAACTCATGGCCTCACTCTCCAGGGCATCGAGCGCCACTAATCCACCCAGCGAGAAGGTTTCATCTGCACTTGTGTGTGAAGGCCCTCTGCTTTGAACATTATTTAAGCCCTAGGTTGAAATTTTGTTTTCCTACAGGCTACAAAACAGACGAACACACACATTAGCAGGCTGCCTCTTTGCGGAGCTTTCGTACAAATAACGAACGCTGCAGATGCTTATGGTCTTGAACCGTCAGCGCAACATATGTCCCAGCTCAGAAGTGGCAAATGCGCTTCTGTTCTGGAATAGCTCCTGTATGAGCATTCACTTCTGCCTCTTCTGCTCAGGGTCTGTCTGGCTGTGGAGGAGGCACAAGGAAGTGTTTCTATGCCAGTTGCTTTAGCCTGATGCGGACAGCACTGTTTAGAGCGGGTGTATTATTTCTCTCACTCTTGTGGCCATCAGTGCCCTGTCCTCATCATCATTACCAATAAGCACCATTTATCAAGAGCCATCGTGTGCATCTCACTGTGACAGACACCATGCAAATCAACTGGCATCAGCGATCGCGTGAAGGTCAGGCTCAGACACAAGCAGCGGCATTAGGCACTGCACCCCTACCATTTCAGGGCAGGAGACAGGCGGTGTGATGGGATGGGAGACAAGGAGGCTAAGGCTGCAACTTTCCCAGCATTCCCTGCAGGGTAGGGAAGGATGGCATGCTGGGTGATGAGAAGGGATTAAGCTGACCACTTAGCGTGAGCCTCAGAAACTCACCGATTGAGAAGTGTGTGCGCGGAGCAGTAAATAAATGGAGGAATGGAAGTGAGGGAGAAAAGGACGGAGTAGTGGAGGTAAGAGATAAGAGAAAGAAAGAGAGACAGAAAGATACTGAGACAAGGGGAGAGTGAGTGAGAATGAGAGAGAGAGAGAGAGAGAGAGAGAGAGAGAGAGAGAGAGAGAGAGTAGTTAGATACAGGGAGATACAGAGATAGATGGATAAGAGACAGATGCAACAAGAAAGACAGAAAGACAGAGGAATAATCAGGGAGAGAGACACAGAGAGAAGAGAGAGAGAGAGGGAGAGAGCGAGACACACACAGAGACAGAGAGACAGAGACAGAGACAGAGAGACGAGAGAGAGACACAGACCAAACCAAACAAAAAAAACCTCAAGCTGTCACCACCACCACCACCACCACCACCACCACCACCACCACCACCACCACCGAAGCATCGACCAAAAACACCAAGAGAGAACAGTCTACAATGGTTCTCCATCCAGGACATCATTTGACTATCCCTGCAGCTGATGCTTTTTTCCCCCAGAGGGAATTTTATTAAGAAGATAAAGCCCTGTCTTTTGAGCACTACCATTGATAGACTTGCCTGCCACCAATATAAGGCGGGTTTTGTAGCCCCTGTTTAATTTACTGCCTATCGATGTTTAAGATCTCTGCGACAAGACTTCATTTCTGTAGCATTAATTTACTTCATTTTTCTGGGGAGCCATAGAATTAACTTAGAAAAACTGGCGTCGTCTGAGGGTATCAGGAGAATTTTTGTTAAAGCGAAAAGTCTGCTCCTCCCCCACCCCCTCGTTACTCCAAGACTAGATGAAAACATTGCAAAGAGGAATACGTTTTCTTTTCAAAGATGAGCTGTTTGAAGACTATCTCGGCTGTTCCCTGTGATGTAGGAATCAGTGCTTTGATTTATGATCATTTAGCCCCCTCTTTGTTCTACCGAGCCAGGGGCAATCAAAGTTAGGGCCTAAATGGTACTCTTTTCTTCTATAGCTACTTGGTAATTTCCCAGGAGAGTTTGGAATCACCGTTGACAGAGGCTCGTGTTTTCCCTGCTGTAGAATTCTCACAGAGTGGTAGAGCAGAGGATATTGCAAGGCGTCCTCGACCTACCTGAGACCTGGGATGCTGACTTCTGAGGGTTGAAGTGACACTGTATTCCCCTACATTGTTCCATGTCTGATGTCCCTACCTTGAAATGCAGGCAGAATTTAACCCTCCTCACTCCTGGCTCTGTGTTCTCTTCCGTAGGACGAACACCATCTCTTGAGGGTATGCAGTTTCACCCAGGTTCAGTTGACTCATGTATTGTTGTCAAACATGTGGGATATCCCCAGTCTTGCCTAGGTACTGGGAACACAACCCGTGCTTCCTGGGGCTTGCTTTACTGGGGGATCTCTTGGGATTGTGGGGTACAGCTTGTATTATACTCTCTAGATCCTATATTGGTGACAGGAAGTTGAGGATGCTACATGTAAGACGATTCCTGCTTTCCTTGGGTCCTTGGTCTTTATTTCCCCTCCAGCCTCCCCACGCCATCCCATGTATGTCTTCCAAGACCAAGATTCCCGTTTCTGAACTGGCTGCAGCTGCGAACGCACTTGTATAGGAAATCGTAGGGTTCATTGAAATTTTGGGGTGTGTGCTTGCTTAGAAGCTGCATTAGCCTAGGATGGTCAGTCAGTCTCCCCATCTCCACACAGAACTCGGTTATAAAGGACAGATCAGTCCATTTATCATGGTTTCCAAAGGAGCTTCTGACCCACCCAGTTTTAAAGAGTTTGATTGTTTGTTTATGTGTCTGTGCATGTTTGAGTCTCTCTCTCTCTCTCTCTCTCTCTCTCTCTCTCTCTTCCTCTGTGAATGAATGGGTGTACTTGTCTGTGCTATCATCGAGGACAGAAGATCTAAGATCCCTCAGAGCTGGAGTTATAGGTCTTTGTAGGACCCAAAAACTTATTATTATTATTATTATTATTATTATTATTATTATTATTATTATTATTATTTTGTGGGCACTGGGCTCAGAACAGCAGTCCTCATGATTGTGCATCCAGAGTTCTTAACCAGATGCCCCTGATTCTTTTAACCATTTTAGGCAATGGTTTATGACTCTTTCAAGTAAATTCGAGCTGTTATGACCCCTCTGCCTGTATATCCCGTGACTATTTTCAAACAAAGTTCACATATCAGGCATGGCATCTTTTGGCACCGGACCTGTGGTGGACAGGGGCCAGGGAGTAGATCTTGGGTATCAGGATGAGGCTGAGCTGAGAGGGGCAGCTCATACCCCACTAAGGCCTCTTTCAACTAGCAGGAGTTCTGCGAAGATACCGAGATGCCCTTTCTGCCAATTCCTTCTCCTTCTGTTCACCTTGGTGCTGAGGCTGCTCCTCTGTGCAAACAGCCCATGGAGTTACTTCACACCTTTATTGGAAAGTAAAAGACGGCAGAGAAAAGCCCTCGTGGACCCCGATCAGTTCTGTGTCCTGACGATGACCACACTGTTCAGAGATGGCAGATTTTTTTTCCCCCATAAATTAATGCGCTACAATCTACATTGCAACAGAAGTAGAATTAATCCCTAAGTCATAGAGGTTTGGAATGTTTGCTGTGGAAACTAGAAATTTCTGGGTACATTCGTTCCAAAGGCGTTTTTACCTCAAGCGCATGGAATGAAAATACAGAAGGGCAAGGACTGGGGTGATGACTTAATTGGGAAAGTTCTTGCTGACACAAGGGTCTGAGTTTGACATACTGGAACACACATACAAAGCTTGGTGTGCTGGTGTGTGCTTATAATCCCAGTGTTGGGGAGTCAGAGATAGGAAAATTCCTGGCGCTCCCTGGTCAGCCAGTCTAGCCCATTGGTGAGGTCCAGATTCAGGGACTGACTCCATTTCAAAAGTCAAGGTGGAGAAAAACTGGGAAAGGCACTGTGCTGGCTGGCTTTCTGTGTCAACTTGACAGAAGCTGGAGTTATCACAGAGAAAGGAGCCTCCCTTGAGGAAATGCCTCCATGAGATCCAGCTGTAAGGCATTTTCTCAGTTAGTGATCAAGGAGGGGAGGGCCCATTGTGGTTGGTGCCATCCCTGGGCTGGTAGTCCTGAAATCTATAAGAAAGCAAGCTGAACAAGCCAGGGGAAGCAAGCCAGTAAGTAACATCCCTCCATGGCCTCTGCATCAGCTCCTGCTTCCTGACCTGCCTGAGTTCCAGTCCTGAATGTCTTTGGTGATGAACAGCAATGTGGAAGTGTAAGCTGAATAAACCCTTTCCTCCCCAACTTGCTTCTTGGTCATGATGTTCTGTGCAGGAATAGAAACCCTGACCTAGACAGGCAGTGAGCATCAACTTCTGGTCTCCACATGCTGCTATGTGTGTACTTATACAACATGAACATACATGTGAACATGTAAGCCAATGTCTTATGCAATTGAGTCCCAGATGACAAGCACTGTATTTCTCTGGCCCCACTCAGTACTAAGGCCTAGTTTGGGCCCACTATTTGGCTGTCCCATTGGTGTCTATAGATGACCTTTGAAACAGAACAGCTAGCTGTGCTCTTACCTGGCAATCTTGTCTGTGCAGGACATGGTGACTAGCTGCTCCCCCAGCAGGATGCCATCCCATGTCTGGACTGCACTGGGGCCCCGCACAGGGACTGTTCCTTCCCCAGACTCAATCTTGGTGCGCAGGTGCCCTCGGAACTTCCTGACGATGTGTTTGCTGCTGTTCACTAGGAAAGAAGAAGTAACCATGAAAGATGGCAGGCACACCAGTCCAGAGACACAAGGCATTGTGGAGGCCAAGGAAAGAAGTGTGACAAAGGTAAAGGGCTGGGCTTACGAGGCAGGTCTTAGAAATGAATGCAGAATGGAATTTATTCATTTTAACAGCAACATGGTTAAGATCTGAGCTGCAGATATTAGCCTGGGGTTGGTCAAATATCTCTGGGGTTGGCAGAGCAAATGTCTGAGAGACTCTCTGGGGCCACCTGTTTATCCCCGTTTGATGCACAAAGCTATCATTGGGTGATTTGTCAAAAAAGTCAAACACTCAACTTGCGGACATCAAAATTTAGATGTGTAATTTTTATAAGTTGGGAAGCACAGCTCGATCACCATAACTACAGGTTCTAGAGCTGTGGACTCAGCCAACTGAGGTCCAAAAACATTTGGTTCAAAAATTGGTTTGGGTCTTTTCCTTATTATTGTTCCCTAAGCAACATAGTACAACGGCCATTTTCAAAACCACATCTGCATTGCACTAGGTATTCTAAGTAACCAAGCAGTGATTGAGAGTGTATGGGAGGAGGTGCACAGGTTATGTGCAAACATCACAGCATTTATAAAAGACTGGAGCATCCTTAGCATCTGCGGGGAGTCCTGAACAATCCCCACAAATGCCCAAGGATATTGCACTATTCTTTTCAGTTTCTCTGATTTGTTTAGAATAAACTTTTCCGAACATTTAAGGATATAACGATACCAGTTGTACGTAAGCCTTTCTAGAAAGAACAAGAAGGGGAGAACTTTTCCCAGCCCAGGATGTATGCAGATAAATACCCCAGAGGTGAGAAAGAAAGGCATAAGCCAATAGGCCTCATGCACATAGATTCTAAGGAAGCTTTTACAAATTAAGTGCAATCACATAGTAAAGATACTTGCTTATGGTCAAGGAGGCTTAGTTCAGAAATGTCTTTCCACTCCCCCGCCCCCGGCCATTAACAATTAACTGTAAAGCCACACCTGGTTTTCAGGTTATCAGAAACAGTTGTTGGGTGGGCTTGTGTCTCAAGCTGGTCAGGATTTGAATTCCGGTGTTACTACTTACTAGTCAGATAACCGAGGGAAAGGAACTTAAAATCATCGTGACATGGTGACTTCATCTTAAAATAGGGGTATCATGGTGCTTAGCCACTAGGCTGTAAGGGTTAGGGAAGCTGGCAGGTATGAAAAGGCTGGTGTAGCCTAGACGCCACGAGCAGGGGATGAATGAAGAAAACACAGTATAAACACTCAGAGGACGTTTATGCAGCTGTGAGGAAGAACATAAAAGCAGATGGGACTGGAGGACATCAGTGTGACAATTCATATCGACTGCATCTGGCATCAATTAAAAGTACACATACACTTGTTATCTCTCTGTTCTCGACTGTGGGTGTGGCTACCTGCTTCAAGCCCCTCCCCCAATTTTCCTGCAGAGAAAGAGGGTAACAAACCTCTTCTCCTTTAAAATTGCTTTCGTCAGGGTATTTTGTTCCCCACTGCCGCCAGAGGAGGCGAAACTAGACAATCGGGTTAAGCAAAATAAGGCAGGTTCACCACAAATATTATATACTTCCTCACATGTGCAGAATCAAGGTCTGAAAAAACTTATGTACCTTGTGAAAGTAGGAAGGGGGATTATGCAAGGGTAGGAAGGGGATTGAAGGGATGAAAAACAAGGGGTTGGGGGAGAAAGACAACCGCTTTTCTCTCATATGATATAAAGTAGAAGGGGAGTTATTATTTGGAGGAAAGATGGGGACCGCTAGAATTGGAAGTGGCATGAGAGTGGATATGAAGACATTATAATGATACATATATATAAAACATCTTTCCAAGCTCACTATTTTGTGCAGTAGTGGGAGATATCATATTATCAATATCATATTATCAATATATATCTCTATGTACATTCCACTCCACAAGTATCAAAAGTACTTGAGATAACTTGACTTTAATCCTGAACTTTTGCACAATTGGGATGGGGTCCTTTCCACCAGTAGCTTTCTGTGACAGACAGCGTTGGGAACGGAGCAGTAACCCTCACAGCTTCAACGGTGTTGTCCAAAGGTCAGAGACCTTGCTCCCCATGCGGGAGGCAGACTGTCCGGGAATGTGGTACTTGCTGTTCCTCTCTTCTGCCAATTATGCTGTCTGTATATTATCCAAAGATGGCAATTCTGTATCATTTTCCAGGCCTTGAAAGTTGACTATTGTATTTTTTTAAAGCTTTCTAAATCTTCACCATCTGTTAATGTCAAGGAATTAAAAAAAAAAAAAGCCTGATTTGAGTTACAATGTTTCCTAAGAGCCAACTCAAAACTTTTGAGGTTGGATTAGTTTCAACTCAGGAGCCAGGTGTGGGCGATGATCCTGCCTATGCTCACTTTTGCCTTCTCTAGTGTTATCCCTGATGAGTCCGCTTAATCCCAGGCTGAGTTGAAGAGCTGGTGAACTCCTATAAACCATTTCCTCTGGCTCTGGCTCTCTCTTGGCTAATTACAAGAGGCAGGAGGGAATTGAAGATGCCACTTCAAGTCTAATGAAATGCCAATATAACCAGCAACTGCAGGGGATTGACCTTAAAGAATCTGCAGTGGATTGAACGTCCTTGAGACAATGAAGATGTGAAACTTTAAAATCCTGTCTGCCATGTATCCATAGACACTCCCATTAGAACACTCTACTAATTCTTATACCCAGAGGCCTTCAGCCACATCATTCATTATGTTTATAACTTTAAAATCCTTATTATTTTGGATTGATTGTAAGGAAATTAGAGTAGCAGTATGCTTTAGGAACTCTTTGGGTGAATATTTATTTTCTCAGGAGAGGCCCAAAAGGAGTAGTGAAACATAACTAATAAAATATAATGGCTGCTCCAGTGGTGTAATTTTGTGTGTGTGTGTGTTTGTGTGTGTGTGTGTGTGTGTGTGTGTGTGTATCAGAGTTAAACATTAGAAACAAGAAAATTTAACAAACAAAAATTCCCAGTTCCCCACAAATGTACAAGATAAGAAGAAAGTATTTTTAAATACTAATTAAAAAATTCAAGTTGTCTTCAATTATCCTAGAAAGAGTATTTGTGAGCCAGCCCATCATTTTCTATAATAAAACCTCTAACAGTTACCACATGGTTATCTAGGCAATCTTTGTTTTATTTGCATTATGGCATTATGAAAATGTATTATTCTACAATGCATGAACATGATCCTACGTAACGTGCATCTCAGGACTCAGTAGGGCATCTGAAGTCAGGAATTTAAGGCACGGTGCTTTATCTTCCCTAGCTTTCTACAGGATTTTGACTGAGTTTTGGGCCCTGCCCTTTCATACAGTGAATGAAACTTAGCATGAAGGCATCAGGCATCTAGCACAATGCTGTAGATACATATTTATATAATCCTTTTCTTTCATGACATCTTGCGGAAGATTTATAACAAAATTTAATATGTTAAATCATTGTAAAATTTAGTTAAATTAATGAAAGGGGGAGTTTATAAAGAGGCCACTGGTGATTTGAGAGGAAGGCAGAAGTTGTTCAGCCATCATGAGGTGTGGGGGTCCTGATATTCTTCTCTTATGTTTAGAATCTTTTGTACAGCCTATCATTATTTTTTAATGGTTCTTTACAGGTATGTATTATGTGTTGAGGATATTCCCTTGGCCCTCTTCCTCCCCTGTACCTCCCTTGCTGTGACACCTCAATCCTCTTCCTCCCTTGCACCCCATTTTTTCATGCCATCTTATCCTCATTGGCCCCTTTTATTCCCGTGACAATTTCACATATGTTCACTTAATAAATACACATATGATTTCATATGAGAGAGGATACTTGGGAGAACGAAAGTTTGTCTCACCATCCATGAACATCAACCCAAATGGGTCAAAGGCTGTCATACAAGATCTGAAACTCCGAAACTGTCAAGTAGGTAGAATACTTGAAGATAAGACATAGGCAAGGACTTTCCAAGCAGAACTCTGGCTTCTCAGGAGACAAGACCAACACAGTCAACACATCGGGCCTCACGAAATTTATATATCTACTGTATTAAGCGAATGAAGAAACTGGCCGTCTAACGGGAGAAAATCTTTGCCAGTTCTCCATCTGACAGAGGTTTAATATCTAGAAGAAGTGACTTTCAGGCATTTCTTTTCACCTTGATGGACCTTGGCCTGCCTAGGACCAGAGGAAGTGGCAGGATGAGCAGTTTCAAGATCTCTGAGAGGAACAAGTGTTTCTGTTCCTCTTCAGAGTCTGTTGCTGAAGCAAATTTTCCGTCCTGCTGCATGTAACATAGCATGCTGAGAGTCATGTGTCTTGCACAGAACACTGTGTGGTCTTGGCAGATACTCAGTCATACTCTTTTCTCCTTGAAGGCCTTTCTACTAAGCAAGAAACAAATGATCAGACTGGTCAAGGTGTGATTTAAGGCAGTTTTAAACCACTGACCCGAAACATGACTGATGGTATGATCCACTTCTGTTGCAACAGTATCTTGGCCAAATGAAAAGTCTGACAGGAATCAAAATTAGAAAACCTTCTCAGGTGACCCCGCAGATAAACCACAATTGGAAATAACCGAACTTAGTGTGTTTCCAAGCTTGAAGACAACATTTATTCCTAAATGTCATAAGCCAATTGTCATTGATTCTCTAATTAAGCATTTTTTATTTATACAGATGCTGACAGAAAGTAAAACAAGGAAATACAATTTCCAGATATCCCAAGAAATCAGAACTTGTTGATAACACCAGGGTCCTTGTCTTGTCCCTTGGTCTTGGGAACCCTGCACGTGGCCTCAGGGAGTTGAGATGGCCACCTAGAGTTGCACATCTCTAGGGCCTGAGGGACTCACACAATTTCCTGAGCTGTGAGCTAGAAAGGTCTCTGGTAAAAGGAAGCTACTCTGTATGTTGAGAGTTGGGCATGCCCTCCTAGAATTTCTAAGCAAGGCTAGGATCTCTTATGGACCTAATAGTTGTGAGATAGTGACCCCTGATGCAATGCAGGCCATTGCTGCTGTTCTTGGTTTCCTCTTGGTTGAAGGTAAACATCTGTGGTTGAAGACACTACACACATAGGACCCAGGATGGGTGACTTGAGGTACATCCAACCTGAAAGCCTCTATTTCATTGCTTTCACAGCACTAGAAAGTACTCACAAGCTACCAAAGGAGGGAGGCAACTAGTAGCCCTACCTTGCTGTGCCCCTATGGACAACAATGATCAACATGGCAAGATATTCCTAATGGTGAAATAGTAGTTTTCAGTGTTGGTAACCAACAGCTATGTGGATTAAGGAACACTCAACAGGAGGGAAATCAGGCCTCAGACAAGAAACCTAGCTAACTATCTGGGGATAGTGGATTCATGAATCATAGAAGAGATATACCACTGTCATTTTGCTAGACTAGAATAATTGCCAACTATCTTCTAAATCTTATCTTTATACTCAGAGATAGGTGTAGCTATCGCTCCCACCAAAGAAGCTTCTCTCTTTAGCAAATGGAGATCATTAGAGAAAACCACAACCAGACACATTGCAGAGAATGGGCGGTGTCTATTCTAGACTCAATAAATACATCTGTGGCCAGCACAGCTCCTATACGTATGGGTCATGGGACACAGCAGTAAAGGAGGGCAGAGAGATTATAAGAGCCACAATACAAGAAGTCTGCTGTGAGACTGCCTTTCCTAGAAATGACTGCCAAACCTGAGAAATGACAATATCAATAGACATTCTAATATGGACGAGGGCAGATATCAGGGATCTGACCCCTAGACAAAGAACTACAGGAAGTTAATGACTGCTGAAAAAAGAATTAGCCCCTCCCAGAAATGAGTATTCTAATTGGTTATCCAATACAAAGTGACCAGCCCTGAAAACCATATACACATAAACGGCAAAACATGAACTCAGTAGGCTTTACTTATTTATGCGAAAATGGACTCATCAGATTGTATTACATATTTGTCTGCCTATGTATGCATGTATGTAGGTACGTATGTATATGTGTGTATGTATATATCATCTATCATTCATCTGTTGTCTGTCTATCTGTCTGTCCATCTGTCCATCTATCCATCCATCTATCTAGCTCTATAATAATCAGAGAAAAAGAGGCTATCAATTTGAGAATGTGAGCCTGGACATGGGAGGGGTTAGAAGGAAGGAACAAAAAAGAGGGTCTGGAGTGCGAAAAGAGAAGGAGGGAAGTGCAGTAATTACATTTTAAGTCAAAATATATTAAAAACAATTGCTCAAGACCCTGTTGTGGATGTAGCTCTGTTTGTCTTGCATGAATGAAGCTTTGAGCTAGATCCTCAGCACCGCATAAACTAGTGTGGTTGCACATGCATATAATCCCAGAAGATCAGGAGTTTGAGGTCAATCTTGACTACATAGCAAATTAGAGGTTGGGTGTGAAATTTCTGAGATTCTGTCTCAAGGAAAACAGACTAATCCAAGCCAAATAAAACCACAACAAGAACAAACAAACATAACATACCTTGAAAACATAAAACTCTAATTTTTCCTTAGGATGCTCTGCTCTGTGTTCCCACACTAATTAAAAGGAAGGAGAGCAATCAATGCTAAGTAGCCAAGTCTCTTAAAATTTAGTCATGTTGTAGTTGTAGACTCTGCTCCATCTCAGTGTAGGACCACATGGGCTTATGGATGTGCTTGCTACATGTTATATGCACATGAGCTTGGGTACATGTGTTTGTACACACATACATGTGTATCTATGCATGAGAATGCATGGTCCTGCCACAGTGTCAAGTTCATAAAGGTCAGCACACTCCAGGCTCCACGAGGAAGAACTGTGCAACAACTCTATTCGACCTAATGACAGGGTGGGACTAAAACCAAACAGAGGTTCCGTGAATAGTGCTCTCTGCACACTGCGCTGGGCAATGACAGACAGCTCTGTCCCTTTGTTCTGCATTGTCTCTTAGATCCCAGATAAAGATCTCACTCAGTGTGTTTGTGTTTTTTGGCTTCTGTGTATAGTACTACACTGACAGTTGGGGTCAGGAAAGATGGCTTCCAACATTTCATTTAGGAACATGGACTCCAAGCTGCTGGTACAATGAGGCTGGAGTTTCTGAAAATTAACTTTAAGAGAGTAGATGGTGTGTACCCCTGGAACTAAAGATTCTTCCCAGCGTCTCTCTGCAAGGCCTCCTACAGGGGCATTGTCAATATTGTTGTTGGTCCTTTGCTGGCTGTGGAAGGAGCCCCTAAAAGCTAAGACCTGACTACTTGAATTCTGCTACCCATCAGTTAGCCCTCCTTAAAGGAGAACAATAATAATTAAAAAAAATCAGCGTGTAAGTGTCCAGCAGGGAGTTGTAGCACTCTCTCTGAGGTGGAAATTGAAGAAGCGGCCCCTGAGAGTGTATGCCGTCCTCAGGAGGCAGGAGGAATGCTGAGCAATCTCTCTGAAGGCCCCGTCCAGGCAGAGGACAGCAGGTAGTTTGGCTTTTCCTGCCCTTGTGGAGTGATGAGGGGAAAATGACGCATGGCTTTTAGCTGATGAGTCCACTTTGCAAGACTGCAAGTGCCTGCCTTCTCTGCACTCCTGGGTGGGTCGGGAGATGAGAGCTTAAATCAGAGGCATGCAGGCACTGGCATCTCCCTTTGCTTGCATATCTGTAGCAACACCATGAGGGAGAGGCTTCATTTTTCTCCTCCTACCAGCACCTGCCACCTCTTAAAAGCACCATGAAATAAAAGACATCTCTGTGTGGAAGTGAACCTCAGGGGGCCTCTGGGAGTGGATTTGTTTGCTTTTCTAAATCACTGACATTGCGAGTTAGAACTGAGGGCTGAGAAGCCACACTTGGTGCCTGATGTACAGAGACATGGGAAACCCAATGAGCCAGATTGGTCCCCACAGGGGACCAGGCCTCAGGCAGGGTTGACATTTTTGTGGTCCTCACTTAGCCCTCTCCTAACTCCTGCTGGGGCTACATGGGCCAAGGAGGAAGTTGAATAAATTAGAGCGAACTCCAAACATTCCAAAGAGCTATTGAGAAATGAGCCAAATTTCACAAATTTCTAGGGCAAGTTAGTATTATATAGTTTGATAAATATTATTAAGGAAACAAGTAATTTCCCTCCCTCCTTCCCTCCCTCCCTCTCCCCTTTCTTCCCTCCCTCCCTGCCTCCCTCACTTCCTTCCTCCCTTCCTTTTAATCTCTGTCTCTGCCTCTTTGTTTCTCTCTGTCTGTCTGCCTGTTTGTCTCTCTCTCACTACCCACTTTCCTCTTTCCATGGTTTCATATATGAGCTCATGTGTGTGCACGCTTCACCATCGGAACACTCGGCTTACGGATGCTCTTGGCATGATTCCAGAGATTCAAGCTGAGCCTCTCCTGTTTGCATGACACCAACCAGCCCAAGGTGTAGCCCAGACTGGTCTCAAACTCATGATCTTCCTGCTTCTGCCTATTTAGTGTATCCTAGGGATGTGCCTCACCATGACTGGTCACATTATTTCTAGAAGCATGATGTGATGGTTAATTTTTTTCTCATTTTATTAATCATTTTAGTTACATTTCAAATGATGTCCCCCTTCCTGGTTACCCCTCCACAAGACCCCTTAGTCCTTTCCCTTCTCTCCCCTTCCCCCTTCCCCTTTGAGTCTATGAGGGTGCTTCTCTATCTACTCACCCACTCTCGCCTTATTGCTCTAGTGTCCGCTTACATTGGGGCATCGAACCTCCACAGGACCAAAGGCCTCTCCTCCCATTGATGCCTGACAAGGCCATCTTCTGCTACATATGTGGCTGGAGCCATGGGTTCATCCCTGTGTACTCTTGGGCTGGTGGTTTATTCCCTGGGAACTCTGGGGGATTTGTTGTTGTTCTTCTTATGGGGTTGCAAACCCCTTCAGCTCCTTCATTCCTTTCTCTAACTTCTCCGATGGGGACCCTGTTCTCAGGTCAATGGTTGGCTGTGAGCATCCACCTCCTGGAGTAATTCTTTTCTTTTCTTTTCTTTTCTTTTTAACTTGAGTATTTCTTATTTACATTTTGAGTGTTATTCCCTTTCCCGGTTTCCGGGCCAACATCCCCCTAATCCCTCCTCCCCTTCTTTATTGGTGTTCCCCTCCCCATCCTCCCCCCATTGCCGCCCTCCCCCCAACAATCACGTTCAGTCTTAGCAGGACCAAGGGCTTCCCCTTCCACTGGTGCTCTTACTAGGATATTCATTGCTACCTATGAGGTCAGAGTCCAGGGTCAGTCCATGTATAGTCTTTAGGTAGTGGCTTAGTCCGTGGAAGCTCTGGTTGCTTGGCATTGTTGTTCATATGGGGTCTCAAGCCCCTTCAAGCTCTTTCGGTCCTTTCTCTGATTCCTTCAACGGGGGTCCTGTTCTCAGTTCAGTGGTTTGTTGCTGGCATTCGCCTCTGTATTTGCTGTATTCTGACTGTGTCTCTCAGGAGAGATCTACATCCAGCTCCTGTCGGCCTGCCCTTCTTTGCTTCATCCATCTTGTCTAATTGGGTGGCTGTATATGTGTGGGCCACTCTTAATGGATCTGAAACACCATGGTATCATTGGGAGTGGTGGAAAACAGGAGGCGGAGCCTTTGGAAGAAGAAAGTCACTGGAGTTGTGTCCTTGGGGTTACATTGCCTTCTTATTTTAAATTGTCTATTTAGAAAGTGAATGGCAGAACCAAACTGAAGCAAGAATGAGAAAAGGAAACACAGTATCAGAGAAACTACAGGAACAGCCCGCAGAGGGTGAGGGAATGGTGATGCCCCGGCCAACATCATAGTAGACAGAGCCTTGGGTCAAGGGAAATGGGAAAGGTTTAAGTGATGTGAGATCACACAGACAATCCTTTCCAACCCTAAAGCTTCAAAAATAAAAAGGTGTGTGTGTGTCTGTGTGTCTGTGTGTCTGTGTGTGTGTGTGTGTGTGTGTGTGTGTGCGTGTGCGAGCGCGCGGTATGATGGGAACTTTCTTTGCAAGCTTGAAGACCATGCAGAGCTGGGTGCAGTATTGCACATCTATAATCTCAGTATTTCTAGAATGAGATTGAAGGCTGAGAGAAGAGAATCTCCCAAGCTCATGGACCAGTGAGTCTAGCACACACAGCCATGAACAAAGAACGTGAATCTGTCTCAAACAAAGTGGAGGGTGAGTCTAATGCTGAGATTGTCTTCTGATTCCTGCAGGTATACTGTGTGCCTGTGCACATGGATGCATATACATGCACACACATCATACTTACAAACAGACAAACAAACAAACAAACAAGTGGTCATCTGATCTCTACAGGTATACTGTGCACCTGTGTGTGTGCCTATGCACACACATACATGCACACACATAATGCACACACATACATGCACACACATCATACTTACACATAAATAAATAATAAATAAGGGAAGATCTAAAATAGAAAAAGTTTGGAAGTGTGTATGTGTGGTATGCACACAAATGTATGTGAGATGTGTGCATGTTACAATAGTAGAATCATTTAATAGATGATCATACAGTGATGCAAAAATAGAACTAGCATCATTTAAGTGAGAAGATGAGAGTCCTTGACTTTTCTCTCGGAGCCTCAAGATGCAGTGGCATCAACAGTACTGAAGAGGTATGGATGTCCGCCTTGTCCTCCTTCCCAGGACTACACAGTGGTGCTGAAGGTGACTGGAGCTGTAGGTCCTACTGAAGTGTTTAGCAATGGAATTTTTAAGTTAATTGACACTACACTGGCCCCTGGCTATGTTGCAAAAGTTGAGTTTCTTTCTCACCCAAGTTGCAGACGAAGGCAAAAAAAAAAGAGAGCTAGCTTGAGCTTGCTTCCTCCCCCCCATAGAATTCTCATTTGCTTTCTCTTTGGTTCCATTTTCCAGCCTGGGATATAGGGAATGTCTGACCTATTAAAACAGAGCAGAGTGCTACGGCAATTAAATTGCTAATTTTAGACCCCGGACTACTTTTCTGCCAATGACTTGAGCATTTCAGACCGGGGTTTTGGAGTTATCTAGCTAATTGTAGCTATGATTCACTTCTATCCATCCCCACTACACATACGATGCCTAGACCAAGATGGCCTGGGCCAGAGCTTAGCCAGAAGAAACCTGGGCTGGCATTGTTTACTGACAAAAGGGAAATACGTATTTTCTTACAGTCTGTGGTGATTTCATAGGGAGAGTTGAGTCTGGCGTCTCCACAAGGGGATGTGCTCACGTAGAGGTGGAAGAGGATGTTTTCTCGCAGCCTGTAGCCTCCTTCCTTTACACGGATGAATATTGATCTCTCGGGGTCCTCTTGATGCTTGCTATGGACACAAAGAGGATGTAGGTCACTTACAAGAAAACAAATGGAGATGTCCCAACAGGAGCTTGCTTTTGTCTTGTTTCGTGGAGTTACCAGTTCCCCAGTTTTACTTCTTGAACGCTCACATGCTGTTTGGCCCTTGCATGAACACTTTGGAAACAGACCACAACCCCAAGCAGCAGAACTGTTTCCTGTTTCTATCTCCACCCTCCCTGACCATTCACACTTTAGCTCGCTCTCTCTCTCGCTCTCGCTCTCTCTCTCTTGTGTGTATGTGTGTGTGTGTGTGTGTGTGTGTGTGTGTGTGTGTGTGTTTATGTGTGTAGGTTAGAGGAAAACCTCAGTTGTTATTCCTCAGATTTCAGATGACACACCCACCTTTTTTTTTTTTTTTTTGACACAGGTTCTCTCTGTCTGGAACTCACTTAGGCTAGGGTGGCTAATGAGCCTCAGGGATTTGCCTCTCCCTCCTCAGCTCTGGAATTACAAGCATGTGCCATTATGTCTGGCTGTTTGTTTGTTTGTTTGTTTAAAGCATGGATTCTAAGTGTCACATTCTGGTCCTCATTCTGTGTGACTGTTACTCTACAAACTGAAGTGTCTCTTCAGCTACTACACTGTAAAAAAGTTTATCTTTTATAAGCCAGTTATCTACCACAAAACCATAATCCTCCATGCTTGCAAGGCTCCATTCATGGAGTGTCTTGGGGCACTACTGACTAAAGTAGTCTTAGTGGGTACCAATGTGTATAGTTGAGGGAAGAGGGATTTTTAAGCAGTGTCTGAGCTTGGGCACCATCGGAGTAGGTGGAAACAGCAAACAATGCAGAACTGGCTTTTCTTTTCATCCAGGGTAGATCTTGAATAAACCTATGCCTTCTAATCTTGGAGCTTTGTATTCCTCTCGCTCCAGGAAAACCTTCTTCATTGTCCCTAAGCGCACATCTGAGCACCCAGGCCTCCCAAGGGGAGTGATGATACATAATGGGTACTGAACAACTGAGCTGCACTTTCTCTCCTGGACTCCTTGCAAGTCTCTGGAGGTACGTTCTTTGCCATTTTTGCTGTTTATACACGTTCTACCCCATTGGTGATGGATTCTGTGTTGCAGGGCCTTGAGATTTCACATGCAGATGATTGAACATGTTCTCCTCAGGAAACCTTGAGGCTGTGACAAGTTCATGTGTTACCACCTCTTTCCTTCTGCCCAAGTGAACTCCTTATCATGTGTGGATCTTCTTCCACAGGCCTGGGAATGTCTTGGTCCCCAGTGCAGCGCCAGGCCCATTGAGGGAAACGTTACTTGTACTTGAGGACCTTTGCAGCCATTGCTGGTACACTCATGCTGAGCACGGGTGGGATGTGACTGTCTTTGACTTTTCCAGACAGTTGTGAAAGTACCCAAAATGCATCCAAATCTCAGCAAAACTGGCCGAATGAATTGTCTTCTGTGACGGAGACACATCCCAACTTGAGCAACTGGGTATTCAGTGGAAATCCTTCCCCACACTTGAGGAATTTCCAGCTTTCATTTCTTCCGTTTGACCCCTCACCAGTGGAATGGGTGTGGCAATAGATCATGCTGCTGTGCATGGCCCAGAGTCTCAGATAAAAACTAGTTGGCTGTATTAAGGTATTAAGGTATTGCCTCTATTCGAGTCTGTTTGGCATCTGTTTAGGCCTTCCTTTCATTTGTATGACTTCTGCACATGCTAACGGGTTCACATGAGTGAGCCACTGACTAAAGCCCCTCTGAGATGCCATTATTAGTGGATTTGAGGAACCCAGTTTCAGAGGATAAGAAAGGGCAGCTGGTAGATGCAGGGGAAGAACATTCTGTCAAAGAGACCCATAGCAATTAAACTACTGTGACTAGCTTGGTTCAGGAATGTGTATGAAGTGTCACATGACCAAATCTACCTGTGTTTCTACAGGGCTTTGATGTGTCTTCCAGAGAGACTTCATATGGCAGCCTGCTTTTCCTTAATGGCTGCCATGATGACATCAGAAACTCTAGCATTGGAGCACGTTTCTTAGTATCTCTTCACTCCAGAAATCCTTATTAAAATGTATATGGGAGGCTTGAGAGATAGCTTGGAAACCATAAGGATCCAAGTTTGTTCCCCAGAACCTATGAAAAATACAACCTAGCTCTGTTGGAATGTGTTGAAAGTGGGAATGAGATCCCACATCCAGAAAGGCAGAGAGACAGGGCCGATTCCCATGCCTCAACAGCCAATCAGCCTACTTTATTTGGGGAGTTTCAGGTCACTGAGATGTCCTGTCTCAAAACAAACAAGATAGATGGCTTCTGAGGAATGACATCTGAGGTTGTTCTTTGACGTCCACATGCACACATACACACACAAACACACAAGTACACACATGCACACACATGTATATGCACACATAAAATGTGTGTGTGTGTGTGTGTGTGTGTGTGTGTGTCTAACCAGGAAAGAGGTGAGATCTTGAAGCCTGTCAATATTGATTTTAGTCACATTGACATCTAGAAGTCTAGAGAATGGAACGTATTTGGTAGTGTGGGTATGTGAGAAGAACCTAGGCCATCAGGACAGAGTAATTTGACTTTGTAGGGTGAGGCCTACCAAGTATTGACCATCTATATCAAGATGGCCACTGTGTATTTTGTAAGAGTAGTTTGCCTTTGGTTTGCACAATGCAAATAAGCATGGTCTGGAAATGAGGACTAGGGACAAGAAATAAAATGACTTATGAGCCTGGCACCTGAGAGATGGCCCTAACTCATCACCAAGAACCCTACACTGTCTAAGAAACTCTGCTGGGGAGAGATTCTCAAAACTACACTGACCAGAGAGCAGAGGGGGACCCTTTTCCCTTTGCAAAAATAACTGAACTGTGAGCCCTGCTTGAAGTGGACACGATTTTGTCAGAATTGAGTAGAGGTGTCAGTGTCAACTGGGTACCTTCTCATGGCTGAAATGAAACTTTTACCAGAGAGCAAGCACATCGATCCAAATCATCTCACATTGCACCAAACACTCGTTCAGTTCAATCGATGGAATTATAGTTCCAGAGGGCAATGACTCCTGTTTCCCAAGAGATAGTGAAATCACTGTTTCTTTGCTCCCTCCCCACTTCTTCCCCCTCTTTCTCTTTCCTTCTTCTTTTTTCCCCACTGTCTTTCTCTGACCTGACCTCTCCCTTCTTGAGTGGTTGCTCTTTTTGTAAGAAAACCTCTGTGATCTGAATTGTGAACTGTTGTCTTTTCCCATTACAGTTTATAATTTGAGTAGCTGGCTGTATAAACAACTTATTGAAGGTGTGGAAGTCCCAGGAATGGCTGTTTGACATTTGAGTTTCATAAAGGAAGTTGTTGTTTGAAGGACGTTGTAGTAGCTGTCCAAATGTTTTAATTGAAAAATAACCAAAATTGAATGAGTCGTGGCAAGGTGTATTCCTGTATATCTATGCCTGAGAACTTCCGTGTGGTGATGATGTGTGTAACCTGAAGGCGAACAGGATACTTCTTCGAATAAAATGTTGCGTATAATGCAGACATCTGGAAATTTAACACATCAATGTCTGTGTGGTACTCAAAGGGTGTTCCGAGTCTGAATAAAAATAGATACTATGTGGTCCACAGTCACTTACTGTGTATGGAAACTGACAAGATAAGTGAATGACACATTCTGAGCTGGCTGTAGGTCTCCTTTCCACTACCTGGTTGTCTGGCTTCTTGCTAGCTAAGTGAGGTGTGTCAGTCCAGCCCATGCCAGGGGCCCCTTTACCTCAAGTGCAGCTCCAGCTGAGTGTAGAGGAAGTGAAGAAATGCTCGCCTTGCCACAATCTCAGCGTGACAGTCGTTGACAACCAGCCCCTGGTCACTGATGTGCTCACCACTGATACACTTGGTCCCAGAGGACAGAACGATGACCTGTGCTTGTTTGGTGTCCAAGCCTAGGGGACACAGAGGGTGCTCAGAATAGCTTAGGCTTCAAGGACCCCACTGTAGGGGCTGTAGACACCAGCGCTTAAATGGCTGACATCTATATAATATAGTGATTAATCTTCATTGTTGACTATATTTAAAATCATATAGGAGATTGTTAGACATGCCTCAGGGTGTATTTATGTTTCCAACAATGACCAACTGATGAAGAAGTTTCATTCCGAATGTGATGGCACCATTCTTTGTGCTGGGAACCTTCATGGAACAAAAGAGGGTAAAGAAAAAGCAAGTGGAGTATTGTAGTGGTTTTATTATGCTTGGCTCAAGGAGTGGCACTATTTGGAGGTGTGGCCTTCTTGGAGTAAGTGTGACCTTGTTGGAGGAAGTGTGCCACTGTGGGTGTGGGCTTTTAGATCCTCATTCTAGCTGCTTGGAAGCCAATCTTTTCCTATTTGCCTTTGGAACAAGATGTTAAATTCTCAGCTTCCCCTGCACCACGCATGTCTGGGTGCTGCCATGCTCCCTCCTTGATAATAACAGACTGAACCTCTGAATCTGTAAACCAGCCACAGTTAATGTTGTCCAAGAGTTGCTTTGGTCATGGTGTCTGTTCACAGCAGTAAAACCCTACCTAAGCCAAGTATGGATAATCCTCTTTTCTTGCTTCCCAGCCCACTAAGAAGCAAGATTCTCTATACTATTATGCCATCCCCAGAAACAATGGGCTGACGTCTCTGAAACCACAAAAGTAACTAATTCCTCCCTTTAAATAGTTCTCAGCTATGTTGTACAGCCATGCAGAAGTCAAGTGCTGGGTTGATATACATCATTCTGAGAGCTGGGACTAAGAGCAGCCTGGTCATCCTTGATTTTTGCCCCAGTGGCTGATGATCTGGTAGGAAGTAAGGATTTTATTTTTGTTGTAGTAGAAGCCTGTGGAAATATTGATATTTGAGAGAAAGAAGAGACAGTCATAGCCAAACCTATCTCTTGGGGGAGAAAAAGGGGCCACTGCAGGGGTTCCTGCTGATACTTAAAAAGGTTGGGCTCTCAATCATGTGTGCTTTAACAGCACGAATCCAACCTTCAAAAGTTTTGCCACAGGTCCCTGCCCTCCAGAATGACAGCAATATCCTCTCTGTGAGAGTCACTGATGGGGAAGTGTTTGACACAGAACGTGGTGTGGTGACCACACGAAGGACTTCTGGCCTGACCTCTGCCCTGCAGGAACATTTACATTTTCTGTGGAGAGGTGGCCCAAAGCATGACTTGAATATATGTCTGTCAGAGGCTCATGCATTTGAAAGCCTACTCACTCGGTAGCAGTGCTGTTCGGGAAGGTCGTGGAACATTTAGAAGGTGGAATCTCATTGGTTCACCAAGGACAGGATTGTCATTTTATAGCTGGCCACATTTTCTAGTTTCTGTCTGCTTTCTGACCATGGGTGCAACATAGCCAACCATCTTTTGCTGTTATACCTTCCTGCCTTTAGAACTGTAGGCCACAATAAACTTGTCCTTCCTTATGTCGTTTCTTGTCAGGTATTTTGCCACAACAATGGGAAGAGTTACTAGGATACAAGATGTTGGGGAGACACCTGTGCCTACTTGTTGTCTATGAATGTTGGCTTTTATTTCCTTCAGCTTTCAGGAACCATGTGAATAGTAGAATTCAGATGACCTCATTTCTTCACCTTCTATCCAGAGTGTGTTTCCCTGTCTAAGTCCTCCTTATCTCTGCCCTTTGTCTCACTCAGCACACTTGAGCACTGTGGGGATGCCTGCCCTTCAAAGTCTAGTGTCTCAGTAGAGGTAAGTGACTCAGTAGAGTACTGAGGTTTTTATGTCAGTAGAGGTCTGCCCTGAAGCTGAAACAAGGATCAGTAGTTTGGAACACTCAAGAGTGTGTGTTTTATGTACATCTTGTACCTCAGGGGCAAGGTGAAAGTAGAACATGGCTATGGGGTCGATGTTTAGGTTGCTTGGGGGCATGGAAGTGTGAAGGTATGTGACAGGGCACAGGGTCAAGTTCAGAACATGCCCACTCTATAATTATATTTTATAGGCTGTGGCTGTGGCTGAGGCTGAGGCTGAGGCTGAGGAAGCAATGTCTAAGGTGAGCACTCCTCCTGTTGGTTGTCCTGTTTATGATTGGAGACCATAACAACAGGGAAGGGTCAGTGCAGACAGAATGACCGGTCCTACCCTGAGACTACCACAACTGACAGCAGCCTTGCGAAGGAGCTTTGAGCTATGCCCATGGAAGCTACCTGGGATCTGGACTTGGCTCTGATCTCATTCCAGAGGTGGGGGGTGGTTTGCTGTGATTTAGGGGCACATGTCTATGTGTATATCCTGACTCTTCAAATGTCTTTTTCCTTTGTATTTGTGCAGTGCACGTAGCACTGTAACTACAGAAGAGCATTTAAAATGTTCTACACTTTTACACATGTGTTATAATACATCCCAATTACATTAATCTCTTCAGCCTTTCTTTTCCTCATCTGACCCTCACCAGCTTCCCCTTTTCGGGTAAGTATCCAATGTCTCACTTTCACGTCTTTCTGTTTCGTTTTTGGTTTACTTTGAGACTCTTATGATCATGGGTAGATGGGTATCGACTGGAGCAAGGGCACTCACTAGTATGGTCACACCGCTGAAGACAATGGCTTCTCAGGGAGGGGCCAGCCCACTTGAGTCCCTCCCTCATCTATGATGGAATATTGATGGGCCCACTCTCGTGCAGGCGGCTGCAGCTGCTGTGAGCTCATGAGTGCGGTGGCCATGTCAGCATGTCAGCATTTCATGTCTCTGCTCTCTCTTGTCGGGCTCATGCTAAGGGCACTTTAATACAAGCATATACTACACATCGGATACATTTTCTCTATAAGCTCTACACTCACTGTTCTCATTCAATCTTATTACTGTCCCCTTTCTCCCTAGACACTTCTGAATCTATTTTTTTATGTCACATATATATGTATGATATATTTATCAATGCCTATTATTATAGATACCATTATGTTTATATAGATAACTAAAACCATATATATGCATACATGTATATAAAATATATACATATCATACATGTATCATGTATATGAGTACATATGTGCATATACATGTATATATACATACATATATCACATACATTTCATAGCATATATGATATATGTATGTATATACATACATATATATGATTTTAGGTGTCTCTATAAAAATCTTTATTTCCCAATCTTACACCTAAGAATAATGTCCCAAATTTATAATATCAATGGAAATGAAGGGAGATTCACACTGGAAGTCTTATCCTCTTCCAGGAGCTGTGGGGATAGATGAGAGGAAGCAGGAAGCAGAACTTCCTTCTGCTCATATCCAGACCTTTCTCTGTCTGAGAGTTGACTCTCCTCCCAGCTCTGTGAGGTTGCACAGAGCCACCAAGGGGGCATCTGCAGTTTTTTCTCTCCTCGATGGTCTATTTGGGGTCACAGAACTGCTGATCTTTGGGACTTATAAAACCCAAGAAACATTTTTTTTTTTTGTGGAATGATTTATAGAAGGATGAAAGTGAGCTTCTGCCTGTGACCAATGGAAAGAATTATAACATATCTGTCACCATTGCCAGAGGCAGTTTGTAAAATACGTCCAGTTATCATCACCGTTGTTTAGAATCTCTCAATACATGGTGAAAACAGAGCATTCAGAGGCTACATTTACTGAACGGCTACTTTAAAAAAAGTCTCTTTGAGGTGTCAGAGATATGGTTCAGTGAGTATACTGCTTGTGCAGATATGAGGATCAGATCTGAGTTTGCATCCTCAAAAGTAACCCCAGCACTCCTGCAGTGGGTGAACTGGGAAGTGAGGACTGGAGAAGTCCTGGGAGCTTATACGTAGGGCAGCTAGCCTGCAGGGGCAAATAAGAGACCCCGTTTCAACAAGGTGGGAAGTTAGGACTCACACTAGAGGATATACACATACATACTCAGAGAGAGGGGGGAGAGAGAGAGAGAGAGAGAGAGAGAGAGAGAGAGAGAGAGAGAGCGAGCGCGCAGAGAGCACCTTGCACTCAGGCATGATGCATACTGGTGCATATAAAGCTCCCTAAATAACCAGTCTCTGACCAATAAAAGGGGGGCTACTCTCTTCCTTGGCTATCTCAAAATTTTTACCCCCACCTCCCAAATTAGATCAACCGTTAGACGTTGACAGATGGCCTTGCTAACATGAAAAGACGTCCTGGATTTTTCAAATGCACTTTCCACAAGGCAATGCCCATTTGCTCATAGCCAAGGGAACGTTGTTAACAAAAATGGCTTGCTGGAAACCTTGAAGACAAACCCTAAATTTAAGGTCTTTAAAATACTATAAGGGTGACCGCCGTTGGGGAGACTCCAGAGGACTAGGAATCAAAGATTATTCCTCTGCCCTCCTGGGTAAAACTGTAAATACACAGATTCTCCTCTACTCGCTGGTGAATGCCTTGAGAATAGAAACCTGAATTTCCATGAGCTCCTCTGAGAAGGGGCTCCCCAGGAGTCTGTGTAATTAGAGAGATTGCTTCAGCCCCTGTTGGAGAGTCCAATACAAATTAAATTTCCAAGGTCCTGCAACTGAAAGTCAAGGGGATGGGGTCAGGATGCTACCAGCCCTGCTATGTAAGTGTGCACACTGCTGTTCGCTGAGTTTTGAATTCTGTGTAGTATGTGGTGTGTGGTCTGTGCAGAGTGCTGGCTTAGCCTCAGATTTTTTTTTTACTGGACTCTGTTAAATTCTTTGATAAATTTATGTATGAACCATTTCTTTAAAGAGAACGATATGTAAATTGGCCCCCCTAGTGGAGCAGAACTTCCATTTTTAATAAGAATTACTTCTCCAAGTGCAAACAGTGAAGAGAGACTTGTAAAGTACTCATGTAGACTTGCTCTAAGTTGAGAGTTGTTCCGTGAGGACTAGATCCTGAGACCTGAGTAACCTCTGTCTCTACTTCCTCCCCGACCCTCCAGCTTGCACCTTCCATTGTGGTACAGAACAGGGACCAGATAGGGAGCAAAGGGAAGATTGTGTAGCTGTGAGAGATCAGAGAGAAACTGAGGAGTGCGGGAAGGGGAAAGGAGGCAACGGAAAAGCATGTATGCACTGGCTGCAGTTAGTAGAGCGTCAGTCCACTGTCCTCTGCTATGACGCTAAAGCAGCTGACTGGGTTGCTTTCTCTCCTGGACAGCTCCCCAGCAGAGTCTGCCCCTTTCCTCCTTAGAGAAGCTGAGGGGAGGCTCTCTGCTTCCTACCTACTCATTGCTTGCTTGCCTGGCTTCTCAACTTCCGTTTCTTATGAGGCGTCCGGTGTTCAGGACATATCATCTTTCTACTATTGTCCTCGTCCTCTGTGGTGGGATTTAGTTTTTCCCCAGTGATCTTTTGAAGACATGATTAGTTCTCAAGTCAGCAGCTAAAAGCGAAAGTAAAATACAGAATACAAGCAAAACCCCTTACACTTTCTGCCTGCAGGGATAGCTGAAAACAGACACACACCATAAGTGCCTTTCCTTGGGTCCAGGGATCCTCCTGCCTCAGTTGCCCCCTAGGTGAGCTGCCTTCTGGTTGGGTGTCCTGGAGGCAGAGTTGACAGCCATTTGTCAGCAGGGAGCAAGCCAGCCAGCCACCTCTCCCAGGGTGCCTGGGAGCCATTTTCTAATTGAAAGAGTTAACAGGATCCATAGGCTGTTGGGGTACAGTTAATGAGGATACTCTCTTGATGGAGAAAGCATTTTTTTCCCCAGAATCTAGCTTCATTAAAGCTGGTATTTTGAGTGATGCAAACTAACGTGTTTTTAACCTTCCCTTAAAGCACTCAGCGTTCAGATGGCTGGCACATGCGTACCCTAGCTCAGACTACTGTCTGGGAGCAGCCACTGTGGCTCCTGAGGCCCTGGCTTCTTCTGATTCTGTGGAAATTAGAGCTGTAGGAAGAAAAGAGTGTGCTTTCCCTTTGCCCCTCATTAATTCTTAACGCTGCTTGACTCCAGGCTCTGCCATACTTAGTACAATTATGCGGCTCAAGAAATGCATTATTTGCTGATTCACTCTTCATTAATCTCACCCACAACGTGCCAGCACCAAGCTAAGTAACACTGGAGACATAAGACACTTAAGGCACAGCCTTATTCTTTAGCATGTATTTGGGGAGACAGTATAGAAGAGGGTCTGTGAAATATGAGAGAGAGAAAGAGAGAGAGAGAGAGAGAGAGAGAGAGAGAGAGAGAGAGAGAGAGATACACTCACACACAGAATCACATTTTCATCATTTTATTCAGTGTTTGAACAGGTCCTGAGAGATGGCATATTGTAGGTAGAATTAGAGAACATGCCTAATCTCCCTCTGTCTCTGTTTCTTTCTTCTTCTTCCCTCTGTCTCTCTGACTCTGTCTTTGTGTCTCTGTCACTGTTTCTCTCTGTCTCTGTCTCTCTGTCTCTCTGTCTCTCTGTCTCTGTCTCTCTGTCTCTCTGTCTCTCTGTCTCTCTCTCTCTCTCTCTCTCTCTCTGTGTGTGTGTGTGTGTGTGTGTGTGTGTGTGTGTGTGTGTGTATGTATGTATGTCAGTGAAAAGTTTATTTTGGTACCAGTGGGAGATATGTAAACAAAATGATAGGTGTTAGGCTCAGAAGACAAGTTTCCTCTTGGCAGATGGTATTGAATGCTACCCTTAAGACAGATGCTAGATTTTACATTCTAGATGACAACAGGACCTCTAAGGAACCTTTTGGTCAGGACAGTTTCAGCACTGTTCCTGGGTCAGTCCTGTGCAGTTCAAGGATGAGCAGAGAGAGGAGACTGAGGCGACAGTTAGGGGGCTGCTACAACAATATAGAGTGTAGCCATTGTGCATCGGTGAGCAAATGCCAGAGAAATGGGTAGAAAGAAGATGGCAAGGTGTGAAACAAAAGGATTAGAAAACAAAAACTGGAAGAAGTGAAAGTTAGATGGTCGAGAACTAGATATTATTATGAAAACTCTAGAATGTCTTATTAGGAGCAGCCAAGTTCAACTTCAGTTTGGGGAGAACAGAAGATATTTTTGTGATTCCTCCCCTCAAATACCACAGGGAGCGACACAGTGGCATTATTCCTCTATGGATTTGAAGACAGAGTTCGATATCAAAAATACGAGCAAGAAATTACTAGAGACACAGCTGTATTGAGACCTCTCAGTAAACAAGTTTTTTTTAAGTCTCTCACCCTACAGTTCTGTAACCATACAGAATTCCCTCAGAGGACTCTCTGGTTCTGTAAGATTGTAGTACTCCCACTCACTGTCAGATAAAGATCCTGCTTGTGTCAAAGCAAGAACTAGTTTTCCAGCCTTGTGAATTTTGGTTCCTACGGATGAGTATGGTGTGGCGTAAGTGGGCAGAAGCCGCCCATTGTTGCCTGGCAATGAGTCACATTCTCTTTGTGATATTTTGGTTCCCAGTTTATTCTTGATTCTTAGGGTGTAGAGTGAATGGCCCAATGCAGAGGGGCCTGAAAGCTGAGTGTGTCCCCAGTGTGTCCATCATCTCTATAAATTCATATAAACCATGTGTCTCAGGCCAGTATACACGGAAGCAGAGGCTAATGGAGATTCAAGGAAATAATTTATAATAAATCAGGACAGAGCAGAAGTTGGGGAAGGAAGAGATTTCATTGTAGTCACAGGCTGACCTCACAGAAAACTCAGAAATATGAAGAATGGGACGTGGCCGTCTGACCATGAGGCAAGGATGTGAGGCTGTGGACTCTGTGTCAGAGACACAAGTGTTCTAAGAGTGCAGGCTTCCTTTGGTCAAGGCATTTGTTAGAAGAACACAGAGCTATGGGCTGTTTCCAGATGGTGCACAGAACAACAATGCCAGGGCAAGAACCCCAGAAGAGCCTGGCTTCAGTGACAACAGCATTTACTTCCACAGGTAGTGCTGAGATAGATCATCAAATGCAAACAATTGTGGAACCATCATTTGACACGTGTTTTTTGATCAAACCATTTTTCTCTTTAAACGGCCCAAATCTGGGGCTAGAGAGATGGCTCAGTTGTTCAGAGCATTTATTACTCTTCCAGAGGACCCAGGTTCAGTCCCCAGTCCCCACATGGCAGCTCATCTCTAACTCCAGTTCCAGGGAATCTGACACTCTCTTTTGATATCTGTGGGCATCAGGCTCACATGAGGTACAGAGACATACAGGCAACCAAAACACTTATATACATAAAATGAAAAAGAAATAAATCTAAAAAATGGCACAAAACTAAATTCTAGTAAAAGAAATATAGAACATTGTGAGGAAGAAATGTAGAAAAGGGAGAGATGCTGAAGTCTATAAAGTGAACAGAGAAATGAGCAAAGATCTCATCCCCCGAAGGCCTATCTAAAGTTTGTTGAATCCACTGGCCTTTAAAATGTCAGGTAGATGATTTAAAGGATTGTTTGAATATGCTTGGCCCAGGGGGTGGCCCTATTAGGAGGCGTGGCCTTGTTGGAGTAGCTGTGGCTTTGTTGGAGTAGGTGTGTCTTGTTGAAGTGGGTGTGGCCTTGTTGGAGTAGGTGTGGCCTACTTCGGGCGGGGCTTTGAGACACTTCTAACTCCCTGGAAAGCAGTCTTCTCCTCTTTGTCTTTGGAACAAGACGTAGAACTCTCAGCTTTTGGGGCAAGATCCCACCCAGCTAAGCTTATTGCTTAAACGTATTTGCTGTTGAGAGTAATTATATGGAGGTATTATTATCTGTTTATTGCTTTCATTTGTACTTTTAATCTAGAATGAACCCAGAAATAGAAGACAGAGCCTTTTGATCTGGATCTTGAGGAATAATGGCCATGAAAATTTTAGGTTCAGGTGGGACAGTATAAGCCTTTAATCCCAGAAGATAGAGACAGTAGATCTCCAAGTTCAAGTTCAGCCTGGTATGGAGAGAATTCCAAGCACAGAAAAGCTTAGGTCCAGTCATAGTAGTATATATCTTTAATCCCAGCATTCAGGAAACAAAGCCATACAGATCTCTGAGTTCAAAGTCAATCTACAGAGCAAGTTTCAGGACAGCCAAGCTTAGGCAGTGAAGGAGCTGAAAAACAGAAAGCCGGTGCTAATGTAATAGAACAAGGATGTTCTAGCCCCAGCAAACAACAGAACTCAACAGGTTCATCCATGTGACTTTGGCTTTAGAGTCCAGAATAGAAGGAATTATAGGGACAACTGATGCTAGTTAGCTGGAGCTAAGAAATTAGTGGTGATTAAGGAGAGACCAGTGCCATTGAGACGAAATCTTCTGGGAAGTGTTTTCCGAAAGCACAAAGAAGCTGTGCTCCAGAGATAGTCAAGGTTGTACTTGCTGAAGCTGGACCTTGTAATGTGGAAGAATCACCCAGGTGGTACTGGTTTTGAAGGCATGAAGGGGTCATGAAGAACAGCTGAGGCTTGGTACTGTGAGAGGCCAGGGAAAGCCATTGGTGAAGGTGCAGCCTCAGTTGACTGCCCAGAACTGAAGGGGTCATGCAAAGACCATCTGAGATTTGGCACAATGAAGAGAGCCTACAAGAGGCTATTGATGAAGCCTAGCTGCAGTGGAAGACCCCAGCATATTGGAAGTGACAGTATGATGGGGTAATCGCAAAGAGCAGCAGCAGCAGTAGAATGGAGTCAACCAGAGTCTAAAGTGCTACAGAGGATAAAGCTGGAGAAGTGACCCAAGCCTTTGAGAAGCTCAGAAGATTGAGTGTGGATCCCAGACATTGGAACAAGAAGCTATAAAGTTGAAGTTGAAAGAAAACCACAATTAGAGATATTTTTTAAAATTTCAAATAAACTATTATTTAGTAAACATGTAGTATAGCTCATTACTACAAGGTACACTTTTTCCCAGAAATGTGAAAAGAGATTGCATTTAAAAATACAATACAGAAGGATAACCATGATCAGAGATACAGCACCTGACAAAACCATGATTTTAGATAAAATTTGAAAACAGATCGTATTTAGAATACAGTACAGAACAATGATAATGACCACTGGTGCAGTGTCTGATAAACACATGGCTTTATGGGGAAACATTGGTATCATTTCTGCTGCCTTCAGAAGAATGCCCAGTGTAATTCCATTATTTGGTATCTGCTGAAGCTACTACTTAGCACAAAAGAAAGAAATTAGTGATTGAAAGGAGCAGGTAATACAAGTGCCCTCTGATTATGCGATGACTGCCTAAGTGGCGCTCTCAAGGGAGTCCAGTTGAAACACTACTAGAAGCAGAAGGAGAGTTCAGTAAGCTCAGATACCCAAATCAACAGTTTTCATATATACGCATAACCTCTAGATAGAAACAATACAGCGGAAACAACTCTGTTTTTAAATAGCCACAAAGGAGGTGACAGGGAAAAGGGAAATGGACTGTGAAGACAGAAGCTTTAAACTCCCAGTCATGGGGCTGGAGACACAGAGCAAGCAGTTAAGGATGTTCACCACCAAGCTTGACCACCTGGGTTTGGTCCTCTGAACCCATGTGGTGAAAAAGGACTCCTGCAAGTTGTTCTCTGAAATCTCTGGTGTGCCATGGCACTCTCTAAAAATGTAAAATGAAAAACCTCTTCTTGAGGCCACTGACAATAGTGGAACTCATAGATAGATACCTTATATTCTTAGATTAAGGAAGATTAAGCCCCATAAATTTCCTCTCCATTGATTATACGGTTGTGATTCTAACGGAAACAGCAAGACTGCTTTATTTTAGACTGTGACACCTACTTGAAGTGTAGTTTGATTATTCTTTATTTAAACTAGAAAATAGATTCTACAGAGAAACCTAGATAACACTGGAGCAGAAGACTGGTGCTGGAAGCTAAACCTGGCTAGGCAGCCTGCTGGTGATGAGAGCTCCGTACAAGTAACAGTGGGCTGGATGCATGGGAGAGGAGGGGAGCAGAGGAGAACGTGCAGAGGTACACGGGAGAGTTGAGTACGGATAAAGATAAAAGGTCAAGCAATGAGGGTAAAGGGTACTTAGTGAACAGCGGCATGAGGGTAAAGAGTACTTAGTGAACAGCACCATGAGAGTAAAGAGTACTTAGTGAACAGCACCATGAGGGTAAAGAGTACTTAGTGAACAGCACCATGAGGGTAAAGAGTACTTAGTGAACAGCACCATGAGGGTAAAGAGTACTTAGTGAACAGCACCATGAGGGTAAAGAGTACTTAGTGAACAGTGGCATGAGGGTAAAGAGTACTTAGTGAACAGCACCATGAGGGTAAAGAGTAAGACACTTAAGTAAAGAGTCTTCTGAAAACTAAGGCTGTGTGTCTTTATTTTCCATCACACACCAGGGCAGGTGCCCAAAGGGTTAAGATTTAGATGTGAAACACCAAGTAACTGCACCTGAATCTTTACAGTTGCTTTATTTATAATCCATGAAACTTGCAAGCAACCATGATATCCTTGCTTTTTAACTTCCTAGCCCCTAGCACCACAAGAAATGAAATTCTGTGGTTTATAGACTTCCCAGAAAGAAGGAATTTTGTTACAGTAGCTTGAGTGGACATTCCTATGGTATAGTGTTACCCAGCTCTAAGCAGTCTCTGGGAGTGCACCTTTATCCATTTAACTTGAACTAAATGATTATTTCAAGCTGTTGAATAGAAGTTTCATAACAATTATCTGACTCCGGGATAAATTCTAAAGGATAAAATGTAGAGTAGAATAATAGCAACATGTGTCTAGGAAATGACTCTCTAAATTATAGAAATTAAAGGAGACAGAAAATATTTTCATCATATACAAAGACTGCCCAAGGTTGTGTTACATAATGCATTCCGGTTTCATCTTCTAGTTTCAGTCTGTGGCGTTTAATGACTCTGTAATAAGGTTTGCACATGTTCCCCAAGAAAAGCTCTTTCACAGTGTATTGGCTGTTGGCAGTGGGAAAACTTCACTAGTGATCGACCACAGTGATCATGCACACGACTCCATATTATTACTGGGGGATCACATGTAGGAGCGCCCAGATTCTGCACTTTGTTTTCTGAGACTTTGCAGAGAATGTTGGCTTGCCTGGAACCTCACTCCCAGCGGTTATTATTTGAATAACATCTATTTTATTTTCATTATTTTTCTGCCATAAATTCTTGTCTCTCCTAAAGTTTCAGTTTCCGCAGTCTAAATTTCTCTCCAATTAGTTCAAAATCAGGTATATATAGAAATGCACGCCTTGGGCATTTATGATCAAGAGGCATAACTGGGCTGGAACTGGGAAGAAGTTTTGCTCTGATGGGGAGATTTTTCTTTCACCAGCATGGTAACTGATGATCATCTCTAGAAACTGGGAGATTTCAGCGTCCTCTGTGATTTTATTCTCTAAATATTGCTAGTGCATCCAGTGACTTACGTCTCAGGGTTTTGAGAATTTTGGATGATATACCTGAAATGGACACCAGACAATAGAGTGCGAGCGGGAGGGATCCATGAGATTTCAGAGCATAGATAACTTTGTCTCTTACTCACCTGAGGCTCTGCTTCAGTAAGTTTAACTATATTAAAATCAATTCACTTCATTGCCTTGTGTGGAAAAATTAATTTAAAGAAAATTGTGCAAAGTTTCAAAACTTAAAAGTAATTTTTGGCTATTGCTGTGCCATATGTTTAATTTCCGTATAAGTATATTTATCTATTTTGATATAATTATATTTATCTACTGACCTTTTTCTCTGACTCCCATTGTTAGAACAACACTAAAAGTTTATGTGTTCTGTTGTTGCTTCTACTCATAACAAACTGTGCTTTTCATATAGGAGCAAGAGTGTTTGGAGGAGCAGAAAGGCAAGCAACACAAGAGAATCTTAAAACTAAATATGAGTTGCCGCTCATATTTAGACTGTGGACACCTGAGAGTGTGGGGATAGAGACAATAGAGAGATCTTGTCCCCAAACCAACCCAATCAACCAAATAGGCAAAACCCAAACACACACACACACATGCACACAAGTGTCCACACACATACATTATACACACATGCAGATACATACATGCACACACACATGCACACATGCATGCATTACACACACACCACACACATACACACATGCAGACACATATACATACATGCCCCCCACATGCAGATGCATACACACACACACGTAGATACACATACATGATGTACACACACACACACAGACACACACACACACACAAAAGAAAAGGAAAGAAAAGAGAGGGGCTCTCTTCATTGGATTGGCTAATCAATTTGAGAAAAGAAATTAGTAATCGTGAGGGGCAGATTTTCTCACATTGAGATTTTCACACATAAGGAGCCCTAAAGGGTTCGGTGGTACCCGTACTCCAGACACCACGGTGACTAAATGCTCGTTCAGAGGTTGATGAGCACATCATCAGTGAATCTTAAATGCTGATGCCGACTTTGTGACTAAGTCACAGGAGCCCAGCTTTCTAAACGTCAGCATAGCACTTGTTAGAGTAACTATGGTAATTACATACCTGGCAACATCCTTTAGCATGCCACTTGTTAGAAAAATTGTATAATCACAGACTCATTATCATTCTTTAAAGAGGGAAAAACATGGGTTGAAGACGAAACTCAGTTGGTAGGGTGCTGGTGGGAAATCCTGGGTTCAAACCTGAGCCCAGGCTCTTAAGAAGTAGAAGCAGGGACACCAGAAGCCTAAGGCCATCGTTGGTTATCTAGTGAGTGTAAGGCTAGCATGGGTGCATAAAAACCTGTCTCAGAAATAAAATGAAGATGCTCCCAGAAGATATGCTTGCTTCTCTCTTCCGATCGGGTGTGACTGTCATTGGTAACAATGCTAGCTTGTTTGGCAGGAATCCCGGTAAACTGTCGCCCTTAGGTCCTAATGGAGCCAAATTTGAATCCGGATTTGAGTATGCTAATAATGAATGCTTTTTCTTTCTTTTTCTTTTTTTCATGACAGGGCTTCTCTGTGTGGCCCCAGCTGTCCTGGAACTCACTCTGTAGACCAGGCTGGCCTCACACTCTAGAGATTTGTCCGCCTCTGCTTCCCCAGTGCTGGGATTAGAGGTGTGCCCTACCATCACCCTGTTGCTACTTCTATTTTAACAGCACTCTTACGTTTTCCTTCTAAAATACCCAGGGTTTGGGGTTCACATATAATCCCAATAGGGAATAGGATGGTCTCAGGTATTAGGCTATGAGGTATTTTTTTCTGCTGCATGGAGGATAGCCATAGAGCTGCATGTTCTGCTCTAGAGAATAAAAGCAAAAGTCTTTCGTCTTGACTGAGTCAGCCAGTGATAAATTTGTAGCCAGCAGGATTATTCAGGGAGCATTTTTTTTTTATTTTTTTTGTCTTAGAACGGCAGGGATATCTACAGTAGTTTTGGGATGAGCCAGGGGAACTTTAGGCAGACCCTGAATTTATCACATGCTTGAAACAAGGCTATTCAATTTGGCAGTTATATGATAATAATAAAGATTTTTTTCAAGACATTGCTGACCAGTTATCCCAGTTCTTGCAGTTAGACATGTTGATATAACTTTAAGAAGCCTAGTGTTCAAAGCAGTACATGGTCTCATTAAGAATACAAGGTGAGCATCCATGATCTCAAGTTATACTACAGAGCAATAGTAATAAAAACTGCATGGTATGCAAATAGTAACAGACAGGTTGATCAATGGAATTGAATCAAAGACTCAGAAATAAACTCACACACCTACAGATGCTTGATTTTTGACAAAGAAGCCAAAACTATACAATGACAAGAAAGCATTTTCAACAAATGGTGCTGGTCTAACTGGATGTCTGCATCTAGAAGAATGCAAATAGATACATATCACCCTGCACAAAACTCAAGCCAAGTGAACCAAACACCTCAACATAAAACCAGATACACCAAATCTAATAAAAGAGAAAGTAGGAAATAGCCTTGAGTACATTGACACAGGCGACAACTTCCTTCACAGAACACCAATGGCTCAGGAACTAAACAACAACTGATAAATGGGATCTCATGAAATTGAAAAGCTTCTGTGAGGCAAGGACACCGCTAATAGGACAAAGTGGTATCCTACAGATTGGGAAAAGATCTTTACCAACCCTATATTTGACAGAGGGCTAATATACAAAGTATATAAAAAAACTTTGAAGTATACACCTACAAACTAAATAATGCAATTAAAAATGGGGTTTAGAGCTAAGTAGAGAAGCCCCAACAGAGGAATCTGAAATTGCTAAGAAGCATTTAAATGTTCAGTGTTTTTAGTCATCTGGGATTCCACCTTAAACCCATCTGAATTGCTAAGATCAAAAACTCAACTGATAGCCCATGTTGTTGAGGATGTGGAACAAGGAGTGCACTCCTCTATTGCTGGTGGGAGTGCCAACTTGTACAGTCCCTCTGGAAATCAATTTGTCAGTTTTTCAGAAAGTTGGGAATACTCCTATATCAAGTCCCAGCTATACCAATCCTGGTCACATACCCAAAATATGCTCCACTATCCCACAAGGACACTTGCTCAACTATGTTCGTAGCAATTTTATTCATAATAGCCAGAAACTGGAAACAACCCAGGTATCCCTCAACTGAAGAATGGATAAAGAAAATGTGGTACACTCACACAATGGAGTACTATCCAGCTCTTAAAAACAAGGACATCATGAAATTTGCAGGCAAATGGATGGAACTAGAAAATATCATCCTGAGTGAGGTAACTCAGACCCAAAAGGACATGCATGGTATATACTCACTGACAAGTGGATGTTAGCCATAATGTACAGGATAATCACACTACTATCCACAGATCAAAGAAGCTAAATAACAAGGAGGGTCCAAGGGATGATGCTTGACTCTCACTCAGAAGGGGAAATAAAATTGTCATCTGAGGTGGGTGGAGGAAGGGAACTGGGCAGAAGAAAAGACAGGGAGGAGAAAAGGGGTGGATCAGATATAGGGAAAGCTGGGGAGAGAGGTCCAGGAGAGTGAACAAAAATCAGCAGGGGTTTGGTGATGGGTGGGCAATATCTCTAGGACCTGTCAGAGACCTGGGTTGCAGGAAGCTCCAGGGCATCTATGAGGGTGACTAGCTGAGACTTCTAGCAGGAGGGGATATGGAGGCCAAAGTGCCTGTAGCCAGGAAGGACTCCCAGTGGAGAGATAAGGATACCAACCCAACCACAAAAGCTTCTACCCAATATCTGTCCTACCTACAAGAAGTGCAGGGACAAAGATAGAACAGAGACTGAGGGGATGGCCAACCATTGACCCACCCAACTTAAGATCAATCCCATGGACAAGAACCGATCTCTGACACTGTTAATGATAGTCTGTTATACTTATAGACAGGAGCCTTACATGACTGTCCTCTGAGAGGTTCCACACAGCAGCTGACTGAGAAAGATGCAGACACCCACAGCCAAACATTAGATGAAGCTTGGAAAGTCTTGTGGAAGAGTTGGGGGAAGGATTGAGGAGCCCAGAGGGGATGGGGGACACCAGAAGTGGATCAACAGTCAACTAACCTGGAACCTCGGGGGCTCCCAGACACTGAACCAGCAGCCAACGAGTGCACAAAGGCTGGACCTAGGCCTCCTGCATAGTGTAGCAGATGTGCAGCTTGGTCTTCCTGCAGGACCCTCAGAAGTTGGAGTACAGGCTTGCCCTAACTCTTGCCTGCCTGGGTATCCTGCTCCCGTAACTGGGCTGTCTTGGCCCCAGTGGTAGAGGATGTGCCTAGTTCTGCAGTAACTTGAGGTGACAGACAGGAACCTGGCATGACTGTCTCCTGAGAGGCTTCATCCAGCAGTGGATGGAAACAGAGTCAGAGACCCAGGGCCAAACCTCAGGTGGAGCTCGGGGTCTCGTGGAAGAGTACATGATAGAATTGAGGGAGCTAGAGGGGTCAAGGACACCACAAGATGACCTACAGAGTCAACTAACCTGGGCTCACAGGGGTTCACAGAGACTGAACCACCAACCAAAGAGCATTCAGGGGCTGGACCTAGGCCCCCTACACATTTGTAGCAGATGTGCAGCTTGGGTTTCATATGGATCCCCTAACAAATGGAGCAGGGGCTGTCTCTGACTCTGTTGTCTGCCATTGGATCCTGTTCCCCTACCTGGACTGCCTGGTTGGGCCTCAGGAAAGAGGATGCATTTAGTCCTTCTGGGACTTGATGTCCCAGGATGGGGTCTTAGAGGGGGGCTTTCCCTTCTCTGAGGAGAGGGAGAGGAGGTAATGGGGGGATGTGGGATGATGTCACAGGTGAGGCAGGTACAAGATAAGATGACGCCTGTCATTGGATGAGAAGGAAGGATGGGAGGGAGAAAAGTTTGAAGGAAGAGGAGGGGATGGGAACGGAAAGGAGGAGGGGAGAGTAGCTGGGGACGATATGGCAGCTGACGTTAAGATTCCACGCTCTACCTTTACAGGTTGTTATGAATGTTCTTAAGGGATGGATGTGTACTGGGCTTTGTATGTTTAGGTGGGCAATTACATCTTATCAACTGGATCAGAGGTTATTGTGTTGTATGTTCTTTCATGTGTAGATTTAAGTGTAAGGGAGTGTGGGGTGGCTGGTCTGGACTGCCACGGAGTTGGGATGTGTGTTTCTGGCATGGAAACCTGCCTTGGGAACGAGATTGCTGCCAGACTCAGAGAGAGGCCTTCGGCAGTGTGATATGAAACGGAGCAGAACGGGTGAGACGCTTTGCTGACTGAGACTTAAGATGTCTAGCAGATATCTTGGGGCACTGCGGTGCTGGATGTAGTCGGGGGATAAAAGACTGTATTATTTTTTTATATTTTTACAACAGGGAGAGGATTTGTAAGGGTGGGACTGGGAGGAAAGTAGTGGGGGGTGGCTGTGATCAGGATGTAAGGTGAATAAAAAAATTATGGAGAAAATTGAATTATTACTTTAAAATTTAATAATTTTTAATTCATCTGCATTATTACTGTTGTTGTTATTATTTGAGGCAGGATCTCACTAGGTAGACCAGGCTAGCCTCAAACTCACAGAGATCTCCCTGCCTCTGCCTCTTGAGTGCTGGGATTAAAGATGAGTGCCATAAAACAACAAAGACGATAACAACAACGACAACAAAACAAAAATGGAGGTGAGGACTGGGAAGATGGCTCAGTCAGTAAAGCGCTTTCTCCACAAGCCTGATGACTAGAATTCAGTCCCCAGAATCTATGTAAAAAGCTGAACAGGATGACTTGCATCTCTAATCCCAATACTGAGAAGACAGACATAGGAGGATTCCTGGAGCCCACTGGAGAGTCAGCCGCGACGATTTGGTGAGCTTCAGATTTAGTCTTGTTCAGTCTTGTCTTTAAAACACACACACACACACACACACACACACACGCACCAAAACAAGGTGGAGAGCAACTTAAAAAGATGCCTGACATAAACCTATGGCGTCCGGGTAAATATGTACAGACATATACGTAGGTGGAGAGAGTGGGGGAGGGCAGCGTATGGGAATGTCATTAGTTATGGCTCTAGTCATCGACATTATGAAGGGTTTCACTGGCTATAAATATGATAATTTTTTTATTCAGTGAATGTATTCCATGCCCTCCTCCTACTTCTAAAAAGGAAGTAGGATGCCAATGACCCCTTTGCAATTAATAGATTGACGAATCTATTTATCTCCCTGTTTGGATTGGGCTGAGCGTGCTCTCCGGCCCATTAGTAACTCATTCTTTTGTATCAAAGAAACGGCTCTGGGACACCTGGTCTGATCGATGAGAAGTCTTTTCTTTCCTGCATCGGAGATAACTGACAAGGTCTCCTCATTGGTGCTAAACCCAGAAATAATGAGAACACAAAGCCGCAGCTCATACATAATTCACGGAGGAAACATTTTAAGTGGCAGTGCTTCCCGTGTCCATAAGCAACCACTTGATATTCCCATTCTTTGTCTTCCTTTTTTCTTTTTTTTCTTTTTCTTTTGGCACTCCATTCTTGGTCTCTGTTTTTCAGAAGATGAATATGGAATTCTATTCAAAACAGTTCAAAGGGAAAAATTTTGTTCAGGCTCTCAGTTCCTCTTCTGACTTATGCTCCCTCCCTCAATAACCTCATACCACCCATTATTTCTTGACAGAGCTGTGTGACTCACCTTTGGTCCAAATCTGCTTGGTCAGTTAAAATGCCTTGCAGCCATTACTGGCTGAGGCATAGGTGTGCACTGATCCGAGGCTGTCTTGTTCTCTTACAGCGCACCACCATGACTCGTTTCTCCTCTCCTCTTTTTCTACTGACCCTGTCTTTTTGCTTCCCTCCTGTAGCTGGCCCTGACTGAGATAACTTTAAAGCTAAGTCATTATTGTAGACTTGATTGTAAAGACCCTGGGCCAAAACCCACCAGGGTATTGTCCTACTGTGTGCTACATTATACCTAGACTCATGTGTTGATGCTTTGGCTCTATAAGGATGTGGTAAACATCCTTAGAAGTGGGGTCTAGGGGAAAGATTAGAAACTGAGGATGTGTCTATAAAGGGGATTTGGGGATCACATTCTCCCTCTGGCCCCTGGCTTTTTTCTATCATGTGCTGTTGCTTCAATGGGCCAACGCGCCACAGTTACCAAAGCTCCTGGATCAAGGAGTTTTAGCTTAGAACCCGTAGCACTGTGAGCCCAAGGCAACCTTTCTGTTTGTAATTTGGTGATCTTGGGTTCTTATCACCGTGACGCGAAGCTGCTTGGTCCACTGTAGTGTGAATACCCTTCCATCTCTGCACAGAGCTGTCTAGGACATTACCACTTCCTTCTCCAATGTTTGCAAGACATCAGCCCCCCCTTTTAAAATTGTCACTTGATATAGATGGAAAATCTTGCAAGTTGAAATATAGGGCCGACTGGGTAAGAAAGGAGTTTGAACCTTGACATCAAGTGCATGTATTTGAAAGTCCACAGGGGTTTCAAAGGACTGTGGCTTTTCCTACTTTCATATGTGTTTATTACAGAGAGAGAGACAGAGAGAGACAGAGAGAGACAGAGAGAGGTGGGAAAAGAGAGAGAATTGGCTAAGAATAATGCACTTTAAACACCCGAAATTGCTGCCTGGCACTTAGGCAACAGATAGATGTTAGCGTCTTGTCTTCTCTTTTTCTTTCGCCGACAAACCTTGATAAGTTTCCATTCAAAACCACGATCAGGGTTTTGGAGATGCTAGCTTTATCGCCTTGAGCTACAGCCGAGTTGGATTTTCTGACTAAGTGAAAAGCTTTTGGGCAATTTGAGGAAGAGTTGAAATCGAACGCTCGGTGCGACTCGATGATCAGAAAAGATGTAGAAGCACTTGAACAGCCTTGATGGGAGCACCCGATTTCAAGAGTGCAGAAGTGTTTCTGCTCTGTGTGCACACATGTACATGCACATGTGCGGGCCACAGGGCATCCTTGTCTGCTGTTCCTTAGGTGTTGTGCGCTCCACCTTGTGTTTTGAGATAGATCTCTTACTAGCCTGGAGCTCGTCAAATAGACTAAGCTGGCTGGTCAGCAAGCCCCAGTGGGTCTCCTGTCTCTGCCTTCCTGGTGCTGGATTATAAGAGATACACCACCACACCCATGTGGTGCATTGAACTGAAGTCCCCACGATTACCAGGAAGGCAAGCACTTTACCACATGAGCCATATCTCTAGACCTCTTTTGCCTTTTTCCAGAAAACATGTTTTCCTCCTAAACCCTTCCATACTGAGAAAGAATAAATCGGAGCATTTCATAGGGTGTATCTCACAGGTGTATGTCTACCACCTTTAGCTTCGAGGGTTTTCATTGGCACCTTGTGAATTATTTCAAATTAAATCATTTATCTCTAATGAGCCATGAGCAGGGTTGGGCCGGGATAATTATCGAGCCAGGACTGCTTTTCTCTGGTTTTATTTTAAAGAGATGGGTTGGCATTCAAGCTACACATGGGTCGGCCACAGGAGTAGTAAAATCTATCCAGCATTTTGTAGTCTAAACGGTTTCAACCAAAGATTTAAAATCAATTACCCATCAGTGGTCCTTATTGTTCTGGGACGTCAGCATCTATGAATCTTAATGTGCCCAGACAGATCACAAAGTCTAGCATCAATGCCATGTTATGTTGTATGTGTTTAGTAGTTGTTAGGATCAATTTCTAGAAATTGATGGTAATTTACCGTCTTCCATGCTGGTATGAAGTGTCTGCTTAGTGTGATTGCTTTGGGTCCAGTCTGTTTGTTTCAGCTTATTTTCCTCATGCTCGACTGGGTGTAAATAAAAAGACTCTGCTTAAGTTCAAGATCAAAGTGATTTCTAGTTATCCATGGGGGGAAAATGGAAAGGAAAAGATTTTGAGATACTTGGGGACTAAATGACTTATACCACGATTCTGCTAGGTCTCTGGGCAGGTGAGCGTACACACACGCTCTGTGATGGGAAAGGCTTCAGGTGCGTCTGAACTGTTATGATTTATCAAGTACAAGTGGGAAAGCAATGTTTAACTATCAGCTTCATCTGTCTGGAGACCACGGGGTGGTTTCTCTGGAAGCTGGAAGTTTACCGAGGGCGGTGCAGGGGGATTACTTTGTCTCACACACTCATTAGGACAGTGCAGGGGAGTGCTCTGTCTCGTGCTTATTCAAGTGCACGCAGGCAAGATGTGTTCTGTATTTTAGAACTTGAAACAACTCAGGCATCTTTCACTCTTAATTAATTGGTGTCTTTTATTTACCATGTCTGGCTGGGTTTTAGGAAGGACTTAAAATGGACATGAATGCTAGCTCCTCCAATAGCCACTATTTAATTTTACTTCATTTTATTTTGTTTACTTACTTAACTTTATTATGGAAATACTAGACTTACCTTATGAAGCCATACCCTTGGCTGGCAGATGCAGTCCAGATTTCAGTCACCTTGCTCTCCTATTCTCATTTTTCTCTTGAGAGAGATCTTTCCCCATAACCCTGGCTGGTGCAGAACTTATATATGGCCCAGGCTTTCTTCAAACTCACAGTACCCGCTCTGGCCTCAGCCTCCTCCGAAGAACTGAGGTTACAGGCATGGGTCACCACACTTGATTCTCCCATAACATATATATTTTAAAATAATATCTTTTTCTTTACAAAATGAAAATTTATTTATTTTATGTGTTTAAATGTTTTGTCTGCATGTATGTGCCTGTGAATACTATGTGTGCACCTTGTGCTTGAGGATTTCGAAGAGGTTGTTAGATCCCCTGGAGTTGGGATTAGGGGTGGTTGACAAGTGCTCTGAACCACTGAGCCATCTTTCCAACCCCGGCTTTCTTTTCTTGATGATGGTCTGCCACAAAGGAAAGCAGCAGCGATGAGTGAAAATGGTTCTGGAGACAGCGGTTTAGACTGGAAGTCGCGTGCCAGGGTCCTCGGGGTCAGGGCTATAAGGGTGTAGTCAGGGAGGAAGTGTTGGTTCTGTGGATATCCTGACTTACAGACCTCCTGAATTTGCAAATGTGTTAGAGGTTTATTCTTTTTCACTTCCCTTTTTAAGTAAAACTTTTTTAAAAAAGAAAGAAAATTGAGACAGCATTAAATGATACACAACTTGAAAATCTGCATAACAAGGTATAGCCATGTACATGATTTAAACAAGTGATGTGAGTCTGATCTAGGGACAGAAGTGAGAGACTATGGGTCCTGGACAAGATAGCTGCTCAATCTTGGGAGAACTGTGTCAGTAGAGAATGAAATGTACTTCAAGGTCCCAGCCTGATTCTGTGATGATTCTGTTTAAGACTGCTTACGGAGATATATCATTGTTGTTACTGTTTTCCAACACTGAGTGGTACTCAAACTGTGGAAGAGTTAGTTAGAATATAAGTATAATCAGTTAGGATCTCATCATTAAAAATGATAATTGAAGGAATTTGTCTAGTCAGAGAAGTCGTCTAGTAAGGAAAAGGCCGAGCGGCTCCCAGGATGAACTACCAGAGTAAGAAGCTGTACAATCCAAATTGAGTAAAGTAGCACACATTTAGGAATGTCGTAAAATTATAACTGCAAAAATTACACATGAATGAATATTGATTGCAATGGCATGGTTTAATAGATGTTATCTAGAATGGTAGATAAAGAAATATAGAACCCATTTGGTCTTGATCTTAGGATACAACAGGGCTGCCGCACCTGTGAACGCATGGTAACTGTGGTGTCTTGCACAAGACTTGCACAAGATCAAGCCATACAGCATTCCGGCATGTAGCAGGGGAGGTGCTCATGAGTTTCCATTCCACCCGAGGAGCTATTGACAGTTTATGACTTCTGAGAGGGAGGGTGTAGCTCTAGATAGGTTGACTACTCCCCCACCCATGCATACATGTGTAGCACATATTGAACTTAGTGGAAAAGACATGAAGATGAAATTGTAAGTGGGGTAAGACCTGGAAGGAGTTATGGATGAATATGATCAAAACGCGTTTTGTGCATGTAGAAATTTTAAAGGATAATAATAAATAATAAAACAATTTCTATTGGGTGGAAAGGGAACAATGAAATTGTGAACATTAGTTTTGATTCCTAAGTTATTTTCTATTTGAATTTTTACCATATGATTGGGTAAATCAGATAAAGATTTTTAAAAGTCTGTTCACAAGTATATGTTTTCCCAATAGTATTTCTCATAATGGCTAAAAAATAATTCGTTCTACTAATAGCAAAAGCTGAATGAAGGTTATTTCAGAATCAGTTTCCTTTTTTTTGCATTGTAATTGGTATAGCACACACACCACCATCTCTTAGAATTCCTTAGGCATTTGCTTGAGTAACTGAACTGAAATTAAGATTACATGGCACATCCAATTTAAGTAAATGAATATTTACAAATATTTCTATTCTAGTGCGTATTTCTTTATAATCTTTTCTAAATCAAAGTTTATTAACTATTCCCTTTATAAAGTAAGCAAATTCCAGCCACTGATACTCAAGGGTTCACAGATGACTTGTTATAAAGCCTTACCTTGTAAAGACTCTCTCGTACATAATGAATTTAGTTCACATAAATAAATAAATCACCTGTGTAGAAAGTAGTATGCTTGCTGGAAACTGAAGCATTATCTTTTCATAAGCCCTTGTAAAACATGACTGCTTTTTACATGAAGTCTCAGAATAGCTTCTAAAAATTGCCATTTTTTTTGGAGTTTCCTACAAATGGGGAAAGACATGCAGAGCTGCGAACTACTGAAAATCAACTCATGGACCCACACGAACGTAGACTTTTAGACTTGGAAACATGATGCCAAAGAGAAAAGAGAAATGCCCGCTGTCAGTCTGTCTCTGTCTGTCTGTTTTACTTTTCCTGCTGAATTGTCCTGGACCCTGTGGCAGCACAATTATTTCACATTAAAAAATTGCCTATGTTTTGTATGTGTGCTCTGAGACTGTCTGATATTCTTAGGATTATTTTGTATTAGCTTCATGGTGCACTTTAAAATGACACATTTCCCAGCTGAATATCAGATTCACAAGAGTAGGCACTTGGTCAATTTTAGTTTTTGCTGTTTCTCGATAACCTAATATGGTTAGCACTCAGTTAATAACTTGTGCATTAAAAACAGCATGACTGGATAGCTAAAACTATCCTCAACAATGAAAGGACTTCCGGGGGAATCACTATCTCTGAACTCAAGCAGTATTACAGAGCAATAGTGATAAAAACTGTATGGTATTGGTACATAGACCAGTGGAATAGCATTGAAGACCCAGAAATGAACCCACACACCTATGGTCACTTGATTTTTGACTTGATTTTTTTCCATTGACCATCCAATGGAAAAAAGATAGCATTTTCAACAAATGGTGCTGGTTCAACTGGAGGTCAGTATGTAGAAGATTGCAGATTGATCCATTCTTATCACCCTGTACAAAGCTTAAGTCCAAGTGGGATTAAGGACCTCCACATCAAACCAGATATACTCAAACTAATAGAAGAAAAAGTGGGGAAGCATCTCAAACACATGGGCACTGGAGAAAATTTCCTGAACAAAACACCAATGGCTTATGCTCTAAGATCAAGAATCGACAAATGGGATCTCATAAAACTGCAAAGCTTCTGTAAGGCAAAGGACACTGTTGTTAGGACAAAACGGCTATCAACAGATTGGGAAAAGATCTTTACCAATCCTACAACAGATAGAGGCCTTATATCCAAAGAACTCAAGAAGTTAGACCGCAGGGAGACAAATAACCCTGTTAAAAATGGGGTTCATAGCTAAACAAAGAATTCACAGCTGGGGAATGCTGAATGGCTGAGAAGCACCTAAAGAAATGTTCAACATCTTTAGTCATAAGGGAAATGCAAATCAAAACAACCCTGAGATTCCACCTCACACCAGTGAGAATGGCTAAGATCAAAAACTCAGGTGACAGCAGATGCTGACAAGGATGTGGAGAAAGAGGAACACTCCTCCATTGTTGGTGGGATTGCAGACTGGTACAACCATTCTGGAAATCAGTCTGGAGGTTCCTCAGAAAATTGGACATTGCACTACCTGAGGACCCAGCTATACCTCTCTTGGGCATATACCCAGAAGATGCTCAAACATAAAACAGCCTTATTTATAATAGCCAGAAGCTGCAAAGAACCCAGATGCCCTTCAACAGAGGAATGGATACAGAAAATGTGGTACATCTATACATTGGATTACTACTCAAAAACAATGACTTTATGAAATCCATAGGCAAATGGATAGAACTGGAAAATATCATCCCAAATGAGGTAACCCTATCACAGACAAACACACATGGTATGCACTCATTGATAAGTAGATATTAGCCCAAATGCTCTAATTACCCAAGATGCACAGAACACATAAAACTCAAGAAGGATGACGAAAATGTGGATGCTTCACTCCTTCTTTAAAAGGGGAACAAGAATACCCTTAGGAGGGGATAGGGAGGCAAAGTTTAGAACAGAGACTAAAGGAACACCCATTCAGAGCCTGCCCCACATGTGGCCCATATATATACAGCCACCAAACTAGATAAGATGGATGAAGCAAAGAGGTGCAGGCTGACAGGAACTGGATGTAGATCTCTCCATCCAGAATATGGCAGATACATGGGTGAATGCCAGCAACAAACCACTGAACTGAGAACGGGACCCACATTGAAGGAATCAGAGAAAGGATTGAAAGAGCTTGAAGGGGTTCGAGACCCCATATGAACAGCAATGCCAACCAACCAGAGCTTCCAGGGACTAAGCCACTACCCAAAGACTATACATGGACTGACCCTGGGCTCCAACTGCATAGGTAGCAATGAATAGCCTAGTAAGAGCACCAGTGGAAGGGGAAGCCCTTGGTCCTGCCAAGGCTGGACACCCAGTGAACAGGATTGTTGTGAGGAGGGAGGTAATGGGGGAAGGATGGGGAGGGGAACACCCATAGAGAAGGGGAGGAGGAGGGGCTAGGGGGATGTTGGCCTGGAAACTGGGAAAGGGAATAACATTTGAAATGTAAAAAGAAATACCCAATTGAATAAAGATGGAGGAAAAAATAGCGTGACTACTTCTGAACATTATATGTTGTTACTATAGATTAGGACTCTGTTCTAGTTTCATTTCTGTTGCTGTGACAAAGTATCATAGCCATCAGCGGTTTAGGGGAGAATGGGTTTGTTCAGCTTGCAATTCTATGTTACCATCTACCGCTGAGGGGAAGTCAAGGCAGGAACTCAAACAGCTAGTCACATCTCATTCCCAGAGGAGAGCAGAGAGACATAAAAGTGGGAAGGACTATTTCTTTACCTTCTTGCTGTTGTCACCTAAATGTCTTGTGTCATAAAAAAAAAATCAAGACAGTCACCCACAGACATTCTCACAGGATGACCTGATCTAGATAATTCTCCATTAAGTCTCTTGGCCATCACAATTCACACTTCATGGGTTTTTTGTGTGTATGTCTGTGTGTATGCACGTGCACACACAAGTGTGACTTTGTTTTGAGAGAGAGAGTGAGAGAGCACGAAGAAACATAAATTTGGGTGGGTAGTGAGGATCTGAGAGGAGTTTGGAGATAGAAAAGAATATGATTAAAATACATTGCATGAACCTCTCAACAAATCAGTAAAATCATAAGAAAAGACTCCTTTCAGCTAAGCCTAGGTTGTGTCAAGTTGATAACAGAACCTAGTCAGCAAGCCCCTATTCCATTGGAGTGCATTGCACTACATACATTTACGCTCCTATGTACCCTATCAGGTAGGCATCACTTACATTACTCATTCTTATGAGTGAGACCACTAAGTCCTAGAGAGGCCAAGTAACCCACCTTGAGTCACAGAGAGAGCTGTAGATGGAGTTGGGTTCATCTTGGTTCCCTCAATAAGCCGTTAGATTTTGAGAGGGAGGGTGAGTCTTTGCATGCACATTGGCGGTGAGAGCAAAGAGGATGAGTGGATATGTAGGTCCGAGACTGTCCCTGATGGTGATGGTCTTGGTAAAGGTTGATTCAGCCCTGGATGTAGGACATTTCTTGTCTTTTTTTTTTTTTTAGGGACAGATGCCATCCAGTGTGTAAGGAGGGGAGGCAGCCCTCACATTGGCTTGGGTTGACACACAACACCACATATAATGGTATCATTGAAAATAAAAAGGAATTGCTTTGCTTTAGAGCAGGATACTGTGTTTGTAAAGTGATTTTTCACCGTTCAAAGCACTGGATGTACTTTATCTTATGAATTACGCTGTGAGGAGGCATTGTGGTTTGCACTTTGCTAAGACTCGGGAGTTGGAAGCGCTGAATGACGTACTCTGCTCCAGGTCTACAATGGGGCCTGAGCCTTTGTTTTTCCGTGTCATTGTTCTGGAATATTATAGTGATTCCTGGGTGTCTAGAGTGATTTCCTTAGTTAACTTACTAAGGAAATCATTTAAAAACTATTTTTAAGTGTAAATAATTTGGGGCACCAGATAGATGGTGTTTTTCAGTCCTGGAAGTTGCCTACCTAGCAAAGTTACACGAGGGTATGAACTTTTCATCACTCCCAAATACTTTCTATATAATTGTTCTCTACTTTGGAGATAAAAATGGTTGAATTCGCCCAGCCAGATGATTACTTATACTCACTTAGTAATTAGAAACTTTCAGGAATAGGATTGTTCAAACCAAGGCACTATTTTCTCCTCACCTGGCATACAATAGCAGTGACCTCCTGTCAGGATCGACTGTTTTCTGCCTTGTCTTGTCATTATTGTTTTCTAGAATGGAATTCCATCTCTAAGAGGAGATTGGAATGATGAGTCTGGATGAGAAGGAAGACTTTCACTCCATAGTTTATACTCCAGCAAAAGGAACTGAAGACACTGAGTGGGCAGATACATTGAAATGTACTCTGGTATCCCATTGTATCCCTTTGATACATTGTATCCCTTTGAAATGTATGAAATCCAGTATCTCATTATCTCTCTGTGTCTTCTTGTGTTCTCCACATGTCCCTTGTGCTTCTCTGTGTCTGCTGTACATTGTATCCTGACCAGATTCCCATATATACTTGTTTCTTATGTCTGTTTCTTAGGTTTTTGTCCTCATGTGTCACCTCCCTATTTCTTTGTGTCCTCTCATGCCCTTTTGGTGTCCCCTCCAGTCTTTTCTCACAGCCTTCTACTGGTGGGAATGAATGTGAGGAGTGAGCTTAACACTGAAAAGGGCCCGCAGATATCCTTAGTCATGAGGAAATACGTTGACAGCCAATATCACTTGGATAGTCCACCTCCACACCTGACTTCTTTTGGACAAGCTGGTTGCATCTTTCTGCTCTGCATGCAAGGACTCATGTGGCATACTCACTATGAATAAGTGATATCATCTGTCACCAGTCTTAAGCTCATTAGAGGTGACAGAGAAGCAGGCACCTCCTAATTTATCAGCTTCAAGTGACTTACGTGGTAGCCTGGCCTCTGATTTCCAGTTTTTACAAATACCAACATTGTTCTTGAAAGTGGGGTATGTACAAGCACCTTTTGGGGTTCATGTCAATTGAGAGAAATATTGAAAGTTTCCATGATTTTGCCAGTGGGATTGTTCTGCCAGAACAGTGGTCACTGATGTCTTTGTTGTCTACGTTGACTTCATTCGTCCATCTCCACATGATAGGAAGTATTCATTGACTCCTAGGACCTGATTAATAGTAACATTTTTCTCTGTGGGGATAAAACTCCCCACAGGAAAAGAGAGAGGTTACCTTTGGTCATGACGATTCCTGCCAGTGTTTTGTGGCGGGCATACACAGATGTCAGGCCGACTGTCAGTTCACGGAACTTCTGTGTGACCAGCTGAGACACAGAGTCTGCAAAATCCTGTAAGACACAAGCATCAGTGCTCTTTGATGTGCTGGACAGGAGGAACACCTGACAGCTGACTATTGTAGCTCTCTCTCAAGACTCTGCTTCACACAGTCCTCTAGAGGAGCCAGTACTTGCCTGCTACCTGCTTCTCTCTGATCCATGACATTAAGAAGGAGTTGGTTGTGAGGAATTAATCCTAGCATTGCCTTTGCTGGAAGTCCAGCTTGTGTGTGACAGGGTCCTTGCTCTGTATCAGGGCAGGTCCTACCTCATGTCTGAGAAAGACCCTGCCCTATGTCTGAGCAAGTCCCTGCCTCGTGTTTGAATAGGTGTCTGATCTGTGTCTAAGCAGACCCCTGGCTCATGGCTGAGCAGTTTCCTAACCTGTGTCTGAGCAAGTGCCTACCTTGTGCCCTTTACTGATCAGGGAAACTTTACATGAAAACATGCAGTTCCTTCTTATCCTCGTCCTGCAGAGGCGGTGTTCAGGTAAAACTTGGTAGGGGAAGGGCAGGGATATACATTCGTTATCATTGATTGCTACACTGCTTTTTTTTTTTTTTTAAGACAGTGGCTCTCAACCTTCCTAATGATGACCCTTTAATACAGTTCCTTATGTGGTGGTGATCCCAGCCATTAAAATTATTTGCATTGCTACTTTATAACTGTAACCTTGCTACTGTTATGAATCATAGTATAAATATCTGATATACAGGTTATATGATACATAACCCCTGTTGTTTTAGAATCAGAGACCAGTGTTTAAGTAGCCAAAACACCTCAGGGGACTCTTCTGGAGAACTGATCACTAGAACTTCTGCCACAGCCTCTTCTCTTGCCTTCAGACAGGTGAAGATATGAACACAGGTATGCACACATGCACACAAACAACATGTAGTACACATAGCACACACATGTACACACGTGTACGCATAAATATATATGCACTCACGAGATACAATGAATACTGTACACATGCATGCATGCATACATCTATGCACACATATACCTGTATATCTGTTCACATAAGCACGTACATATATACATGTATGTACACATGAATGCACACACACCAAGTTAACTTGGCCTTCTGTGAACTTATTTGAAGGCCAATTCACATTTCTGTTAAAACAGTACATGTATAGTAAGTAACAAAGCCTAGAGAGTATGGCTCAGGGGCCACTTCTCCTCCAGGTTCTGCGCTATAACCTTGTGTTTTCCTAATTGAGGAAACTCCATGTCTTTTTACTAGGGAGGCTTGCATGGTGTGACTGTCACAGGCCTTGCAAGCAAAGAAACCTGCTAGGAATCCCAATTCTACAGCCCATGAGCAGGGGTAAGTCATTTAAAACCTCTGAGCCCCGTTTAACCAAATTGCAAGGTCATCCCCTTTAATTTTCATCTGACCGTGCTTTGGGAATGATTAAATGAATTATCACTTCTTAGATTCTTAGCACAGTGCCTCACATTTAGTAAGGACTCAGTAATGATGCAGTAACTGTTATTCTTATCATTATTGTCCCTGGTCTTTGCAGGTATTGACAAAGTCTTTTTGTAACCGAATCAAAATATCACATATCGAACCAGCTTTCCTTTTCAGTGAATTGGATGCTAACGCTTCTATCATGTATATTTTGATAGTCTGCAGGCAACTGATGCTGTAGACATCTGTTATATAAAAGACATAACTTATGTGTTATCTGAGAGATAAATTGTCAGGCTAAAGATTTCATTTGTATACAGTAAAGTGTGTTCATGTGCAACCAGGGCTGCCTCAGGAAACAATCCTGCCCACAAGAATAACCCGGCATTTCCCCTCCCAATTCTTCAATGATAAAGTGTGCACAGTAAGGAGGGCTCAATGTTGTCTCTAAGTCTTGCCGGCCTTTTCCCTTGCTACTGTCACTGGCCCGTTGGGTTCTTGTGTTTTGAATTGCTTTATTTCTCCCCATAGAAACCCAGTAGAGGAAGACTCCACAAATCGAGTTTCCCCCAAGTGGCTGTGTTGCTGGGTGGGGCTTCCCCCAAGTGGCTGTGTTGTTGGGTGGGAGGGAAGAGGTTACCCCTAAGTTTTCCGGGGACTTTGGTTAGCTCAGCTTCTACTCAACTCTTCTTCCCACTCAAACTGCTTGGTGAGAGACGATGTCCTCCAGGGGGTCGTCAAAGAGACAGAATTTTAGCAATAAATCCTGGGTCCACTTGAGGTTGCCTTTTATATTTAGAGACTGAGGTCTAAAGAAGGCGGTCTACATTTCTAGACAGTTTGGTGCTGAGGAGTAACTATAACTAGGGGACTCAGAACAGTAAGATCTTACCGTGTTGTATTACAGCTCTGACCGGAGGTTGAAGCCTGAGGTCAGAGTGTCACAGGGCTATGCTGCCTCTGAGGGTTCCAGAAGAAGAGCCTTCTTATCCCCTCTCCATCACCTATCCTCTCTTTGCTTCTTGACTGTGGACTCAGTACTGTAACTGACTCACAGTCCATGCTTTACCTGCTGGGGTGGAACTATAAGGCAAGACAAACCCTTTCTCCCTTAAGTTGCTTCCGAGACTCCGGCATGAAACTCTGTCTCAGCCTCTGAGTTATTACTGCCTGTGTCTTGAGGACACTGCCCCTGCTGCCGTGCTCTGCCACAATTCTTCATTTCAGGCTGTAAGCCAGCACAGCTATGGTTTCCTCTACAGGCACGACCTATTGCTTCTCTTACTGCTTTCTGACTCTTGATAAGTCATGTAAGGGAGGAGAGCTTTACTTCCGTTTATTTCCAAAAACTACTTTCCATTATGGTGGGAGAAGGTATGGCAGAACAAGTGTTATCTCCACAATCTGAGAGAAGGGAACATATAGGAAATGGGGTCAGGCTGTAAAAATCCTCAAAGCCTACCTTAGGTGTTCTGCTTCCTCTAGGAAGGCTTCCTCTCTTGAGGACCAAGTGTTTGTACATAGAGGGTACATTCCATACTGAACCCACACTACGTGGTTTTCCTTAATTTCTATTTGTTTTGGAGCAGTTCAAGTATTCTTTGAGGAAAGTGAAGGGACTGTTCAAATCACAGCATCATGGTTGTGTGTGTGTGTGTTCTCAGTTGTGGATTAGGTAGCAGCCTTCACAGCAGGTCCTGATCCTCACTGACTATCATCCTGAGGGTGGCATCATCCCCATCTAAAGAGAAGGTCTGATGTCAAATCATGCTACCTGGGCAATCCTGAGAACTTGGGAACCAAGCTCTGAGCTGGAGATAGCAAAGGGCCCAAGTCAGGTACAGCTCCTCTCTCTAGGGGTACAGAGGGTGTCAAGTGCTCACAGTGAGACCCCAGAGAAATCGGTCGAAACAGATTTGCAGTGAATAGGTCAGATCATGGGACCATCTGCTTTATCTTTCTAGAGCTTCTGGGCATCTTCCAAGGGGGCTGCACTCCGAGAACACCGATTGGATGGGTCAGGCCTGGCCCTGGAAATCAGACACATGTAGAGTCCTAATTCCTAGCCTGAGACATTTCTTAACTCTCTTGTGCATGCCTGATGCGGGCCATGCTGAAGCCCTCAGAACAAGACACTCTCCAAACATGGAGTAATTATATAGATAACAGAAAGACCAGTTTCATTTTAGAAATCTAAATATCACTCTGTTTTTTTTTTTAGGGATGGAAAGAAACACAAACAGACAAGGAGGACTTGAGTCCTATGTATATGTTATTTCATTTAATACACCCAAAGAGGGTACTACCTTTATGCCCTCCGAAGTTACATGGCCGGGACGTGACAGACACAGAACTTAAACCCCATTCCACTGTGGGACCTAAGGCTGAACCTGTGGTAACCTAATGACTGCAGCAAGAAGCAGGGTTCACTCCTCAAGACTTCCCACAGACTCAGTTCCCTCTCCATGCGCCCTGTTTGGAACTGGATGTAACTGAATGTATCCCGTCACCCCGAGGAGGGTCAGGGTGAGCGCAGAAGGCCCAGGATCTCTTGACGCCCTCTGGGCTGGTATCCCAGGATGCTTTGCACCTCTTACGAGTTAATTAGCCCTGAGCTGCAGTGATCCCTTAATGGAGTCATTTGAAGAAATGCTGAGGCAGAACAAATCACATTTGGTCTGGAGCTCAGCATTTCCACACATGATGAGCTCCCCGACTCACTTGGTTTGGCAAAGCACATGGTCTGATGGGACTTCAGGTGCTGTTCACGGAGTGACAGGGACCTCTAGCTAGCACAGATGGCTTAGAACTGAGAAAAGCAGCATAGAGAGATTGCTCGTGGGGGTGGGGTTTCCCTTATCTGGTCACCTCCAGGGAACCTGAGTTACAGCTCCCAGTTATTGGGCTACAGACCCTGGGCTACATTCCACACTCAGTTTTGGTGAAGCCAAGTCAAGGTTTTCAGGAACTGGTCCCTGTCAGGACAAGTAGCTCAGGGGGATTCATCTTCTCCCCATACATAAATACCCCAGCTGCCATACTTGTTTATTAATCTGTTATATACCGTAGCGTCTCTGGTCTCTTATATTGTAGAGCTGGATGAGAAGGCTCAGTAGGTAAAGGTCTTACCTCTAAGCTTCTGTTCTTAGGACCCACGTGAAAGAAGGAGAGAACCAATGGCCTTAGTTGTCCTCTATATCCCATGGACACGCACCCTTTCCCACATAAACACATTTATAGGATAAAATGTAATAAAGTTTTAAAATCCCATTGTTCATTGTTTGGGTTTTTAGATGTCACTCTTACATCTTCGGTCCACCAGTGATTAGAAGGACAACCATACCCATGTGAGTATTATCGCAAAATTTTATCTTGTATGATTTTTGTTTTAGGAGTTCCACTTTTTAAGTGACACAATCCCCCTACTGCTACCTTCATGGCTGAGGATCATGGCTTGCTTTTGTCGTGTACCTTCTTTGCTCTCTTTGGCACTGTGTGTGGTCATGGATGTCTCGGACAATGGTGGACATCTTGAATGGATGAGCTAAAATATGAATTCATAAAATCTTCAGGGGTGAACTAAAAAGACTTGTGAATAGATGTCTGAAGGATAAAATTCTCAGGAAAACCTTTCTGTTTTTTTCTTTGTTAGTGACCCTCAACATTCCTTCTGGCCGGAACATGCAGTCTTTGTAAGCCCTGCTGTAGTAGATTCCGATAGACTTCCCAGCTTAAACGCCAGCTTTGCTTTTTCTCACAGTTCTTCTGAAGGCTAGAAGTCCTGGATCGGTGTGTGAGCCATCAGATCGGTTTCATGCTAAGCTTGTGTGTCCTGCTGCCCTACTGTGTGCTTACATAGCCTCTTCTCATTGTGTGAATGAAGAGAGAAAGCAATAACAAGCACTTTGCTATCTCTTCTTTTAAGGGTACTAACCCATGAATCAGGGCCCTAAAAAATGTCTGACTTTAGCTGCTTCCTCAGAGGCCCCAGGTCCCAGTAACTTTGGTACTTGGGAGTTCAATACATGCATTATCATCACACAAACACTCAGTTAATAGCATTCTTTCCCCCCTCCTGGTCACTTTCCCCTTGCACAGCAGCAAGACCCCAACAGCCTCATAGTCTTAACTTAGTCCAGCATCAGTGCTCAAGTCTCAAGCCTACAGTCTTTTAAATAACATCTAAATCATATGTGGGTAGGATGCCAGGTATAGTTAATCATAAGACAACATTTTCCCTAGCCATGAACTGGAAACCAAACAAGTGATCTGCTCCCGCAATTCACAGGTGAAATAGACAGAGAATAGATATCCTCATGTCCAAAGGATAAAAGAGGTATTTGGTCCCAAGCAAGTCCAGATTGTAGCAGGGCAAAATTCATTCTATCTGAAACCATTGCTTGTTGCTTCAGGCTCATTCACGAGAATGACATTGTTACTTTCCAGCAACAGGGAGAGAAGAGGAGGGGGAGTGAGAGAGAGCGAGGGAGCAAGAGAGCGAGAGAGCGAGAGAGCGAGGGAGCGAGAGAGCGAGAGAGCGAGAGAGCGAGAGAGCGAGAGAGCGAGAGAGCGAGAGCGAGAGCGAGAGCGAGAGCGAGAGCGAGAGCGAGAGAGAGAGAGAGAGAGAGAGAGAGAGAGAGAGACTCCTGTACTCTAGGTTTACTTCAAACTCACTTTGTAGTTGACCATGACCTTAGACTTCTGATCAGCCTCTACTTCCCAAGTACTGGATTACAGTTATGTGCTCAGGCACAGTTTAAAAAGTAGTGCTGAGGAATGAAGCTAGGGGTTCATGTGCATGTTAGGTAAGTATTACACCAACCCAAACACAGACACTGTCATACTGTGTCTCTTCTTATATGTCCCAGATGCATTTGGATCAGGGACCCCACATCTGTGACTTCATTTTACCCTAATACTCACTCCAAATACAGCTACATTGGGCACTGGGGTTCTAATGTAGATTTAGAGAGGACAGAGGCATTCATCCAAAACATACATCAAAACACAAAGTCACCTGAACGACATCATTTATTCGGTCTGACAGTTTCAGTTTGTACTATACCAATCACTCTTGCACTTTATGAATTAGAACCCAAAACATGTGGATCAACAGGGTTGGCAGAGATGCTGTTTGCCAGAGCAATGTGTTCTCCCTCTTTAATATATCACCATTCCTTGCTCCCTAGTATTTACAGCCATGAAGGCCAGGACTGTCTTTGAGTGTTATAGAAAATGATATTTATCACTTTTAGGTAAGTAAGAGGAAATGACTTATCTCCTCTAGAAAGGTAAGACCCTCAAAGGCCTAAGAGATGCTCTTTGTCTGTTTCTACTGCTTTTTATCTTTGTCTTTCTCCCTCCTGCACCCCACCCTTCCTATAGCGGAGATAATGTTCCCATGATACTGCTACTCCTAGAGGCAGGAGACAATGTTACTCACATGTTGTGGACTATGCAGTTTGATTCATAGTAAGCCAGTGAAGTGAGGGTTGTAGTTTATCACAAGGGCACTATAGAGAAGAGGAATGCATTATAAAAGGAAAATTGAATAATCCTCAATGCTGAGATCTATGCAGTGCTGGGACTGACCTGACTGGGGCAAATGAAGAAATGATAGATACATGTAGAGAAAATTCAGGATCAGGTGGGCTATGCATAGGGATGGAGACACACAGCTGCCTGTATCTCAGTGTGTTTATCATGCATAGCTGAATGAGGATGCAGGCTCACTGACTTCTACATGAGGTCTTTGCAGGGAGGCAGTCTTAGGCTGCAGTCATCCAGAAGTTGAAGCTGTGGTTGAATTTTTCTGTACGCAATGTCAACATCCATCAGTACCCAGACCAAGGGAAAACTGCTACATCCCTGAGCTTAATCAGGAATGATCTTGACATTCCCATGGGTCTGAAGCATGGGGATCCTTGACATAGTCATTCAGGTCAATAATAAACATTCACTCGGGACTTCAACTGTTCGTCTACACCATAGAGACTTGCAACATTGTAGGGAGAAAGTAACTGGCTGATAGGATCCAGTGGGTCTTTTCTGACCCGTATGTGGAGGCTCTGTAGCTGACATGATAATCACAGAAGGTCCAGTTGACAAATTAGCCACTCCAACCTTGTGTGGAGTCAGTTTCTCTGATGGTTTGCATACGCTTGGCCCAGGGAGTGGCACTATTAGAAAGTGTGGCCTTGTTGGAGGAAGTGTGTCATTGTGGGCTTGGAGACCCTCCTCCTAGGATGTTGGATCTGTTCCTGGCTTCCTTTTTGAGAAGATGTAGAACTCGGCTCCTCCTGCACCATGCCTGCCTGGATGCTGCCATGTTCCCGCCTTGATCATAATGGACTGAACCTCTGAACCTGTAAGGCAGCCCCAATTACATGTTGTCCTTATAAAAGTTGCCTTGGTCATGGTGTCTGTTCACAGCAATAAGACCCTGACTAAGACAGTTTCTCATGGGTAGCCTGGTGTGTGTGTGTGTGTGTGTGTGTGTGTGTGTGTGTGTGACCAAATTTCAAGGATCAGGTTCTCTGTTCTCTTTGTGGCCAGTTGTAAGCATTTTTAATATGCAAATAGCCAATATGGAAGCTTCACAGGTATGAAATTTTAGTTTCTGCCTTGTGGATTTACTTGGATGAGGAGACACAAAAGCATGGAGGTTTTGTCTTTTTTTTTCTTTTTCTTTTTTTTTTTTTTTTTGTGCCAGATGACCTTAGACCAGTAGAAAGAGATTTTGAGTGCTTGGGATTTATTTTGGAGAATTCCCCTAACTTGGTGCAGAATTGTCCTTGGTAAAACACCTATTGGATGTTGCTCTGTGACTCACGAGCTGTGGTTCAGTTGCCTTAACCCCTCAGCCTGGTCAAGGACTCCAGGCAGACAGGACAGCTGCAGCCTCCAGCCCAAGCAGACTCTCTGAGGGCATTCCTCACATTGTATCTCCTTCACTGTAACCCCTTTCTCTTTGTTATTTTGGAGAACATGCTTGAAGGATCCATAAATTTATACTAAGTATGTTTCTTAACTAATATTTTACAAAGGTGAATGGGAGAAGAAGAAGAGGAGGAGGAGGAGGAGAAAGAGGAGGAGGAGGAGGAGAAAGAGGAGGAGGAGGAGGAGAAAGAGGAGGAGGAGGAGAAAGAGGAGGAGGAGGAAGAGGAGGAGGAGAAAGAGGAGGAGGAGGAGGAGAAAGAGGAGGAGGAGGAGAAAGAGGAGGAGGAGGAAGAGGAGGAGGAGGAGAAAGAGGAGGAGGAGGAAGAGGAGGAGGAGGAGGAGAAGGAGGAGGAGGAAGAGGAGGAAGAGGAGAAGGAGGAGGAGAAGGAGGAGGAGGAGGAAGAGGAGGAGGAGGAGGAGGAGGAGGAGGAGGAGGAGGAGGAGGAGGAGGAGGAGGAGGAGAGAAGAAGAAGAAGAAGAAGAAGAAGAAGAAGAAGAAGAAGAAGAAGAAGAAGAAGAAGAAGAAGAAGAAATAATCAAGAATTTCTTAAGTTTTTCTTACTTTGGGTGGTGAACTCATTAAAATAAAGAGAGAGTTTTTCCAGTTGTGCATTAAGACTTATTTCTTTGATGTTTAACCAGAGTTAATTTCTGGGATCACTGTCCCAGTCTTGCTCATGGCTGCAACATGAGACTCTTCACTTCCTTTTGAAGATCATAACACGTATAAGCAGCCGATTTCTACTGATACCCACCCCCTGACACCCCCAACTCCCCCAAATCCCGTTCTCTGCCCCTGTGTTGTTCTGGAGTCATGTTCATTATGCTGTAATGGCCTCCTCATGGTGTAAGGATAAGTTTGGTGTTTAGTTTGGTTTTTGTTCTGAGATGGAGGCTCACTATAGGGCTAGTCTTGAACTCTTTGACTCAAATCCTCCTGTCTCAACCTCATGAGACTGTGGATGTATGCCACGGGGTCCAGTTCAGTTAGGATTTTAAATATTCTGAGGCCTGCACTACCTTTTCATTTGGCAATTATCTGACTATTCTATTTATCATCCATCTATCTATCTATCTATCTATCTATCTATCTATCTATCTATCTGTCTACTACCTATCTATTCATTATGTCTTTCTTTTATATACATACATGTATGTGCATATGTATATATGATATGCACACATATATAATGATCTATCATCTCTTTTACTTATTTACTTTTTAGACAAGGTATCTCTGTGTAGTCAGGCTACTCATAAGCTCACACACCAGTCTCCCTGTATTTCAGCCATGTATTACCATACAGGGCTTAAACATGTGCATTCTGTCATTGCCTCAAGTCACTTTTATTTATCCATTCACTTACTTTTTGTGTGTTCACATGTGTGCATGAGCGTGTGTGTGCATGTGCATACATATGGAAGCTGGAGGATATCTTCAGGTGTCATTCCTCAGGAGCTATGTACCATATTTTATTGATTAATTTTGTTATTCCAATGACTTTATAAACATTTATAATATACTCTGATTACACTATCTAGGATCCTCCCTTCTCCCTCTCATCCCTGTTAACAGTCACTCATGCCCATTAGCCCCTCACTCATGCCCATTAGCCCCTCACTCAGATTTGCTCCTTTTGATTTGTGATTCATTCAGTTTAACCAGGGCAGACTATGACAATTGGGTTGGAATTATCCACTGGAGCCTGATGAAGTCATTAGCAAGTTCATAACTGAAGGCAGCATTAGGAGACAGTTTGGTGCCTCCTGGATCCTCCTTTATTCACACCTGACTGTTGTTGGGTTCATTCCTGTGTAGGTTCAGCACAGGCCTCCCCAGATGCAATGAGTTTATGACTGCAATGGCTGGGTCGTATCCAGATCATTCACATCTCTTCTGATTTTTGGCTTTTACTTTTTTTTTTTTTTGTCTTTTCATGATGTTACCCAAGCCTTTGAGGAGATGGTATATTTACATGGCTTATTTATGCCTGAACTCTCCCTTTGTCACTGTTTTCTCTGTACCATGTACACTCATCATTGCTCACCAGGAAGAGAGACAGGGAACTTCACTGCTACCTCACTGGCTAGTCAACAAACCTTAGGGATCTATTTCTTTCTGTAGCCCTGGCACTGTGCCACCACCCCCAGACTTGTAGGTGGCCAGAGAACTGGAGTCACGCTTATGTGGTAAGCACTTCAGTGACTAAGCGACATACTTGCTTTAACTCCCAGATCACTTTAAAGATGGGTTTTGCAAAGGATGATTTGACAGAGTGTTTATCTGTTTTTGTAGTTTATATAGTTTCCTGGGTTTTGAACAAGTTGTTATTGTTGTTATTATTATTATTACTATTATTCAGACCTTCTAGAATCATTGGGAAAGTCCAGAGTAATCATGGCTTTTTAAAAGCTTTTTTAAAAATTTATTTATTTAATTGGATATTTTTATTTACATTCCAAAAGTTATCCTCTTTCCCAGTTTCCTGTCCATAAAACCCCTATCCCATCCACTTTTCCCCTTTGCCTATGAGGGTGTTCCTCCATCCATCCACCCACTTCTTCTTGCCTCCCCACTCTGACATTCCCTTACACTGGGGCATCGAACCTTGGCAGAACCAAGGGCTTCTCCTCCCATTGGTGCCCAACAAGGCCATCCTGTGCTACATATGCAACTGGAGCCATGGGTCTGCCCATGTGTACTCTTTGGATGGTGGTTTAGTCCCTGGGAGCTCTGGTTGGTTAGCATTGTTGTTCTTATAGGGTTGCAAACCTCTTCAGCTCCTTCAGTCCTTTCTCTGTCTCCTCCAAAGGGGACCCTGTTCTCAGTTCAATGATTGTCTGTGAACATTCACCTCTGTATTTGTCACGCTCTGGAAGAGCCTCTCAAGAGGCAGCTATATCAGACTCCTGTCAGCATGCACTTCTTAGCATCAGCAATATTGTCTGGATTTGGTGGCTGTATATGGGCTGGATCCCCAGGTGGGGCAGTCTCTGGTTGGCCTTTCCTTGAGTCTCTGCTCCAAACTTTGTCTCCATATTTCCTCCTATGAATATTTTCTCCCCCCTTACTAAGAAGGACTGATGCTCTTTGGCTGTCCTTCTTTTTGAGCTCCATGTGGTCTGTGGATTGTATCTCTGTTTCCTCAAGGAAGCCATTCACTTGTCTGCTGACTCCAAAGTGCATCTATTTTAAACGATGCATCTGTACGTTGTTTTTCCACAGTTGAATTTGTGTATGTAAATGACATTACTTTTGATTATGTGGGGTTTAGGAGCAAGACAAAAATTCTGGATTCTTACAGGGAAACATAGTTGCCTAATTGTCACCATTTTAATTACATGGTGCGTATGCAGTCAACTTTGTTTACTGCAAACCGAACATACCAGGCCTCATAGTGATTGCATTTTCTTTCCTGCTCAACAACTGGTTTACACTAGAAGCAGCTAAAGTGCTTAGATTTGAGCTTGTGTCTGTTTAGTAATTTTTCTGCATGTACAAGAATATATAGTATATGGGCATATGTATTTATGTGCTTGCATGCATGTGGGTGTGCATGTGGAGGTCAACCAAAGACATTAACTATCTTCCGTGATTGCTCTCCACCTGATCTAATGAGGCAGGGTCTCTCTTTAACCTAGAGATCACTGACTCCCTTAGACTATCTAGTCATCTTGCCTCAAGGATCCCGTGCCTCTGCCCGATGTGTGCTGCAATTACAGGCAGGCAACCGTGCCCGCCGGCTAGGGTTCTAAACTCTAGTTCACCCATGCATGCTTAAAGCTTTACCCAGTGAGTCGTTTTCCAGTCCTAGATTAGTTTTATAAATTTGAATTCCAAAGCATGCTTACAGTACTGCCTGGAGTTTATTCAAGCTCCTGTGATTGACGAATGTGCGTAAATGTAGCACAAAACAACTTAAAGAGGAAATGAGCTTGTGAGCGAAGTTCCCCCATTTTGTTACTTTGAAGCTTAGTGGAAGACCCCTCCTCCTACTTGGAGGACGAAGACATCACACTGTATATCAGGAGCAGCATGCATCCGTGCTTGTGTGTCTTTGACTGTGTCCAAGTCTGTGGAGTAACAACCATGGTGATTACACGTTGTCTACAGTTTCTGTCCATTTGAGTTTTGAACTTTAATCATAGAAGATTGGTATATACTAATCATTTTTTTTCTCTCATCGTTGTGACCAAATATCTGACAAGAAGCAATTTCTGGGAAGAAAAAGTTTATTTTGGCTCATAGTTCAGGAGATAGAGTTCATTATAGCCGGGAAGGCATGACAGCTAGGCTGGCTCTGTCTGGCAGGCGGTAAGACCTGGTAGACCGTGGTAGAGAGCTAGACAGGTACAATGGCTGGGTTATAGCCCCAGCGGCTTTCCCCCAGTGACCTTTCTCAGCCAGTCAGGCAACACCTCCTCAAGGTTCCATCACCTCCCAAACAAGGTCAGTTAGTGACTGTTCAAGCACGTGTGTCTGTGGGGAAGCATTTCACATAGAAACTGGAAGACAAGATGAGTAAACCTAAGGCTTGTTTCTCAACATTGTTGAATTGCCAGCTCCGTTATAAAGGCCACTGGGATGTGGACCTCTTAGTGTTCACTCTTTTCCTCTGACTTCCAGAGAACTTGGAAGCTGAACCTCACTCCTGATATTTATTGCCCATGTCAGCATTTTTCTGCCTCCCTTTTGTATCATCTGTGTACATTGCTTCATGGCTCTTGTAGACAGGCAGTTAGCATTTTAATCGAGTCTGGATTGCATGACAGCAAGTGATTACAGCAAGTAACACCGGCGGTCTAGGGCAGTTTACCATGTACCAAACACTAAGTACTTTACGTGCAAGTTGGGTGTGTGTGTGTGTGTGTGTGTGTGTGTGTGTGTGTGTGTGTGTGTTTGGGTTTTTTGGCTCTTGATCCTCACGAAACTGTTTTGTGGTTAAAATCATACCACCGTCTCTATTTCTGTTTGTGAATTCACTACAGGATATGTAGCCCATTATTCTTGTCCTGTAGACCACACGGGTGCACTGAGATTTTTTTTCCATATCCGTTGTGCTATGTGCAGTTTGTACCTTGGTTTTCTGCCTCCTTAGATGAGTTGTGAGGACTGTCACTAGCCTAGGGAAGTTAATGCCTCTCACTGTGAGAGCACTCTCGCTCTTGCCACCTGCTACTGTCCCTCCAGCAGTGACTGTGCATCACTCTTTCTAGCCTCTTGATCGTCAATGAAAACTCTACTGGGGAACACTCCAATGCCATTTCATCTCACCACCTGTGTCACAGTAGGATGTTAGTCCTGTCATGTGATGCAGAAATTTTAAGAGATATGGTAACATGGTCAATTTTTTTTTTAAACAAGCAGGGATTTGAGGCTGGGATGCAGGGGCTATCTTCACACACTATCAGATGCTTCTCTGAGGTTATTCTATGAATGGTGTCATGACAGAAATCTGACCACATGGTTCAGATCCCTCAAAACTAAAAGAAAGGCTTGGCCAAGTAAAGGGCTTCCTGTGCAAGCATGTGGTCTTGAGTTTGCTCTTCAGAATCAAAAGAAAAAAAGCCCCTAAAACCAGTCTTGGGTAACAGAGACAAATGGGTCCTTGGGGTTTGCTGGCCAGTTAATCTAGCCTGTTTATTAAGGCATCAGGTCTCAGTGAGAGACCATCTCAAAAACTAAGGAGGACAACTCCTGAAGAACGTTACCTGAAATTGAGCTCTGGCCTCCACATGCATGTGTTCCCGAGTGCACTTACACACACATTTACAGATGCACAGATGTACACACAGACACAGACAAAAGGAAGTCTAATTACACATGTGACTCCGGCTTTAAATAACTGCATAGGTGGTGAGTGCTATGGACCCCTTCATGATCTATCTATCCATGGTTATGGCGCAGATAGACAAAACAAGTGAGGAACAGAGAGCTGGGGAAGAGGCAGGCAAAAGGCTTCTGTGAGATACAGAAAGTACTCTACAGGGAGACTCTAAACCCACTCCAAAAGCCAGGACTAATCAACAGTTTGCCACATAAATCCTTCATTAAATATGAAGAAGAGAGCCATCCAGCTGTACTCGTTACTGTTGGTGATTTCGCAATTTAGAAAATGCCTGCTAAAGGGTCCCTTGGTAGCATGGGATGGTTAATGTGTCTTCTACAGTCATTCATAGCCTCAGGATACCGTTTATACTGTGAGGGAGAAGCATCATACCTATGAAACCCCGTGAAACAACCTTGCCTTCTATCACGGGGGATGGATGTTGGCAGTTGAGGTTGGTGGTAGGGCAGGGGGACTCTTGAGATTCCTGAGGGACTACTCTACCAGCCTTCTTCTGGACCTAGATATCCACAGATCTAGAGACCCAACCTGGAAGCTTTTAATGATCAAGTTGGCATAAGCTGGGCATTTGGAACAGAAGCAGCCACAGGAGAGAGGATTTGGCTTCTTGTTAAATGATAGTGATCAGGTGCTTCGCATTTCAAAGGTTAAGTGGGGAAGTTGACCCACATTTAATGAGCTGTGTATTACCGTACTTCCTAGAAACAGAAGACAAAACTCTATGTGGGCTTCTACGTTAGTTGCCTGCATTTTGCCTCTTGGCCCTGATTACTGTAGTGAATTACCAGCATTATTCAAATCAGAAAAATAAACTTTAAATGGGAACATTGTAAGATTCAAGCCTTATTCATTTCCAGCGCTAATATTTTGAGTGGCATAAATAAATAAATTGTGTTCAAATTTGCAATAGTAGTCCTCGGGGTAAAACTGACATTCAGCCAAAGTGGTAGGGATATTAAAATCAATAGATTATAAGGAAGAAAGCCTTTAGTAAATATTTTTCTTGCTGAAATCCCATCTTTGTGTTTATAATGCTGAAATACCAAAAAGGTTAGATTTGCATGTGGGTTGGGCCAGACCGAATCTGGGAATCTAGACCACCACATTCTTGTTGCTCCTTTTCTCCTGTGAATTTTGTTTTGCAGCATCGAGTAGTGAAGGTTGTGATGAGATGGGGTTTGGGGTGGGATGGAGGTGGGGGTGTGGGTGTGGGTGTGGGTGGGGGTGAGTCAAGCATCCACATGGTAATGGAGTGCATCCTCCATACTATGCAATGGATTTGTGCTCCTCTTGAATGATCTACCCTTCCAGGATTAGGAAGGTAGGAGAAATGCTTTTGGGTAAAACAAACAAACAAACAAACAAACAAACAAACAAACGAACAAGCCAACCAACCAACCAACCAACTCAAACCCAGCAAGACAGTAAGTATATCAGGGGTTGGGGATAATCACAGGAAATGATGGCTGATCTTGTCCAGCTTCTGTCTTAATATTCATTTATGCCTAGGTGTAGAAGGCATTTGGGATGTCTTGGTCATGAATCTTGTTTGCTGACAATTATAATAACACAGCTTCATTAATTTCAAAATTGAGGACTGCTGAAAATCACTGTCCAGGTAAGCAATTCAAATGGTCCGACCATTCGGTACCTTTGTATCTCAAATTACCTACAGATGGACAGAAATTTGGATGAAGGCATGAAAACTGAATGTCCTGTGTTGTAGCCATGGCAGAGTGGGAGAGACCCTACACCCGGAGCAGGAACTGTGGTTGTCTTCCGTCAATGTCCTCATCGAATTGTGCCACTGCTAAGAGCCTCTCACCATCTCGGAGTTTGTCACACGAAAGAGACATCAGAATAACAATCCCCAACACCCCAAATTCCGAATCACAGCGTAGACCTAGACCTATAAGCACTACTGTGAACTAGTTCTGCATAACACATTTTTAAAGGGGAGGAGGACATCATGTTACCTCCCCAAGCACAGATATTCATTTTTTTTTTTTTTTTTTTTTTTTGGTGCTGGGGACCGAACCCAGGGCCTTGCATTTGCTAGGCAAGCGCTCTACCACTGAGCTAAATCCCCAACCCCACAGATATTCATTTTAAGGAATAGCTTCAGTGCCCTTGTTGGCCGGCCACACTACAGGATTGCAGGTGTCACCTCAGAAGTCTTTTCTGTGTTCTAGTTTGGAGTATTCTGTTTAGATGTATCATGGGTTTTGTGATTCACAGCCAGATTTTTTTTGGCAAGTTTCACTCTTCAGTCATAGTTCATCAGCAGCTCCCATCCCACTGGTCATCGCACTGTGACCTCTACGTCTCCCACCTACCTCTCTTCTCAGTGGCTGACTCAGCCAACAAGGCCAGCACATATATTTTTTCTCTCAGGAAATGCTTTGGGAAGACCAGTGGAGAGGGGCAGAGGCAGGTTAAACAACCTAACAGTAGCAAACTCAATCTGCCCTCGCTGGGGAGCTCTCTGGGGGAAGGAGTCTGGACCCCACTGAACCATTCTGTCTAATTTCACATGGTGAAGTGACCCTCCATGCTGAGAACTTCCCTAATGGTGGGCTAAGCTAATTATGCTTAGTTCTCTTAGAGAACTAAGTGTTGGGACTTTGTTATACAATATGGTGATCAGCACAAATTTCATTTAGATATTATTATTCTCTGGGAGATTATACAGATTAGGACTTCAAATGGGCATTTTGGAATCTAGATTCAAATCCTGTCTTTGTTGCTTAGCTGAGGTGTGGCACCATAAATAGGTCTCCATTTCCTCAGCCCTCAAGTAGGAACTATGTCCACACCACGGAAGGCTGTGATGGGGTCAGATTAACTTGCACATCTAAGATGCTTACACCAAGTCCTAGTATGGTTCTTTAGCATCTAGTGCTCCCAGGCGAACTGGAGGCACCAAGGAGAGAACTTTGTCAGTAAGAGCTTTCCTAGCCTCAGAACCTGTGTGGAAAAGCCAGCATGGTGGCTTGAAAGCACCAGGGAAGCAGAGATACGTGAATCCCTGGGGATTTGTTATCGTCAGTCTGCCCTATCTGGTGAGCTTCAGGACAAATGAGGAAGTCAGTTTCAGAAACCAAACCAAATCCAGATGGTGGCACCTGAGGAATGACACCCAAGGTAGACCTCTATGCATTCACAAGTGTATACCGACACCCTCCCCACCCAGAAACCATCAACTGTGTTATTATCATGTACCCTTGTACAAACATAAGGCTTCTTAGGGGCACTGTGAAAACCCATACTTGCAGTGGAAAATTAAAGTTTTCTCCATTGTAGGCTACTCAAACAATATGCTTTGATGTGTTAAGCAAGCCCAGATGACTTTGGGGAGGTATTTGGTGAACTAACCTTTTCTGAAATACGTCTTCTAAGTTAGCCTGCTTACTTGAAGCCTCCCTCCCTCCAGGCTGGGTTAGCTCTGACTACAATTACCTCTGTGATTCACTCTCCCTATTCATGGTGACTTTTACTTTAAAAAAACTAGAATAGTGGGTTGAATCATGAGGAATCCAAAGCTACGATTTGGCCTTCACTCTATACCCACGGACACAGCCAAACTAAGCAGTACACGCCTACCAACCATTCCATTGAGTCATTTTTTTTAAATATTGTAATTTGGGGGGGGATGATCATTAATTAAATTCATCTAATAGCATTTTGTTACACCTAAAAGAATTATTTTATTAAAATCGGGAGCCAGTATCTCTAGCTCCTTTTGAATGTAAATTCAAACAATAATAAATATTACTCGGAGTTGTACCGTCCAATGTTGTTACCTACTTGTTTCCTCTGTGCCTCGTTTTCTGATGTAAGTGGTCCTTCCTCTGGTTCCATGACTCATGCCATTATTATGTGACTGGTCACACGCACGCCATCCTTATTAAACTTGTGCTCCCACGATAAGGATTTTATTTAAATCGTCTTTGGGTTCACAACACCTGGTAGATGCACACCGTCTGTCCCAGTCAAACGGTACACAGACTTTGGGGAGTTTACATGTGAGCACCCTGCCTCAGAAACCTCCCTCAGAAGCGGAGTAGGGAGGAACTGACAGGTATTTCATCAGAGCCATTCTTATGGACAAGCTGTGCTGTCTCCAGGGTGGCCTGGGAAGAAGCCATAGTGATAAGTACTACTTCCCAAGTATCTTTGCTTTTCTTTCGCCTTTATACTTGTTCCCGAGGGAAAGAACCAATCAAAACTTACAGAACAAAGTACTAATGAAATACAGAAACAAAAAAGACAAGGTTTCGCACGCATGCGCGCGGGTGTGCGCACGGACAACACACACACACACACACACACACACACACACACACACACACACACACACACAGGGCGACCGGGCGACTGGGCCGGGGGATCGGGGTCGAAGTGGAGGGGGAGGGAGAGGGAGAGGGAGAGGGTTTTCCTCACTAAATACTGACAGAGCAGTTTAGGACAAGAAGCTCAAGCTGGGGAGGGCATGGTAATGTTTGTGCGGAAGTGATTCCTGTTCACTGACAGCTTCTCACTTCTCAGCAGATTAGGAATCAGAAAGCCCAGGCTAGAACCAGGCTATAATCCAGAAACCGTGTTCCTCTGACCCCATATCCTTTAGCCAAGTCTCATGCCTAAAAGGTCCTACTTTCCAAAACGGTGCTGCCATCCGGGGACCAACTTGTCAAAACACACGGGACTATTTCATATTCAAACCGCAGCAGCTGCTGATAAGGAGAGAGCAGGAAGTTCGTGACCCGCAGGCAGATACCGCTGGGTGAGAACACCGGAAAGGCAGGGTGGTAACTAATCTTCATTGCCAACTTCATTCCATTTGGAATCGCCCGGGAGATACACCTCTGGAAGTGTCTGCAAGGGTGATTCCAGAGAGATTTAACTGAAGACGTAAAGCTCTCCCAGAACGGGAGTCGTACCATTCCCTGTACTGAGGTCTCAGACAGAAGGAAAATGGAAAGAGAAAGTGATCCGAGGTGGCATTCCTCTCTCTCAGCTTCCTGACTCTGGATTCAGTGTGCCCAGCTGCTTCAAAGTTCCTGCAATAGTCTGACTGCTATAGCCACCACACTCTCCATACTTTGATAGACTATGCCCCCAATCTGTGAGATGAAATATACTCTTTAAGGTTGTCTTTAGGGTGGGGTTGGGGATTTAGCTCAGTGGTAGAGCGCTTGCCTAGCAAGCACAAGGCCCTGGGTTTGGTCCCCAGCTAAGAAAAAAAGAAAAAAAAAAGGTTGTCTTTAGGGTGTTTTGTCACAGCAACTAGAAAAGAAAGTAATACAGATGGCCCTCAAAGTCTGGCTTCCTGCTTCCTCTCACTAGTGTTCACACTCACTAGTGTTCACACTCACTAGTGTTCACACTCACTAGTGTTCACAGCAAAGGCTTCCTCTTTCTGGCTTCTGTAACACAGTTTGACCAGAGAGTAGGACTCTCACTGAGTTTAGTCTTCTGAGGAAAGACATGTTTGGTCACCACCCATTCCTGTCACTGTGCCCCAACCTAGTGGGGCCTACCATGTCAGAAGCAAAGCCCAAGGTTCCATAATCTTTAGTCTCCCCATTGCAGGTGGGTCATTAGTTAGCTGAGCTACTCTTGACCCATGGGCCAGAAGTCTTTGCTATGTATGGTGGGACAGATAATAATTGATATAGAATAGACTGACAGTTGTGAACATTTTAAAATTCCGGTTTCATGGCATTGAGATATCTTAATTTGGGGTTAGCATTTTCCAATTCTATGCAATTAGTTCAAATTAAGACTTTAAAGAAAAAGGAAACAATGTTTTGAAAATTAAAAAAAAAACGTGCATAAAGTAAAAGGAAGATAAGAGCTCTGAGGGCTATGAAAATTAGGGGTGTCCTCCATGTGTCTGAGGGTTCAAAGAACATACTTTTTTTTAGATGACATTGTGAAACAATGTAGTCATCTACAATGTTTATCTGCAACTGTATAATCATGCAAGCTACAAATGAACACAATATTCCAAGGGGCTGGGGAGATGGCTTGCCAAGCATTCATGAAGACTAGAACTCAGATCCCCAGCGCCTTCAGGAATGTCACTTGCAGATGGTGGCTAGCATGTATTCCCAGTGCTTGGGAGGTAGTGACTAGAGTACCCAGAGCAAAATGGCTGGCTGGCGAGATTAGCTGAAGTTCTGGGTTCAGGAGAGAGATTTCAAATCAACATACAAGGCAGAATGTGATCTAAGAAAACACATGGCATCTACCTGTGGCCACCTCATGCATACATGTGCATAAGTACCCCCACCACACACATAAGAACATGCATACATACATGCACACTGGGTACAAAAAATTCTCAGATCGCTTTAAGAGTGTTTACAATTATGTCTTGTGTCTTATTCATAGCATTTCTGCCAGTGCAGTCAGCTCACTGGCAGAGGGACAGACATTCCTGTACGACTGACAGAGGTTTCCTGGTATTTTGAGCTGACCTTCTTCCCACACCATCTCTGACAGATTCTGCCCTCTGTCTTTTACTGCCTATTTTGTGAATGTACTTGGCCACTGTCGAGTTCAGTGGAGTCTGGAGCAGGAGTAGAAAGCCAAAGGAAGTACAAGTTCAAACATTGTTTCTAATCAGCAGCACTGGAAGGGCACTCCTCCCGATAAGAGAGAAAGACATTGATCCTGACAATATCTGAGGATGCCTGACTCCCCAAAACCCAGGCACCAAGGCGACGTTATTTGTCCCTCCGTTCTATGCCAGTGAGAAGACCAACATAGAAACAAGCTCACAGAAACTGGCAGTGTTAGAATTAGAATCCTGATGTTTGAATTTGAGCTCCAAGCCTCTGGGCTTTTTGATTAAAATGTCAGGAAAAAACCTTCCCAGTTTCTTATCCTTTTTTTTTCCTTATTCTTCACTAATTGGAGATCTCAGACAAACCTGAGATAAGAGCCTTGTACCTCAAGCACTCAAGAGATGTGGATCATATGCAGCGGTCCATGCCAGTCTACCTGTTGGCAGAGCACATGTGCAGTCGTTTTGAATCTATGCACATCTCTTCACACACATTAACAGCAGCTATTGCTTTAGTAATCAACTTTGAATCGAACGCTATGAAAAAAGAAACACAGCTCACAGAAACCTCGTTGCGAAGTTGCAATATTTCTGGTTCTGCCAAGCTGATGCTTTCTGATTTGCTTGAGAAGTTTTTGAGTGTGGGTTTAATTAGAATCTTTAAACTCACATTAGTGTGCTCATACAATGGGAAGAACAGATGAGACCGTCGGTTTGGGGTTGATTCACAGTTGTTTGTGTTCAGCTGGATTGAGAAAGACATAAACAAGAGGAAGCGTTTATGAATACCCTGAGAACAAGCTTCCCGTGGGAGAAGTAGTCTTTCCATAAAGACAGTAGCATTTGTGTTCCCGAACTTGGTTCACCATGCTAGCTACTGGCTAAATAATTAGGGGTGTCAGTAACTGCTTTCCCAAACCGCTGTCAAAGCCAATGTCAATGTCACATTGACTTTTATAATCCATGAAGTAGAGGCCTTTGAACCTCTTTACTCAACCCTCCCCCTCCCCCCAGTCTGCTTTCTTTATTCTGAGATTCTGGAGAGAAGTGGAATAGATTAAAATAGCAAGACAAGTCTAAACTGTGTATGTGGGTTGTGACCCAAACTAGGACAGGGTCATCATCAAACGTTTTAGGAGTTATGGCAAGAAGAGGACGGAGCAGAGCAGGGCTGAGCAAAGTCACGTCACAGCTATTCATACCCAGGACAGCACTTGTTTCTTCGGCTTCGGCCTATGCTCCACCTTCCCCAACCCCTGCAAGCCAAAGTATACATCGTTCTTGTGATGTCTTATCCTGATTTTCGATTACTTGTTCATCCATCTGATGCAACTACTGGGATGAAGGCATCTGTCCTTAGTAAGGGCTAAAGTGGGTCACGGAATTCAAGACAATTTGGGAAAAATAAGCATATACTCCAACTTAGCTGAGTGGCATTTTAAATTTGCTTAGAATTCATCTGAAATGAGGCCGGCTTCTTCAGGTATATTCTGGTGGCATATGAGCTAAGTCCCCTGAGGTCACCTATGGCGATACGCTTTTATTAGATGGATGTCTAGACTTGGGAGGCCCAAGGTTGAGCAAGTGGGATGGGATTTGACACCTGCTCTGAGGTGAATAAAGCATCAGAACTTTCACAAGTCCCAATGTGGCCACCAACCCAAACTCTGCTGCACCCACAGAACTTCTTAGGCGTCACTTGGTGCGACATGAGCTCTCCTGTAATGTATGCAGGGTGTGGTTTCCAGTGGAGGTGTTTTCCCTGCGTCCATCTCTAGACATGGGTCTTATAAAAGCCGGTGTAACATAGACCACTCTGGGGGACTTAGCTCATTCCACCAGAACGTACCTGAAGAAGCCGGCCCCATTTCACGTGTGTCCGAAACCAATTTAAAATATTAGATTTAAGAGTTTAAAATATCACTCAAATGAGATAGAGTATGCTTACTCCCCCCCCCCCCCCCAATTTCCCAACTGCCCTTGAGGCTCCGGTCTCTTCAACAGTGCTTAGAAAGGAGTGCAGCCGCTGTAGTGCCTAACTGTCTATTAACAACGTACCGCGTTGTCCATTTTCCAGCTGTCTGGAAGTGGGGAGGAGACCTTAACAGACGGCTGCCTTGGTGACCTTTGACACCTGTTTTAAGGTGATTAATGCATCAGAGCTTTTGAGAGCCCCATTGTTGTCATCTTCCAGGCATGGCTTTGTCTCATGTAGGAGTCACTTAGTGCAAATTGCTACACGTGTCAGAGTCTTCGGAATCACCAACTTTCACCAAAGACACTTGGGCCCCAGAATAGAACTGCTCTAAAATTACCCATTAAGAACTCTCTCTGTCTCTCTCTGTCTCTCTGTCTCTGTCTCTGTCTCTGTCTCTGTCTCTGTCTCTCTCTCTCTCTCTCTGAAGTGAAAGAGTCCTTTTCTTTCCTACAAGGCATGGTCTTTTGTTTTTCTGACTCTGCCATAGTCATTGAGGGTGTCCTGTGAACCCAGAAAGAAGAGCAGAGAACCCTTGTTTCTGTTGAGTCTTGAGGCCTTCTCAGCCACAGGGCTGGCTTTGCGTCACTCTGGGAACCTGCCAAAGGATACAGACAGGAAGAGCCCAAACTCCAGGGCCCTCCTAGCTTCCCAGTGTCTGCAGAGGGGCAGCTCGTGTTCAGGGGTGCCTCGTGAAGTTGAGGAAGGGATTCTGGCCTGTTCCAGTGTGGTGAGCATGGCCTGTCAGGCCTTTGCTGTTCTCCCACATTCCCTCTGCCTTGCTGAAAAAATGGCTAGATTACATCTCTATAGCCAGCCAAGGTCTATTCCTTATTTGACCACTACCTCCTTCTGAGGCTGACTACCAAGGTCCGGCTATTGAAGTAGTGAAAGTCCAGTCATCAAAAGCTCCCTTTGGCTCACCTAATTAACATGCCCAATTAAAATTAAACACCTCACCCTAACACAGGGTTTCCCCTTTACCTTTGTAAACTGCCATTTTCCTGTCAGACAAGTCTGTCTCTTTTCTATCCAGAGGCAGTCCTTTGTCCCACTTCTGGACAAATATCCCCTCCCCTTTTTTCTCCCTCCCCCTTCTCTCTCATTCTCTATCTCCTGTCTTTGTCCTTTATTCTCTGCCCTCTGTATCCCTGGGGCAAATAAATCTCCTTTGTGCTGAGTGAAAACTTTGTCCTGGGCTGTCTTGAGGCAATACTGGTCCTTTACCATTAAACCCTCAGGCTCTTGCATCATGTATATGCCCATCTGAATGAGGTAAATGGGTGGTCAGCATTTGCTCTATGCTGCTGTCTGGGCCCCTTCCTGTCTTTTCCTGCTACCAGAATGCCAGGTTGTAGATATGGGCTGGTAGAAGACGCTGTTTTCCTGTGAACACAATGGCCTTCCCTACTTTGGAGGAATTGGGAAGCATAAGGACTCCTCACATCTTATCTTTGAGGGCAGCCTTTGCTTTACCACATGTGGGAACAGAGCATCAACCATTGGGCCACCTCAAGGGTAGGGACTGTCTCAACATGCACGAAGCTTTCCCAGGCTTGCCTTCTTTTCAGCTCATCTCTGGACTCAAGTAAACTGCGCCCTAACCAGAAGACCCAGGAGTCTAAGACTAGATTGTAGCTTAGGGATAATTGGTTCAAATATTCCACTCACAAGTGAAGGAATTTCACACAGGCTCATTGTCAGCAAAGGAAGAGTCACTGACCCAGCTGTGAGACTCTCAGGCTGCCACTGAATAGCCTCACAAAGGGGCAGAAAACCAAGATGGGTTACTATGGAAACTGAGGAGGTGCTTGGGACCCATCTTCTTACAGAAACACAGGTCTGTAATGGGAAGCGAATCACATAATGTCTAGGTTGTGTCAGCTAGCTTCTCTTCTGTTTCTGGCCCATTTCTTCCCTTCACCACCAGCCACCATCCTTATTATCTCTTACCAGGCCAGACTGCAGTGACCTGACATTTGAGACCCAGTAGCTTCACCTCTTCAGCCTCCCTTAGGCCTGACACCTTTCCCTCCCACACAAGAGTAGAGTCAGAAACTCTTGTCTTGTCCCTGTGCAGCATATTCTCTCTTCCAGCTTGCTGTACAGTTCCTTGCTCTCTGTTCTTAGAAACTCATCATTAAGCCCATGAGCATTTCCCTTCTGTGTAGAAATTTTCTCAAAATTGAAACAATCACCTCAGAGAGGAGAGGGGAGACTCAAGAGACGCAAGAAGTGAACACAACTCACAAGTCTCAAGAAGTTCTTGGAGCTAACAGGGTTTACAAGGTCCCTTCCCAAGGCTAAGGAAGACTGAGCAGCCCTGCTACCTAGTGGCAACTCTCCAATCTGGCAGCTGCCTGTAAGTCACCCAGAAAGCTCCAGGGTGCATTTTTTTATGAGCCCTGATCAGACTAGAGTGGGATATTCTGTGATGCAGCTGCATTTGAGTCACACATGCTCCTGTAAGTAACCTCAATAAACTTGGTTTGACAAAGTGAACTTTGATGATATTGTTTGTTTGGTCTATAGTTGGTTCTGGTTCCTGTGGGGGGGAAAATTGATGTCTATCTTCATTTCTTCTGGAAAAGGCTCACACACAGCTCCGTAATTTCAGACAGTACTATGGTACTTTCTCCAAAACCCAAAGCACTCCTCTATACAGTCATATCTAGCTTTTAATGTGAACACTCATGGTCTATCTCGTGCTTTAAAATTGCTACAAAAGATAATTCCAAGTAAATTAAATATACTTTTAGGGAAAGTGTGCTTCATTTTTCACTCCTACGATCACAGAACAGATTAGTAGATACAAATAAATTCTCCTGAACTCTATGTTCAGGACAAAATGAGGGAACTACTTTTGCAGGATCAGTAACAGTGATCACGACTTTACTGCAATACTCTTTGCTTGGTGATGTGTGTTTAGCTAAACTTCTCATTAGAACATGTAACATTGTAACATGCAGATCCACACTGAAGGTTAATATTGTTAACCTGGCAGCATCTAGACTCACCTAAGAAGACATGGTGGACAGGTCTGAGAGGGATTTTCTAGCCTGGGTAAATTAAGGTGGGAAAACTAACTTGAAATGTGGGGGCTCTATTCTGTGGGCTGGAGTCTGGAAACCAGATCAAAAGCCAAAGGTGAACCGAGCACCAGCATTCATCTCTCTCTGCCTCTTTTATAAAAAAAGATTTATTTTATTTTTAAGTGTGTGTGTGTGTGTGTGTGTGTGTGTGTGTGTGTGTGTGTGTGTGTGATCTGCCAGGAGCTGGAGGTACAGGCAGTTGTGAGCTGTCTGATGTTGGTGCTGGAAATTGGCCTCCAGTGCTTTTAACCCTGAGCCATCTTTCCAGCTCACCTCTTTGCTTCTTGATCGCAGATGCAACATGGATAGCCATTTTATTCATATCAGTTGGTAGCAGGAATCAAAAACATCCAGTATCCATCTACCACAGTGAAATCCCCTTGGAGCCTGTGTTTCTTTCACAGTTCAAAGAGCAGTCAATAGTGGTAGCTGAGGACATTGTGTTTCTCAGGAGACAGATGTTAATCTGAAGATCCCCACTTTCCATAATGTTCTATGACTCAAGTGCACCATAGGAAGCATCGCAGAGGCTGAGGTGCAAGCAACTAGGTGCAGCCTGAGCAACAGACAAGGCTCTTATCTAGTGAATACTAACAGCCGAGCTGAAGCCCACTGAGGGGAGCCAGGACTGTCACAGTGCTAAGACACCAACCTGAAAAATGGAATCGTTTTAGAAAAGTGCATGCTAGAGAATAAGGAGGGAGAGAGAGAGAGAGAGAGGGAGGGAGGGAGAGAGGGAGGGAGAGAGAGAGAGAGAACAGAGAGGGAAAGAACACAGGAAAAAAGAGTGAGAGGGTGAGCAAGAAAGCGGGGGTTGGGGGGATAGGGGGAGCCAGAGAGAAGAGAACACAGGAGAGGGGGAGAAAGAGAGAGTCAGACAGAGAGAGACAGAGAGAGAGAGAGAGAGAGAGAGAGAGAGAGAGAGAGAGAGAGAGAGAGACACAGAGACACAGAGACACAGGGAGAGACAGAGACACAGAGACACAGAGACACAGGGAGAGACAGAGACACAGAGACACAGAGACACAGGGAGAGACAGAGACACAGAGACACAGAGACACAGGGAGACACAGAGACACAGAGACACAGGGAGACACAGAGACACAGAGACACAGAGACACAGGGAGACACAGAGACACAGAGACACAGGGAGACACAGAGACACAGAGACACAGGGAGAGACAGAGACAGAGACAGAGACAGAGAGATACAGAAACAGAGAGAGTCAGAGAGAGACACACACAGAGAGACACAGAGAGAGACAGAGACAGAGAGAGACAGAGACACAGGGAGAGACAGAGACAGAGACAGAGAGAGAATGCATAGCAGAAGGAAATGGGGAGACACCTCATAGCATTTAAGCAGTTTCCCATCCATGTGGCCGGTTCACGTATCCTTTCCTTGCTTGCCTGTGCTATCAAAACAGTTAATAGGTTTTAGGAAGCAAACCTCAGCCTTTTGTTGTTTGCGTCTCTGTTTTTCTTCTTCTTTTTCTGTTTTTGCATTTTAAGGGCTCTCCCTGGAAAGGCTCAGAAATGTCAGATATAGTATTATACCAGCAGAAGGCTGTCCAGTTTCTGATAAAACCCAAACTAATTTATTTATTCCTTTGTTGTTATCTATACTTGGTTACCTCTGACAACACCTCTCCGGAGATATGTATCTTCATCCTCCATTCCTTTGTCTGTTGTCTTCTTTTTTCTTCTTCTTTTTGTTTTGTTTTGCAACTGACATGGGGAAAAACTGTCTGACACCAACCTTGGAAGATGGTAATGCATTCAAGACGTCTTCCCCCTGTTAGACGTGATAAAAATCTTGCCTAAAACCATGTCCAACCTTTTCGGTGGAAATCCAGATGGCTTTGTAGTCTGGAGAACAGACTCCATTCACTGGTGCTTCTCACTGTGTCAACAGGGCAATGTCTTTCTCACAGCATAAATGCAAAACAAAAGATAGCCTCTGCGATTTAGGGAGCTCGTGGGGCACGGAGTGTATGATGAGTGTGTCATCCGGGCAAAGACCGTCAACAAAGAAAAATCGGAGCTGGGGGAGAAAGCCTCCCCTAAGCGAAGAGTCCATGAGGTCGGAAATGGCTAAAGTCAGCTGTAGTGGGTGAAGATGAATAGATCGTTGAAGTTGGTGGAGAATTTTTAACTTTCCTGGCATTGAAGATGAACTCTGGCTGATGGGCTATGTTAGGTGTCTTTGCTGTCTTTTTCAGTCCAAGCGTTTCTGTTTCTTGTGTCTGTTCTGCCAGATTCCATTTCATATGTTGTGAGATGCTGGATTGCTCAAATCTATGACCAGCACAGTGCAGGTAAGAATAGAAGCCCCGGACAAAATTGAGAGAGCAATGGGTCCCGGCAGGAGTAATGTCATCGTGTATTACTGAATCTTTTCTGTCATCAGAGGGGGTGGGGTCATTCCTAGTCTCTGTTGGACATTGTAGATGGATAAAATCATTGTAAATGTGGCTAGTTGATCCTCCTTTGGCTTAGCCCGAGAGAGAGAGAGAGAGAGAGAGAGAGAGAGAGAGAGAGAGAGAGAGAGAGAGAGAGAGAGAGAGAGGGGTAATGATCTATTCTACAGTGGAAGAAACTGAGAGTGGCTAAGACAGCTGACACTTTGTGTATTTATTCATGAATGACCAGGGAGAGATGATTTGTGGGAATGTTTTGTGCCTATTCATGATTTGCCTAGCTTCCTCCTCCCCATTCCAGGGTGATGGCTGGTGTGTTGTGCTTCTCCTCTTTCTCCCAATTTCCAGGACTCATCATTTGTTGAACTCATTATGTTTTTTTTTTATGAAATGTTAGCCCAATGTTTCACTGAGCAAGATTTGCGTCTCCTGTAAAACCTCTCCCTAATCATCTCTCTGCAGTTCTGAGAGCTGTATATACCCAAAGCATCAGCCATGATTCCCAGCATTGTAGCACTGCCCAGAGTCAAGGCCCTGGCCTAGAACTATCCAGAACAGAATGCCTAGGAATGAGACTAGGGAACTCTCTCTTTCCACTTGGATTTCCATGCATAGCTAGAGTGGAGAGTCTCTGGCAAGGAGGTGAATAGCCAGCTGTTTCAGGAATAACGTATTTCTTAGAGAAAACATTTGGATGTCTTTATCATGTGTGTTTGCTTATTTATTTATGTGAGACAGGGTCTTACGATGTAGTTCTGGCTGGCCTGGTACTTGCTATGTAGATTGAGCTGTACTCAAATTCACAGAGATCCACCTGCCTCTGTGCCTTGAGTGTCGGGATCAAAGGTAGGCATCACCATGTCTGATTGCTCATTTAAACTTCAGTGTCCGTGGAAAGTCAGGGCAATGGCTTTCTTTCTTCTTTTCTTCAGTATCACATCTATCTCTGTAGCCTAGGTTACTCTCGAACTTGCTATACAGCTCACAGTTCCCCAGCATTATCATCCAAAGTGCTGGGATTCCAGACTCATTTCTCCACACCCAGCAATAACATCTTTCTGTTTGGGATTTTTGCACTGGACACACTGACAGTTGTAACAGCTCCCTAGCTGACAGACAGGGGCTGGAGAGCATGCAAGTAGCATTGAAGTATGAAAAACGGCAGGAGTGAAGGCCAAGCTGTGTCCGTAAAGGTGCTACAAAATCTTAAAGAAGGTGATGGTCCAGGAGGAAATGCTGGCACCAACTCTCATTCACGGCCCCGAGCCTAATGTGCGTTTGAGGCTTTTAAAGTCATCACCTCGCCTCACTGTCAGCAGGTGTTTGGGCTACTGAGTGGCTGTAGGCCTTGGTCTCTCTATAAGCACACAACACTTAAATATCTCTCGTTTCTAGAACCCTGATTTATTTTGAGATGAATAATAACGATGCATGAAAGGGCTCCCTGAACAGTCTTAAAATCTTTTGAGTTTTATAAGTCTAAAATATGAAAGGCAAATGATCTTATTTAGCATTACCAACTATTCCTTTGCAGAATAATCTGCAGCCTTCATTCTCTTAAGATTCTGTAATGACAGCCTTTAGTAGTGACTTTATATGTGATGTATCAATAAGCACGTGTACAACAAACCATCCCCAGACTCTATGACTTCTTTAACCAGCATTTATTATTACTTAAGGATCTGAAGTTTGGTTTCAGCATAACTCAGGAATGATGGGATTCATTGAGCTTGACTTCCAACTGCGATTTGGGGGTTAATTTTTCAATACTTTCCTTGGATCGTTCCTACCTGAGCAATGTTCTTTTCATAATGATGTTCAAGAGTCCAAGTTCATCTGCTAAGCTGAATTTCACATCCCAGCATTTTAGGAAAGCTGTATGTGGAAGACCAGCAACTCTGGGGCAGAAAAGCACTTTCTTTCCTTAGTAGAGGGAGAGAAGGATAGCATACTGACCTAATCCAATCAATATCAGCAGGCTTGCTTAGTGTAGACTATAGAATGCTGAGCGCAAAGCCTTCTGGGGAAAACCCACTTCTTTCTTACGTGTTGTCTATATATGGTGAGATGGCTTAAGACAAAACCACCAGGGAGATTATTTAATAAGTTATTGATTATTGATTCACTCATAATATATTTGATGCCTTTCCCAAAATCTACCAAAACAAGGCGCCTAATCATTGGGAATAATGAGGGAAAAGTCTGCTGCCTGAAGCCCTTCTAAGGGCATTTTGGGTAAAGAGAAAAGGCAAACAATCTTAAGTACTAGGGAGACAAGTATGAAGGTGGCCAGGGTGGTTGTTTTTAAGGTTTCTTGGGATTGTCTGTGAATCACCTTTCCATCCACAACTTAATTGCAAAGCTCTTAGATGCAGTCGTGTGGTGAGAAGGAGGGTCCCTTGTTGTCTGTATTCCAAGATAAAAAGCAAAATGGGAGAAATGTCATGCCGTGAGATTTTGAAATGATTGATGGTATTTCAAACTTAGGACTTCTAACCGTGAGGGGCTCCTTGGTGTTGACAGGCAATCATTTAGGCTGTCCTTGGTTTGTGACAAGTCACTTAATGCCCTGTTCTCAGTTTGGACATCTTAGATGAGCTCCCGATTCTGAGTTCTGATTCAATGATGGAGTTTTCAGGACACGGGTTAGACTCTCCCCAGTCCTGCTGATTCTCAGGGACCAATCTCATCTCTGCCTTGGTAGACAAATGTTCTCTTCTGCTGAATGCATTTAAACCTGCTGTTACCCTGTAGCAGAACTGCATATTTCCTACCCTTCTACCCCTACACACCACAGACCATTCTTTTGCCTGGCTGCCCCTCTGCTGTGATGAGTCTTGAGTACGTGTGTGTGTGTGTGTGTGTGTGTGTGTGTGTGTGTGTGTTGTGTATCTTTTCTAATATATCAGTTTCCTCTGTGATTTTTTTGTTTATTGTCGTCGTCATCGTCGTCGTCATCATCATCATCATCATCATCATCATCATCATCATCATCATTATCAATTTGTCTTCTGTGACGGCAAAGTTTGATTTTTCAATTCTAATGGATTAAGGAAATACCTAGAAGGGCTGAAGGGCTGAGGATACAACCCAGCTGCTAAGTGCTTGCTTAGCATGCTAAAAACTCTGGGCTGAATTTTGAGCGATGCATAAATTCTAAGCTAAGTCCTTCAGAGTTCTCTGACCCATACATAACACCTGACTAGCGTGCTTAGTGACTTCACTCCCAAAGAGTTCCCTTGCCTCCCATTGTAGTAAGTTACCTTTCCTGTTGCTACGATAAAATATCCATCAAAACAATTTAAGGAATGAAGGGACTTTTTTAAAATTGGATATTTTATTTATTTATATTTCAAATGCTGTCCCCTTTCCCGGTTTCCCCTCCACAAACCCCTTACCAGGAACTTCCCTGAAGGCAAACCTGTCCAGGTATTTTCAAGTACAGCTGGTGTGTGCTACTGCCCCCTGCTGGACCACTCTCTTCCCTTACCCTGAGTTACTAATCCTTAAAGGAGACCATGTGACATCAGGGGCAGAGGGATGCACAAGCCAGGAGACAAAAAGGATCACAGGACACTACTAGATGTGAAGAGAAAGGCCGGAGATTGGTTCTCCCTGGGAATTCTGGGAATGAACCAAACCTGCTGCTCGGTTCTCCCTGGGAATTCTGGGAACGAACCAACCCTTCTGCTTCTTACCTTTTAGTTTTGGGATCCAAACTATGAAGTAATAGATTTCTTACATTTATTTTAAGCCATTCAGCAATGGTATCATCACTTCCTGGACCCCCCTCACCCCCAGGGGATATGGTCCAAACCATCAGTGGCTGCTTAGTCAGAAATTTCAAGACCCCTGCTGTCTCTGCCTCTCCAGAACCCGGATCACAGCATCACACTACCATCCCTGATTTTTTATGTGGGTTCTGGGGAAGGAACTCAGGTCATCGTGTTTGTGCAGAGGGAATTTCACCTACTGACTTACCTCCCCAGCCCTGAAATACTATATAGTCTTACATATTTATAGTAACATTTAGTTTACAAGTTAGGCACAGGATGTATTCATCTAAAAATTGATCAGTAATAACAACTGATAATAAAACAGCATAGTTATATGTATTATGAAAAGTATTGACAATGTAGTCTCAGTTTAACACTTAAGACTATGACTGGGCTGGGTGTGGAGTCAGAGCTTGAAAAAGTGACATTTTTAGGTAGGGATAAATGGTGTCATTTGCTCTGCCTCTCAGCTGTGTCACTGCTGTGCTTGATTCTGAAGGTGAGAGTTTGGTGTGAGGCATATTTCAATGTATCCCCCCAATGCAAGTATGGCTCTTGGTAATAAATGATCCTCCAAACCTCCTTTTGGATTGTTTCATTCTGGGTTTCTGCCCCCTCACCTTTGAGATGGGAGAGCTGTACCCTGAATGTCTATGAAGCGCCCAGCACATCCAGCCTCTCCTCTTCCATTTTGACTCCCAGAGCCACATGGGGCAGGAGCCTTGTTTGTGACTCCTCCTCAGTCAGAGGATCAGTCTCTTGTCACCTGAATTCATTTGGTGCCGTTCCCTGAGGAGGTAAATGCGATACAGGGGAGCCAGAGGTATCTTTCCCACAACATTGTCTCTCAGTGAGTCAGAGTTCTACCTTGACTTGGGCTCGTAGTCCCAGATCACAGTTTGAGGCCTGGCAACTCGGTGACACATTTCAATTGCCTCCTGCACAATTTGAAGGCTTAGGGCAAGTTGGGTCCTTAGAGTGAGGGTCTGTGAAGTTCTCACTGTCAGCCAAACTCAGCGCTTCTCTCATGTTGAATGGAGGAATGACCAGCCCATTGAGGTAGCCCGCGTGCCAAGAGATATGGCTTCTTTACATTGCTGGATGTTATCCTACAACAGTGGCCATGGCCACATCCCTCAGGTCACGTTCTGCTGTCCTAACTGTTCCTGCTATTCTCTGAACACCCCCCCCAAATCCCACCCCTTCCTAGTGTGACCGTTCCTTCCCTCACAGCAGCTCAGCTGTGTGAGCTGAGGCTCCACCATGAGCAGAGAGTATCTCTTCTGTTTATTGATCCTTAGAACAACTACAATCAACAGTTGCTTTCTTGTCTTACCCAGTACTCACCATAACTTGTTCATTCATTCATTCAATATTTACTGAATGCATAATCAAGATACAAAATAATATTTTTAGTCTGCTTCCCTGAGGGTGACAAACTGGGTTTTCTTCATTTATAAATTCCCAAATGCCTTAAGAAGCACCCTGTAAATATTTGCGGAAAGAATTTGGAATTAAAATCATATCACACTGCTTTGTGGTGCTCTGTCTTCCTTTTTAGTTTTGAGGGCTGTTTTTATAAGACACAAACATATATAATGTGACAGACTGGGGAGATGGTTGGGTCAGCAATGGTTGCTGAGTGAGCCTGAGGGCGTGAGTTTGAGCCCCAGAACCTATGTGGTCTAAGTCAGACATGGTGATGCTTGTACTCTCACAGAGAGTGGATCTATGGGGCTCACTTGCCAGTTGCTGTAGCCTACCTGGTAGGTTCCAGGCCAGTGATAAACCCTGCTTCAAAACCAAACCAAACCAAACCAAACCAAACCAAACCAAACCAAACCAAACCAAACCAAACCAAACCAAACCAAACGAAACGAAACCAAACGAAACCAAACCAAACCAAACGAAACGAAACGAAACCAAACCAAACCAAACAGTAAATCAGTGGGCTGCCTGAGGAATGTCACCCAACATTGTCTTCTAGCTTCCACATGAATATGCATACACGTGCACCTGCGTGCGCGCGCGCGCGCGCGCACACACACACACACACACACACACACACACACACACGTAACTCCAGTTTTTTCACATGGATGCAGACACTATGCTAAAAGAGGCAAAGTGTAAGCAAGCTGCTTGGCAGAGGGGCCAGGCACGCCCTGGAAATGTTACAAGTGTTGACAGGAGCATTTGGATCAGTGCTCGCGGGGGCGAGTGTTTTGCCGGGTCCTTTGTTTACCTCATTTCCAGGCCAGTGGGGTGTGTCATCTCCTATTTTAAAACACTGGGGCTAGGGAGATGGCTCAGCATTGAGGAACATGTGTTGTGTTTGAAGACCAAAGTTCAATTCCCAGCACCTACACCAGTCGGCTCACAACCACCTCCAGAGGATCTGATGCCCTCTTCTGGCTTTGATGGAAACGCAGATGCACACAGGCATACACACATACATAAAAATAGTCGTTTAAAATCCCAGGACCTGAGCCTGAATCCTAGGAGATATCTAGAGCTTGTTAGGAAGCTCATTCCTCTTGGTCAAACAGTGAGAGGTGACGGGGGTTCTCTTTGTCATTTTGGTAGCTGCATCATAGATCATAACATTGCTGTGCAAAGGCCGAACGAGGCGGAAGAATTTTAGTATGTGCGCAGGATGTACATGCTTTCGAGGTAAAGATGGAGGAGCTGGGTAATTTTCCTGCTTTAAAATTAACATACAGAAACACGGAAGAAACATAACCTTCCGATGCCCGTAGACACAAGAAAAATTAAGTAGTTAAGCAAAAGTCATCAAGTCTGGCTGCTGCCAACAGAGGGTGATAGCTATCTTCCACTAAAGGATACACCGGACTTGAATAGACGCCATTTAGAGTGGAAACTGTATACCATTACATGCAAAGTAGAATAGCAATACAGAACACAGACTGTCAATGTCCAGCGTAAAGTCTTTAAGAAAACCGACCTTCTACAGACAATCGTTGATCTCTTTCCCCTCCTCCTCCCCCCTCTCCCTTCTCTTTTTTCCTTCCTTCCCTTCATCTTCAGGGTTCATTAGTTTTGCTGATTAAATACTTAGGTGACTAATTGGAGTCTGGAGTGACTATCAGGCGAATCATTCCAGCACTCCTTGAGGTTTATTTCCCGTCACTGAATTTTACGCTGACAGCTCGAGTATAATCTTGCTGGGTGCCCAGTTTTTGAAACAGGATTCTGTTTAGACACTCTAGGTGAGCAGCCAGAGAGAGACTCCCCTGCACCCTGGGCTCCTCTGTGCCTTCTTCTTTCTTGCTGTACCACACTAGGATGAGTGGTGCTGTGCTCCGGTTACCTCCCAGAGAGCATTCTTTTTTGTTTTTTTTAATTTAATATAATATTTTTATTATTCTTTGAGAATTTTCTTTTTTCTTCTTTTTTCTTAATTTACATTTCAAATTTATCCCCTTTCCTGGTTCCCCCTCTGGAAACCCCTTTTCCCATCCCCCCTCCCCTGGCTTCTATGAGGGTGCTCCCCCACCCACCTACTCCCTGCAGCTTCCCCACTTTGGCTTCCCTTGACAGGACCAAGGACCTCTCCTACTGATGCCAGACAATGCCATCCTCTGCTACATATGCGGCTGGAGCCATAGATCTCTCCATGTGTACTCTTTGATTGGTGGTTTAGTCTCTGGGAGCTCTGGGGAGGGGGAAGTCTGATTGGTTGATATTGTGTTCTTTCTATGGGATTGCAAACCCCTTCAGCTACTTTAGTCCTTTCTTAAATGCCATCACTGGGGACCCCATCCTCAGTCCAATGGTTGATTGCGAGCATCAGCCTCTGTGTTTGTCAGGCACTGGCAGAGCCTCTCAGGAGACAGCTATATCAGGTTCCTGTCAGCATGCACTTCTTGGCATCCATAATAGTGTCTGAGTTTGGTGACTATGAGGGAAGGATCTCCAGGTGGGGCAGTCTCTGGATGGACTTTCCTTCAGTCTCTGCTCCATACTTTGTCTCAGTATTTCCTCCTGTGAGTATTTGTTTCCCCTTCTAAGAAGGACTGAAGCACCCACACTTTGGTCTTCCTTAGAAGACCAAAAGTTTGGATTCTCTGCAGTGTGCATCCTACGAAATGTCTAGACAAGCGTTGAGCTTCACAGCACCACACAGAACTGTTTTACCCCATTACCTCCCCTGACCCTTGCACTCTGCCTGTTCATCCCTTTCTCCACCTAACCTCTGCCAACCAGCTACCTTTTCTCAACCCTCAAAGTCTGTCTTTGCTGGATGCTACCACAGATGGATCTTTTAATGTTGACTTCTGATGACTCAGTCATATACATTTAAGTTCCTTCCATGTCTCACTTTATGGCTTGATAGCTATTATATCTTTGGTTAGGAGCCATATCTCATTGTCTGAATGTGCTACTGTTTGTTTATGCCTTCACACATTAAAGAAAAGTCTCTTTCCAGATTTAGCAATTATAAGTAAAGTTACTATAGGTATTAGTGTGCAGGTTTTTGTGTGGGCATAACTTTTCAACACCTTTGGATAAATAGTAAGGTTGCGGAATGCTAGAGAATAGTTTTATAGGAATCTGCAATACTGTTTTCCACAGCGGCTCAACCACTTTACATTTCTACCAGTGACAGGTGAGCTTCTTCTCTTCACATCTTCCTCAGTATTTTGTGTTTGTCACTGTTCTGTAGTTTGGCACTTTAATGAATGTGTGGTGGTATCTCATTGTGTACGTGTGCATGTGTACATGTGCATGTGTGTGTCTGTATGTGCAGTTATTATCCACATGCATTTGTGTGTGCATGTGGGTACATGTGTGTGTGCTCGTGCGCATGTGTATTAATGGGAGAGGTCGGCCTCAGATGTTGTTTGTCAGACACTGTCTCTCTTTTGTTTGGGGAGAGGCAGGTTCTCTATTGACTTTCTACATAGGCTAAACTGATGACCAGAGAGCCCCAGGGGTCTGCCTGTCTCTGCTTCCCCAGGCCTGGCATTCCAAATGAAGGCCACCATGCATGACTTTTTCTTTTTTCTTTTTTAATGTGAATTTCAGTAATTACTGACTGAGCCGTCTCCCCAACCCATCATTGTTGTCTGAGTAATTAATTTACAATCAAATAGTATAGGTCTGTGGTCGACACTCAGGGTATGGAGCACCTAAACTACAAAGGAGTCTCTCATTTTTCTCTTGAGAGAACAAGGTAGACAGTATAGAATGCATATTTCCTGAGCTGCCAAGAAGTTTTCAGGTCCCCCCCTCACACACACAGTTGAGTTGGTAATAATAAGAATCAAATTCTATCAGAACTGTGACAAATATCCTTTTGAAAACATCACGTGGGCTTTTTTTTTTCTATAGAATTGGGTTCTTTTTCTTTTCTTCTGGAGATGGGGCCGTATGGAACTGTGGTGTCCTCAAATGTCTGTTCCTCAAGCCCTCACCACTTAAGTGTAGGAATGACAGGCGTGTGTCACTGCGCTCAGTGTCTGCGGTGTGTTGGGGATTGAATCCAGAGCTTCCGGCATTCCCCCAGCTGAGCCACAACATTGAGTTCTTCGTTTGATATTCAAACTATACGGAGTCCACTGCTCTTGCAGCAAACAGTGCCCGGATGTCAGTGAGTGTGCTGGATTACAAGTGTTTGCCCTTGAGGAACGATGCTTTGGGATGTTTCTGAGATTGTGTCTAGGGGGCTCAGTGATTTACACTCTGTGGGTGGTCATTGAATGTTTGCTGCCACTTTGGAGGTTTCAAACTCTGTAAGTGATAAAGAAAATGGTGCTAGTTATGCGGTTTCAAGTATTCAGTGACATTTTCTGTCTGTGTGGACTGCACTTTTATAGGGCACCATTTTGGACTCCAGTAATGATTTTCCTTCCCTGGGTCTATACTATCTCTGCTTCTTAGAATGTGCCTACCATATCATGGAGAGCCAAGGCTACTCCTAGGATTCCAGTATTTGTGGTGATTGTGGGGGGAATGCAGTGGCGAAATCAGCTTCCATTGTGGCAACATTTCTGATTGAGGCAGAAAATTCTGAAAAGGTCTGTGACACAAGAAGCAATGCTCATCACCCAACAACGAATATCTTGGATAAAATTACACATGGCCATTTCTTCCCTCTTCAAATGGTTTGAGACTGTGTTGTATGCAGATGCTAGTCTTGAACTGGTTGTTCTTGGGAGACAGCCTGGAGTTTTCCTGTGCAGGAAGGGGGTCTTTGTATGAGTCTGTCTTCCTTTCATAGCTACCCATTACATGAGCGTTCTACTGAGGTGCACACTCTTCCTAGCATCTGCATGTATGTGAATTCCAGTGGCTGCTCTGGCCTCTTTCTGCTGGCCTTTACAATGTCAGCATCCTCTGTCCTCTGGGATCTAACTTACTTAATTCTCTTGTTTCTGTTTCCCCATAACTTACTATGTTCCCTTGATTAACTCTTACCTTTCAGGACTCACTTTAATGTAGTTCTTAGTTCTTGATTTCACTGAAGTCTTTGTAGTTCCTCATCTGCTTATACATCTATTCATTTATCCATCCATCCATCTATCCAACTATCCATCCATCCATCCACCCACCCACCTATCCATCAACCCATCCATCCATCCATCCATCCATCCATCCATCCATCCATCCATCCACCCACCTACCCACAACCCTTCCATTCACCCTCTCATCCATCAACCCATCTATCTATCCACCTATCTACTCACCTATCCATCCACCCTTCCTTCCAATGGGGCTTTATCTTGGACAAAGCAGTATATAAGGTAAAAAAAAAAAAATCCGTTTTGGTTCAGTTATCATGCCAGTAGAAAACCTGGAGACGTTCACATTTACACAACAAAATGATTTTTGATTTGTTCAACGCTTTGTGATGAGAAGCTCCCAGATGCTGACATTTACCAGCTCAAGATAAGCAGCCCCAAACAGCGCACCATCTGCACTAGAGGTTAAGCACTCCTGATAAACCACAGAATGATTGGGGTCAATGAAAAAAGGACCTTCTTTCTTATTCCATCTGTGTGCACATATGGAATGACTTTTAATAACTTTGCTGTACTGAGAAAAGAACCAGTGTAACGCAGACTCCAACTCCAAGGGCAAAACAATCTGCTGGCAACTCGACTTATAAGTTGACCAGGAAGGTAACTTCTGCAGAGCCAGGCACTATTCTAGGCACAGGCATGTGTTACCCTGCCAGATGTCTTCTTGGTACTTATGCATGTGTAAGTCTGGTCAGAGAAAGACTGGGAAGGGTAGGATGAGGGATAGGAGGGAAGGACAGGCTGGTTTCTCCTTGCGGTAGGTAATTGCCTGACCTCAACTCTGTTCCCCCTTCTCCTCAGCCATCCCTTATAAAGGAAGCAGTATAAGGAAAAGAGAGAGGGTTATAAATGTAATGAATTATTTTTATATAAAACTATTTAGATAAAACTGTTTCTTGAATAAAATAAATTGAGGCTAGCATTGGGAGTTATTCAGTATTAATTATATGATATTGATTATAATTTTACCCAGATGACTGGCAATTTCATATCTTTTAAGCAAATAATAAAAATGAGTGCTTCAGGGTCAGTGAGGACTTTAGTTATTCAAACGATGCCTGTCAGGGTGCACCAACAATCTAGATATGGCTATAAGCAGACACAAGTAAAATAACCATTATCTTCCAGAGTGAGTTGCAGTAGAGGTGTGAGAGGAACGTGTGGTGGTTAATAGGACACGCAGACCAGAGTCCAGGCACTGCCTTTATACAGTTCCGTGCTCTCAAGCAAATAACATGTCACACAGGCAAAGAGATACACACACGCTTCCTCCAGCCGAGAATGGTGTGGGGAGGGTCAAGCAGTGCTGTGGGGTTCCTGTCAGATGGACCCAGTACAAATGCTGGATGCCCACGTCACATGTTGTTCTGTGGCTGACGGTGAGAAGTTTCTTTCTGGCACTGGTTTTGCTTTGGCCTTCTGTGGGCATCATCTAGACTTGGGCAGGGTGCAAGCCTCTTTCAGGGCATCTTAGGGGCCGCAGGGGTGCTTTGCACCTTACCGGCAGGTTTGTTATTGCTTCAGAGACTCCCTGAAAGAACCTGTTAAAACTCAAGAAAGTTCTAGAAAATGAACAAAAAGGACTCTCGAAGATTTTTCTTCTCAGCGGTAGATTTTTCACCTGTCTGAGCACTTTTGGAGTTCAGACGCATGGACTTCAGTGAGAATGTGGAATGTGGCTTGGGTGACCTCTCCATGGAAACCGCCCACAAGACAAAGATGTGGAGTGAGAGAAAGAGCCGTTGCTTGTCCATCTGCCTTCCTCCATGAAGCTGGCCTTTCCCTTCTTATGAAAGGCTCTCCTGATCCTTGTCACCATAATCAGGGACTTTTATTTCTCGGCATGGTGCTCAAAGTTGGGTCTGCTCCCTGAGATGATAGAAGTGCAGTTAAATGAAGCTCTTTTTTGGAGCCAATGGGCCGGATCTTAAGCCTTCCTGAGAATTTAAGTGTAATTTACGAAACTGGAAGAAATTATTGAGTCTCTGTCCTAATCCCCTGAGAATTTCTGTATTCACTCGAGTGAGTAGCTTTAATCCTCCATGGTACCTGCGACCTCTGGATGGGATTCTTAATTACCAGAATCTAATTTCCTCTTCATGGGCACTACCTGAGTAGTGTCTGTCGCTCAAGTAAACTCATGTGAAAATAAAGTATTAAAATCAATAATTTGACTTTGAGGTGAAATGGAACAGAAAAATAACTTTCTAGTTTGCCTGGTCCTCAGTCCCCAGTCCTTTGTCGCTGCATGAAGATGAAGAGCTGGCTTGTGCTTCCTACTATCTCTGAGCTGTCTACCCCTGGGATATATATATATATATATATATATATATATATATATATATATATATGTATATATATATATATATATAGCTATGTATACACTCACTCACTCACTGGAGATGTAGGGTAAAGGCAGCTTCTGTGGAGATGTGGTGGGGTGTATGTTAGCCTCTATACTTCCTGGGAGCAAAAGCAACATGACAGTACCACTCCTAGGTACAATTCCCACCATGGCTCTGGCTCAGGGAAAGCATGGGCTAGCTCTGCAGTTGATCACTGCAGGTCCAATTAAGTTCCTACAACCTTAATTCTCATTCTCCTCAACATGTTTGTGGAACTTGCCTAAGTCCCATGCCTTTGGGACATCTCTTCTGACTTTTTACTTCTCCAGGGAATCATGAAAACCCAAGCTGAGTTTATCGGTTGTTTACTATCATCACAAGCACCAGTGCCACTGTGCATCATAGCTTCTTCCTGTGACGTCAGGAATAACATAAGTTGAGCACAGGAAGTTATCCGTGCCCTAACAGTATGGCACCTATCTCAACTGGCTGGAGGTAAGGGCAGAACTACCAGCACTTGTTGGCACTTCTCAACACTACATACATCCTCCAGTTAATTGTCAAAATGATCCTTTTTCTACTGAGGCTCTCCCACCAAACCTTTATGCTTCTGGACAATGTCACAGTCACAGGCATGCCAGCTCTGTCCACGACCCCCAGGCTGAGCTCCACCTCCTTGGAGCACTGGCTGTGCTGCTCTTGTGCCCTGTAGCATTGTTGTTCTTTCTGTTTTGTTATCTTCCTATAGATGGTGGAGGAGAGAAATGAAAACGGCAGGGTTGCAGTAAAGAGAGTGTAGCAACACAAATGCTTCAGACCTTATCATCATTTTATTTGAAAGGAGGAAGAAACTCCATGAAGAATTCTCCAACCAGTGAAGGTGGCAATCACTCTTCTACATTTTTAACGTTGAAATAAATTTATTTATTTATTTATTTATTTATTTACTTACTTATTTATTTATTTATTGTGTGTCTGGGAGGAGGGCGCTCGAACTGTGGTTCCTGTGTAGACATCAGAGGTCAACTTACAACTCTTTCCTTCTACCATGCGTGTATTAGGGATTGAACTCAGGTTAGTAGGTCTTGGCAACAAACCCCTTCGCCCACTGAACCATGCCATCGACCTTCATTCTGCTAATTCTTTCATAAATATTTGAGTGCCGAGCACTGGATCATGGAAAGGGAAATGGATATGCAAGAGAGCTAACCCAATCACAGAAAGACATACATGGTATGCACTCATTGATAAGTGGCTATTAGCCCAAATGCTTGAATTACCCTAGATCCCTAGAACAAACGAAACTCAAGACGGATGATCAAAATGTGAATGCTTCACTCCTTCTTTAAATGAGGAAAAAGAATACCCTTGGCAGGGAAGGGAGAGGCAAAGATTAAAACAGAGACTGAAGGAACACCCATTCAGAGTCTGCCCCACATTCGGCCCATACATATACAGCCACCCTATTAGACAAGATGGATGAAGCAAAGAAGTGCAGACCGACAGGAGCCGGATGTAGATCGCTCCTGAGAGACACAGCCAGAATACAGTAAATACAGAGGCGAATGCCAGCAGCAAACCACTGAACTGAGAATAGGTCCCCTATTGAAGGAATCAGAGAAAGAACTGGAAGAGCTTGAAGGGGCTCGAGACCCCATATGAACAGCAATGCCAAGCAACCAGAGCTTCCAGGGACTAAGCCACTACCTAAAGACTATACATGGACTGACCCTGGACTCTGACCCCATAGGTAGCAATGAATATCCTAGTAAGAGCACCAGTGGAAGGGGAAGCCCTGGGTCCTGCTAAGACTGAACCCCCAGTGAACTAGTCTATGGGGGGAGGGCGGCAATGGGGGGGAGGGCTGGGAGGGGAACACCCATAAGGAAGGGGAGGGGGGAGGGGGATGTTTGCCCGGAAACCGGGAAAGGGAATAACACTCGAAATGTATATAAGAAATACTCAAGTTAATAAAAAAAAAAAAAAAAAAAAGAGTAGCTTTCAGATACCTATTTAGTAGGGAAGCTCCTCCCCAGCCCAGGTGGGTACAGCTTTAGGGAGAAAAACAAAAGAGATTAATCTGTGCTCCAGGGTCAATTTAGGACAAGAGTCTGAAGCTCAGAGGGATAATTGCTTTGATCCTTAGTTCCCAGCTCCGGTCTTCTTGGCCTCCACAGCATGCCCTACAGTCAGGGATGGGCCTTATCATAGATATGCAGAACATTCCCAGAATCCTGTTGGGTTCTCAACAGTAGGCATCAAGGTAGAAAAGTACTGTTGCTGGCCATAACACATGTCGTGACTCGTGCCTGCCATTCCAGCACTTACAGGGCTGAGGCAGGAAGATTGCTATGGGTTTGAAAAAAAGCTATAACTTCCAAGTGAGAGAGAGGGAGAGAGAGAGAGAGAGACTGCCTTAAAACAGCAGCAGCAGCAGCAGCAGCAGCAGCAGCAGCAGCAACAGCAGCAGCAGCAGCAGCAACAGCAGCAGCAGCAGCAGCAACAGCAGCAGCAGCAACAGCAGCAACAACAACAGCAACAGCAACAACAGCAGCAGCAAAACAACAGCAGCAGCAACAGCAGCAACAGCAACAACAGCAATAACAGCAACAACAACAGCAGCAACAACAGCAGCAGTAACAACAGCAGCAGCAACAGCAGCAACAATAGCAGCAACAGCAACAATAGCAGCAGTAACAACAGCAGCAACAATAGCAACAACAACAGCAACAACAGCATCAGCAATAGCAACAACAGCAACAACAACAGCAGCAGCAACAACAACAGCAGCAGCAACAACAACAGCAGCAGCAACAACAACAGCAGTAACAGCAGCAACAGCAAAACAACAACAGCAGCAACAGCAGCAGCAACAACAGCAGCAGCAGCAACAACAACAGCAGCAGCAACAACAACAGCAGCAGCAATAGCAGCAACAGTAGCAACAACAGTAGCAGCAACAGCAGCAACAGCAGCAACAGCAGCAGCAACAGCAGCAACAGCAAAACAACAACAGCAGCAACAGCAACAGCAGCAATAGCAAAACAACAGCAACAACAGCAGCAACAAAAACAACAGCAGCAGCAACAGTAGCAACAATGGCAGCAACAGCAGCAGCAATGGTGGCAACAGTAGCAGCAGCAACAGCAGCAACAACAACCCCAAACAGAAAGTGAGATCAAGCTAATGAATTATTGACCCTTTCAAGTGTGTGTATATCTTTGCAATGACTGTCCCTGCTTGCACTGTTACCACTGTGAGTTGTTGATGTCTTCTTGGCCTCTACAGCATGCCCCTACCACTAGGGATACATAAATATGCAGAACATTCCCAAGACCCTCAACAGTAGGCATCAAGTAGAAGAAGTATCCATTGCTGGCCATAAATCACATTTATAGGCAGTTAATCCTGATGAGATGGTTTGACTGCCTGCTTGCCCTGCCTGGAGGGGAGGACTGAGAGCTGCAGCCACATGGGCAGCATTGGTATCTCTCGCACAGTCAAGCTGAGGGTTCTTCAGAGTTGAGGCAACACTTCCATTATGCAATGCTTTCTCGCAAATGTGCTTGCCACTTAACTTGCTGTCTGAGATTGTAGATATCCCCCAAATGCTCATGGCTATCGGTGCTGCCTCCTAACACATTTCTCTTGCCAACTGGCAGTGCTAAAGATCCATAATGTGTCTTTTGCTAACTGGCAATATTTTTGAAATTCACTATGTCTGAAAAGCAGTCATCTGGAACATTCTGCAGGGCAATTTCTAGTCTCAGCTCTTGATGAGGGAAGGAAAGGCGGTACGTGGAAATCAGATTGTATGATGCTGAGAGCTGACTTGGGGTTCTATATCCCCTGAGTGCTGGGAGCTCTGACAGCTTAGGCACTGGCAATTTGGGGTTTTGTGTTCCCTACAACATGACATTTTAGATTCATTTTTTTAAATTGGATATTTTATGTATTTACATTTCAAATATTATCACCTTTCCTCCTTTCCATCCTCTCTCTCCCTGCTTCTATGAAGATGCTCACACACCCACTCCCACCTCAACATCCTGGCATTTCCCTACACTGGGGAAATGAGCCTTCACAGGACCAAGGGCCTCTCCTCCCATTGATGCTCGACAAGGCCATCCTCTGTTACATATGTGGCTGGAGCCATGGGTCCATCCATGTTTACTCTTTGGTTGGTGGTTTAGTCCCTAGGACCTCTGGTATGTCTGGTTGGTTGATATTATTGTTCTTCTGATAGGGCTGCAAACCCCTTCAGCTCCTTCAGTTCTTTCTCTTAACTCCTCCATTGGGGTCCCTGTGCTCAGTCCAAAAGTTAGCTGCAAGCATTCTCACCTGTATCAGTAAGGCTCTGGCAGAGCCTCTCAGGAGCCATCCATAACAGGCTCCTGTCAGCACACACTTCCTGGCATCAGCAATAGTGACTGGGTTTGGTGGCTGCAGATGAGATGGATCCCCATGTGGGGCAGTCTCTGGATGGCCTTCCCTTCAGTCTCTGCTCTACTCTTTGTCCCTGTATTTCCTCCCCTGAGTATTTTGTTCCCCCTTATAGGAAAGACAGCTACATTTTGGTCTTCCTTCTTCTTGAGCTTCATATGGTCTGTGAATTGTTTCTTGGGTATTTGGAGCTTTTGGGCTAATATCCTCTTATCAGTGAGTATGTACCATGTGTGTTCTTTTATGACTGGGTTAATTTCACTCAGGATGATATTTTCTAGTTCCGTCTATTTGTCTAAGAATTCTATGAAGTCATTGTTTCTAAAAGCTGAGTAGCACTCCATTGAGTAAATGTATCACATTTTCTGTATCCATTCCTCTGTTGAGGGACATCTGGGTTCTTTCCAGCTTCTGGCTATTATAAGTAAGGCTGCTATGAACATAGTGGAACATGTGCCCTTTTATATGTTGGAGTATCTTTTGGGTACATGCCCAGCAGTGGTATAGCTGGGTCCTCAGGTAGATCTGTTTCCAATTTTTCTGAGGAACCGCCAGACTGATTTCCAGAGTAGTTGTACCAGTCTGCAATCTCACCAACAATGGAGGAGTGTTCCTCTTTCTCCACATCCTTGCCAGCGTCTGCTGTCACCTGAGTTTTTGACCTTAGCCATTCTGACTTGTGTGAGGTGGAATCTCAGTGTTGTTTTGAACTGCATTTTCCTGATGACTAATACGTTTTAGAGTCTTAAATTTAGGTCTCCTCTTCCCTTTGTTCTAGGAACCATTATAGCCATCATGAAGACCATACCTTCCTCATGTGTGGCACAGCCAACAATCCTCACTGCTAGCTAGCACCACAAATATGATGCTCTGCAAAAACAAGACGTGAGGAGATTTCTCCTCATCCCATGTCTGCCACCCTTAGTTGTCTCTTTGCCCTGTTCTTGCAAAGGAAGCAAAATAGTCCCCAGTTGTTGGCATTCCCATTCATGAAGCCCTGAATAAAGTTCTGTGTAGTGAGAAAATTCAGGTAACAGACTTGGGTACTTTATAGAGGAGATGTCCCTGCTCGCCATAGAATTCCAGCATCTACCTCTTCTTTCTCCAGAACCCAATTTTCTCTAAAATATATGGTTGCATTTTCATTTATTTATTGTGTCTAAATGTGTGGCATGGCACACATGTGGAGGTCAGAGGACAATATGTGGCGTGTGTTGTTTCTGTCCATCACGCTTTGCCTGGGGATCAAACTCGGGCTGTCAGCATTGTGCTTTCCCAGGCTGAGCCATCTTGGCATCCCTGAACCCAGCTGTCTAACACAGCCCTTTCTTCCATGGCCGTACCCAGCTCACATGACTCCATCACTCTTTCCTGCTTGTTCTTGCTTCTGTTCTGATGTGACTGGCTATCCACCTCCCTGAGCTGCTCAGTCAAGGTTTCACTGCGGTGTCTGAAACTACAGCTGTGGATGGTGCAGACTTTAGAAAACTCTCCTCCAGGAGTGACAAGAAAGGTTCCTCCTCCATCAAGCCACAAACACCAAGTGAAACGACAGAGATACGCTCCAGGTTTGGAGGAAAGTTCAGCATGTGTTTTAGAGGATTCTCTGCCTGGTCTGCTCTTCGTTTGGAGGGTAAGTTTGAGGATCTCTCTTGCTTTTTAATAGTTTACCAGTGGCACAGAATATTCTAGCATCTATTTGATCTTAATGATGAGAAAGGTAGAGAGAAGGCTGGATGTGGTCAACATCTGTTATCCCAGCACTTGAGCAGTAGAGACAGGTGGGTTGGGGAGTTTAAGGTCATCCTTAACTACATAGTGAGTTTAAGGTTAATCTCAATAGCCAGAAGCTGGAAAGAACCCAGATGTCCCTCAACAGAGGAATGGATACAGAAAATGTGGTTTAATCTCACATAGCCTAAGCTATGTGAGACTACCTTAAAACATCGACAAAGTTAGAGCTATCCACTAAAGAAAGACAAAAGAGGAAGGAGACGGCCTTTGTAGAAAAGTCCACTTTTGGTTCCGGTTACTGTATTGTCATTGCTCTTGTGTGTCCTCGTCACCACTCAGAGCCTCCAGGAAGACACAGGGTATGGTGGCATGTAATTAGAATCCTAGCACTTGAGAGGCTGTGGCAGAAGCAAGTGAATTCAAGGCTAGCCTGGTTTTATATAAGTTCAGGCCTGCCCAGGATACCCAATGAGATTCTATCCTCTGGATGTTAAAACACACTATATTTATCTCTATCTTTCTATGTCTCTGTCTCTATCTCTGTCTCTGTCTCTATCTCTGTCTCTGTCTCTACCTCTACCATCTACCATCTACCACCTTTATCTATATCTATATTTATATCTATATATCTATATCTTTGATATCTATATGCATGGAATCATGAAAGAAAATTTCCAGTAAAAAAGTTGTTGTAAAGAGAAAAACAAAAAGAAAAACTTTGGTTGGGACCCCCCCTCCTTTGAGCCCAAAGTACTCCTTTCACTTCTAGGGTCTTGGGCAAGGGGCAAGGAAGCCAGAAGCGATTTGAGTGGGTCAAGTTTTCAAGTCACGTAGGGCTCAAAGAGAGAGGCCAGGGAGAGTTTAGTGAATCTAGTCTAGCCAGGGGCAGAACATGTTCTAATGATAAGGAGGGAATCTGCAGGGGGCTCTTCCTACCAACTCACAGACTGCAGACTGCATCTTACCTCAGCCTGGGGCACCCTACAGAGCTGAGCAGGTGCTGAACAAGGGAGGGTGGGGGTTGGGGGGTCCGGGGTGGGGAGCTGGGGGCTGGGGGATGGTGTGTGCACGCTGGGAGGGGGGCGTTAGATCTTTTTTCTGCCCCCATTATCCTCCCCTCCCCCTCCTCCTCTCTCCCTCCCTTGTGACCCCCCCCCCCAAGGCTGGCGTTTCTCAAGTCTCCCAGCAAGCTATACATCATGAAATATTGATACGGTTCCACTAGACTGCTGCACCTGACATTTGATTTATAGCTTTAGGTGTTCTTTTTTAATTCTAAACAGTCAATGAAGGATGAAAGGAAATGTCATATTTGCAGTGTTCAAGCTCATAGTGGACGCTCTGAAGCCAGAGAGGTAGCTGCCTCAGGTAACTTGGTGCCAACTATTTCTTTCCTGGCCCTGCATGAGTGGGGTTTCCAGGGACTTGGCTGTGACACCACCACAGGTGGAGACAACTCCCTCTATGTCCCAACATTTCAAATATTTATCACATTAAATATCAACCTCTAGAATATTGCCTTCGTTTAAGCTTTTCACATTCCAATGATTTTTTATTATTTCCATCGACCAAAATAAATGAAGAAAATGTTTTAGACTGCACTTGAAAGCATGTTAAAAAATCAATAACTGGATTTTAAAAGATTTAAAATGTCTTGAATACATTCATTTTTCAAACATTTTCCCTCTGATCTTTAAATAGCTTTTCTTGGAGCATAACATTTTTTTTTTTTTGGAAAAGTCAAATATGGAGCATTAAGGGTATAATTACCATTTTAATTATAACTCAATCATCCTATCTGTTTTGCATAGAAATTAAAGCTTTTATGTCAGGATTTTGGGCACTCACAAATGTTCAGGAGCAATTAATGTTAAAAGTTTAATGGCTTTTTATTTTTTTACGCCGGGTATGAACTCTGCCATCCGTTATCTCCTCAGCTGGAAAATCAAGGCTGTGTCTGTTTGCTATTTGGTGTCTAAGCTGACTTCACTTCCATATTTGAGTTCATCCATGTATTTTAAGAAGTACAGTGGGATTGGGATGCTATCACAATGGGCAAGAATGCTCCCTGCACAGGCACGAAGACACGAGTTCAAGTCTCAGTGATCCACATAAAAAAGCTAGGTGCAGCTGTTATGCTAGTTACCCTTGTTAAAAACCAGTGCTGTGGGAGGAATAGGGAAGAAATAAAAGAATTGCTGGGACCTGGTGATTGCCTGCCTACCTCCAGGTTTAGTGAGAGACCTTGTATCTGTAGACTATGGCCAAGAGAGATAGAAGACAGACCATAACGTCTTCTGGCTTCCTGCATGTAGGTGATTGACTATATGACCACATTCTCACATGTGCCTATATACCACCCATTCACACTAAATAAATAAATAAATAAATAAATAAATAAATAAATAAATAAATAAGAAAAATAAGCACAGTATTCAAGGGTAGGAACTAAGTGGCTAGGGTTTGAGTCCTCCCATCTGCCACCTTGACCCAGTTGCAACCTCATTCCACCTCAGTTTCCTCATCCATAAAATGGGGTCATAGCGATCCATATCCTGTATGACTGATGTAAGACTTGGGATATGTATACGATGCTGGGCACAGTGTCTGGCTCTCGTATACATCTGGCCCTCACTTTATGAATTCTATGAGACCTTTATAACTGTGTTCTAAAGTCATCTCAGTCAGTCTGGTATATTGATTTTCCTCCCACCCTGAAAGCACTGTTTTTTTTTTGGTTTGTTTGTTTTTTTAATGGCAGAACCTGTAAATTCTTTGTATTCAGGTTATGTGAAGCCGTTCTTACTGAACCAGGAAACAGTATGAACGTCTCACAGGTGGATGGACAGGGCTGTAATCTTTTCCTTCTCACTCCGCCCCTCCCCTTCTCCCCTCCCCCTCCCCCCTGTACATACATAGTATGCAGTTAACAAGGCTGGTTTCAAAAGTGCCCATTCTGCATTAATGAAAGTGCCATTTGGCTAAAACTCAAACTAGATTGTCATTGAACCTAGGCCCTGAGAATGAAATCCGGAAATGATAGATTTCCCCCATCATTCTGCTGCTGATGAATAATGTGCTTGTTCTGAAGCCCAAGGTTGCAGTTTTGAGTGTGTGTGTGTGTGTGTGTGTGTGTGTATGCATGTGCACACTTGTGTGCAGAATGCAGCCTCGCCATTTTTCTCCCAGTTAGCCCCCCAATCTGAGATCTGGTCCATTTCACCCTGAGCTGCTGCTTCTGCAGCTGGAAGGGAAAAGTCATTTTTATGAGCAGTGCCGTGGCAAAAAATAAAATAATTCCATTTTTATAAAGGCTGTTGAAAAGGCCCCTTCTCTCCCCCCACCCAGCAATTTTTTTTTTTGCTGACTGCTTATTTATGTTGTACTTTTTTATTTTTGCCAATTTTTATGTTTCCAGTTTCTCTCTCTCTTGTACTTAACATCGTATTTTTCTACTCTATTAGGGGAAAAATGACAATGGAGGCAGGCAGATATAATTTAAAGATAATTATATCACATCCTCTATACCTTGAGTCAGATAACGTCCCTGAGAGTTAATCACTGAATATTAGTTACACAATCAAGCATAATCCTAAACATAATTACATAATCACCAAGAGCCCGATGTGCATAGTCAATTGGCTTTGTAAGTGATCATGTGGCCTGGAGTTTTCCAGGACAGTGTGGATCTTGTGTGAGTTTATTAATTCTGCAGAAAGAAAAGAATGATTAACTCTCTCAGCACATGTAGCTTAATCTTAATAGCTCTATAAGGTTTTCCCCAGATTTGAGATCAGTATTGAGAAAAACCCTCTGTCTTAGGCACCAATCTAAGAGAGCTGCATGGTGCCCTCAGACATATTTCATTTTTCTGTGCTACGGGGTATTTCCATCTACCCTTCAGATCCAGTGGGCAGTGCCCAGGGCTTTGTGCCTTTGAAGTCAGGTCAAGTCCACTACTTGGGGCATAGCAAAGATGGGAGCTGAAGAGAGTTATTGGTTGGCATTACCTGCTGTGGCCAAAGGTCTCTTGGACAAGTGTCAGCTTCCCTGTCCGCATTCCATCTCTAAGCCTCCATATTTGTAGCATCTGGTTAGCCCTCCCACTGTGCTCATTCCAGGCGATTAGTTCCTTAGTTCTAGCTTCCTCCAATATCCAGGGTGATTATGCTAGTTTTCTGCAAGATCCTGGTCCATTAAAGTAGTCATTTTATAAGACTACCCTCTGTGAATTATGTTCAAGATGTTTGTTATTATATATCTACCTCTTAGCTGGGCAATTTAAGATGATGGAAAATAAGCTGTAATTCTGTTACATAAAATGAAATGCATGCTATTTCCTGATATTTAGGAATGTTGTGGCTTCAATGTGAAATGCCCTCTCTGGGTTCCTGTGTTTGCACTCTTGGTCCCCAGTTGTTGGGGCTCTTTTGCAAGGTGATGAAACCTGTAGAAGGTGGAGCCTCATTGGAGGAATTGGGTTACTGGAAGTGTGCCTTGTTAGCCTGGTCCTACTTCTTGTCTACCTTCTGTTTTCTGACTATGGGTACAGTATAACCACTCATTTCCAGGTCTTGCTATCATGCCTTCTCTGCCATGATAGACTGTATCCCCTTGAACCATAAGCCACAGACAAACTTTACTTCCTTAAGTTGCTTCTTTTTGGGAATTTGGTCATATCCATAGGAAAAGTAACACAATGGGTTTCATAGTACCTAAGCAATCCAAGGAAGAGGAAAAGCCATCCACAGAGATGTGCAGTGATTGACAGGTCATAACTTCTGTCAGTGGAGAATGTGATGCAGTCTTGGGTCCCCGGTGGTCCATTTGCTTCTGCCTTTTTTTGTGACCCACGATATACTATACAGTCTCTCTTGAATACCGATTGCTCCATGCACACCTCCTATCCTCAGTGCTCAGGAAACACATCAGAAGAGGAGGAGGAGGAAAGAATTTAAGCTGGAGAATTAAGGGGAATACTGGGAAATGCTGTACTCTGGCCACATCATAGAGATCTCATTTGTAAAGACATAGTAACCGTGGTTACCCACATGCCAAAGACTAAGCCAGTCAGAATTGCTGTAGCCCCACCCCATACTGAGGATCCTTAGGCTGTCAATAGTTGCTAGGGGGAGGAAATTGTTCTTTTTTGAGGTTATATCCCCTGGTAAAATTCTAGTTTTAGTGAATGGTCCCAGACCCATGCACTTATGTAAAAAAGGCAGGGGGGATGAAGTTGGGAGGGTGATATGTTGGGGTGGATAGAAGGAATTTGGACAATGATCATATCTTACTGTATACATGTGTGAAACTCTTAAGAATGAAGAAATTTTACTGGGCTCAAGATATTAAGAATATTGGAAAGTCAAACTCAAAAGTAACGAAATATCAGATGTATTCTCCATTTTGGGGAATAGTTTGGAATCATTGAGTAGTTCATTCATGAATTTATGAACTCTGTGTACGCCCCCTCCCTACCCCCCACCTCATTATGATGAACATGTGGCAGTGAATTCAGACAGCAAGCTGCCTTGGTAGAGTTCAAATTCTGTTGTGACCGCTCAGAGTCAGTCTTCTCATTCATAAGTGGAGGTGACAAGGCTTTGCTCATTCAGCTCAGGAATGAGATGGAGACGGAGGGAGCTGCTGTTGGGAAGGCCTTTCTGTGAACTCAAGAGTGTTGTCAAACGTAATTTGTCCTTGTCAGAAAGAATACCAAAGAGTGTGGGATTCTCTTGTTACCGTGTCAGCGACAGACAGAAAACAATCTAATTCCTACCCTCGTCACTAGAAAAAGTCTTAGAACACAGCCCACAAATTCCAGCGGGGTGAGAAGAGATTACCAGTCTCCAGACAGATGTCTTTTCTAGTATAAAATTGTTCAGAAAGGACAGGCTCCAACAGCTTGTAAATATGGCTAATGGCCTCGTTTTCTGTTTTCTGCCATGTGAATCCTTTCAAAATCCTACCTGACAGTAAAATAAGACGAAACCGGTACCAGAATCAGGACCTGGGAGGCAAGATTGGTGTCTTAGAACAGACCCTATTAATTTATAGATATGAATTGTGTGATGTGACAGAAGGGTATCACAAAGTAGTCTGCAGGAAAGTAGGGTTTGGTGAAGGTTCTTAGGAAGACTGCAAGCATGTGCATGCGTGGGCTTGCCTTTGACTCACTCCCTACCCTATGTGGTAGAAAAACTAGTAACGACCATGAAAGGGGCCTGAGTTATAACTCATCTGGTTACAGTGCCTGTCCAGAACCATGTAAACTGAATGAGTTAGAGCACACCTATAAGCCCAGCACTCAGGACGTCAAAGCAGAGTATGAACATACACCACATTTTAGGGCAGGGAAAAGGTTCTCCAAAGCCTAAAAACAATCGAATGAATTGGCTGTTACACGGAGAAACTACACAGACACTGATTTTTTTCTCAGTTCAAAAACTGTCCCTAAAGGATCTGGTTGTGGCTCAGTGGTAGAGCACTTGATGAGCCTTAAACTTAGGTTTGATTTGATTGCCAAAACTGCAAAAGCAAAATATGAACAACAAAAACTCCCATCACAGGGAAAACAAAAACCCCAACACAAAGGTATATACTAATCTTTGTATCACAAGCTTGAGTCTGTTTCAAAATAAATATGAGTGAGTGAAGGAACATCTAGGGTAGGGGTATAGCTCAGAGGTAGCACTCTTGCCTAGAACACGGGAGGACCTAATCTTTAGTATGACCAAAAAAAAAAAAAAAAAAAAAAAACCAAAACAACAAACAACAACAACAAAACAAAACAAAACAACAACAAAAATCTCCCGAACCCGAAGACTTATTCAGACAGTGATGATGGATTCATTTGCTCTCAAAAAATTATTATCATCACAATATGTTTATTAGCAAATCACTACATACGTTCCTCTCACATGAGACCATGAAAAAAGAGCCTTCTTTTTGATTAATGATACTTGATAATTTCCCCTTTAATAAAACAACGCATGTTGCCTCAGGCACCAGGCCATTTTGTGCTGGGTCTTAGCACCTATTTTTACATGTACTTTCTTTCTGAGACATTGTTGTTCTCCTAGGAACTAGACATTATGTAGCATATGGAATGAAGGTATGCAGTTGAAGTCTAAGATGGTGTCTTGTCTTTCATTTTCCCTTACTAACGTATTTCCTTGGTATATGTTGAATGCATTCATGCATTTCTGTGCATGTATGTGTGCATTTGTGAATGTATGCAGATGTACATGTGTTTGTAGGTTGGTGATGAACTTTGAATTTCTCCCTCAGTCACTTTCCACCATGTATTTTGAGATAGTGTCTCACCAATTTGGCTGTATTTTTCCGGGATGCGAGCAGAACAAAGACCACTTTATCAACTGAGCTACCCTCCCTGCCCCACTAAGTTTCTGTACCAGGAACAGCCTATCTGTGACTGCACATCACACAGATCATGGGGTTTATGCTTAATGTGGGCTATTGTCTCCAGCCACCCCTTACCACCCATTTCCTAACACTCCTCAGACACAATGTGGTTTCCAGATGCTTAATCCCTCTTGTGAAAACAGCCTGTATACTGAAACTCAAGTGCTTACCCTAGGATCCATGGGTGCTTCATACAGTGCCAGGGTCTCAGGGACTTGTTGCTGAGAGCAAGCCCTTAAAAAAAATCCTCTTGTTGCACTGTATTCGGTGACCTGGTACTTACTACATAGTTTAAGCTGGCTTCAAACTTGACACAATCTTCCCTATCAATCTCCAAAGCCTTGAAATTACCACACCTAGAAACACTGTTTTAACTCAGCAGAGTGGGGCTTTAGGAAGTACTTGAATCTTAAAACCATCTACAGTTCAGGGTGTGGTACCCCCATTGCTCCAATTACGTCATGTAGATACCACACACTTTTAGGTGAGCCGGTTTCTGAGCTCAAGGGATAACACAATTTCATCTTTTCATTTGTTTCCTTGGTGAAGGGCAAATGTTCTTTCTCAGGCTAAGAACAGCCAGATGGTGGTGTACCAGGCAGTTCTTAGTCATGCTGGAAACTATTGAACAATGATCTGTGAAGAGGGACTTTTCACAGAGTTATTTGGTCATTTCGGAGTTGACTTTTTAACTGTCTCTGTGCCAGATAACAGCCACTATGAAATTTGTGGCCTGTTTGTTAGGACCTCTTGCTTCCTTAGTAGGACAAAGTGATATGGTCAACTACAAAACAAAGGGCAGACGATAAGGGCTTTCCTTAAGAAGAAACTATAGCAGCAGAGATGGCCCAGCAGGCGAATAAAACATTGTTTTCTGTTTCTTAAGGACCGTAATAAAACATTTTGGAGGATAGACCACAAGGATGTGAAATACCATGTTGCAAACATAAACTGAACTGAACTAATCCAGAATTAGAGCTCCGTGGCCCATTTAGGATCATTGGAATTGGTTCCTCATCAGGAACATATTTTATCCTGAAATGCTCTGATTACAATAAAACACGCAAAGTTCCCATCTCTGTAACAACAGGTTTCATTTCCACTCCCATCTGTCAGAGTGATGTACCATATGACTGCATAGTTAAAAACCCATAGACATAATTTGGAACAGCAATCTATCCTGTTGGCCCTTTATAGGTCTTCCCATATGATAACATTCATGTAGATCTCACCCTCTGCTTCCTTGCAGAGGCAGCTTCGCAACATCCTAACCTTCCTCTACCCAAACCTTCCTTTCTTCCTTACAGTTGGAGTCTGACTGACAGTGAATGAGTCCAGTGGAGTCTTCCTTATTTCAAAGAATATATTATCCAAATCTGCACTTGCAAAGACGGGGATTAGCTTATTTATTTCATATATGTATGTCTGAGTGTATTTGCACATGTATGGCCAGAGGAAGGTTCCAGGTGACCTCACACTGTGAGTCCTCCTTTGAGGCAAGGTCCCCTCTTGAACCTGCGACTCATGCGTTCTTCACAAAGCTGGAAGGCAGAAAGCTTCTGTGATCTTCTGTATTTTACTAACTCAGGTTTGGGATCACAAGGTTCACATGGGGTATCCAGCTTGCAAGGATCTTGACTTCAGTCTTGAAGATTACACAGTACACCGAGTCATCTCTACAGTTCCTGAACCTGTACTATTTGGGAAAAAAAATCCCATTGCGACTAAAGACTATCATACTACCTAATGTTCTTAGATATGAGCTAATGCTACTATTTTAAATACTATTCCTGTCTTAAGCACAGCTTCTCATTATGACTGAGAGAAAACTTCCCAGCTCTAAGGATCACTAGCCATGATGAAGATGGCATAGGAATGACCTCCACATTCTAACTTGGAACAAAATAGATATGGATGTATGTAGTCAGTTCCTGCCTACGGGCATCTGTATCCAACAGCTACTGGGAAGGGTGAGCGACAGAAAGGACAGAAGATATAGTAACAGGACAGAGCCTTCCTAGTGTGCTCTTGGACTCCTAGAATGAGGCCAAGGCCTGCCACAGAGTTGAAGAGATTTCATCTGCTGTTTTCCCCTTACTGTCTCCTATCTCCTCAGAGTAACTCAAGCATTGGGCCCAGGAGGCATAAATTAGTCCCTGGTGATATTTCTAAATAACTCAGTACTAGAGAAAAGTGCAGGCCTCAACATTCCTTGCTGTCTTTGTAATGAAAGTCTTTGAAGCTTGGTGAGAGGTGATGAGAGGGAAGGCAGTAATTAAGGACTGGTCATAAACTTGATTTCTTGTGGTTGGCTCTCAATCCCACTTTCTGTTGGCAGAGAAGACTGAAAGCCATTTCTTGTCTATATCACCAGCTATCTTATCTCTGTCTTTTGCTCATTATCATGTATAACTCTCAGCTAGGCTCAGAGTCAGATGGACTTTAGGGTAAATCCAAATTCTGCATTCTCTGTCTGTGTCTGTCTCTTCCCTCTCTAACTCTTCTGTCTGACTCCTGTCTTTCATTCCATTTCTCTGTCTGTCTGTCTATGTACATGATAGATATGATACTTTTCCAGTAACCTACAAAATTTGAGCTGATCTTTCTAAAATATGTGCTATACTCTATGGGCTATATAATGTTATGCATATAATATATAATCATATATGACAAGTAATATTAGTTATTTTTTCACATGGCTGCAAGCCTGAGAAGAAGAAACTTGAAGGAAGAAGGGCCAATCACAAAACATATTTGTTTCAAAATTTCCATAATGATATCTAATATCTCTCATGCTAATTTAAAAAAATTAAAGCAAAGGGGGAGGAGTTTACTTGGTTTTACAGTTCAAAGCCTGCCATCCTTCATGGTGAGGAATGCATGAAAGCAGAAGTGTGAAGGAACGGGTTGCATTGCCTCTGAAGGCAGGAACAGAGCATGGACAGAAAGTGGGACCAGGCTTAAGGTTCCTCCTCCAGTGAGGCTCTTCTTCCCAAATGGTGCCAAAACCTAGGGACCAAGTGGTGTAGCACATGAGTCATTCATTATTATGATGGGAGGAATGAATGTTCTTGAGGAGAGGTCTAGATCCTTTATTCAGTAAACATCACTGTTGGCATTTTGTCTAGGCTCTGCTCCACAGTTACCTGGCAACAGTCAATTGTACCTGACCCACTATAAGAGACTGCTTGCCCCCTCCTTACTCTCTTGCTCTCTTGTTCCTGCTCTGTTCCCTTGCTCCTGCTTCCCCTCTCTCCCCATTCCCCTCCCCACCCCTCTGCACGAGCTCATGGTTGGCCTCTACTCCTTTACTCTTCTCTCTCCCTCTCTCTCTCTCTTTCTCTCTCTCTCTCTCTCTCTCTCTCTCTCTCTCTCTCTCTCTCTGTCTCTACTAACCTCTCAACTCCCCCCAATCCCTATGTCCTGAATAAACTCTATTCTATACTATACCATTGTGTGGCTGGTCCCTTGGGAAAGGGATGCCTCAGCATGGGCCCATGGAAGCACCCCCTTCCCCCACACCTGACTGCACATCCACCAAACATATTCCTTCTCTCCTTTATCTTTATATAAAACACAGCAGTCATAGTTACTCAATGGTTCCAAATGAGAACCATTTAAGGAGTAAAACTGAATTCTTTCAATGCCTCAAACCACCCCTTGGCATTGGCAAGATGATATGACTCATGTTGTAGAAAAGACATTGTTGCCGGATAAGATCATGCACAAACTAATTTAAATCATTTTCTAATGGATGGGAGGAAATAATCTTACCATGCATTTCACATGTGCGCTTGACTGTCCTTATGAAGGCAGAAGAGGAGGGGGAAAATGATCATAGAAACAAGACAGGGAGCAACCATGCTAAGCACCTCCAAAGAACATTTGTTGGACCTTTGCATATGCTACGAACCTTGACAGATGTGGAAATGGAGAGAAATTAGCTAGGTTTGTTGTTCTTCTAGTGGGAGGAGATAAACAATGACACTGCGTGTCGGGGGGGGGGGAGCGGTGACGTGATAGTAAAACACACCTGATAGCTGCAGTTATGTGTCAGTCCTACAGAAGCACAAAAGAAGGATAGTTGACTACCCTGGAGATGGGACAACAAAGGGACATGAGGGTGTCATGGTGGAGAAGAAAACACAGAGGAAGCAGCTGGACCACAGAAGCTGAGGAGGATGCTTCAGGGAGAGGAAATTGACTCTGTAATGGCATCTGCATCCAAGCAACATCACGTGGAAGAGGATAGTTATTGGTATGATTTGTATGTGTACCCCAACGTCCATATATTATAAGGGTACCCCAATGTCCATATACTAAAGATCTGGCATCGGGGATGGTAGGATTGCTAGATTGTGGGACATTTAGGAAGAACAGCTTCACGAGAAATCCTTAGGTCACTGGGTACATACTCTTGAAGGGGACTGAGGGACCCGAAGCCCTTCCCTTCTCCTTTCTTCTCATGTTCATGAGGCGAGCAGTTTGCTTCTTCTACATGCTGACATGATGCGCTATTTCCTCAGAGATCCAAAGCTCTCTTTAGAAGCAGTACCTTAAGGATTGGAGCCTTAACAATTAATAAATTGACTCAGATATTTTGTTACAGTAAAGGGGAGCCCTACTAACCGTTACTACACAGTAGCATAGTGTGCTTGGTTGAATTCAGACACTCTGCTCTGATCATAAGGGGCTTTGTACTCAGGGAAAGGGGCTCAGTTGTTTAACAAATGATGGGGAAAGACTGAAGGACTATTGAGAGGGTGAGATCCAGGATGCAGAAGGATTTCTCTAGCACCTTTAGGAAGTAGAGGTTTCAGGGAAGTTGCACATGCAAGAACGTCTTATAATAATTTTCCCAGGAAGAGTGTGTACCTACATCAAGGTGTCATATTTGGGCAGAGTAAGGCGTCACAGGGTCTTGGGAGGCTGAAATGGTTTGTACATGTGTAGGAAGTACATGTAGCTGTTGAGATAAATCCTCATGGCATCCTATGACCACCATGCATGGTTTGAAGGGGCCTCCTCAGGATCCCTGTCTTTAGTAAAGGAAGGGGAGCAGGAAGGAAATTGGTGGCTAATAGGCAACCTAGGATGGAAAATATCATTACTGACAAATGGCGCATGGCTCAATGAAAACCTCTTAAACATCGGTGGAAAAGTAGAATTTGAAGTTGTGATAGCATCTGGTCATGGCGGCATAGCCTGAAATCTCAGCTTTTAGGAAGCAGAGGTAGGAAGATTGCAAGTTGGAGGATGTCTCACAGAACGTTGTATACTATGGAATCAGACTCTCAACCCAATGCAAGGAAATGAATGGTTGATAGTGCGGAAGGTTCAGTTATTCAGTGCTGCCCTGTGATGTCCACTTTCAAATGTCAAGTTGGCTGCATGGAGGGATACAAGGGAACTGATAAGGCATTATCTTTGGGACCATTTCCAGTGGGTCAGGAAAAGGATGTGGGAAGACATCTTGAACATTGACAGTACTATCTTTCAGCTAGAAGACTGGGCAGATCAGGGGGGGTGGATGAAGGAACAAACTTATTTCCTCCTGCTGAAGTCCTTAAGCTTCACACCAAAGGCTCACTGGTCTTGGTCCAGACTCCTCCAGAAGCTCTCAAGCCTTTGGTCCTGGTCTGGAGAACAGACTGCCAGACCAGTCTGAGGCGTCCAGATTCTTGGGCTGGGAGCATCTCAGCCATCTTCTGCAGCTCTTCAGCTTGTAGAAATCTAACATGGAGCTATCACCCTCTGAGATGAGTTTATCCATCGTCTCTTGCTCTAATCTGCCTGTCTTTTACCTATCTGTTATTTATCTATAAATATATCACCCATCAATCTTGTATCATCTATCTATAAACACATCATCCACCAATTTTTAACATTTACTATCTTTATCATTTATTATTTAGCATCTAATCTATGTACTATCTATCTTTCTATCAATCAATCAATCTATCTATCTTATCATCTATCTTCATCTATTTACTATCTGTCTATTATCTATCATCTGTCATCTGTCATCTACCTATCTATTTATTATGTATACCTTTTATATTGGCTCTTACTTTCTAGAAACCCCAGATGAATTAAAACCCTACAAAATATTTTCTGTTGAAGAATATAAGCATTCTTAGTATTTCATTATCATCATCATCACCACCATCATCACCATCATCATCACCACCACCACCACCATCATCATCATCATCATCATCACCATCACCACTATCAATTTTGCAGCTCTTCTTAGCCCAGAGCATAGCTCCCCCTGGACTGTTGATCAAGCAGAGAGAAATGTCTTGTTGTTTTCCACAGGATTATGCCTGTGTCAGAATCACCCTCCAGCGCTTTGGCACATCAAACTCTTACTTCACTTTGCTTATCAAGAAGCAAAGCAAGAGGAAGGGGGCTCCTCAAGTTTGTCACTTGCTAATTTATGATCCATCTAGTTCAGAGCCGTTGCTCTGATTCAGTACAAAGTTCACACTCTAACACGTGCAGCGTGTGGCAGCTATGCAGATAAAGGGTTTAACAAAATGCGGTGATACATTCCAGCGTGGCAGAGCGCTTCTTGGCAGCTGTCTCCTATTTTGTGCCTGCTGCCAGTTGAGATGTAAAAATTGTCAGACTATTTATTTCCAAATGGAAATCTAGGCGGTAGCAATAATGAACGTGTGAATAAAATGATAGGAAAAACCCCTGCTACTAAATTTGTTTTCGTGATCTTAAGAGGTTAAATAATTAAATCTATTAAAATGTATCACTTGCTCAACATCTTGCAGACTGGAAACAAATGCCCTGGTGTTTAAAAATTGTAGAGCAATTGTCTACACCGTGAGGTAGCTGGCTGGCCCTGGCTGGCCCTGTAACCCTTTCCATGGCTTTGGTATTATACACAAAAGTTCTTGTTGCTGTTTCTATTAGCCACGTTCTGTCTCAGGTTTTCTTGGTTGTGGTTTCTGCCCCATTAGTTTTCATGTGCACTTTGCACTTTTGTCCACTTGCTTTGGAAAATGAGGGTACTTTTGGATGGCCGGTCTCTCAATATTTTATTAATTGCTCTCCAAATCTTGCCTCTATGATAGCTTCATTTCTTGTCTATACTTGGTTACTTGGTATGATGGTTTGTATATGCTTGGCCCAGGGAGTGGCACTATTAGGAGGTGTGGCCTTGTTGGATTAGGTGTGTCACTGTGGGTGTGGGCTTTAAGGCCCTCATCCTAGATGCCTGGAATCTAGTATTCTGCTGGCAGCCTTCAGATGAAGATGTAGAACTCTCAGCTCCTGCACCATGCCTGCCTGGATGCTGCCGTGCTCCTGCCTTGATGATAATGGACTGAACCTCTGGACCTGTAAGGCAGCCCCAATTAAATGTTGTTCTTTATAAGAGTTGCTTTGGTCATGGTGTCTTTTCACAGCAGTAAAACCCTAACTAAGACACTTGGGGACAGTCCCTCCCAGCACTATCTGATGATTCCAGTATCACTATACTGGATATGCAATCCTTGATTCGCTTCTCATAAATAGAACTTTAATAGAAGTGTTTCGAAATTTAGTGGAGTGGAGACTCAGTGAGGCTTGAACATTCCCATTTGTGTTTGCTTTTTAAGAAGGTACCAGAGTAGGTGAATCCAACTCAGAAATAAGGAACAGAACTGAAAGATTTCAGTCTGATGAGATGGCTTAGTTGGGTAGAGGAACCTATTGACAGTTCTGATGACCTGAGTTCAATCTACTGTATCCACATGGTAAGAGAGAATCTACTAAAGCAAGTTATCCTCTGCATGCACATGTGAGTGGGGACACACACACACACACACACACACACACACACACACACACACACACATCTTAAATCTGCATGGCAGAATAGGATGCATATTCTAGGGAAGTACTGTTTAGACAGCTTCTAATAGGCATCAAATGCCTTAATTTATTAATAAAAATTACTCCAACAAAGCTGGCATAACTTTAACATTTTGAGATAAGGATACAAAGAACTTCAAGATAGCTCTGGGCAGGTGTTCATTGCCTGAGAGAAAGAGGATGTAAGGAAGGAGCATTCAACATAGTCCTCCATGCTTCCTGCCACAACTTTCCTGTTGGCCAGCTTTTAAAATAATTTTTGGTTCCTGTGTGCATCTGTTTGATACAGCCATACTACTTAGTAGGTTCATTCGGTCTATATAGACAGGATACATCTATTTACTTGAGGCAAAATTCCCAAAGCTGCATATGTGGCTTGATTAACACAAGAGACTAATTTATTAAAAAGTCAAAATAATGTTGGAATTCGATTGCATTTGAAGTGCAGATGAGAGAGAGCAAGAGAGAGACAGAGAGACAGAGGGAGACAGAGACAGAGAGACAGAGGGAGACAGAGACAGAGACAGAGATAATGAGAGACAGAGAGAGATAGGAGACAGAGAGAGACAGAGAGAGACAGGAGACAGAGAGAGACAGAAGGAGACAGAGACAGAGACAGAGGGAGACAGAGACAGAGAGAGACAGAGAGACAGAGAGAACCTACATCATCTACCAGAGCAGGTACTTGTGTCTACCACTGCATAGTGGGCAGGCAAGAAGCCCCAACTGGAAACAGTCACCCCTTTGGCCTCTTCCCTGCCTTCTGCTATCGATTTGCAACTCCAGTGGTGAGTCGTCGCCATGTCTGCACATAAGTCCCCAAGCTCATTAAGGAAAAATGCTTGCTCTGTTTCTCACTCAATTGCCAAGATCATTAGAAGTGCCCCAGACTCCAGACTTAGCTGAGTTTACTCAATTTTCACTAGCTTTTTCTCTTGGTTTTAATTCACTTCGATGCCACAATTGCTTGGTTTGAGATTGTCACAAGTTATGCAATCCTCGGGCACCAAATGAAGCTTTGTTGGGGAAGATCTGGGTTCTCAAAGGGTTCCAGGCACTGTGCATTTCTCCTCGCCACACCCTAAGAGGTAGGTGCTCGGTTGTCCTCATTTACAGAACAAAGTCTTTAGGCAGAATGTCCAAATCACATAGATCATATTACGGTGGAGAGCTAAGATCTAGGCTCAGATAGCTGGACTTCCAAGTCATGGTCTTTTAAAAAAAATGGTTATTTTATTTATTTGCATTTCAAATGTTATCCCCCTTCCTAGTTTCCCCTCCACAAACCTCTATCCCCTCTCCCTCCCCTGCCTCTATCAGGGTACTCCCCCCTGCCACTCCTACTTCAGCACCCTAGTACTGGGACATGGAGCCTCCACAGGACCAAGAGTCTCTCCTCCCATTGCTGCCAGATAAAGCCATCCTCTATTACATATGCAGCTGGAGCCATGGGCCCCTCCATGTGCACTCTTTAGTTGGTGGTTTAGGCCTTGGGAGCTCTGGGGGGGAGGCGCAGTTCTGGTTGGTCAATATTGTTGTTCTAATGGTCTTAAACAATTTGCTTTATTGGCAAGCCCAGACTAATTTGAGGGTGATTTTTTTTTTTTTGCCTCCAAACATAATTTTTCTTATACATCCTTCATATCTTTCTGACTGTTATAATAAAGTTCTTGAAATAAGTAAAATGCTTATATGGTGTGGGTGTATGTGATTATATGGAATACAGTGTACATTCGATTTGCAGAGGTATGTGGTGTAGGGTATATGGTGTGTGTGTGTGTGTGTATGTGTGTGTGTGTGGGGGGTGGGTGTGTGTAGTGTGTAAGGTGGAAAATTCCACCAAGAAAAAACATGTGAGCAGGAATGGGGTTGGGGTTGGGCTGAGATGGCAGAGGAATGAGGCGATTGTGTTGATAGACCAGATCTCAAAGCCAAACAAAGAAAATGGGAGACACAGGCTGTGCTGCAACAGGTAGCTGCTGCCTTCCAGCTCCCATCTGCTTGCGGAACCAGGTAGAAAGCAGCAAGCTGTCAACTCATCTCCGTGCTGTCTGCTTTTATTCCGTCAGACTCTCCGTAGTGTGACAGTGACTGCTAGTGCCTAGGAGCTGACAGTCAGTCCAGACCTGATGGCTGAGATTAAAAACAAAAAACCTCTATGCTGGGCAAGAAAAAAATCTCTCAAAGCAAATGGACACAGAACCCTCCAGTATTTTTACTAATACATGCAAGTAAACGACCCAATGTAAGAGCTCAGGCATGAAGCTATTCAAATAAGCTTGCACGATTAGACTGGAGAGTGTAGTGAGAGTAAACGTGCCTGTAACTTTTTGAGTGGTGTTGGGTGTCCGCTGGTCTTTCCTTTCCCTGTAGGGGACTGGGAAACAGAATAGAAGCTGAGTAGGGGGTAGGCTGTTACATGTAGCACAGGGATTAATTGATGACATGTCCTATGAAAGAGATGAGCTTTTCGGTCCAATGCACTTGAAAATGTTTTACCAAATGGCTCAATGGCTGTGATTGGTGTTGGCATCATGGGATTTGGTAGTCCAGGTGTCAGGTACGAGCTTCACGGATCCATCACTGTGTGCTTCACATGCTTCAGGAGAGTAGGACTATTTCCTGTGCATGTGTACAGATGTGGATAGACAAAAATCCATTTATATATATAGTCCGCATAGACACAGGTACACACTTCTATGTACAATATTTTAATCTTACAGCTGAGAACTCAATCTGCATGTATTATATAAACATACATGCACACACATCTGTTAAAATGCGTAGCTTTTCTAAATGACTCCTTAAGAATGTGGGAGACCTTTTCCCGTTATGTGGAGATTTCCTTTTAAAAGGAATTATCTTGCACAAGTCACACCTATCAGCATAGAGCTTAAGTTAAATTGGCTCCTGCACTTATTTTTTTTTTAAACAGGGTGAGTCTCATGCATCAAAGGCTGGCCTTGAACTCGCTAAGGAGCTAAGAATAATGTTGAACTACGGATCCCCTGCCTCTACTTCTTGAGTGCTACGATTAGTAGTATGTGCTACCATGTCAACTTCATAGAGTAGTGGAACACTGAAATCCGGGCATTATGCATGCTAAACAAGTACTTTATCAATTGAGCTTTGGCCCCAGACCACAAATTAACTTCATATTTTAATGTTGGAGTATTTATTTATTGTGTGTGTGTGTGTGTGTGTGTGTGTGTGTGTGTGTGTGTGTGTGTGTGTGTCTGCCAGTGCTTGCCAGGGGAGATTAGAGGGCAACTTGGCAACTTACAGGAATTAGTTCCCTTCATCCACAGTGTGGGTTCCAGGGGTCAAACTAGGGGACTCACCAGAGGGTGCCTTTGCCTCTTAAGCCATCTCCCTGGGCTGTTTGAGTTTTTTAGTGTGTGTGGTTTCCTGAGGGAAGTGCCTGGGTCAGGGACATATCTATGTCACTGATGACAAAGGGTCTCTTTCTATGCTTTCTGGGTGACTTCCTGCCTCAGAAAGAAGTAAATCACGAAGTACACCTCAACCACAGCACCACCCCCGGATGTGTTGCGATGATGTGTGTCCCTTTCAGGCCCTTCCATGAGTTGAATTCTGCAACAACAGCAGGAGTACGATTTAATTAAGGGGTTTGTTAAAAGATATTCCAAGAAGCTTTGGTTTGCTTAGTTCATGATAAGGGCTCAGTATCTGTATTTTTGAACAAGTCACCATGGTCTGGGCCTTAAATGGTCCCTAAAGGCCTATGAGCTGTACCTTAGTCCACAGCTGACAGCACTTTGAGAATATCTCTAGTAGAAGGAAGTGAGGGTACTGGGGAATGGGCTTGATGGAGATACTGGAATTTCAGGGTCTCCCTTTTCTTTCTGCTCCCTGGCCGACATGAGGTAAACCACTTTGCTCTGTCACACATTCTCTGCCTTGATGCTCTGATGTGTCAGAGGCCCACATAGTGGGATAAATGATGATGGGCAGAAACCTCTGAAACTGTGAGCCAATGGCTTTTCATTCCTTATCAGCCAATCACCAAAGGCTTGATCCCATACTGACAGGAGTCTAACTCAGGAGGAAATTTTTATCATGGATATTACTGGGATACATTACTGGAAAGCTCTTGATATGACTGAGGGGACTTCTTGAGCACAAGGCTTTATCCTAAGCATGTCTGTGGATAGTCCAAGGACTTAACATACAGTCTAGGAAAAAAGACTTGCTATAAATGGGCAGGTAGGTGATAGATACACGAGGGGGAGGAGAGAGAGAGAGAGAGAGAGAGAGAGAGAGAGAGAGAGAGAGAGAGAGAGAGAGAGTTGCGTGATGGGTAGGATGGACAATTTCCTGGATGTACAGATAGATTGCTGATGAACAGAGGGAGGGGACAGATGGATGCATTTGATAGTCGTTTGTTTTTCTAAAATCTGAGAACCATTTTGATGTGTCTCAAATGAGAATAAACAAGTCCCAGCGTTTGCCGGAAATACCCTGCAACTTTCCGCAGATTTCAAAAGCCATCCAAGCCAATGCACGCACCCTCATCATCCTATTGTCCCACAGCTAGCTCATTTGTCTGTTTTACTTTGCGTAGAGCAGGCAAGTCACAGATCTGTCTGCGTTCCAGACAAACCGCCTTCCCAGTGCCTCCACATTGAATTTGGCTTTGAATAGTACTAAATATGCCTCCTCACTTGGCTGTGGTGCTGAATAGGAGCATTCACAGACTGTTTCTATATATCTCCACAACAAATGTAAACACAATTAGCTCTCATTCAGGAATAATTTGGTTGTAAAACCCAGTGATTCCTAAACATGTCCCCGACTTTAGGAAACTCCAAGCAAACATTGAAATTTCTAGAATGCACAAATCCTATGCCAATTCATCTCAGAATCATTCGTCAGCGTACCACGGGTTTCCCAGCAGGAGATCTTTAAACAATAAGATCTCGGAATGCATTTAGATCTTTACTCACTTTGGGATAATTAGATATAACCCTTTAAGGAACTCGGAAACACCCTCTTCACAGTAATTAGTTCATTAATGTGTGGTTATTCTAATGTTTGTCTCTCCTGGTCTTTGTGAGCTTAATACATTTATTGTGTTTGTGTCTTCCGTTGTCTTAAATACCTAGTGCTTAATTTATGGATGGAAGGGACATGATTGAGTTTCTCGCATATCTTTGTATCCCTCAAGATTACTAATACATCATGGGAACACCCATGCACGATAGTTTTTAAATGAACATCCTTACCAAAGAGAGGCGGATCCTTCTATATCATGATGTATGCGTACTTTGTAGCTGTGCAAGGAAAATGAAGGGTTTAAAGGTTCCTTAGCTATTTCTTCTTGTTATAAAATAGGGATGACCTTTGCAACTCCTTAGGTTTAGCTGCTTTTGAATGATGAGGGGTTCCTCATGGAAAAGACATTTCCTACAGCCAACTTCCCCTCAGAAGACCATGTGACTTCTCTGTAGGAAAAATTGCACTTCCTTACTCCACAGAGAACTACCCATGTCAGGGGAAGTTTTATTATTGTCCGTAGCACTAGAAAGAATATTTTAGCTCATTACTTCCTGTCTTCATCAGCGATTCTCAGTGGTAATAACCTTTATGGTGTGTATGCCATTTCCCACACTGGGAGACAATATAGGGGACAATGACTCAAGATATTAAAAAAAAAGTAATGGACATTCTAAATTGAGTTATTTTAGAGCAAAATGAATGATATTTCTCTTATTCCTCTATTTAGAGGTTTTATGTGTAGTTTTCTTTTTGTCTATTTTTAATTTTTGTTCTTTTTTAGTTTGAGCCTTGCTATGTCAGGTTAACCTCACTTCACTGTGTAGCTCGAGGTGGCCTTAAACTTACATGTTCATTCAGCTTCTGTAGTGCTGGGATAACGGGCATGAACCACCATACCAGGTATGTGTATATTTTAGCTACTACCAAGAATTGACTTTTACAAAGTGAATTAATTACTAAAAGAAAGTGTGGAGTAGGCAGGGGTACCTACATGTGTGCCTCCAAATTAAAGGTTTGGGAGAAATAACAAAATTTAAGATTGAAAAAAGTAATCAAGACTATTTCATCCAGCGTGCTGCCTGGTTTTGTGTGTCAACTTGACACAAACTGGAGATTTCACAGAGAAAGGAGCCTTTCTTGAGGAAATGCCTCCATGAGATCCAGCTGTAAGGCATTTTCTCAATTAGTGATCAAGGGTGGGAGGGGTCAGCCCATTGTGGGCCAAGCCACTCCTGGGCTGGTAGTCGTGGGTTCTGTAAGAAAGCAAGCTGAGCAAATGAGGGGAAGCATGCCAGTAAGCAGCACCCCTCCATGGCCTCTGCATCAGCTCCTGACTCCAAGTTCCTGCCCTGTATGAGTTTCAGTCCTGACTTCCTTTGGTGATGAACTTTCCATGTGGAAGTGTAAGCTGAATAAACCCTTTCCTCCCCACCTGGCTTCTTGGTCATGATGTCCTGTTTGTGCAGGAATACAAACTCTGATTAAGGCACCTAGTATCTAGACTCCAACTAAAATGTTAATTGGCACCACAGTAGCCATTTCAGTGCAGGGATTCAGATACTGCTTTGTTGGACTCGGTAACTTTGACAACTGGTGTAAACTGATGTAGTGGTGTCGAATCATACAGGCGGCGCCACTGAATATGTGTGCATAGAGGGTTATTCATTCCCTTCTACCTCCTCGTCTATCTCTAGTGCATCCTTCCCACTATTCTGGGATGAGTTTGAATTCTCTGATGCCCATTCTTTCCAGGTGGAAGTAAGAAAAGCAGGTACTTTAGTTATAGGAAGAATGGTTTAGAATGGCAGGTTTTGTTTGTTTGTTTGTTTGTTTTGGTGGTGAATTCTGTATTTAGGTTGATCTTTACTGGACCCAGAGAAGGCTGTATATAACTCCAAATCCTCAGGAGGCTGAGGCACGAGCACCACATGCTCGATGTTTGCCATGACAGTTCATAAAAACAAAAAGTAGGTAGAAGGGTGAGGACATAGCTTGGTTGGTAGAGTGCTTGCCTAGTATTCATGAAGCCGTGGGCTCCATTCTCTGCGCTGTTTACACTGGGTATGGTGGGCGTGATTGTAATCCCAGCATTGGGAAGTGAAGGCAGGACAATCATTTTCTGTTACGTGGGGAGTCTGAAGTCAGCTCTGTATGTGTAGGAGTCTACCTTTAAAATGTGAGGGGTGGGGATACAACTCAGTGGAAGTGTACTTGCCCAGCATACATGAGGAGGTTCTAGGTTTAATTCTAGAACAAAGGACAAAAAAAAAAAAAGAAAAGAAAAAAGAAAAGGAAAAAAGATAAGAATGTCTCCAAACACAGACCAACAAGTTCTCAGTTTTGCAGTGACAATCCTGTCTGTTTTTTCCAAATAAATCCAAAGTGAAATTGAAAATGGTCACTCCTAAGGGAGTCTCCTGGAACTGTAGCAAGGACAGATAAGTACAATGGAGGAGGGACTTCAATGTTTAAAGAGAATGTTTATCTTCCTCTTCTCAGCTAATCAGGTCCTGGGTTCTGCAAACAGTGATGGATGGGCTGTCTTCTCCATTGTAGAGATTGAGGGCTCAGGTGCCCACCAGTTGGCTTACCCCAATGTCTATCTTGTTAGTAAAAATTTGGGATGTTAGGGGTTGATTTGTCTGACTCTTCTTCATATGCAATTTCCCAGGAGAGCAGTCCCGACAGGGCTCCACAGCCTGGGTTTTAAATATCTCTGCTCGTCTCCATTGGCCTTTTCTCCATGTCTCTTCTCTGTGTGCCTCATTTTTAGCCCAGTTGCCTAATCATGTGGTAGGCTATCCAATGGCATCTTTTGTCCTTCCCATAGATGCATGCTGATCTATCTACCTCTCTTGGCATTAGCCCTTCTTCCAAGATGACCAGGCCCCACTGAAAACCAGGTCAAATGTGCATTTTCCAGGAAAAGGCAACGCAACAATGGTGATTAAAAACTGGTAGAAACATGTCTGCACCCCCACCCCATCCCTGTGCATGTTCTACTAATCTCAGCTATTTAGAGTAAGTAGAAGCCACTATGTTCTTTTCTTTACTACATGCCTTATACATCCTGATTTTGCTTTGATTACAACTGAATTAAACCAGACATAGAACATGAGGCAAAAACAAACAAAGCAGAAATATCAGTGATTCCAGGCTGTCACGGATTCATGCCAAACTTTGAAAATTGTCCAAATCAATACATATTTCCATTGAGAAACAGAACTTTCCAAGTATTGAAAAACCGAGTCATCGCTGTTGGCAGAGGGAATAAATGGGTAAGTGTCTGTTCCGGAACTGGAGGTCCCTTGGGACCGTGATAAGAGAGGGACGGTGTCTAACAGTCACAGGACGTTTGGAATAATTTGACTTTTTATACACAATTTGAAAGTTTCAAAACTAGTTCTTCAATCAATTTGTCTTTTGGCTTTTGTTTACAAAGTTGATAACAGTGGACTTACAGTCAGAGGTCAACATGGACAATCAAAGCATGTAATCAATGTGACCTATGTGCATTGCAGTCCCAAACAGAGTGGTCTGAAATTCATCTTTCATTATCCAGAGACTCATCTGTTTCACAGTATTTCCCAGAGGCTTGGCGCTGTTATCTCACCATCATTTTCTTGGGGGGTATTTCTATCCTCTAACTGTTCCTTTTCGTGTCCCAGAGTGTATTAGCTATGGTATTGCTACACGTTTCCTTCATGCACACTTGGGTTTGAACTTGAGTCAGAGCCCAATTGCAGAAGGCAGTTGGAAAGTGTGGGTACCAAGTAATACCCACGTCCTGTGGCTGTCCTGGAAGCCCTACTCACTCTCTTTTTCTCTTGTCCACTTACCAACTTTCAATACAAGTAGTTAAAGTCAATACAGTGATTGTCAGATCTTACTTTTCATGAATTCTTGCCTTCCTAGATGTGTCTCATGTAAGATTAAAACAAACATGATGTTAACTGAGTGTGTGTGTATTCATGTGTGTGGATGTGTATAGAGGCTAGGAATTGACAGTGGCTGTCTTCTTCAATGGCTTCCTCACAGGTTGTTAAGAGGGTGTGTCTCTTAACCCAGAGCTCACCGACTTGGTTAGAACTGAGCAGCTAGTGAGCTCCAGGGACTGCCTGTCTGCCTTACAGCAATGGTATCAGTGCATGGCTCTAGAGATCAGAACTGTGGTCCTCATGTTTTGCAGCAAGTGCTTCTCAGACTCCTTAACACTGGCATTACCTCTTACCATTCCCACATCACACAAACATTAGCTAACTGACTTGATGTCTAATAAGTGATCAGTCATAGACCTAGGACTGACTTTCAAATAGGTTCTGTTCTAAGTCTTATTTGGAATGCCAGCAGAGGCTCACACTGAATGCCAGGGCATCTAAAGATTGTTCAAAGGAGCTCTGCTCTGCTCTTCTCTTCTCTTCTCTTCTCTTCTCTTCTCTTCTCTTCTCTTCTCTTCTCTTCTCTTCTCTTCTCTTCTCTCCTCTCCTCTCCTCTCCTCTCCTCTCCTCTCCTCTCCTCCCCTCCCCTCTCCTCCCTTCTTCTCTTCTTCTCTTTTTTCTTTTTTCTTTTCTTTTCTCTTTGTTTCTCACTTCTGGAGATCCCCCTCAAGATGGGGCAGTTTCTGAAGGAGGCCTTCTGCCCCTGTTTACCCCTTCTCCTCACATAAGAAATGGAGTCTGGGGAGGTTTCCCCAGACCTTCAGATATCAGTCCTCTCAGATGCTTCGGGGTAAGGGCTACAATGGGTGGGGTTTCTAACTCTGCTTGTGATTTTAGACACTTGGAGTCCTGCCCTTTTTTGGGTCTTGGCTTAGAGAATCCATTCTTAACATTATCATTCATGTGGATGGTCTCCCGTTGGGTCCAGAAGAATGTTTATAATGAATAGAACTACACAGTCTGATCCCACTCCTATATAGCTTGGTGCATGTAGCCTTCTCGATGCTCATAGCAAATTCTGATAGGACAACCGCTCATCGTGTGCATGAGGCCACCTAGAGAGTTCCAGTAAATTACCCTGTAGCATCTAGCTAGTAAGTAGAACAATATGCAACTTCAAGTCTGTTGAGTCCCAAGGAGAGTTTTCTTCAATGCACTGACTGGTTTTGTGTGTCAACTTGACATAAGCTGAAGTTATCATAGAGAAAGGAGCCTCTCTTGAGAAAATGAGATCCAGCTGTAAGGCATTTTTTTAAATTAGCGATCAAGGCGGGAGGACACAGCTCATGGTGGATGGTGCCTGAGCTGGTAGTCCTGGGTTCTATAAGAAAGCAAGCTGAGCAAGTCAGGGGAAGCAATCCAGTAAGCAGCACCTCCCATGGCCTCTGGATCAGCTCCTGCCTCCAAGCTCCTGTCCTGTGTGAGTTCCTGTCCTGATTTCCTTTGGTGACTTCCACAGCAATGTGGAAGTGTAAGCTGAATAAACCCTTTCCTCCCAACTTGCTTCTTGGTCATGGTGTTTTGTGCAGGAATAGAAACCCTGACTAAGACAAACTGATACCAGCATAATGGGGTATTCCTGTGACAACCTGATCATGTTTAGGGGAGGACTGTGGAAAGACTTTGGAACTTTGAGCTAGAAGAGTCATTGGGATGTTAAGAGCTCTGTGGGATGTTCTGTTGGGGAGTAGAAGATAATGTTGAGAACAGTGCAGAAGATGGAGGCCTGGCTTGTGAAATTTCAGAGGGAAGATTAAAGACTCTTATCAGGGCTGTTGCTGTTTTGATTGTGAAGATTCTGTGGTTTTGGTTAGCTGGGGCTGAAGAATCAGCTATGATTAATAAGATACCAGAACTACTCAAGCAAAAGCTTTTCGTTACTGGGATGATTGATACTGGTCAGCTGGAGCTAAGAAATTAGCAGAGATGAAGAAGAGACCAGCATCATTTATTCTTCCGTAAAGTATTTCCTGAGAGCACAGAGAAGCTGTGTTCCAGAGGCAGCCATGGTTGTACCTCATGTTGGCAGCCAGACTTGGTAATGTATAAAAGTCACCCAGGTGGTACTGGCTTTGAAACATGAAGGGGTAGCAGCTGATACTTGGCACTGTGAGAGGCCCGGAGAGGCCATTGGTGAAGCCTCAGTGGCAGGTGAAGGCCCAGGACTGAAGGGGGCATGCAGAGAAGTTGAGCAGTGTTTCGGAGATGCCAGAACCATGAGATGACCACAAAGAACAGCAGCAGCAGCAATGGAGTACAGGCAGCTGGGGCCTAGAGGACAAGGTGTGCGCTACAAAGGACAGAGCTGGAGAAGTGACCCAAGCCCTTGGAGGAGCCCAGAAGATTATATGTAGATACCAGACATTGGATGGTTAGATTTTGCTTTTGATTTTGTGACTCTGCCCTGGTATTTTTCCCTCTTGAAGGAAGAAAGTGTTTTAGTGGAGCCCACAGTTAAGAGATTTTGAATTGTAAAGAGACTTTGAATTTCAAAAGATATTGGATATTTTAAAGGGATTGAAATTTTAATATGTAAGAATTTGTAAAGACTGTGGGACTTTTGAAGCTATTTAGATCTTGGGGACGAATAAGAAAGTGAGGGTTGAGGCTTAATAGTGATGTGTTTGTGTGTCAGGCTGACAAGGGGTCCGTTGAACTGGCTGGTTTTGTGTGTCAACGTGACACAAGCTGGGGTTATCACAGAGAAAGGAGCCTCCCTTGAGGAAATGCCTCCATGAGACCCATCTGTAAATCAATGATCAAGGGTGGGAGGGCTCAGCCCATTGTGGATGGCGCCATTCCTGGACTGGTAGTCCTGGGTTCTATAAGAAAGCAAGCTGAGCAAGCCAGGGGAAGCAAGACAGTAAGCAGCACCCCTCCATGACCTCTGCATCAGCTCCTGCCTCCAAGTTTCTACCCAGTGTGAGCAATGTGGAAATGTAAGTGAACAAACCCTTTCCTCCCCAACTTGCTTCTTGATCATGATGTTTTATGCAGGAATAAAAACCCTCAGCTGAGACACTCAATCTTTTTAAAATTAAGCCACCTGTGGCCTTTTTGCTGTGTCTATATAAGTGTTCAAATTCCTCATGGCTCACCTCTTTGTTCCTATGTTTCCCCACGGGGTCTCTTGGGAAACGACATGGGCAAAGCTTCCAGGCTTTACACACCTGTCCCTTCATAAGAGAAGGCAGTACAGAAAGAGCTGCCATGGTGACAGGGACTGGACTGTGTTCTATGATGCCCTGACAGGACAGTTCAAGGGTGAGTCCCAATTTCTGGGGTTAGGCAGGATGAGTGCAGTGGCATCCTTGTTCTGTGGAACGCTCTGAAAGAGTTTGAGAGGCATTTAAAGAATGGCTGCGTGAGGCGTGAAGAGACAGAAAATGCAACATATTTAAACAGGCGGCGCACTAAACCTATCTGTGCTTTTTGTGACGATTCTCTCCCAGTGACGGGTCAGTGGGTGAGAAAGGGACTGCTGGAGGTAGAAGACCCTCTAGGGTGCCCACCCTGCTAGGGCTCCAACTGCTAAATGCTTCCCTCTGCAAAGCTCTGCTTCCTTTCGGGCTGTCCTGTGAAAGTTCACACTCCTGGTTCTGATTTCAGTAAATCCACAATGCACAGATGCTCCTTTGAGCTAGTGAAAGCCCTTTACGGCAACGTTCATTTCTTTCCCAGTCTTGCTAACCAAACAAAACCTTGACTCCACTCCTGCACCCTGAGAGTCACTTTACTAAGCACCTTTCATGTCACAGAAGCCATCAAAACTGCAAAGAGGGGGAGCCTTGCGGGAGACAGACATCGGCTTTCATCACTAATTGATTAAAGTTGGGACCAGAAGGAAAACACCTCGTATTACAAAACTGTCTCTCTTTCTTCCACTTGGGGTTTGTAGAGGAACTTTGTGGTTTGCCTCTAAGTTTGAGTACAATTGAATCTACAATTCCCCTGACTGATTTAATTTAGAAAAATACACTTTAGAAATGTTTAATTGTGGCGCTGTTAGAAACTCATGTTCCAGTTTATCACCGTCTAGGCATCATTAGGCTCCAAGAGGAGCAGACACATAAGTTTGTGAGGGTGAGGGAGTGTGGCGCTGGGATCCGGGAATAATGATCTCTCATCTTCCTACCCAAGCGGGTCTCACAGCACTCCAGTTCTTAGGATTTCACGGAACTGTGCAGATAGATACCGGCAGCCCTCAGCCCGGGGGGAGCAGAAATTGTCACCGTATCTTATTTAAACCGACGGTGACAGGAGTTGATTATAAGATTTGTATCTTGGGACTTAATATGGCGGAGTCCCTGTGCTTCAGTGTTCTGGAAGATTCTGAGAAAGCACTGAGGTGTGGCTGAGTGGGGCTGGGAAAGCTTCAGGGTGCTGCATATTTGAACAGAAATGACAGTAAGCCAATCTCGGACTGTTACTGTCTTTTAGGTGAGGTGAGGATGAGAATGGAAAATATAAAAGATGTTCTATTGCATTCCTACCTCTCCCTCTGAACACTCCATGGGGGCATGGCACAGGCGATCTCCCAAAGCCTATTTGCTCCAGTCTACCCCTGTCGGACAAGGATAATCACGGCATCTCCATCATCCCCCAGATGCCCAGTGTTCTCAGTTTCCTCCTTGGGTTAGAACTCTAGATCTTCATAAAAGTCACCACAATCGAGAAATACAAGCTCTGGTTTTGGGTAAGATTCTGCAGATTGCCTGTCAGCCTGGGCAATGCCTTTATGTTTGTTGCTCTTTAAATGTTATCAAATAGTGGCTCCGGGCATATTGTACCCATACTGTATACATCACGTTGACATATGGGCATCTTGTACCAGAGGGTGGGTTTTTTTTTTTTTTAAGAATGTGAGAGCTTTAAGCAAACATTCCATCACACTCCTTATTATTTTCTTATTATTTAAAGATATTTTAATTTATGAGTTGACAGTTTTACACACACACACACACACACACACACACACTGAATTTTGATCATTCTTTCCCCTCACTCCTTTCCTACTTTCTCTGGACCTTCTCTTCTCTGGACCTCAGCAAAAGGGTCCCTTCCTACTTTCTCATTTTTAAAGAGCCACCAAGTTTAATTAGGAGTGTTTGCATGAGCACTGGGGTAGGGTTACTTTCTATAGCATTCACAATTTACTCCTGGCCGTAACACTCCAAAAAATCCCCCAAAACAACAACGACAACAGCAACAACAACAGCAGCAGCAGCAGCAGCAGCAGCAGCAACAACAACAACAACAACAACAACAACAACAACAATACTCTCCTCTCCCCCCCACAGCCATACCGGCCAGCAGTTCCTCAGCAAGGTGTGGGGCCTCACGAACCTCTCCTCCATCCATGGTGGAAAGTTGACAGGCTCCATCTTCTGGTAATCATAGCAAAGCAGCCTTTTATTTTATAGGCAAGGAAATTGAGTCTCAGGAGTAGCCCAATGTCATTCTAATGAGGGCTCCCTACCTCCCACACGGTTCTCTCTCTCTCTCTCTCTCTCTCTCTCTCTCTCTCTCTCTCTCTCTCATATCAAGAAATGGGTTAAAAGGGCTCCCTCTCTTCACTACTCGAGTGGGGCATATCTGTAGCTGTCCCTGGATTAAGACTGAGAGGTGTCTCTATAGATGTCAAATGCTGTTCAATCCCTGCTCCAAACCACTTGAGTCTCCTGGCCATTTTTTGTGTGAGAACTCTTATGATCACCTCACAACACAGGTCAGGAAAAGGAGGTCCTGGGGACTAAGGAGACAGATTCCATAGCTAGTGAGTGTATGTGTGCAGTCTGGCTGAGGAAGACTAGCTCACTCTTTTTGGTAACATGCTTGACCATGAGTAAACAGCTTTGTCGTGCATCACCTTCCCAGAGGGAACAGAACAGCACATAGGACGGGGGCCCAGGACTTTATGTGTAAGCTCCCTGTGCACACTATCAGTGTTCCTTCACAAGTCTTTGGACACTTCATTCAACGCCGGAATACAGCAAGAACTGTACCAGTGATGGCTGGCCTGCACCCTGTACAAAATCACTCCCCGAGATGATTTTATGCAAAGCGCGTAGGCTATCCCTAGTGTATATATCAGGGGCACTAATGCCGTGGAATAGGCCTCAGAGTAACTGAAGAGATGGGGGCTTGGGAACCTAAGATCTCACAGAATGGTTCCACTACTGCCCTGGCAGTGGTTTACAGAGTGTGGGGTACACACTGTATTGAGGTGGGACAGAGTGAGAAGAGCTACTTAATTGTGTTTTAAAGAAGAGAATGTTTCCTTTCCCCACTATGTCTAAACTCCTCTAAACTATCTTTGAAATAATTTCATAAACGTAATCAAGGATGGATGGGAGGTTTTCTAGATAGGCGTGCTGCCTAGATTAGCCTGGATCCTGTCTCCTGCAAATGAATGACCAGGAGTCCATCCTCCTGCCAGCACCTTTGAGTCCATAGTTATTCAAGTGACTGCTGACTTTCTGGGAATGTCCTAGTTGATGGCCAGGTTCTGGGACAATACTGAACCTGCCAGAGTGGTCAGTTTTCAGGGGAGCTCCTGGTGGGTGGGCTGCTGTTAGGTTTGCTCTCTTGTGCATTCTCTCTTCCGTTTCCCTACTCCTAGCCCGTGGGTTTCCATGAAGAATTCCGCTTTTCTTCTTCAACATTCCTGCTCTAACCTAGCAACAAATCTCACATTCTGACTTCGATCTGCCATAGTTTGCCCAGGGAATCAGAACTAGGATGAGGAAGAGAAGATGAGGACTGTGAGGCTCAAGAGTGAGCTTCCAGATTCCACATTGCTTTTGCTATTACCGTGTAGCCTTACTAGGCCGAGCAGCCCAGTGCAGAGTTTTCGCTCCAACCTAAGACCTCTCTTTAGGCCACCTCCCTAGCCTCTGCCAGGGTTTCACAGAAACTCACAAAGAATGTAGCCCAAGTTAGCCCTGTGCCAGACAGGAGACAGAAAGTCTTGACTGCATCTGCAGAGGGACGGAGGTCTCAAAGGAGTGGGATCTCCCCTAGATGCCCTCTGGGGCTAGAAAGGCAAAGCCAGCTTTGGTACCTCCCTGTGTGTATTCTTTGTCATCCCCCTGTAGCTCTGGTGAATGGGGGCCTGGATCTTCATCTTTTCTTTCTCCAGCTCATTTCCATGTTGGCATCATCCCATATGCCATCTTCTTTCTGCTGTCTCTCCCCTTTTCAGTGTAACAATGAATCCCAAAGGAAGGGGCTGCCCGCCCATCTCCAGAAAGCCTGTGTACACTAGTGCAGCTGTAGGCGTTCAGCTGACAAAGGCAACCTTCTCAAATGGGAGCCCTTGGCAAGTTGCCAGCACCCTACCACTCCACAGAAGCATCAGCAGACGCCTGGAGAGCCAGGAGGACGGCTTTTCATGGGAATTCACCCATGAGGGCAACTGAGAGCTCTGACCTTCTCCAGGCTTCCTCCTGCCCAAGCAGAAGGCATGTGAGGTTTCCACATGCTTCAAAGTCAACAACCTGCTGGACCACGATGCCCACGTGTGTGCTCTGCCTCAGCTTCTCATCTCTCCCAGCACATGGTTAAGCTCTGCAGTCTTGCAAACTCCATCAACCCTTTCCTCTCGTCAGATCACAGTAACTTTTTCTTCTGGAGCTACTAACAAATCCCTTCTGGTTTGCTCTTAGGAAGTCATGAAGTTCCTTTTAAACCATAAGTGCTCAGTTTCCGTCATAGGTCAGGAAGCCACTGGGAAGTAGGGAGTCACAGGTGTCTTTAAGGTCATTACTACAGGCCTACAGAAGCCGAGTGCTGGACTTCTTTTTAATTGACCTTCCACTTTCAATGCCAGGCCATGGGCTTACCTACCTCAGAATAGCCTCAGCCGAGTCAGATGGGAACATGATTAATGTCTAGTGCAAGGATTTCATCTGAGGTTGGATGAATGTGCTATCATATGTAAACAAAACATAGAGTCAATATAGAGTATGGGCCGAATAAATATTAGCTACTATGTCACAATTGCCATGATCATCTTCCATAATTATGGCCACGAAAAGAAACAATTGGCAGACTGTGGCTGGTAGACACTGCTGAACTGGTAAATGGTTACATAGACAATTTTTAAAATGCCAAACTCAGTAGGAGCATCAGGCTTCAGTGCTATTTTTTTAAATATATATTTGTACTCAAGTTTGATGATTTGTGTTTTAGCTGAAAGTAAAGTAGAAGTTATTGAATTAGTGCACAGTATATTGCATGAACATATTGAATGACAGAAAGTATATGTTGTATGTAGACTGTACAAATGTAAAATATGTAAGTATATAGAGCATGCTGAATATATTGAATAATATATATATATATATATATATATATATATATATATATATATATAACACGATAGTAAGTTAAGTGTGATAGATACCTTGTATAGACTTAAAAAAGTTAACAATCTACAGTCTTCCATGCCTAATTAAAGCTATGTTCTATTAAAAGTTGAATATATTTTATTTATTTATTTTGGTGTATGTACAAGCAAGCACTCATGTGCATTCGCCACATCATTTGTGTGGAGATCAGAGGAGAAGCTGAAGGAGTCAACTTTAGTGGCTTTGACTAAACCTTTGTAAAACACCGCAAATACCAAACCAGTTGAAATGGAGATTTAAAGAAACGGAGAAAGTAAAGGGTGAATCAGGACACTGCAAACAAGCCAATTGATCCCCTTTCCAGATATGCTTGTGTGCATATGGGAAATGTCCCTTTCCGTTAGCTCGCTTCACTGGGGGTGGGGGTAGTACTTGATTATTTCTTCTAACCAAGTTTTGAGCACTAGAACTGGTAAAAAAAACAAAAAAAGGCGCTCATGCTGCATTTATGCTTTATGAGTGCAGATCTTTTCCTGCCAGAGGTGAGAAGTGGGCCTTGTGTCTGTCAGCCTTTCTCATGCAGGCTCTTCCAGGAATGAGTATTTATCCACTCCCGGGCTCTTGTTTCCAGTTCCCACCACTAGCCACGTTAGCCTATAGGGGTTTTGTACCAACTGTAGATAAACAAAACATGAGGGCTTTGGACAGAGCCTCCTGGCTATCTCTCAGTGGACACCATCGCCTTCAACAGCTGTTCATGGAGTCCCAGGACCGTGCATCACTTTCATATCAGCATAGTAAATCCTACACATTTATGTCTGCTCCGTGCCTTAAAGGCACTAATAAATGCTTGTTTTTGTCACTGTGGCTAAGGCTGGGATTTCAGGTACATGAAATGGTGAAAATTAGAGTCTGGCCAACTTATACCTGCAATCTGTATCTTTGCTGTGAGCAGCATGCTATTGAACTCGCTCTCAGTAGGAATGACGTGGACTCTTGCTCTGTTCCTGCTGTGCTCCCACCTTAGGTAGTTCAGCAGAGATGGAGTTTGGATTGCGAGCATAGCAACCGTCATTACATATTCAGACACCTCTGAGGGCCTCAGGGGCAAGCTTAGGAGGTTCTACTTTTTTGGGAATATCCTATATACCCTGTATATTCTGTGGTTTCATTCTAAGTTTTTTTTTTCAGGCAGACTCTCAGCTGAGATCAGAGCTCAATCTGAAATGTTATCCCTCAGGACATCTTCCTCCATGTAAGGGGATAGAGTTTCTCTCTGGCCAGGAACTCATTGATTCAGTTAGGATGGCTGGCTACCGAATTTGGGGATACATTTATCTCTGGCTCAGGAGCTCTGGAGTTACAAGGCCATCCCAATATGCCTGCCTTGTTCAATGGGTGCTGGAGATGGATCTGGGTCTTCCTGCTTGCCTGTCAATCACTTTACTGAATGAGCAGTCCTATCAGCCTCAACAGATGCATCTGAAACATGCTTTCCTGACATAACTAAGCACTGGCGCAGATGATGTATGTGTTTCAAAGTCTATCATGTAATTAAGGGAACTCCCACTAGGATGGCTTGAAGCCTTGTTTGTAATGCTAGTCTTCGGTTAAAGCACCGAGCAAACGACATCTTCCTATGGCGCCACATGTGGGTCTCTGGCACCCTGCAAATTTGAGACTGGCCTGTGAGGAGCTGAACATGGGAATTTAGGCAGACAACGTTAAACACTGGTGTTAGTGCTCCAGTTCTAGAAGTTGCACTGCTACAGGTCCTTAAAGCAAACTCTTGAAAAATTGTCCTTGCTCGGAGGAGGTGGAAAATTCTTTGCTCCGAGAGCCCAGGTTTTGTGAAGATGTTTAGTTTGCTGTGCCATGGCAGCGCTGGCAGAGCAGTCAGACAGGATTATGAAAGGACATATTTTAGGACCGAAAACTCTAGAGTCAATATGCATTTGGGACCGAGTGTTTGTTTGAAACATAGTAGAAGGAAGAGGGTACGGTGTTCATGATGATAGACGAAGAGGGAACTCCATGAGGTGTAAGTGAAAGATTCTATGCTCCTTAGATGAGGGGCATAGAGTATTTATAGGAGCTTTCCATGATGGTTAGATGGGTGGTCCATAATGAATAGGTTGTAGTTCACAAAATATAGGTAAAGGGTCCATGATGTATTGACGGAGTTTTATAATGTGTATTTGGATGATCCGATCTGTAGATAGGAGTCCATGGTGCATTTGGCAGAAAGCCCTGCAATTAATAGATAATGGTTTCCGTGAAGTTTCATGATGTATAGATGAAGGGTTTTGATATATAGGTGGGGATCCCATGATATGTAGACCACCATTCATAATTTGTGCATAGAGTTTCTATGATCTATACAGATGTAATATATATCTATGGATGAGGGCTCATGGTGTAGAGGTTTGCATGACACCTAGACAAGGGTTCCACACAGTGTCTATCTAGGACTTATGTGATCTATAGACAGAGGCCCCGTGATGTAGTGAAGTGCTTCCAGGATAGCACAGTTCCTAAAAGGAAAGGGCTCAGGCTGAGCAGGAAGACAGAACAGCATTTATGGCGAACCTTGAAATAGTTTATTTTCACATTTTCTCCCCTGAACTTAGACCCTACCTAGGACAGGCTTTTAATTTCATCGGTCCTGACTCCTATTGTTGTGTTGGCCCCCACCCAGCTACAGGGTGCACTTTTCAAGGGGGCCGAGGCAAGAGGATAATGAGCCCCTGGCATGGCTGCACTGCCGAGGTGTGATGAATGGCCCGCAACCCTCGAGCCGCTCTGTGCCCTTCATCATCCAGTCGGAGTGGTTAGCAGACTGTCAGAGAAAAATAATTTAGCAGCCGTGGCTTTAACGGATGTGCTGCATTCTGGGGTCAAATGACTATTACAAAGTAGTCGCGCTGCCTGGCTTCTCTGTCGTGTGAGCTCAGAGTCGACAACAAGAAAGAAGGGAGCCATCGCACCCAGAACTCGCTGACGTCCTTCAGATTCGCACAGTAGAAAGCAGAAGAGAGATGGTGGCAGGAGGCACGTGTCGTAGCACATAGATAATCTCAGAACAGTCTGTAGCCTTTCTGCAAGGTGGCCTCAGGCCAGGGCAGAGTGAAGCATCAAGAGGAGCATGCCAACTATCACTAATGGGGCCTTCTCAGACAAAGTGGCAAGAGACCATTCTTCTGCCCAGCCTGAGTCAGGCAGTAGGGAGGAGGATGCTTCGATGGCTGTTCTGAAAGTTGTGTTCCAGGTAGACGAAAGGTAGAATGTGAGGAAGTCGGAAACATAAAAAGACAAAGACATAGAAAAGGGGAAAGCAAGGCTATAGAGTTTCTTGCTAGTAAATGCATAGGGATGGATCTAAGAATCATTCTTGTGTCTTTCTCTAGCATTTTCTTTTGGGGGTGGGCTACAAGCTGAAAATCAGGACTAATGAAGGTTATGGTTTACCTGCTCCCACCTGCTCCTTACAGTGATTATTACATGTGTAATAAATACTTGAGGTGAAGTAAAAGAATAGAGAAGGTAGATGGAGTGGGGAAAACCCACTGTCCTGCAACCTGGACTTATTATCTATATAGATTAACCTTTCCCTTACCCAAGATTGGTGAAAAGAGGGATGTTTTGGGCCAGAAAGATAGCTCAGACAATAAAGTGAGCATTCTACAAGCATGAGGACCCCTATTGGCATCCACATAAAAAGCAGAAAATGGTAGCATGTGCCTGAGATCTAAGGTCTAGAGGGGTGGAGACAGAAGGATACTGGAGCATGCTGGCTAGCTAGTCTTGCCAAATTGCTGAGCTCCAGGGGCAATGAGAGAGTCTGTATCAAAAAATTAAAGAGGAGAAGCTGGAGGGATGGCTCAGTGGTTGAGAGTACATGCTCCTATTGCAGAGAGACCCATGGCTTCCAAGCACCCACATCAGGGGGCTCAAAAGTGCCCATTACTCCAGGGCCAGGGGATCTGAGTCCCTCTTCTGGAATTGAGAGCACTGAAGTGGTGTGCCTGCCCCATGCACATACCCATAGTTAAAAATAAACATACATAAAAATAAGGTAGAAAGTGATAAGAGAACACCCCACATTAATCCCCATCCCCGACATGCCTCTACATGCATGCATATACACATGTGAACACCCACACATATATAGACCCAAACCCAAACACATACACATGCACATACTGCAAACACACACATGTGCCCATATACAAAGGCCATCTGCTGTGGCATCCATCCCATGCCTGCTTATAGTCAGATAAATGTGGAATGAATGAATGAATGAATGAGTGAATAACTAAATGCCCTACCTAATCATTTTACAAGGTGAAGGGTCTCTTTACGGTCTTTGTGACTTCACACATATCCCGAGCAGTAGCTGGGTTTTGATGACAGCCCAAATTCTTTTGCAGATTGTTTTTTATCTCTCAAGGCAAAACAAGGGACCTCTCTATTCCAGGTGCAATGATGTCATGGTGGTGGCGATCAGCGCAATAGCTAAACTCCTGGTTATTAAGTGCTTATGATGAGTCCCACATGGGGCTAAGTGCCTTTTAACTATGTAAAGTGTTTCTTCCCTTGATTGACGCCCAAAATGAATAAAAATAATTTTCCGTATTGACTACATTAGAGAGACCTACAAATAAGTCTCAAAATGATAAGAGAAAAGAGAATTTGCATAAATAAGCAATTATAAGACTTGGCAGAATAAGGTTGTCTTAAGTGATGTGAGAATGGTTCTTGACACACAGGCAGTGCTACAAAGGCATCTTAAACAAGCGAAGGTAAACTGCGCCTTCTTTTTAAGAGAAATGAACAGAATTCTGGATTTATTGCAACGGGAGCTTCTGGAAACTTGGGGTCCTTAGCGTTGACCTGGTAAGGCTCTTGTCTCTTCTATGCATAGATGGGTCCCCAGTGTTTCTGTGCAGGGGGCAGCAGGGATGTGTGGAGTGGGGGACTGCTGCTCCAGACACATCCTGAGTTATCAGAGGGGGGTGTGGTGGGTAGAGAGGTACATGGATCCCGAGGACATGACCTCTTCATATGTGTGGGACTCCCCACAGGGCTGAGGGTACAGCTCAGGGGGACCACTGGTTTAACACGCAAGTGGCTCTGGGTTTGAACCCCATACTCACCAAGAAAGAGAAAAGTAATAAAAGCAGCCACTATTGTGTTGGCAAAACCTGGAGATATCCTTCCTTCCTTCCTTCCTTCCTTCCTTCCTTCCTTCCTTCCTTCCTTCCTTTTTTCCTTCCTTTCTTCTCCCTCCCTCCCCCTTTCCTTCCTTCCTTTTTCTTTCCTTCCTTCTCCCTCCCTCCTTCCTTTCTTATTTCCTTCCTTTTCTCTCTCTCTCCCTCCCTCCTTCCTTCCTTCTCCCTCCCTCCTTCCTTCTTTTTTCTTTCCTTCCTTCCTCCCTCCCTCCCTTCCTTTTTCCTTCCTTCCTCCCTCCCTTCTTCCTTTTTCTTTCCTTCCTTTTCTCTCCCTCCCTCCTTCTTTCCTTTTTTTCTTTCCTTCCTCTCTCCTTCCCTCCCTCCTTCCTTCCTTCCTTTTTCTTCCTTTCCTCCCCTCCCCCATTCCTTCTTTCTCATACATGCCAGGCCATGACTTACTATGTAGCTGAAGATAACTTTGAACTCCTTCATCCTCTTGCCTCTGCCTCCCCAGTGTCAGGATTATACACATGCACCACTGTTCCTGGCCCATGCTGTGCCGAGGAGTGGACCCATGGCTTCATTCATGCCAGGTAGACATTAGACCCATAGAATCATATCCACAGGGCCCTAATCTCATTTCTAACTCCCCCTGCCTTCCATCAAGTCATTCTTCACACACTCCTGTGCTACTGTCTCACTGGAGAAGTTTCCACCTGGTTGGAAACCATGGTTACAGAGATCTTGGTCCCTCCCAATGAGACAATTCCCATCTTGCTTTTGCCCAGAGCAAATGACTAGAAACTCAGCCCAGATCACCAACCAACACGCCTTTTACTTCTAAGTGACCAGAAGAGGGTCTGGCAAATGAATCCTTACTTTCCTGCAGCCTAGGCCACTTGGTGGGGACAGAAGACCCTGCCATCTGCTGTCTCTGTTTGTTTCTTGTGACCCTGGTTGTCTTTTCTCCCTAGTGGTTGATTCCATCATTGCAAAAGTTGCCTGGCTTCATGAATTCTCTCTTTACTTCTGCTTAGTTGCTGTGTTGATGATCTCTTTGCTTTCTTAACATTCCCATGATTCTCTATCCACAAAACCCAGCAGTTTCTCAATGTGTGCTTAGGAAAGGGGCCTTTTCAGGAAGGTCAGTGATTACCACATTCTGTTCACAGCCACACCAGGGGAGAGCGGCAGGCCTATTCCTCTCCCCCAGCAAGAATATCCCAACTCACATCCATCTTTCCAGCTACCTGAGAGGTCTCACCTGTGGCAAGAGGTTGCTTTTACTCCTGCTGGGTATGTGACCTGGCAGCCGGATGTCGAAGAGGGCCTGCAAGGCAGCTTGTGCTGCTTGGCCCTTGGCCAGCTTCTTACTGCGTCCAGAGCCTTCGAACGTCCTCCCGTCCACGCACACAGCCATGACAAAGCTCTTGACTCGGGGCTTCTCGGCTGTCTCGGAGAGGCACACATACCGAAGACCTGAGCGTAATTCATTCAACACCACTACAGGGTTTCTCTCACCCAGTGCCCCTGGAGCCAGCCTGGACCTGTCAGGCAGAGCCTGGCCCATGAGGTCCAGTGTGTGGTAGAGCAGCCGTCCTCGCCGGTAGGCAGAGGACAGAAACTCAGTGTCAACGGGACAGCAGCCCGGGAAATCCTCGTTTCTTGAGGATGGTTCGAACTCCTTGAACAACGTGTCTGGGAAGTCAGCTTGGTCAGAGGTGAAGTCAGTGCACGGACTGGTACTACTGCCCATAGCCAGGTGGGCCTGGAATGCATTGGGGAACTGCACGAAGGACTTCAGGGCCATCTCTGCTGCCCGCATCTTGGCCTTCTTCTTAGTGGGCCCCGTGCCTTCAAACGTGAGCCCGTTTACTTCTACAGCCACGGCGAAAACTGGGGCGTGCACTGGGCCAGTCTGTGACACCATCCGGTACTGAAGACCCGGCTTCAGCTCATGTAGCTGGACCAGCGCATTCTTGGGTGTCATAGACCAGGAGAGTTTTTTCCAGATCAGCTGCAGTTTGCAGAAATGTCCCCCATTTCCTTCCTCCAGCGGCCTTTTCCTTTTAACGCTGGGTGTGCTGCCGCCTCTGGCCCAGTCTCCAGGGGGCAGGGGCCTGGTCCCAAGGTTGCTCACATTTCGGTTTTCTTTCACTTCAGCACTGCTGGTACCTGGAGGTGAGAACAAATTAGTCATGACCCAGAGCACTGGCAGGTCACCACTAATGAGAGACATCATTGCTAACGATGGCTCTGTAAGGCTGAGGGATCCAGGCAGCATCAGCACCTCAGGCCAGGTCTGGGAAAGATGATGTAATGACTTCTGCAAGATACCAGGGAGGAGCAGCAATGGGGACCATTTGCCTATGGGGGTGGAGGGTTGGGAGCTCCATCACTGGGCAGTTCTCAGAAAGTTAGGCTTGAGAAGAGATGAGGAAGAGACAGGTAAGTTGTGTGTCCTATGCATGTTTTCACAGTCTCTGGCCATTAGTATGAGCTGTCATGTTGTCACCCATGAGCACCGTACCTCCTCAGTGCCCATTATCTCTTAAAACCAAACAGATGAGTAGCCTTGCCTATCTATGGTTTGGGGCAATAGCAGAAGTTTAAAGTGGCTTTTCTTGCCGTGATGAGTACCTACCTCAGCCCATGCTACCAGGGCCCCATGGCAAGGTGATTGTTGCCTGTGATGCCCACAACACTGAGTTGGGGAGGAAGGGCTTTGTTGAGGCCACGCTCTTATATATCAGGCTGGGTAGAGTTTCTCAGAACCCCACCTCCTAATTCATATCCTGAAGGGAGGTGCAGCTGTCTGTCCTAAACAGCTGCATGTTACCTGTGCCAGTCAGTAGAGTTGCTGGCAACAGTTAAGCCGGCTGTTTATAGAGTCGGTTGTTTATCTGGGGGGGGTGTCAGGGCCCCAAGTCTGAGCTCTTTATTACTTGACTCCCCCAGTTCTACCTTAGATGAGACAATTTGAGGGGAGCCAATCAAAGGCCACAGGTGCTGAGACGTATCTTCCATGCTTCATCTGAAACGTAGCTTTTGGGCTTCTTAAAAATCACTGAAGTGATGCGAAGGGCATTTATTGTCCTTATAAATAAAAATATCACATGTTGACCTATAAACATAGAAAATGGTTCTAAATGCACCATATAGTTCAGCTATAAATGTGGGGCTCTGCTTCTCCTACAGGACAGCAGGAATCCTTGGATTACTGCCTCTGACATCCTTCCCATCATAGCCCGGCGAGCATGTAAAACAGACCAATGCTAATATGTTTCTAAGGATTTGGACATACACATCAGTTGTAAAGGCACAATCCCTGTGCAGAAAAAATAATTAGGGACACCCACCGGCAACCAAGAAACACTACCTACTCAGTAATTATGTCATTAGGAATACATCCTAGAACTGAGATTAACAAAGATGTTCATTGCAGCATAATGTTTTTTTACAGTTGAAAATGTAGGAAATAGAGAACGTCCCATATTTAGAGGACTGGTTAGGGTGCACTGGTAATACAACAGTGATGACTTAGTGGACTCTATTTGCTTCAACCTAAATAAATCAACACAATGTGAGATGGCAAAATGAGCTTGCAAAAGTAATCCACTGAGTAGGAGAGACTTCATGTATGCCCTAAGAATATGTGTATTATATATTACTCACATAATCATACTTAGGAAAGAACTGAAGGCAGTTATATCATAAAGACACAACTCTATCTCCCAGAGAAGGTGAGGGGAAGGAAGGAAAAGAAATAAGAGGGCAAAGGGTGGCTTCATTTCTACATGTGGCAGTTTCTTCTTTTTTAAAAAAAGTTACATAGTGTGTGTGTGTGTGTGTGTGTGTGTGTGTGTGTGTGTGTGCGCTCCTGTACGCATGTGTGTGTGCATATGGGAGTGCATGCACACACAGGCTCGGGTACAGGGAGGTCAGAACAGCTTGCAGGAGTCAGTTCTCTCTTTCCACCATATGGATTCCAAGGATTGAACTCAGGTCATCAGGCTTGGTGGCAAGTACCACCTCACCCATCTTGTTGATCCAACATTTTATGACTTTTGCAAAAAAATAAGAGAGTAAGTTCAGCAAAACTTTATATATATATATATATATATATATATACACACACACACACATATATGTATGTACATGAATACATATATTTATATGGGCAAAACTATATATGTGTAAATATATACCCACATATATACATACACATATATGTATATACATGAAGACATATATTTATATACATGCCACATATGTATACACACACACACACACACACACACACACACACACACATATGCATATGAGTCCTGGGACTGATCTGCCCAGGCAGAATCATGCCTACATTTCTCTAAGCACCTTGCACATGTTCTTAGGGCCTGGGAGCTCGCAGCTCTGTAGCAGGTGTGAGTGAGTGTGTGTGTGTGTGTGTGTGTGTGTGTGTGTGTGTGTGTGTGTGTTTCTCATTAAGCAAGTGGAAACTGCAGGTGACTTTTCCAGTGTGCCCCCAGCTTCAGAAACAGACAGTGAATGCCTGGTTGGCTGTTGACACTGGACCTGCTTCTCTCCTGCAGCTAGGAAGCTGCTCACACACAGCTGTAACATCTGACTGTGAGGGACAGACAAGTTTAAAGACAATTTAAGACAAGCCACCATGGGTAACTATTCTCTAATGAAGTTGTTCTCTTGGAAAACCCCAGGCGTGAACTGCCACAGTGACACGAGTGTCCCCTTGCACCCCCTGCATTTTGCCAGAGTGAGTGCTTCTGGAACGCTAAACTCGAAAACACGTTATCAAACCCCAAGGATTATGCCTGTGAACGGCCCTGCCATTTTCTACCATCTTTGATGTGTTCTGTCGAGTACCTAACTCTGCCATATTCTTCACTCTTCCTTAGTCAGTCGCCAGTACGGTCAACACTTTATAAGCAGATAGGTGGAAACTGAGGCTCGAGGAGTAGAAATTCTCCACAAAGCTTGCCTGCTGGGATGAGTGTTTAGGTTGGGACTCGGTCCTGGGGAATCTCACATCGCACTCACCCGTGCAGTGGCTGTAAGTTGATTTTATGGATGCAGAGTGATGGTGACATTTTCTTGGCCTTTGTAGATTAACACCCCTCCCCAGGCCATCTGGATAGAATGAAGCCAAGTCTACCCCATGTGTGATGAGTCCTGGGGCTGATCTGGCCTGGCAGAACCGTGCCCACGTTTCTCTAAGCACCTCGCACATGTTCCCAGGGGCTGGGAGCGTTCAGCTCCGTGGCAGGTGTGAAAGTGTTCTTTTTCTTTTTTTTTTTTTTTCTCATTAAGCAAGTGGAAACTGCAGGCGAATTTTCCAGCGAACCCACAGCTTCAAAACAGTGAATGCCTGGTTGGCTGTTGACACACGAACCTGCTTCTCTTACCGCCCTGAAAGCTACTCAGGTTGAGACCTGCCAGAATCAACACTGTGCTCCTCACCTCTCAGTTTATGGCATTGTTGTTGGAGAATAATGAAGGAGAAAGTACAATTCCGCAGTCACAAAGGATGCCTTTGAAAGTTAGGTGCCTTCCAGAGGTATCCTGACATTCGAGAACGTTCTTTTCAGCATGTACTCTAACCTCCTCTTGGCTCAGCACTAACCCCCATCGGTCATCGCGATCATGTCTTCATAAAGAAGCTGAAACAGCCCTTTGGAGGACGCTCCGCGTGGGGGCGCTGGGCTCTGCACTGAAAGTGAGCTCAGCTTCCTGGTTTCATTCTCTTAAGTTGCGAAATGGGCTCACTACAATATCAACTTGCTACTAAAAAGCTATTAGGATTTGGAGAGGTTAGTTTGTTGAGAAGTGTGAATCTGAGTGTTTTCTAAGTTATAACCGTGCAGCGTTCATTTGTTACAGATCTCAGTGAAAATAATTACTGTTTGGCTAGCAAGTGCTAAATCTCAACTGTTTGTGCGAATCATGTGCTCTGGGTGTGCACACGGGCAATGCGCTCTGTCATTTAGGGCATTCCAAGCCAAGGGGGAGTGCGCAGTAGATTAAACCATGCGATTTTCCCCAAACTGAACTCAAAATGGAAAATAAAGAGCAAACAAAACAATTCCCAAATCCCCACATCAGATTGCCCAGAAACCCGCTTGGAGCCTTCTAATTTCTTATTGATTTCCTACAATGTGGGGATTTAATAAGCGTGCCGGTGTGATTATGGAAGCCAGCCTATCAGATGACCTTTGCTGTATCTTAGAGAACCGAACTCAGAAAACAACATTTTTGCTCTACTCATGGTGAAAGCCCTTTTATTTGTTTCCCTTCTGTAACTCTTAATACCTAGCTATTGTTGTAGATGGAACTCTTCATAGAAACTCTGATTCTTAGCCTGGGGTGTGAGTTCACCTCTCTCTCTCTCTCTCTCTCTCTCTCTCTCTCTCTCTCTCTCTCTCTCTCTCTCTGTGTGTGTGTGTGTGTGTGTGTACTAAAGTGTGGAGGCCAAAGGTTGATGCTGGGTGTCCTTTCCAATTGACTCAGTTGAACCTAGAGCTTTCCAAGTAGGCCAGGCTGGATGGCCATGGATCCCCCTGTTTCTGCCTCCCGAGCATTGGCATTACAGGGGTTCACAGCACCCTACTTTTCATATGGGTTCTGGATATCAAACTCAAGTGCCTTTGCTCCTGAAGGAAAGCAGAACCATATGAACCACCCGCCAGCCTCTGTGAGCTTCTTCCTTAATAATCAGAAATTAGTAGCAATTGTTAAACAGAACAGATGTGGGTCCTTATCTTAGATACAAGTTAGGCTCTCTGGGATGACATTACCCATGGTGATATTACCAATACAAAAATGCTTTGGTTAACTAATTCTCAGTGTCCAGCAGGAACTTCAGAGCCAATGGAGGCTTAGGCTGTGGTTTCTGTCCTGGGACCCAGCAGTGGCCACTTCACACAGTCAAGAGTCAAGCAGGTGAGAGATCACATGATGCCTGTGTCCTTGGTTGTTTATGTTTGCGTTGGGATCTTAGATCACTCTGTGTCTGCTTCATTTATTTAAATGAAAGAAACGGAAGATTTTTCCTTCACCAGTTGAGTGGGTATGAATTAAGTGAATATATAAATATATCTGCCCACTATGTATCTATTTGTCTACTGTCTGCCTGCCTATCTATCTAATCTATCTATCTATCTATCTATCTATCTATCTATCCATCCATCTATCTATCCATCCATTCATCTATCTACCATCTATCACCTATCCATCCATGCATGCATCTATCCATCATCTGTCTGTCTTGTCTATCTATCTATCTATCTATCTATCTATCTATCTATCTATCTATCTATCTATCTATCCATCCATTCATCCATCTATCATCTACCACCCATCCATCCATGCATGCATCTATCCATCATCTGTCTGTCTTGTCTGTCTATCTATCTATCTATCTATCTATCTATCTATCTATCTATCTATCTATCTATCCATTCATCCATCTATCACCTATCACCCATCCATCCTTGCATGCATCTATCCATCATCTGTCTGTCTTGTCTGTCTGTCTGTCTGTCTGTCTGTCTGTCTATCTATCTATCTATCTATCTATCTATCTATCTATCTATCCATTCATCCATCTATCACCTATCACCCATCCATCCTTGCATGCATCTATCCATCATCTGTCTGTCTTGTCTGTCTGTCTGTCTGTCTGTCTATCTATCTATCTATCTATCTATCTATCTATCTATCTATCTATCTATCCATTCATCCATCTATCACCTACCACCCATCCATCCATGCATGCATCTATCCATCATCTGTCTGTCTATCTATCTATCTATCTATCTATCTATCTATCTATCTATCTACCTACCTATCTATCAATCAGGCCTAATAAAATGGCTACCCCAGGGGCACTTTAAATTAGGCAGGGCAACAGCTCAGGAGCCCTACTTGCATCTGTATTTAGCTTCTCTTCATGATTATTTTACTTGCTGGCGATTTCAAGCAGTTTCCCTGGAAATCCCAGGACATCCCAGAGAGAAGGGTTAATCGTTTTCTGATTTCTCTGGTCTGCTGGATGAGAGATATTGATCTTGCCATCCAGAAATGTTAGCCAAAGAACAGGACCAGCTCCCTAGGAGCAGAACACATTCCTGCTCTCTCCCTTCGCTTGCCAAGGCAAACAGTCACTCCCATGAGAGCTTGTTGCACTGCTGTGTATGTCCATTCATGCGGATAAAAACCCTATCTTTTCTTCTTGGGCTCCTTTTTGTCAGTGGGAGCAACACAGACACTGGTTGTGTCTCCTCTCGTGACCAAGCTGGAGACTGAAGGACCCTTCCTTACTCTAATATTCCCTGCAGATATGCACATCCATTTGCAGCTAAGCTCATACCTAGGTGCAACCTGTGTCTGGGTACTTTACCATCACCCTTTCTGTGTGCTCTTCATAGCTCTAACCCTGACATCACATATTCAGATTTTCCTCTTCACAGAGGAGGCATTAAATATGCTCCACTCCCCTCCTCTGACCCAGGAAATTATATTCATTTCTTTCACCATTTAGTTAATAGGTTTTATGCACCCAATTGTTACATATAATAATCAGCAGATTAAAAAAGCCAGGAGATCAAAAAATAAGTCTCTGACTCTTAAACACAGACTTGAAGAGCTACTTGAGAGGGCGCACACTTGAGGAATGTATCCTACAAACGCACGCAGTGGGCTGTGTGAATACTGTGGCTCCTGTACTGCCAACTGCCAGGACACAGCTGTGACTCTGACTCTGATAGTATGTGTACATACCTGGGTTGTGAGGGGACATGGGGACTTTCTACCTGCTCCTGTTCTTCCTACCTGGTGGGTACTTCCCTTTCGGGTGTATTGTAAACATATTCCTTTCTCTGAGCATTCCTGGAGGCACCTGGGGCTGAGTCAGCATGTGCTTATTGGATGAGAGAGAAAATATGACCTTGGGCAATCTCGTCATTGATACACATAAATGTATGCATACAATTACATATTCACAAGTGTATCAGATGTAGCTTAGATGCTGAGGAGCCCAAAACACAAATAGAATGATGCAGTAACTCTGTGATGATAGAAAGCTACCTCCAACTCCACCTGACACACATAGTCTCACCCCCTATGCTCCTTAGAACATTCCTGACTGGGGTCCCAAATACCTTTCCTGAGGAAACTCACTCCTGAGGAGACCATATCCACCACCTCTATACCTGTGGCTCTTCTGCCTTGGTGCCGTGGAGAATGGTCTCATTCTCTAAGATATCATTAAAAAAAAAAAAGGCATCTCTGAACTCTGACTTCCATATGGTCTTTTCAGGGTGTTGCATGTATCTTCCCATTGTGGGAACTAGAGGGGGGAAAAAGCAAGCAAGCAATGGCAGACGGCGTTAGGTAAATACCGTAAGCCACAGAAATAGAACAATCACGAGCAATTTGAAGGCCGCCAGGCACGGAAAGAAAATGTCTAAGTCAGGAAGGCATCTGTACAGGAAAATGAAAGAATGAAATTATTTCCATTCTGTTTCTCTCACACCTGGATTCTTCTCCACAGTCCTTATAAGCACATTATCTCGTTTGACAAAATGTGTCGGCAATTATAGCACTAAGTCTAAAGGTCCAACACATGAAGGGAATTGCATTTTGGACAGGAAGACAAAACAACCCAAAAACCTGTATATTCTCATAGCTGTGGCTACATATTTATTTTCCAAAATAACTCTGTTATTTACAACTTATCAAGTTTGATGACCTGGGCTGATGACACTCAGGAATGGTTAGACAAGGTGGCGGTTGGGGCTGAGATGGGATCATACTGCTATTATCCCTAAGAAGTCTGGCTTGCTTGTGGATTTATTTATGTGCCTCCTCCCTCTCTGCTGGCTTCCTAACAGGCCAGAATCTTCTACCCGGTTATTATGTACGCCCGGCTTCCTCTCATGGCTTGGCATCATTGGGATTGTATGCGTCACTGGTAATGGCACTGTCATGTCTGCGGGTCAGGAGGGCTCTGGAGAGCCAGCCATCCAGTGCGCTACGCTACATTTGAAGAGATAATATTGTTCCTGGTGAAGGTTATTCAGCTGCCAAGCAGCTCTGGCTTTAAAATCAGAGCAGCTCCTCCCAGACACCAGAGCTTAACAACAGCAGAAAGACAGGCAGTCTAGTTATTCCTCCAGACAGCGGGAAGAGTTTGGTGTGTAGAGAGTCAGGAGATAACCTAAACTGTAGGGTGCTTGACCGATAGGTTCAGGCTGAGGTGTGCATAAGGTACGGTGAGCTTAGCCTTTGCTGGTTGTATGTGGGTGTGGCAGTTAGATCGAGCTTCTGGTAGAAGATGCCTTCTTCAAAGGCTTGTCACAAGTAACCTATGAAGCTGTGTCAAGTGTGCCTGGGATGTTGGGAAAAGCAGATAGAGGTGGGAAGGAGATGTCGTCTGAGCCCAGAAGTGATAGGAAGCTCTTGGTCTCAGTTGTTTGTCATTGAATCTGGGCCAAATCTCAACTTCTGAACAGAGGGCGGGGTGAGGGCGGAGAGGAACACATTTCTGTTCAGTGTTGCAAGGAAGACTTCTCAGGGCAGAATGCTGATGGTAGTAAACAAGTCTTGAAAACATAGTATTGCACGAGGGTCTCCCAGTTTAGATCCAGCTGTACTGGCTGCTTTTGTGTGTCAACTTGACATAAGCTGGAGTTATCACAGAGAAGGGAGCCTCCCTTGAGGAAATGCCTCCATGAGATCCAGCTGTAAGGCATTTTCTCAATTAGTGATCAAGGGGGGAGGGCCCAGCCTATTGTGTGTGGTGCCATCCCTGGGCTGGTGGTCCTGGGTTCTATAAGAAAGCAAGCTGAGCGAGCCAGTAAGCAGCACCCCTCCATGGCCTCTGCATCAGCTCCTGCTCCCCGACCTGCTTGAGTTCCAGTTCCGACCTGCTGACTTCATTTGGTGATGAACAGCAATGTGGAAGTGTAAGCTGAATAAACCCTCTCCTCCCTAACTTGCTTCTTGGACATGATGTTTTGTGCAGGAATAGAAACTCTAAGACACCAGCCTACTGTTGATTGGCTCCTAGATAACCAAGGTTCTATATGTAAAGTCTAATATGTGTTTGTTGGATGTGTCCTGGCCATGTTTCTCTGTCTTTCTGCACAACTTCTTGAAATGGAGAAGCTCACAGATGTAGGCAATATCTTTCTTTTATATATTCCAGAATGCCAGGATCTAGGTAGCTGCTGAGAGCCATTCTTGAACAGTTGAAAGAATGTAAAATGAAAGCATGTAAATGGTTAGGCATGAACCATTTTTACATTAGAGCAGCAGGTAGCACAACAGATCCAAAGAATGCAAATGCATGAGGCATGGGGCTTAGAGTAGATTTGTCTTCCTACTGTCGCTTCCACACATACGTTTTCATATACTGCACATATGTACTCAGACTGTACTCAGACTTCTATACATATGACTCTGACTACAGAAACATACATGAGAAACACACTCATGCCACACATACATAGATGAACACGAATACCACTTGTACCGTGGACATATACATACCAAATATGAACATATAAAAATAGTTTTCTAAATGGATTAACAGCATGTAGAGAGAAAGGGAGTTCTGAGAAGATGGTGTAGTGGGTAACGTGATTGCTATGCAAACATGAAGGCCTGCATTTTGATCTCCACTGCCTATGTTAAATTCAGGAGCTGCCATGGCATCCTTAACCTCAACGCTGGGATGTTGACAATGGCAGATCCCAGACAATGCTTGACAGATAGAGCCTGGTAGAGACATGAACTTCAGGTTTAGTGAAGAGGTGCACACATGAGCATGCACACACAAAGCAAATGAATCCACTAATCGACAATGAGGCCCCAAGAGCACTTCGAAAGCATTTTAATATAACAAACAATTAAAATAATTTTTATCTGTATGTTTCTTTTCCATTTTCAGGGGAAAATGGCTTTAATTGCATCTGTCCTTGATTGAGCACTCCTTGTGTTTTATGTCCCTGCCTTTCCTCAACTCTGTGACTTTCTGTACCAATAACATCTCCATGCTCGTTTGCAAGCTCGCAAGCCCAAGAGTGAACATGCATGCAGAACTCCTTAACACCAAACAAGGCCTCTACTTTCCTGTCAGCCTCAGGAGCGAGTCATGCTATAGCTGCCCAGAGAAGAAGTTGCTGCTGGTGCTGCTGGTGCTGGTGCTGCTGGTGTGTGTACCTATATGTATGTGTATGACTTTTTCATTGTACTCTGGAAAGAGCACTGACTTTACAAAGATCTTGGATTTCTTAAGATGTTGGGCCTTTGGTTACTACATAAAAGTGACTCCAGAGTTTCTAAAAGTTAGAATTCATTTGCTTCTCTCCCCTCCCCTTCCCTCCCCTCCCCTCCCCTCCTCTCCTCTCCTTTTCTCTCCTTCCCCCTCCCTCCCTCTCTCCCTTTCCCCCTCCCTCCCTCCATCCATCCCTCTTTCCCTTCCCCAAAGTTTCCTAGCTAACCCCCCTTTCTTTTCTTCCTGGTTCAGTCAGCCTCCCAGCAGCTCCAGGTAGAAAGAGCCAGAAAGAGTTCAAGTTCCTCTTTTGTCAGAATAAACTCAGCACATACACTATGCTTTTCTTTTTAAACCTCACCCTTTCTAAGGTTTCTGAGATAGTTATTCCTAACTTGACTGATCTGGAAACTTTTACATTCGTACCATCACAAAAGGATATACACAATGATATGTCAGGGTTTTGCTTTGAACCACAAATCTTGCTAAGAGGGCAGCCTAGAGATGGCCAAGAGCCCACATCTAAGCCCAGTCAATCCCCCCCCCCCCGCCCCATTCCTTAACCTTCTATGTCTTCCTTTAGAAATGAAAAAATCCAAGCAGAAGATTGTGAATATCTGGCCAGGTCCTGACCTTTGAACTCTCTCAAGTTTACTTATGGGAAGGGAAATATGATGGTTACTATTCTCTGCCAGTTTGACAGAATCTAGACATGATCATCTAGAAGAAAAATTTTGGTCTCTTTTGTGGGGAGTTTCTGAACTGGTCTAACTAAGGAGGGAAGACCCTCCCTAGATTTGGGCAACACCACTCCATAGTCTGAGGTCCTAAACTTAAAGAGTAAAGGTAAGTTGAGTATTTGATTCATCCCTCTCTGCCTCCCTGTGGTGGTTGCAATGTAAGCAGGCACTTCATGCTCTGCAGCCTTGAACTGTGAGCCAAAATAAACCCTCCCTCCCTTAAGCTGCTTCTTTCTGGCATTTGTTACAGCTATGAGGAAAGTGACATCCTACAGGAAGAAATCTCCATGTCCAAAAGCATCAATGGCTGCCTGAAGAGGGTACCCACAACAATGTGTTTTGATTCATAGAGGCTGGAGACAACATGGATCACAGTTCCCATGGAAATCTCTGCCAGTGTTTTTGCTTGATTCAGCCAATTATCTTAGCAACCATCAACAGCACCTTGCCTCCTCCCCTTCCCGTGACAAGCACATTCTTAGCTCATTTTAGTTGAAAAAGAAGCCCATCTGTTCGGTGATATTAAATTCAGAGAGGTGTTCTTGTGAAATGTTTGGCCTTCTCTTTTAAACGCTTGACAATATGCCACAGGTAAGAGTTCTCCCGTGTGCAGTTCTCCCGTTCTCCTCTCCCCTTCCCTTCCTCGTGCTCCCCTCCTCTCTCCTCTCTCTCTTTTCTTCTCTCTCCTCTGACTCCTTCTCTTTCGCTTTTCTCTCTCTGCTAGTTTCTGTTCTGAGCTCTCCTTACTGATTTAAGCAGAAGAGATGAATATGACCCCCTTCTCTAACCCAGCTTCAACACCAAACATTGAACAATATTCTCCTATTCTCCAACTTCATGCACTTGAGATGTTTCGATAGAAGATTCCCTAGTTAACCTTTTTTCTTTTCTTTTTAAAGAGCTGTAAAATCCATTCCTGAGACATCATAATACCACAATCATCTTTATTTTTTTCCGTAGTTACAAGAGGAGAATGAAGGAAAGAGAGAAGAGAAGAGTCTAAGAAAATTAGTTTATTTCCTATATTCCCTGGGGCTCTTGGTTACGAATTACTGATAATTTCTTATCCTTATGATAATGATGGGGCTCCAGGAAAGAAAAATGTTCCAAATGAAGACAGGATGTTGGATGAGACTGGGATTTCAGGTAAGAGTAGATTTCCTGGTGTTGATTAGATTCTAGGTGATATGAGGCTTTGAATAGGTATGAGACTTCACAGACCCCGACTGGGGACGAGGAGGTATCTGATACAGATGAAGCTGCAGTGGGAGCTGGGATTCTAGCAAGTGGGTCTGAGGTTCCAAATGGGAACAGAACTTCAACTGTAGGGATAGGAGACTGCAAGGGAAGATGGTATCCCATGTGACCACAAGACTCTGGGTGAAGGCTCTGCACGAGTTTGGTCCTACAGGTGGGGTGGGCTGCTGGTCAGGGTGGACTCCAGGTAATGATGGGATTACATGTAGACATAGGCTGTGGGTGAGGATAAACGTCTGTGTGCCTCTGGTCCTGCAGTTGAAGACGGACTTCAGGTGAGGGTGAGACTTTGGGTAAGGACTTCGTACCTTGGGTGGTGATAGTTTCCTGGTAACTATGAGAGTATGGAGAATGTGGGGTTATGAGGGAGGATGGAACTATGAGTAAGAATGGAACTATGGGTAAAGGTAGAACTATGGGTAAGAATGGAACTATGGGTAAAGGTGGAACTATGGGAAGAATGGAACTATGGGTAAAGGTGGAACTATGGGCAAGAATGGAACTATGGGTAAAGGTGGAACTGTGGGTAAGGATGGGACTATGGGTAAAGGTGGAACTGTGGGTAAGGATGGGACTCTGGAAGATGGCCTGATTGAGGTAAAAGCAGGACCTTCTGTAGTTGGCAACACCAACCAGTCCCCCTCAATAGCTTTAAGGGGACAGAGAAAGACACTCCCACCCTCATACACATTCAGGGAGGATCTCTCAGTAAGAGAAGGGCTGCTTACTCAGATTGTCTTCATCCTCCGTGTTTGTGGTGCCAGGACTTAGGTACTTGAAAGGAGCGAGGAAGGTTGACAGTATGCTGACTTTGTCTGGAAAGAGAAAGAAGAGGAGGTGCACTTTTGACATCGAGTTTCAGAAAAACCCAGTGCTTTCTTATGTTATTACCCAGAGGTTGGGACAGAGAAGTGGCGGCAGATACTTCATTGTGGTTCCATTTCTTTTTTTTAAATTGAATTTCGGACAGCGTTTTTATCAAATTCCTCTCTCCATTCAATTTAATTATGATTTCCATCTCTCTTCCTTTACATATATATTTATTTGTTTTTGGCATTTCGGTGACCTTGTTCCACATCCCTGAAAACTTTCAATAGTTGACTTCAGGGTTAAAACATCTCATCTATTTACAGGTGAGTTAGCTAACACTTACCATATAAGGGAGTTCCTAAAATAATCAAAATTCAGTAATACAATCCCAGAACTAGGAGACTTGTCCCAACAAAGGCAAGAATTCTTCCAACCCCTCTCATTGGTGGAATATTTGTTCTGAGCTCTTTAGTTATAAATATGACATAAAAAAGTAGAAGTTGAGAAGCAAACACATACACACACACATACATACACACAGACACATACATGCACACATGCACCCCCCCACACACATGTGTACTGAATCTACAGTCTTGTCACCTAATGAGTATATAAGTAGAGGTGATAGAAGGTGATAGAGGTTGGGGTTAGGTAAAGAGCCTGAACTATCCTGGGAACAGCCAAGTGTCATTGATACTAATGGAATTCCAGGGACCCAGGAACAACTGGCTTTTTGCACTCTTCCTGTCCTGGATGATATACATCTCTTTAGCCCAGGCTGGCCTTGAACTTGATATCTTTCTACCTCATCCTCCCAGAGACTAGCATTTCTGGAATACATCAACATGCCCAAGTGGCAGTTTTCCTCTTATACATATAGGTGAAGGAATTCTAGGTGGGAAGTGCTATTGGGAAACACATTTTAAAACGAGTAATTAAAGGAGTCAACGTTCCTTATTTTAGAAGTTTCCACGGAACAAACTATACTGCAGAAGCTGTGGGGGTCTGCTCACACAGCGCTTACTCTCTAGAAAGTTTGCCAGAGACTCAAAGCGTTGGATTCGCAGAGTGCACCAGCACAGGTTCTCCTTGTGTCTGCACAGCTCTCGTTTCATTTTGAATCTGGACTGTAGTTATTAAAGGACCACAGATGAAAGTGTTACCATTACTTGTCTGTTGTGGTGCAGACTTGCTTCAGAGGTATTTCTGATCTTCTCTTAAGCTGCTTGGGGGTTAGCCAAGAAGGGCTGTGCGGTACAGGGCCCTTTCCTTCTCCTCTGCTGCCTTCCTTACCTCAGGGCAAGATGTTTTAGAGGGGTTACCATCTTCAACACTGCTTCTGATCTCTTCCTGTTATTACAGAGGAGTCCTCCCTGTTCCAGTATTCCCATTTGCTTGTATATCTTGATCTAAGGGCAGATACCCATGGAAACACTCACTGCTGCTTTTTTAACTGCCCTTCGCCTTCAGGCAACCAGACCTAGGTTGGGATTTGTTCTTTTCTTCCAAGGCCAAGCCTATTTTCTCTTTAGACAACCTTTCCTGAGGCTGGGGGAGATCACATTGAAATTCATCTCGGAGCCTGTTAACAGCTGTTGTTTCCAGTAGGGACAGGCACCAATATAGTGTTCACTGAAAGAGAACAATAAATAACTCTAATATGAAGTGCCTGTTCCTCCTTCATTCTACCAAACACAAGGATCAACACAGCGAAGGCATTGCTCCCCCTGAGCTCTCGCCGCACAAGCTCATTTACTCCCACAGAATGAAATACCTTGCTTGGGTTATAATTTCATTAAGTGAGTCCAATAACGCTGCACAAAAGACTGTGAAGCTTAAATGATTTTGTCTGGAGGATCTCGAAATAAAATTATAATTTTGTTTTAATAAAGCCGGAATACCAGCAAAACAACCCACAAAACATACCAAACTATTTCAGGGCGAAACTGTGAAATATATAAAGACTATTTTAGATCCATTCAAGTCTTTGCCTTTTGCTGTTGCTGTTTATTCTTTTTTATGTCTATCAAACAGAAAGAGTGCATGCAGTTAAAACTGAATGTCAGCTGAAGAATGTTTTTCAGTGTCTATATATTCTCCATATTGTGTGAGGACTGTATAAACCAGGACAAGTACTTATTGTTGATCTAAAGTTCATGTTTAAGGTAAAGGGCCTTATACATAGATAGACAGATTTCCAAGGAAGATCCTCAACTGGGTGATGAGCAGGCAATATTAATGGCAATAGTTCTTAAGGGAGTGCAAGGGGAAGGAATCACACAATGCAAGCATATACCACGCCGACAGGACAGCTATTGTAAACAAGACAGAAAACCAAGTGGTGGTAAAGGTGCAGGGAAAGAACAGATCCTGAGCTGCCCTGATGATAACATGAAGCAGTGTACTGCTGTGGACATACGAGTTCCTCTCACAGGTCTGGACCTCCAAGGACTAAATGTGTCCCTTCCCTGTGGCCTGGAGATGGAAGTTCAAGGGTCTACCAAGAGATGAACGGATATACAAAAGTGTGGGGCGCCCTCACAGTAGAATATCATTCAGCATGGAAAAGAAGGAATCCAGGCAATTTGCTCCTGTATGGTTGGAATTATGGGGACAAAATATACATGCTGTATGACCTCATTTACATGTGCAACCTGAAAAGTTTGGAGTGGGAGTGGGGGAGATGCCAATCAAAGAACATAAAACTTACATGTAGGAGAGGACAAGGTTCTGATTCCCTGATGAACAGCATCGTGGCTGTAGGTAACAGCAAGGCTTTGAATGCTTGCAGCTTAACGAGAATGAATTCTATGTCCTTACACACACACACATGCACACACACATACACACACACAGGTAACTCCAAGTGATAATGGCATATTAACCTAATTATGATAATTATACAATGTATACACATATTATGCCATAACAAGATATACTTTAAATATGTATGATTTTATGAGCTCATTAAATAATCTTAGATTAAAATATATGGCCACCATGTTGAAGACAGAAAATTGTAGCTGAATATCCTACATATTTTAGAAGAATTCTTTATATTATTTTATGTGTATAAAAGTCTTCTTTGCCTGAATGTATGTCCATCATGTGCATGCAAGGTACCCTAGGTACCCTTGGGGATCAGAAGAGCATATTGAATCCCCTGGAACTTGAGTTATTGATGATTATGGCTTACTATGTGAGTCATGGGAACTGAACCTGTGTCTTTTGCAAGAGCAGTAAATGCTCTCAGTCACGGAATCATTGCTCCATCCCTCAAATAGCATCTATCTATCTATCTATCTATCTATCTATCTATCTATCTATCTATCTTTCATCATCTGTTATACATTTAAAACCAGGAGAAAAGTGTTATCCTTGATTTTAAGGCATATAAAGATATAGAGTCGTGTGACTATGATATTGTGATTAAAAGGCTTAAATAAAGGTTAATATTTAGGAGAAAAAAATTACGTTGTGTTTTTTCTAAAAGCAATCCCTTGCACTGTATTCATAAAAAAAATGGTCACGGTTAGCTGAAACTCTGTGACAGACCATGCTGAGGAATATCCCCATATGAGAAAATAGAGTGATTTTCCCTCCTTTACTTTCCAAAGCCAAAGCCATAACATGACATCATTGCGATGAAAAGCAGGATGGATGTGGTAACTGTTCAGTTTGTCTTGTTGCTTCCCTTTAAATGAAGAGTGGGAGCTGTAGAGGAACCATTATCTCCTTCCGTTATGATTAGAGAACCCATGAGCATGTTACAGGATCCCAAACCTATGCCTAGGGAGAGCAGGAAGGAAGGGTCATTAATAAGGGTGGGAAATGTTACTGGTCCTGAAGAACTTGATGACTTGCTCCTACTGTAATGACATTAAAATAAGACAAACTACATGAATCGACCATTTGCAGAGTTTGGGTAGCAGGTAGTAAACGAAGACTGTGTCTGAGGAAGGGGAAATTGTTTTTCTAGTAGAAAGACAGATCCTACAAAGTCCACAGTGATATCCACAAACTGATCTAAACAAAGAACAAAGCTTGCACCCTGAAGACAAGCAGAGTTTGAGGGCAGAAGGAAGCACCATGCTTAGAGACAGGACCCCAGACACGGCTCGAGTTCTGTGCTGTCTTAGCTATACAGGAGGGAAGGGAGAGTTTGATCCTGGCAGAAAACAGCTTTCCCCTCAGGGAATCTTAATGCTGGAGGAAGAGTCAGAAGGCTGCAGAGTTACGAAAGCAAGTGTTCCAGTCAGGTAGAGTGGAAGTTTATGTTTGGCTGGGGTCATAGAATTAATGCTGGAGGAAGAGTCAGAAGGCTGCAGAGTTACAAAAGCAAGTGTTCCAGTCAGGTAGAGTGGAAGTTTATGTTTGGCTGGGGTCATAGAAAGGTTATGTCTTAGGACTAGTTATCCCTGAAATGAGCAAGTTTATTGGCTACTAACGAACTGCTTACCAGAAGAAAAGTCGAGAAAACAGTGTTAAATCCATATTCTCACCAACACATCCTTTCATGTCTAGAAGACAGGAGCAAGAATAGTAGTAACATTATGCATAAGAAGCCAGAAACCAGAACCACGGGCAGGAAAAGCTCAGCTGTAAGGTAGGATGATGTTGAAGTTAACAGGAAGGGCTTTATATGGAAAGTGTAAGGATCTTCAAGAATTGTAATGAAGCCCAGCACAGTGGTACACACCTTTAGTCCAGATCTTGGGATTAGGAAAAATCTCTGTGAGTTTGAGACCAGCCTGGTCTACATAACAAATTCCAGGCCAACACGGGATATGCATATTAAGGTCCTGCCTCAAAAACAAAGAAACACAAAAAGAACTTTAAAGAAACCATGGACATAATGAGTAAGTAGATGGAATCTTGGTAAAGAAACAAAAATTAAAAAGTAAAACTCTAAAAGCAAAACATTGAAAGTTCAAAACTGTAATGTCTAAAACGAAACACTCACTGGATTAGATTAGAGATGCTTATTTAGTGACTAAGCATATTTAAAGATTTTAACCTATCACTCAAAAGCTAGATTTAACAGCTAAAAAGTAGAAACCAACCAACGAACCAAACAAGTAAACATAAAACAAAATGAAGCATTGACATTACTAAATGGTGCTGGGTACAGTGGCTTGTGCCGGTAATCCAGGTAATCCAGCAGTAGGGAGCCTAAAGCTGGAAGATTGTGGTTGCCTAGGTCACACACACTACACTGCAGAGTGAATTCCAGGCTTCCTTGGGCTATAGACTGAGACCAGGCCTAAGAAATCCAAAAGCAAAACAAAGACCAAATCAACCAACCAAACACCTAAAAACTAACAACCCTACAATATGAAATAAAGCATAAAAAAAAACAGGAAAAAAAATGAGTGGTTAATTAAAAAGATGAGGGATGAAGCAGATGGCATATGGGATAAATGGGAAGTCTATCAGCAGTTTGCTTGAGACGCGTTGAAGAGGAGTGTGTACGAACAGACATAGACATACTCACATCATCACACAGAAGGAGGATGGCTGAATTAACAACAGCTATTGTAAGTTCCCAGGAATTAAAAAGGGATGTAGTCACAATAAACCATTACAAGGATAACCTTGAGAACTTCACTTAGACTTTCAAGCTGCATGAATCAAAGTGCTGAACTGAAGGGTAGACAAATACGAAACCATTGAGCTGTTACTGTTTGTCTCTCCATTGAGAGGAAAAGCAGGGAGGGGAGATGGTTGTGTAGAAGAGGCTGAGGCAGAACTCCGAGTTATCCCGATCTCAGTGGCATGCGCAGAATACAAGAGAAGTAGGTACTTTCTTCTAAGGATTTCACAGCACACAGATAGATAATCTGATCAGAAATCAAACCGGTCCTAATAAATTTCAAAGGACTGAAGTCACAAGGGTACACGCTTGGGTGATGATATGATTAAATTAAATGTTTATAGAGAAGAATTCATCTAAATAAAGATTTAATAAGAACGAACCATACTGTTAAAAGCAAAGAGGAATCTACAGACTGGGATCATGTGCGCTTATAGTTCTCAGAGTTTATTTGTATCCAGAATGTAAGAATCCTTCTAACTTAATAACGAAGGCCATAAGATCCAACTACTAAAAATGGTCAAGATACTTGAACAGAAATTTCACAATAGAAATGTATTGCAAATAAAGTCACCAAGTTGTATTGAACGGCATCACAACTCGGAGAAATGCAAATTAAAACCGCAGTGAGATGTGCAAATGGAGACCACACCTTTTAGCAAAGCTTCAAGTTTAAAAATACTGGTAACGCTAACGTGAGGTAAAGGACAGATGGATAGCCCCAAATTCTCATATTGTTAGACAAATTTCAGGAGCCTTTGGATGATATTCTAGCTGTTAGATATCGACCCATGACCTACCAACATTATTTCTAGATTTTTACTCAAGATAAATGAAACAGATACCTTCACAAAGGATCTGTGTTTGTACTCATATCGTAAAGCTTCTTGTAGAAACTTTACCCATCACGACTCCAAATTCGAACCACCTTAAATGCCTGTCGACAGAACGGACAGAAAAATTGTAATACATTTATATGATGGAGTAACACAGAGCCAAACAAAACAAAACGGAACAAAAGGATCGCACCGTCAAAATACATTGTGATATGGATGCGTCTCTGAAGCACTAGATGTGTGGGGGAGAGTTAGAAAAAAGCAGTCACAGCACAGAATGTACAACTTGATTGCATTTAGAAATCTCAGAGCAGACGAAACACCTTTGTGGTGAAAGAAAATCCTTCCTATGTGATGTCCCTATGTGATGTTTCTGCAAACTGCTTTGCGGTGAGATCAGGTGACCCCTGGGGTTGGGTTACAGGGTGGCTGGGAAGAGTATTTATGGAGAATATTTATGGTATGACGAAAACATGTTTGTGGAGATGAAGCTGTGGGGTTCCTGTGTGCATGCAGGAGTTATAGTACAGATAGCAAAGCATGCAGGTGTCCCTAAACCACAGTCTTTCACATTCTGTGAATTATACTTCAGTAGTCAAAAGTGTTAAAAACAAAACTGGGCAAGGAAAAACAACAATAACAACAACAGAATACCCCAAATCCCCAAAGTATCAGTTTACTAGAAAAGGGAAGTGGAGGGTGGAATGTGTGTTATTTCATCTGTAAAGAAGTGTCAGGATGACAGATGTTGAGTGAAGGTATGGACAGGGATGGATAAATTATATATCCACTTGGGGGCCTATTTTATCACCATTTACATTTTTACTTTGTTATCTGTTTATTTTACAGTTGTAGATACTCAGATATATATTTTTTTAAAGTCCTAGACACTACAGAAAGAAAGCCAACCCATCACAACCAATTATCTCAAAGACAAAGCCTATTGGAAACATCTAGAGTCACGTGACGGTCCGGATGGTGAGAGCCAAAGTGATCGCTAGAAAGCTGAATGCTGAGATCAGAGTCCTGATGGCTGCTCACCCCTCTGCGGCCTATTTACAGAGGTGATATAAGGGACAGTTTTGAGACCTATCTGTGCATGAAAATCCTGGGGGTTCTTTTTTGTTTGCTTTTTTTTAAAGACAGGATCTCATGTCTTTAAAAGGTAGTAGGCAAGCTCTCTACCCACTGAGCTACCCCACCCCCTGTGACAAAGCGCTCTATTTAAACCGAGCAGGATGAAATGAACATAATCTCTTACAGTACAGACATGCCAATTACCTAGAAAACTCATTCACAGAAAGTTAACACACACACCAGAAATTTTAAAGAAAAGTGATCACTGCTAAAATATCTGAGAGCTTGATCTTACCATTTGCCTGTAAGAAGCGCCAAGCCTTTAATAGGGCAGGTTATTTTAAAAAACACATAAAGTGAATGTGATAGTTATGTCCTCATTTTGAAAACTGGAAGTGAGGTTTTTGTCCTCCTGTCGTCCCCTTGGAGGCCACATACGTTTCCATCCAGTACAGCCATCCTGAACAATTACATAACCCGAAAAGAAGGGTGACAGTTGGAGTCCACAGAACTCCGTTGGTACCCTCGGGCTACAATACTTAGCCTCTTTTATAAGTTCCGTTCTTGTGTTTCCTTTTGCCAAAACACACTCTGACAGATGGCCTCCCTCAAGCCTGACCCACTTTTTTTCAGAACTGTACATTCTGAGGGAATGCAGGTACGTGTTTAAGTAAATACTGCTCCAATCTAAATAAAACCTCAAATAAGTAGGAACACGTGGGCCACCCTCAGAGTCAGGAAACTAATTAACCTGCATGCAGGTGGGAGAAGGGAATGGCATTTCAGAAGAAAGGCAAAGGGTCTTATCTTACATACTTTTAGGAACTTTCAAGTGTTGTTTTTAAAGCTCCTGTCCCATGAAGCAACGCAAAGCGATTCCAGCAGCTTTTAAGAGGACTCTGGGTCAGCACTGAGTTTTTAAAACACAAGAAGATTTGATATCTTTTTTGGAGATTGCAGGGAGGAGATATCTTCTGACGATTTCAGAGATGCATAAAACTTGGGTGTTTGGTTACTGAGAGCATCCGATCAAACAGGAGACCAGACTGGAGTGCTGTTACACAGTGAGCTTTTGTGCGGGTTCAGTTGTATCCTCACAATTCACAGGTCTTAAAACTTAGTTCCTTGGAAGGGGGACTCTGTTTGGAGATGACTGGGGTAAGGTCAGCATGGTGGGGGGCAGCTATCTGCAAGCCAGAAAGAGAGAGCTCAGGGGAATCCAACCCCTGGCAACACCTTGATCTAAGCTTCAGTCTTCAGAATTGTGGGGCAACAAATTCCTCCGATTTAAGCCAACTGGTATGTATTGTTACAGCCGCTGTAGCTAGCCAGTACGTTCTTCCACAAGCTTTGCTTTCCTGAAAACATTTGCAGAGTTAAACGAATGATTTCAAATTCAGTCACTGACAGGATGATGCAGAGAGACCTATGTTCTCAGGGAAGCAAATTTTAGGAAGTAACTGATAAGTTAAGACCGAGTAGATGATGTATACAGACAAGTATACATCAGGTATCCTGCGTATCAGATATTTACAGTACAATTCACAACAGCAGCAAAATTACTGTTATGAAAATAGCAACAAAGTAATTTTATGGCCAGGGATCACTACAACATAAGGAATTGTATTAAAGGGTTGCAGTGTTAGGAAGTGTGAGAACCACTGTAGTAGAGGTTTTGAGTGCGAACAGTCTCTCACAGGATGTGAGTTCTAAGCAGGAGTAACACCATGTGTGAGGGTTCTGAGTTGTGAGTGAGGATCTTAGTTGAACTTCTCAAATGAGTTTGGAGAGGTCTCCATTTCTATGAATATGGAAACTTGAGAGAATAACGCTGGTTCAGAGTTTAAATTGGGAGTCTCAGAGAGAGAGGCATCAATGAAACTCTGGAGTGTTAAAGAGATGATTAGTGGAGGAGAGAGAGAGAGAGAGAGAGAGAGAGAGAGAGAGAGAGAGAGAGAGAGAGAGGAGATGGATGAACAGATGAACAGAGAGACAGATGGACAGAGAGACAGATGGACAGAGACAGACAGAGAGACAGATGGACAGAGACAGACAGAGACAGAGAGATCGACAGAGAGGGAGGGAGGAAGAATGAAACAGACAGAGAGAGAAAGAGAGAAACAGAGAGAAAGGGAGGGAGGGAGAGAAACAGAGACGGAGAAAGTCATTCAGACCCAGATCCACTATACTTGCCTCCATGATTGTTTCAAGGGTAACCAATACATAAATAAAGAGATGTGGATGATCCATTCATTACCTCCAGCTAGACACAGTGCATCTATTGCCAGCTGAAATACTCTTCCCACGCAAAGGCGCAGGGAACACCGCAGAAGAGGGGGTAGGAGGAATGAAAGAGCACAGAAGGGCAGTGAAACCCATTGTTTAGACATGACACAGCCAATTCAGTCATGAGCCCCCAGCTCTGTGACTACTCGCATGGTGCCTGCTCTTCCTCAGAGTTTCCAAACTCACTGTGTTTAACCTGTATCACTGTCCATCACCGAGCTCCATCAGCTCAGGAACAGGTGTTCAAGACAGGAGCCTGGGCCTGAGGAGGGTACATTTAAGACTCAAAGTGTAACTCTTGTAGGAAGCAATCCTACACGGAAGGTGCAGTAAGCTTCTGGTCCTGCTGGGGCTTTTAGGAGCCATGCATACAGAAACAGAACTTGTGTTTTTCAGACAGGGTTCCACATATCCCAAGTGACTTTGTGCTTGTCATGTAGCTGAGTATTATTGGGAACTTCTGGTCCCCTGACCTCTACCTCCAAAATGCTGGTATTACAGATATGTGCCATCATGTTTGATTTAATATAGTGCTGGGGAAAGAACCAAGAGTGTTGTGCATACCAAACAAGTAGCCTAGTGGCTTAGCTACACCACTAGCCCCCACAAAACAACCTTTTCCACAGGCATTAGAAACAGAGCTATTGGTTTCTTACGTGGCAAAATACATAGCTGTTTTATAAAATATTCTTTCATTTTTAACGCATTTTTTTTCTCACAGCATCTTCTTCTGTCAACATGGAGTCACGTGACTAGTAGGTTTTGGACCAATTATTGCCATGCTGTGAAAAGCTTCCAAGGCCGCAAGGGCACACTTGGCTTGAAGCACATTTTCATGAACTTTGGCTTATTTTTAGAAATAGGGGGAAAGCCTCCATATGAACAAGAAGACACCAGATTGTTTCATGTACTCTTCCAGATGTGAAAAATGGGCAAAGATACAGATGGTCTGACAAATGATTGACAGGGGAAGGTGAATCTTTGCAGGAAAATGTGTTTAAATTAGGAAAAGATTCTCAAGGTATACGTTCACACTTCACTTGGAGGCTTAAAGTTTTCTAAATGATGTGCCAAGGCACTACTCACATGGCTTTGCGATGTTCTAAATAATTTCCTCATTTTATATGGGAATGGATGTTTTTAGAAATGTATGTATGGCATGACATCATCCTCTACATTTGAGTTTGGCATCCTCAGGCAACTTTTACATGTGGGTACCACTGTAGGCTCCTTGGCTTCACTGCTGACTTGAAGGTTACGAATTCACGATAAATGGATTACAGGGCCCAACCTACTGGCACCAAGCCTGACATGGTTGGAGACTACTTTTCTTCTTTCTTTCTACTTACTTTCTATCTACAATAACCACGCCGGAGCTAGTGAGATAGCTTAGAAGGTAAGTGTGTGTGCCACAAGCCTGAAGACCTTGCAGAGAGATGACTTCGGCAGGTTATCCTCTGGCCTCTACACACATGCACACACACACACACACACACACACACACACATACACACACACACACACACATACACTGAAAGGACCTTATCATTGAACAGATGGTGTCACGAGGCCCAAGGGCTCAGTTGTCGCACCATTTCAAACCCTCACATGAGACTTGAGAGCAAGTGGCTCGAATTATTCTTCAAGTAATTAAAATTAAAGGGATGGAGGTTCTGCAGGGTTATTTCTCCTTCAAGTGCCTCCTGCACCCATACAGCAAATGCATCCTGAAGTGATTTAGTCATTTGGAAAGTTTTTACACAGCCTACAGCACATTCCTTAAATTCTGTAATGAGATGTCTTTTTATTATCTAGTAAACTCTTATTCAAGCACTGAAACACATAGCGACATGAGCACCCAGCCTTCCTCACCACACGTCTATCTATGTCTCTCCTTTGCTAAGTTTTTGTCACTGTGGAGAACATCCTGGTGTTCGCTACCTTCGTGCTACACAGTTAGTTGTTCTCTAGACTCGGAGCAAAGTTTCTGTCTGCTCTAGAGGGCCTGGACTTTTAACAGCTTTAAAGGTCTTAGCTCTGTAGCTTCTCTGTATCCATCTCTACCCTCGTAAGTGGTTCTTTCTATTCAGGGACTGTTTGCTCTTGGGGAAGTTTCATGGGCATTTAGTCTTTGTATTGGAGGCTCACCACATTGCTTCCTCTCACTTACATGTTACTATGCTTGATCTTATCCAGTGGCAGAGAATGGAGTTTGCATGTTCTTATGTGTGTGCAGTTACATGTGTGTGTGTAAGCCAGGGGATGACCATGGCTGCTTTTTCTCAGGTGCTATCTACCTTTGCTTATTTGTTTGTTTGTTCATTCCTTCCTTCCTTTCTTCCTTCCCTCCTTCTCCCTCCATATCTTCCTCCCTCCCTCCCTTCCTTTCCTTCTTTCCTTTTTTCTCTTTTGAGACAAGTTGACCAACTGGCCTAGATCTCACAAAGAAGGCTGGCTGGTTGGTTGGCTAGCCAGCAAACCCTAGGGATCTAGGCGCCTCTGTTTATCTCATCCTGAGAAAACCACCACATCTGCCATTTTTTCCTTTTTTAAACATAATTTCTGAAGCTCCAACTCAGGTCCTTTTGCTTGCGAGGCAGGCCCTTTCCTAACTGAGCTCTCTCTTCTGCTCCTTCACGTGGCCTTTTGAGAAGTACACTGCGTATTGCTATCCTTGAAATGGACCTAGAATAGCAAACCACGTCTGTGGTCCACGACCTTCCAATTCTGCATTCCTTGCACCATGATAGAGCATATTTCTCAAGACCCAGAACTTGTGGGAACCCACCACTCCTCCCTGGCTTGCAAGTGTTTTTAATTTTTCATTAATGTGCTCAATCTCACTGTTGGATAAAAGGCACAGTGCCTCACATGGCTGTGGATTTTGGATGATGATTTCTCAGTGATGTCCCCTTTGCCCTGCTTCACTTAGCATACACTCTAGGAACAAGGTAAAGTCTGCCCCAGAACGTCTTGATCTGTCCCAGTTTGTCCTGACACTCCAGTCTGATCTTTAATAGCATCACTTCAACTCATAACTGTCCTAGTTTGAAAAATACAACATAAGGTCACCCTACTTGTGAACAAGGTTCTCATTTGATGACAGTGGCCAGAGGCACTGTATTTATTATTTAACCTCTTATGCTCTTATGATTTTAAAGCCTTTCTTTACTTCCTACTAGACGTTTTAATCTCTAGTTTTATAGGTACATGATCCTATGTGTTCAAACCAAATATGTTCTGTGTGTTTTGACCCACTTAATGTCATTTACAGAAGGTCCAAAATAGAAACCCTTGGGTCACTTCTATTTGTCTATTTTCCTTATTTCTTGTGTTAAATGGGCATATCTTCAATTCTTAATTCATTAACCAAGCTATCATTATGTTGTTACATAACATTACATTACACCATCATCATTAATTGTTACATTTTTTTGCAACAATTTCTTAATATCAAGCTTCTCTGTGCTTGCATGTGTGGCCTAAATCACTCTTCTCCAGTGAAGGCAATGCAGAAGTCTAGGAAACAGGAGATAGCATGGTGCCCTTGGAATTACATTGTCAGTTATTGCTGCTGGGTGAGGAAGGAGTCCAAGGTGAGCAGCAACAGAGGAGCTGAACAGAGCAGAGATATGTCCTCCGGGGTTCTATTTTCCATATAGTGATGTTGAGGCCAACTGTGAAATGCTAATAGAACATTGTAGGCTTGAAGCAAGTCTGGTGGTGGTGAGATTTGCTTCCTATGAAGAATAGTATAAATTCTGAAGAGGAAGGGCGCCATGTAGGCAAAGAAATTACCTCTTATGATGGTTAAGGACACACACAGATGAAAAGGACCCTGTTTAAAAAGAGTTTGGGCCATAGTTAGATGAAAGGAAACTACACACAGATTCCCTTTATTCTTCAAACTTAAGCCATCTTTTCTAAACTTAGCTCTCAGAAATCCCATGGTTGAGGATTCTGCTTTGAAATGAAGCCTAATGCAAAAACTGGATGGTAAACTCCTCTGTGGTTAATGAGTGACTAGGTGGCCATCTTTGCCACATGTTTTGCCTCTGACATCTTAGATGGTCTTGGGTGCATGTTATTAAACGTTTTGCTTCATACATTTTTTTTTAATATTTTAGAGAAGAGAATTGGGAAGCTGTGAGGACATGAGGTCTTTCCTGGCTCTTACTCATCCTTCTGATTTCCCTCAACACACCTCCCACCTTGATCTTAATTATTACCACAGGCTCCTAGAATAGAAAATAATTTCCTCTATATGTTATTTCCCAGTGAGACTGTCTCTCTCTAAGGGTCAAGGCAAGTCTTGGTTTTGAACCACTGAAGCAGTTTTGGGTTTCAATTCATGTACAAGCTGTGAGACCTTGCCCAATTTTTCCAACCTCCTTAAATTTCAGCACAAATCACCATCACCACCACCATCATGGCCATCACCACCACCACTACCACCACCACCACCACCATCACTACCACCACCATCATCATCATGATCACCATCATCACCGTAATCATCAGTATCTATGTCACAGGGTTGGTGTATGACTTAACTGAGGTGTGGACCTGACATGGTGTCTGGCATATGATGAAAACTCAAATGTGTTGCTAGTCATTAGCTCTATATGGTTATAAAGTCCGACCTACCTCTCATTGCATCTCACAAGATCTCTTATCTTGTCTTCTTGTAGATATTTCTCCCATTTCTACACTTCTGAAGCCAACTGGATATAGGGTTTCTCTTTATTCTACTTTCTACAGCAATTTTATTCAGGTACTGAATTGAGCTCATTTGACTATTAGAAGTAAGGCACAAAACCTCCCAGCAAGTCACCTTACTTTCCCTTAACTTCAGTTAGTGTCAACATTGCTCTTCTTCAGCGCTGTAGGAAATTTGGCAACTGTCTCATCTCCTGTAGGGATTAGACATTCTAATAACTAAAAGTGGAGCAATGACCACGAGGGTCATTGTTTATAGAGCAGGTCAAAGTGTTAGTACCCGAATTTGCAAGTCTAAATTGAATTACTTCTCTTAGATTGAACTTCTAGCTAATGTATGGAAATGATTATTTACCATTTTGAACTTCCTTAATAGACTGGTGTTGCATGCTTCTGATTCTCTTCCTGGGGTTATTCCAGAGCAAAATCAGAAGCTCAGAGCAGCCTTTCTCTGTTCTTGTGTAAAAGAGCCACATGTGCTGTGGCTTACCTATTCACACAAACAGCCCTCCAGAGCATGAGATGGCCCCTGTTCCTTCCCTTTGTCTCTCTCTGTCACTTGGTACACCTGCCGTTCTTCACACCTGTCCAGGGTTAAGTTTGAGCTGTTTTAACTGAAGGGAGAAGTAGCCACTTTTTATGTATTCAGCTCAGATGTTTTGGGTGCTCAGTACCCATATGACATAAGAATAGAGACCAGCACTGTTTTTGCTTGATTTTAGCCACAGCGTTTACCACTAAGTTTAGCACTATATGTTATATTTGTTCATCAAATGCCTATCTCTCCCAATCAGAATACAGGCATCAGAGGACAAGAAGTTTTATCTGTCTTGCTATTTTACCACATCTCAGTGTTGAACATGGTTTTCTTTTCAGTGCTCAGTAGATGTGCAACTATATAGACTATTATATATAATATATATTATATTAGTATTAATATGATATATTATATATATAATATATATTATATTAGTATTAATATGATATATATTATATTGCCCAAGATAGCTAAAATTTCAAGTGGAGAAAGGTTAGGAATGAAGCAAATCTGTTTCTTGGTCCTTCCTGGCCGCTCCTGTTCTGTGGTGACTTTTCTCTCTAAGATGAAGTTCACAGCACTCTTTCCCTAAGGAGTTCAGGATTCCCTTCCAGAAACTCCTCAACCTCGCCATCCAGGAGAGCCTTCCATGCTACCCTTAACATCTTCAAAATGTAGTTCTAGAACAAGACAAGAGCGTGCATAAACTGTATTATTCTCTGTTTCCCCCTTGAGATACTTACAATAGATGGAGAAACAATTAATTAACAGATACAGTTTTCATGGTGGAATTTCAGGCATGGTGATGGATGTGGAAGAGTCTTTGTGCTAATACCTTCCTATGATTCTCAGAGAACACAGTAGACTCTGTTGTTGTTTGGAGTGCCTCAGTTTCCATGAAAACCTAAATTTATATTTGGGAAGAATAGTCCTTCTTGCAATCACAACACAGTGTACAGAAGTGCGGCTAAGGAAAGGCCAGTGATTCTGTCTCTAAGGACGTGCTGGGGACTGTGGCTTATTAGAGAAACATGTAAGAGTTTTCCAGGGAGAATCCAAGGGTATAGCCCTGTTTCCCAAATACACGTTTTTTTTTTCTTTTAAATCCTTGCCTAGAACTAAGTATGGATTTCACCATTCAACAGGCCACAAGAAATGTTCACCAAATGCAGAGACAAATCCCAAGAGGCAAGTGAAGGATATAAGATGATCTAAGAGGACTCCTAGTCATTGGTTGCTGAGGCAGGAACCTCCCTCTAAACACTAGAACATTATTTCTAGGGCTGGAGCAATGGTTTAGCAATTAAGGGTGCTGGCTACTCTTCCAGAGAGCTTGGGATCTGTTCCTGCCACTTGACCATCTGTAACTCCACTCCCAGTGCTTCCAATGCTCTTCTCTGGCTTCTGAAGGCACTGTATGCTTGTGGTACACAGACATACATGGAGGCTAACATCATATGCATAAAGGAAGATTACTCAGCTTCCACCCACATGGTCTGCCAATGTGAACTGGATCCATGTCACTGTTTGCAGTGACACCCATCCCGCTGTAAAGATTCTATGGTATTGTTCTTATGGTTACAGCATAGAAAGTGAAAGTGCTTCACAAGAATACGTTCTCTTAGAAACTTCTTTGTAACTTGAATGAATGGAGAAGGGTGACAGTGTTGCCTTTTAAGGTTTGCAGATGAGACCATATATGAACTCAGCAGGCACCAGACAAATGGCTCTTTAACAGAGTGTTAGACAACAAAGTTATTTCTCCTAGCTACTGGTATTTATTACAGTTTAGTATTTTTCTGCTTTGTGTTTGAATTCCCGTCAGTTTCCAAGGTCACCCAACCCTATTGTAGCTTGGGGTCTCTCTGCCTCTCAGCTTCCCATGAAGTTGCTAACAAATGCTCAGATAGAATAAGGAAGCATCATGAAGATTCTGCAGGAGATTCTTGTGCTAGGCTGACAACCATATCAACGCTCATGCGAATATTCACTTTCTTATATTAAAAATTACTGTATTGTTATTTGAAGGCATGTTAGGTGAATTGGTGTGTGTGTGTGTGTGTGTGTGTGTGTGTGTGTGTTAGAAGATTTACCTATGTTGCTTGATTAGAACTGTAGGTTGCAGTGAAGAAGAGGAAGAAACCAAACCCAAAACCCAATGGTTGACTGTCCTCAGGGTGTCAATGAAGGAGGCCACTGTGGTGTTCAGTGGATGTCATCAAGAGGAGGTGTTTGTCTTTGTGCCCAAGACAAGGTAATACATTTTGTGTACAACTTAAAGTCACCCACTGCTTCAAGAGTCACTGGACCATGTGCAGATTTTGGTGCTTGTACTACTTGTGTCTGTCTTTGAGGATGAGGAAGAGCCAAGAGCCAGGCGCGGTGTGGCAAGCCTGCTTAGGTACTTGGGAACTTGGTAGAGGATGATCATGAGTTCAGGGGCTACTAGGGCAGCCAGGGAACTCAAAATAAAAGGTAAAAATAAAACAAAGAGGGGCCAAGGCTGGAGCTCAAAGGGAAAGTGCTTGTTTCGTGTATACAAGGCCCTGGGTTCCACATACCAATACTCAGGCCAATGAACAACAGAAAGAGTTTGAGGAAGGAGGACTACTCAGGCTTAGTTGTTGTGCAATGCCAAGGTGATGGTGGTGCGAGAGGACTCAGCAAAAGGACACATAGGTACGTCTTTCCCACCTGCGGCCTTGGATTTCTCCTCTAGGCAAGATCTAAAGCATTGCTCATGTGGTAAGATGGAAAATGTGAGTTCCGGGCTGGCAGGCTAGATCACTCAGTAAAATGCTTGCCTTGTGAGTTCCGGGCTGGCAGGCTAGATCACTCAGTAAAATGCTTGCCTTGCCAGCATGAGGACTCGAATTCTATCCTCTAAACCTACATAAGAATGCCAGGTGTTGCAGCACGCTTGCATTCCTAATATTGGGGATGGAGAGACAAGTGGATTCCAGGGGCTCACTGGCCAGCCAGTCTAGGCTAGTTGGTGAACTCCGGGCCATCAAGTGAACCTACACTCCAAGGAGGTGGGTAGCCTTCCTGAAGCTGACACCAGTGGTTATTCTCTGGTCTCCAAGTGTGTGTGCATACCTTGTACACACACTTGCATACACACACACATGTGTGTGTGTGTGTGTGTGTGTGTGTGTGTGTGTGTGTGTGTGTGTGTGTACCCATGTACATAAAGAGAAGAGTGGAGGCCTGGCCGAAGTTTTCCCATCAAACCCAGGCATTTTCCAGAGACAAAACTGAAACTGAACTTAAGCATCCACAACAGCTTTCAAGCGAAAGACCGTTTACTGAGTGGAACGCTGCGTTGTAAAATATTAGTTTCTTATTACTTCTTGTGAACAGCCAAGTAAGTAAAAAAAAGCACAGTGCGGGAGATGGATTTTCTACAAGAAGGGCGGCGTGGTGCCGCTCTCTATTAGACTCCATGAAAATCAATCTGCAGCCTCGTTCGGCCTGGTAAAATTAGATCTAAAACTATTTAATTTTGTTTCCAGACTGTTTTCCCCATCCAATGCCTAGCTTGAGGACGCAGAGTGATAAAATATCCTGGGTGGTTACCAGCGCCTGAGCACCTCTGCAGGGTGAGAACTGTACAACATGACCTGGTTTCTAAAGGGCTTGGTGGGGACTTCTATAATGAATATGACTCTGCCTCCTTCGTGGTATGAAAAGCTCCTTTTGTCAAGCTTAAGTTTTGGCTCTGTGTTACTTAGGATTTGATACTGAAGTGTGGAAAATGGAATCTTAAACTTTTTTCCTGAGTACTTTTTTTTTAATTATTAAAATATTCGGTTATCCTCAAACGTAGTCATTTTGGACAGAGACCAGGCCAGAGACATGGAGGGTGTGGCCAAGGCAGCCAGGCCCGGCCAAGTCAAGAAGGGCCTAGAAACAGCACAGATAACAGAAACAAAGAGGGACAGACTCTCATTACTTCTCCTGGAAGTTGCTCCCCTTAGAGGTCCTGGTAATAACCAGAAAGTTGGAAAGAGGTAGAACAAAGGCTTCTGAGAACACCTGGTGTGGGCTCTTAGCCATCTGGAAGAATCCTGCCATACCTTGCCACACTCACACACCTGCCTGAGGCCTCCCTGTCTCACCATTAGGGGATTGCAGGGCCCTGAGCACTGTGAGAGCTAACATCAGGGGTTCCACCTCAGATGAGAAAGAAACTCCAAAGCAGCCAGTGGGGTTGGCAGGGATGCTGGGATTGTGGCCTTGATATTTGTGGTCCAGCTTTCAACTTTCTAACAAGGTGGAAGAAACAGGAAAGTGTCATGGCCTGTGAGTGTCTGGGGTTGAGTGGGAATACATTTGTCACAGTTGGGATTATAGGAGAGGTGTCTGTGGCATCAAGGTAAAGTGACATTCCCCCATCAACAGTAAGGCAGGGGTTTAATTGTACCCATATATTCTAGCAGACACCCTTAACAAAACAATGAGGGTTTAGCCTGGTTGTCAGTTATACTGAAGGGTCAATGAGTTACTCCCGTCTCAGAGAAGGTGGCCCAGGCTTTGGTGTGGCAAAGTGACTACACGAGGCACCATTAGTTCAGTTCAAGCTTTGTTGATGGTGGGGTAGGTGCTAAATCAGTGGTCTCTTCTAGTTATCATGGCTCCTGTTCCACAAAGACCAGACACAGGTTCAGAAAACACAGCACCATGCTCTATACTGCAGACAGCACCACTCTGTGCGAGCTGGAGTGTTGCAAAGCCCATACTTATTTCTGAGACACTTTAGGAAGTAAACCATGCATTATGTTCTCCAATTAATTTAGTGTGTGTGTGTGTGTGTGTGTGTGTGTGTGTGTGAGAGAGAGAGAGAGAGACAGAGACAGACAGAGACAGAGAGACAGAGAGACAGCACGAGAGAGAGACAGAGAGAGAGAGAGAGTCGTGTGCCTCTGAAGATCAGTTGCTTCTTTCCGCCCACCACCATGTGGGTCCTGGGTATTGCACTCAAGTGTCATGCTTCTCAGCAGCCTGCTTACCTGCTGAATCATGCCAGTCCCCAATTTTTTAACTACACGTACAAACTTTGCAATGATTTCTGCTCTGACCACCACACAGTTATACATCTTTTTGGTGTGTTCTACAATCTCATAAAGTTATGCATATCACCCAAAGAAGATGATTTGTTTCATCAGAAACTTGTAGGGGAGATCCAAGGGAGTGTTTCCCACCTTGTGCTTTAAATGCACCGTGGAAGGCTGCGGTCTATCAAATTAAACCAACCTCTTCACTGGTAAGACCTTTTAGGATTGGAGTGCTATGCAGTTTTCTGACATCATTTGAAATATCTGAGATAGGTTGAGCATGTTGTGTTTGTTAAGCCTTGGAAGGCCTTTCATGAGCATCTCAGGGAACCTCCATTCCACAGGAGGAATTTGAGAAGCAGTGATACACGAACCATCAAAAGGCCCAGCCTAATGTCACTGGAACTGCCCTGTGGATATTTTCTAAGAAATGCAATGGTAAGTTTGCATTTAGCTTTGAAATGCTGAGTTTCAGGCAGAGGGGGCAACAAGTGGGAAATAGTCTAACTTTCTTTAAGGACAAAAGTCAGTACCATGTGTAGAGAGGTGGTCTAGTCAGAGAGGGGGTATATTCTCAACCGTTATTTATGAACATTGTGACCACCAACTGTCTGTATAGGCCTAGTGTTTTACTAAGCCACTACAGGACAGTGGCTTTGTACAAAGTGGGGATTTGGTAGCAAACAAATAGAGGGAGGTCTACTGAGAAACAATGTTGTAAAGATTTTGATTCCTTGCAAAATAAAAACATTTATTTGCATATGACTCAAGTTATGCTGGTACAGTTTCACCTCCTACAGCAAACGTGAGTAACAAGATATGTCAATCATTCCAAGACCAAGACAGCAGCAAAGGCTTCTATACAAGAGTCTGTTGTGGGATCCCCCATATTTATAGTCCTTGTTCATTAGCACCCATTTTCCTGTCAGTGAGCAGAACTTCTCTTCTTGGAGCACCCATTGATGAGTTGTGGGTTACTGGTTGAGCAAGGCTCATATGCATCTCACTTCTAAAGTGAGCTTTGATAATCTAAACTACTCCCTCTTCCTGAGCATGAGACCCCAAAATTTGCAGAGTCCATAGCAAGATAACTACAGAGTCCCTATTAATAAATCATTAGATATTTCAAGATGGTGGCATTGGGGCATTAATTTAAAGGTGGGGTGTTCGTGAGCAAGATGTGTCGCCTGTCCCATACCCAAGGAACTATATAACTCACCTGGTGATTCTTTCATAGGTAGGCACAGGACTCAGGCCAAAAAGGGTCAGACATAGGGTTCTTGATTTGTGATAAACTTTCCTATTAGATGAAGTAACTAGATGAGTCTGGGGCATATAACTCCAGGACACTAGACCTTTCAGTTACCATGTGTCTCCAAGCCAAAAGGAAAAGAATTGAAGATAGAGCGAGGCTGAGCTCAGCCTGTCCCTGAGCTCTGATTTCTATCCATCATTACATCCTGACTCCAGCTGGATCTGAGTAAGCTCTGTCTTTCAACTCTCCAGTTCCATGAGCCAAAACTGGTTACCTAACAATTGTAACTGAATTTATTCTGACTTATGTAATACCAATTACAAAACTTCATTTTTTTTATTGGCTTCCAGTCCCTCATGGATAAAGCGAGAGTCGTAATAGTTCCTCAGGTTATCATAAGGGCCTCGACTCAGTTATCATTCTCCTCCTCTTACGTATCGTGGAACGGAGCATTTGCTGTATCTGGGCTGAGAGTTGGAACCCCATATTGAGATGCAGAAATAATTGCCCTGCTTGGTATTGGCAAGGTGTAGGCTGGTCCCTTTCAAATTGTGATGTATTTTCTAAAGAACTCTTGCTACTGTAGTCAGTAAGGGGCCATTATCATTCATTCTCACCTGATTCATGCCAGAATGAACAGACTGGGGCTGCTGCTTGGGCCAAGTTAAAATGAGCAGTCAGTCTGAAAAGCACAGAGGCTTTGCAAAAACACATGGGGACTGCTGCAGTCTAATATTCTAAGGGGAAAATGGCTTCCTCGGAACTCAGCTCATTTGTAGATTAGTGACTTGGCATCTCCCTGCCTGCAGCCTGGGATCCACTCAGCATGTGATAGGTCTGTTCCCTCTCTAATCTCTTCACACTCTTTCGTTTAATACAGTATTTCATGGAGTCCCACCCTTTGGCTTCTGGACTAGCCTATAAGCACCTCTACTAATGTGATGATTGTGTGGTCCTCTGCTGGTTTGGCTAATTCAGCTTCCCAGTTCACTGCTATGAGACCACAGCATCATGCTGTACTAGCGTGGCCCAATCACGCGTCTTCTGTTTCACAGATATTGACTAGATGTGACATCTATGGGGAGTTTCCACAGCTCAGATGACTCACGGGTTCAGGATGCTGGCTTTTCTTTGGGTTCACTGTGGACAAGGACTGGGGGCTCATTACAAGCTGGGGGCATATTCAGCTTGATGATGTGCCTGCCTTGGAAGCAAAGGGACCTGAGTGGTTTCTCAGTAAAATGTGAAAAAGGTTAATCACGGTAGTCCATGTTTCTCTTCGGCACTTTATCGGTAGAGACAGGTGCGTACGTAGGTCTTTCTGGCCAGTATGCCTAGTCTATATGGTAAATTTCAGGGACACGAGAAGACTCTGTCTCAAACTAACGCAAGACAAGATGGATGGCACCTGAGGAATGGCTCCTGGGATTGTCCTCTAGTGTGTAATTCCATGGACATATGCATGGACCTTCATGTCTACATGCACACTCAGAAGTGAGTACACACATGAACACACACACTCTGCACATGCACATGCGGTCACACACCGACATGCACATAGTGGGAGAGACGAGAAAAGAGGGGGAAGGAGTCTTTGCCACTGGCACGTTTTAGGAGTTCTGGGTTGATTAAGTTGAGAAATAACTTCTGTCCATGGAAGCCATCATTTTCTCAGTGACAAACACTGAAGGGCTTAGCTAATTAAAACATGGACGGACGGCTCAGCTGTTGAGAGCACTTACTGCTCTTTCAGAGACCCCGAGTTCAGTTCCCAGCATCCACATCAGGCACATAAACCACGTATTATTGCAGCTCTAGGAGATCTGATGCCCTCTTCTGCTCGCCGACAGCACCTGCACACGTAGCAGACATTTACACACACACACACATGTGTGTGTACACATAAATCGAAACGAGATAAAATTTAAAAAAGAAAAAGGAGGACCACCTTTCAAGACAAAGAAACCTCTGTCAGCTGCTGCCTTTGAACCTTGGCCACAGAGCCTAGGCAGTTAGAAATATTCACGCTGAGAGCTCCACTAAATGCCCTCTCTTCCATTCTCTGTAACTTACGAGAATGGGTTCCTAAGCTCATCTCATGGGCCATGTCGCCAGAGCAGTAATAGCAGTGTGCGCCCCTAGCAGCTGCTGACCAAGTGTCCTTGAATTGAGTGTCCTGTCAGCCAAACACTCTGCAAAGACGTGGCCCAGTGCTGGACTGTCATTACACTGCTGGGTTATTTTTTTTTTTATTATTTTTATTTTTTGTAAGCCAAGGGCAGCGCCACCTTGAGTAATCTGGGACAGGTTACGGGTTGTAGGGCATCAGCTCCGTTTGCACTATGCGTTTAGCGTTGTGTAACTTGGCAGTCTAGATTTTCAATGACAGCAAGGTGGGGCTCTGCAGATGGCAGAGACAGAACTTGAGCACGGCATGGGCTGGAGCTGAATCCAAACCCATTACACTCCAGTCCTCTCCTGCTCATCTTGAACTACCAGAAGCTGGGAGACACAGCTTCAGGACACATTTTTTTTCTCTAGTTTTGTCAGCAGTAAAATTCATTGCCCTGAAGGACCCCAGCCAGATCCCCACAGACAACGGGATGAGAAAGTCTTTTAAAAACATTCAAAGAGGGCATGCTGGAGAAATATCGCAAGACCAACTTCCTCAATGCCCTAAAAAATAAGTGGATGAATTCCTTTGACAGTGATTTTTTTAATTGGTATTGTTTTAGATAATTTAAGAATGTGTGGTGCATTTAAGCAGCAGAACTCCATGACCTGCTTTGTTTAAAGGAAGTCTCGAAAGATTCCTACTCCCAAATCCTGGCCCACAAGGTAGAGTTGAGACCATTCCAAGTCCTTCGCCATCCCTCTGAGACTCCTCAGAGAGAATGAGTATGATATGGTCCATACCTCGTGACAGAGATAAAAAGCAAGCCCCATGTCTCGTCATGAGTCCCCTCACACCTGATTGTGCAGATAATACTAATGGTAAATATTTATTGCCTATCGACTATGTTTCAAGGAAAGTAAAGAGCATTAATTAATATGTAGCAAATCAGTGCTTGCACCAACCTTCTGGGTTCGCAGCAATTTGTACTCTCCCTTTTATCCTAAAGGAAGTCAGGGCAGGAAGGGGTAAAGTCATCTTTTCAAATTCAGCCCAACTCTGGAGTCTTACATAGCGAGAGCTCTTTACATATAAGAGTTCTTGGACTCAACCATAATACACACATCCACTCACAATGAATATTGACACCTCAGAGAATAGTGGCTTTTATACCCTTTTCACACAGATTAAGCTACAAATTGTTGCCTTCAGCTTGGGTTAGTTACTTTGTTGTTTCTGTGACAATTCTAGTTGCCAGGACAACTAACTGGGGGAAGGATTTGTTTGGGTGAATGGTTGAAGAGTATACAGGAGTCCATCATGGTGGATCAAAAAACAGCCCAGCCAGGAAGCAAGGCTGGCTGTAAATGTCTACATATTTTATATCTGCTGGTAAAGGCTTATGTCCAAAAGGTCCAGCAGCCTCCCCCAACAGTGCCATTGGCTGGTGACCAAATATTCAAACTCATGAGCCTATGTCAGGGTACATTTTTATTCCCAGCATACTAGCCTGTGTGGCGGAGGAATCAATTTTTATCTTAACAGATGTGTGAGTGATTGGCCATGATGAGGCCATTATAAATCCCTTAGCCCAGCTTCCGTCACTGCTGGATTAAGCCCCCAACATGTCCTGGTTCCTCCCACACGTCATACTGTTCCAAGGTGCTCAGGTACAGAATTGCAAGCCACACCCTGATTTCAGGGCACACACATTGGTAATCCCTTTTCAGGGGCTCAGAGTGGTATCTGACCATTGTGCCTGTTCCCAATTAGTCCTGAATGTCTGAGAAAGGATGGGCATGGAAGTTGGCTCAGTGACAGATGTGGCTGGGCGATAATAATTCACAGATGGTCATCTTTTTTCAAGAAGTTGCTTCCTTCTTAATCCCCGAAGCTTCCCTGGGTGGATAGTGTTGGTTCCTTGGTCTTTCCTCCCGTGGATTATTTTGTTTTTTGAACTTTTGAAGATGAACATTTAGGAAAACTCTGTATGACACAAGCCAAGAGGAGTGCTGGGAAGTCTAGGGGAATTTAGGGGGAAATTCAGAAAGCATCGTTTTGTCTTGAAATAGAAGGCTTTGGTCCAGGAGGAATGGTGACATACTTTCCAACCTCGACGGAAGACAGGTGGTTCAAGTTGAGCATCAAGCATGGGCAATGTGGACCCTGCTGTCCTCTTGTCTTTCAACACCACCATCCCTGTGAACCCCAGTCCTGGCTGCTGCCTCATTCTAGGACTAAGCGATGGATCCTGGGCTTCCTCACTTAGTAAATGATTGACAGGGAGAGGAGAGAGAGAGATGTGGAGACAGCTTTCAAAAGAACAGAAGGAGCTGAAGCCTTCCTCACGATTGCCAGCAGAGATGAGTGACCCATGCCCTGTGTGGAAATGTCTTTTCCCCCCCTGGCTTTGCTGCTACACAAAGCTAGCAGTCATAAAGTCCACTTATTTTTATAACCATGCATTAAATTAAATGTGTTATTTTATACAAGCACTTACAGAGTCCACTAAATACCTGCTAACAGCTCCCTTACTCCCTGATGTGGTAACAAGACTAGCTCAGAGCCCAGCAGATCTCTGCATTGATTTTCTGTTTCTCTAACAAGGATGTTTGGCTTAGGTGGGAAGCATTGTCTCCCCTACCCTTCTCTTCCCAGATGCCTGGGAGGATGGCTGTGGTTATGTGTAGAATCATTTGTGTCTTATAAGCACCATTGAAGAAGACATCTCAAGCATGAGATCTCCTGGCACCTCTAGGGAGGAGGTTCCCGAGCTGAGCAGTACCTATTTATGAGGAACTTAGATCAGCTGAGAGGGAAGGGAAGTCTCCAGATTAACACTTGCACTCCCAAGGGTTCATAGTTTGTTCTCCTACTGGCCCTTTTCTATGAAGAGCTAGGTTTTACATAGAGAATTTTTGATTTCATTATTACAACTTAGGTAAAAACCTAGGTTTAGTGGACAAGAGAGTCACTGAACGAGCATGTTTCAGTGTTTCCCAAACCACATCTGAGATATCAGTTTAGTTATATCCTAGAATAAGTACCCTGGTTGCCATTACTCCTGGTATTGTGCTAGAGCAGTAACATCAGAAAATATTTTCATAGGGTTTCAATAGTCTAAAATTCTGGCCTGAAGAGATGGCTCAGTGGTTAAGAGTACTGTCTGTTCTTCCAGAGGTCCTGAGTTCAAATCCCAGCAACCACATGGTGGCTCACAACCATCTGTAATGAGATCTGATGGCCTCTTCTGGTGTCTTCTGGTGTACTACTATACATTAAATAAATAAATAAATAAATAAATAAATAAATAAATAAATAAATAAATCTTTAAAATAAAATAAAATAAAATTCTGGTGTCAGGCACCAGGGTAGAGATTCGGAGAGGGTTCAACATCGCCCTGACCATGGTGCCTACACTCTACTTGTCAGGACTTGCCAGGTCCTCTCTGCAGATATGCTTCTAAATTCTCCCCCTCTGACCCCACGCAGAGGTCTCTGCCTCAGTTTTGGCAGGCTCTGCTCTAAGTGATGGTTTGTGGGTAGCACTGGGAGTCGGAAGCCTACTAAATCTTCCTGGTTAAGTGAGAGATACAGAAGACAAATGGTATTTGCGTCAAGTCCCAACGTCATATTCCACCTTTAAAATTATAGCCAAAGTTTTGGTAAAATTGTAAAAAAGAGTGTAAAAGAACATTTTAAAAATGGAAATTGTGTTGCATACAACTCCACCTTCTAAGGTGGTGACCTGTCTGCAAAATATACTGGTGAATAGTGGCACAAAACTTGCCCAACCAATATCTAATTGGATTTAAGACCTGCCCCGTGTAATGGAACCCATCCATGTCACTGCTAGGATGGCGGAGAACCTGAGACCAGATAGGCCAAGGACTTAGGAGAAAATCAATACTGGTCTGATAAAGAAGTATAACAATGGAATGACTCCTAGCATCATAGTCTTAGGTCTATGGCTTTCTTAGCTAGCAATCATGAGAAATGCTTCCTCCGGCAGCACGTGGAAACAAGTACCTCGACCCGCAGCCGGACAGTATGCAGAGAGTGAGAGACATTAGAACATTAGAGCTATCTCCATCAAATCTGTTCCCTCAGGGATCAGGGAACCCCGTAGAAGAGGAGGCAGAAAGAGGGTAAGAGCCGGTTGGTATGGAGAAGACCAAGGAGACCAAGTCTTCTAAGCATCACACAACTGACTCACGTGTGAAATCACAGAGACTATGGCAGAATGTTCAGGGCCTGCATTGCTCTGCATCAGATGGTGTCCTAGAGCTGAAAGGAGAAGTGGACACATGTCCCCATACCCAACTCAGAAACTATCTCCATTTGACAGCCACTTGCAAATGAAGAGATGGTTCTCTTCAAGGAGTCTCCCTGAGGAGACAAGCCTCTCAGAAGAGCAGTCGCTGTGGCCAGCAATAGATGGTCAACACAATACAAACTCCGTCGAATCTTTGGAGACTCTTTGGTTCATATATTATGGCTTCCAGTTTTGTGTAAGTCACTTTTTACAGAATATTTTAGCCTATCTTGTTTTAAGAGGCAAGGATAGCTCCTAAGTGGAGATTGATTTAATGTGTGTGTGTGTGTGTGTGTGTGTGTGTGTGTGTGAGCACAGCAACTTAAATGGAATTGTGATTATAATTTTTATGTTTTATAATATTTTACTATGTTGTAAATATATTTCATTTTCTAAAATACTATTTTAAACACAAATTTAAACATACATTTTTATAATCCATGGATATATATATATGGTATTGGATATAGTAAGTTTCCACTTTTAGAAACAATAAATATTGATTCATACATAGTTGCTGTAATGCATATACATTTTAGTACATGTACACATTCTTGTGTATATAGGTATGTATATCTGTGCCTGTATGCATGTTGATATGTGCACATACATGTGGATGCCAGAAGAGATTCTCAGCTGTTATTGCCCCTGTTTGTTTTTGGAACACACAGGATCTCTCTTGGGCCTAAAACTTGCCTAGTCAGGGAATCCAGGGCTCTGCCTGTCTCCAAGTCCTCAGTGCTGGGATTACAAGTGAGTGCCACCATTCCTGGCTTTAAAACAATGGTTCTGGGGGAATCAGACTTCCATTCTCATGCCTGCAAGGTGAATTCTGCTGATTGAGCTGTAGTAAATATCTTTATGCATGACTTCTTTTTCATTGCATTTTGGGTGGTCTCTTATCAAGAACTTTAATGTTCTTAATAGTCGCGAGTCAAATTACCAGAAAGTTTGTATCCAGTCCCAGGATGTTCCTTCCACAGTGTGAGTGTGCCCATCGCTTAGCCACACCCCTATTGGTCACCAGGATTATTATTACTGTCTACTCTTAATGAAACAGCACATATGATCCATTTGATTGACCTGTGATTTGCAATCAGCAAGCCTGTTTTTTAGAGGGTGTGGCTGCTAATGTTTCCTGCTGAGTGTTTGAATTGCCTCTCATGGAGTTCTTGTTCTGGATGATCAGCCCCTCATCTCCACAGATTGTGAGACACTGGGATGAACTTGCAGCTGGGATTGTGCCTCATAAACTCTCACAATGGTGGCTTCAGTGTAGGCATCCATATCCCTGTGGTTATAAGGCCTCTCTGGGTATAGAGGATGAGGGTGGTGGTTTCAGCACCTCATTAACTGTCTCACATCCAGCTGCCACATCTGTATCTGGCTTGTCCAGAAAGCTGTAGTGCGCTTCTGAAAGTGCTGGATTCTATGTGGTGGATCAGTGACTGCTCAGGAAGAGGTGAGTCAAGTGTATGGGCTGCACTGAGGAGAGATTTGATGAGTCCATCTTTGGCCTTTCTTCAACATGTTGCTGTCTTTTTCTAACTGATACCGTGTTAGAATCAAGCAATGTGTTTGCTTCTTGAAGCTACCTCATGGAGGCTACCAAGGCCTCTCCTCATTTCCTGTTTCATTTTCATTTTGTGTGTGTGTGTGTGTGCGTGTGTGTGTGTGTGTGTGTGTGTGTTGTGTGTGTGTGTGTGTGTGTGTGTGTGTTGTCTACTACTGTGGTTATACAATTGGACCAACAATAGCCTCTGACTTTTGATGGTGTGCTTTATCACCTAATATAACTAGAACTAAGCAGATGATATTTCTCTCTTTAGCTATCTCACCTCTTAGTTACCTGAATTCCATCTACACTGGGGCTTAAATATATCTCCACTCATCAATACAGCCCACAGGAGAGAGGCTGTTCACTGTTTTGCTTTCTCCTAGTTCTTAACCCACTTAGGGCTGCATGAGAGATGCTATGACTCCAAAGCCAACACATTGACTCTTTTCTTTCACTGGTAACTTTGGACACGTTTCTTAGGTCAGGATGACTTCTTGCATGAAGAGTCATCTCAGACAGAGATTGGGGATGGAGGATTGATGTCTGTGAGGAGTTAAGTGAAGCAGGTAGACTTTGGGGCAAACTCTTGTATTGACAAGTCTTCAAAGTTTTCTTTCCTTTCACCCTTGTTAAAAGCTTTTTGGGTGAAAAGAAACTAAGAATGCCCAGAAGTATTCATGTCTACCTTTTATATCTTTTGAACGTGCTAAGCGTCCCCAGGGGTGTATCTTCCATCGTTCCTTCTTGACCTTAAGCTGATCATGCTCAGTCAGTGATGTACTTCTTAAGCTGAGCATGCTGGGGAATGTTCCCACCTCCAAAGTGCTGTCCTTTATAAACCTATATAGCTTCCCTAAATAAACTCCCCACATCTTTGTGCAAAGGGGACATGGCTTTGGAAATAAATCCCATGCACTTCTTACCTGATGGAAGTAATAATAAATCTTTCTCTTCTTCCTTATTTCTGGCCCACACTTGTTTGGATTTAGTGCTCACTGAGATGTAAACCCAGGGAGTTCAGGTCACAATATATGACCACAGTACAAATGTGACTTTATGAAGAAGTGACAAAAGTAGGAGACAAGCCTGGTTGTAAGACTCAGATGAAATCCTACTAACAAGGTTGCTGGGGGAACTTACTGAGGTGTTACCTAGAGAGCAAAAGGTATACAGCAAACACCATCTAAGATCATGAACAATGTAGATGATTTTTAGCAAAAGCTATTCTCTGTTTATTTGCATTTTCAACTGAAAAAATGGAAGCCAGCTACGATCTCTTGGCTACCAGCATACTTTATAAATCACAGTTTAAAGCAATTTTTAACTAGAAGCAACTTAACATTTACCTTTAGCAATGGTCTATCAGTTGTAGATAATCCAATATATTTGATTCAATACCTACCCTCTCCCCTTCCCATCCTCCCTTCCCTTCCCCCTTCCTCTCCTCCCTTCCTTTCCTCCCTTTGCTTCCTCCCTTTCCTTCCTTCCTTCCTTCCTTCCTTCCTTCCTTCCTTCCTTCCTTCCTTCCTTCCTTCCTCCCTCCTTCCCTTCCTTCCTTCTTTCCTTCCTTCCTTCCTTCCTTTGATCCTCCATTTGTTTGTTCTTTCCTTCCCTCCCTCCCTCCCTCCTCTTTAGTCAACTTTCTGGAGATTTTGAGGAGGATAATAATTTTCTGACAACTTTGTCATCATTCTAGGACACATGTTTTGCAAAGAGAAAGTAATTGAGACGTTTATACCTTCTTAAGGGCCTCCTTTTTCAATTTCCACATCAGCTCAGATGCCATGCCAAAACCAGTTCAACATGTCTACAAGAGGTTCAGCACAGCAAAATGTTTAAAAAGATCTCTGAGGCAGATAGAAGGGTAATTCCACTCTTAGGTCTTTAAGAGAATGCTCAAAGCCGTTTTAAAGACTTAGACTTCTTTTGTCTGTCTACTGTATCAACCTGCAGTGTTGCTCAAAAAGAAAAGTCAATAATTTACTAGAAGAAATTCTTCCTTTGAATAAGTGAGCTTATTAAAAAACTCTATAAGTTCTTGTTAAGTTTGAGCTTTGCTTCCTGGGTTTGCAACTTTTGCCTTTTTGGTAAAATGGATTACTGTTTTATGTCAAAGCTATTATATTTATAAAGTAAAAATATATATATAGATATAATGATAAAGGCTTGTAATTCTAGCACTTGGATGGCAGGGATAGGAAGATGGCTGTTTCAAGACCATGCCAGGCTACCAAGCAAGTTATAGGCCAGCTTGGGCTATATAAAAAAACCTTAACTCTAAAAAGAAATTCCAAACCAGCAGTAAATATTTCTTTTTATGTTAATACCCACATCCCAAAAGGACTTCCCATGTCTGCTAGCATTGAGTTAGATAATAGTTCATGCAATCAACTCAAGAGCAATAGAGAGGCTCATCCTGAGTAGTAGACCAAATAATCAGTCTGATTTACAGTCACTGAACCCATTTCTGCTTAGGACTTTGTGGGTGGATGTGGCTTTCAAAGAAGATAGGGGACATGGCTCCAAGCTTTATTCTCCTTTCTTGTTAGAGTTAGTATGTAGCTCTGTCATGCCACATGTGTAAAGAGTCAATTCTCTATAAACATTTTACGACAAAAACCAACTAGCTACTTCATAGAGCTGCTGTGAATACCAAGTAAGAGACTTCATTTATGCATATCTGGGGCCTGTTTCTATGGACAACATCTTTGTTTTCTCCCACAGGCTTCTCTCTATCTTCTTCTATTGGCAGCATCACTCAATTGGACAACAAGACTGGTGTTTTATGTGGGGTCTGGTAGGAGGTGGCAAACAGTGGACAGGGAAATCCGGAGGAAAATTCAATATGTTGTTTGTTGGGAATTGGTTTTAATGCTCTGTCTTCATTTGACTTTCAAAAGCCACACTTCCAGACCTGAGGGTCCCTGCCCACAGCTGGCTTCAATAAAGAATTGACATATAGCCAATGGTTGGGTAGGGAGATGAAGTGGAACTTTTAGAATGCGCGCGTGGGCAAGGTACCAAGGACCAGAGGAAAAACAGAGGAGAATCACCATTACATGGGGAGGTGTGGGAGGAGGGGAGAACAGACCTAAAGGCCTGCTGGCATGTAAGAATTTGAGAAAGTGGCCCTAGGGGCCACTTCTCTGATTGGGTCTCAGGTAGCAGGGATGAAATATAGATTTTAAAAGATGTTAACTCAGAAATCCTAGAGGGGAGTGTTTGCTAGCTGCATGGTGTGCGGGGAGGTTTAGAAGTGCTCAACCATTGAGTCAAGGCATATCAAAATTAGCTTGTGTGCAACTGTGTGTGTCCTCTGTGTGTGTGTGTGTGTGTGTGTGCAAAGTGGTTTAACTAATTCACTGCTACACTTGTTTCTCAGCAGGGGATTTGGAAAGTTAGTAGAGACCTAGTCAATGAATAGTGTAGAATAGTCAGGAATCCATTGAGACCACACTATTTATAAGCATAAGATAAAGGGATAGAATTACCTCAAGCTGATCAGACAGGGCAGGAACTGTGTGATTAGAGGAATTGGTTATTGTTAAGTATTTGAGAACCCACCAGAGCTTCTGATATTCTGGCAAAATCAATTGGTAGAACTAAGTAATGAATTCTAAAACAATCTTATGAAATGTCCCTCCTAGGCTCATGTGTTTGAATGTTTAGTCTCTGGCTTGTGATACTGTATTGGGATGTTTTAGAATCATTGAGATGTAATTGTAGAAAGTGGGCCACTAATGGGCAGGCCTTGAAGTCCACATCCCTATCCTCGTTCTTCCTTCTGGTCTGCTTAGACATGAGCAAGCAGTTGCTATTGCTCCCATTGATACAGAGCTGCCCTCACCAGACATTCTCTGCTATGATGGGTTGCTTTCTCTCAGACAATGAGCCAAAAGGAACTCCTTCTTCAGTGGTTTTGGTCCTAGTGAGTGACAAGACAGTGGCTGATACAAACAATACTGGTTTATTTCTATCTTACAACTGGCCAAAGTACAGAGAATGTCTGTGGAGTGAGTGCTTAGCCACAAATATGACATCTAGGTCACATCCCCTTCCTATAGTCCAGGGGCCACCATGGAAGAAGGAATGGAAAGATTACAGGAGCCAGAGGTTGGGGAGGACCAGAGTGAAATCGTGTCCTCCGGACTTGGTAGGACAGGTGTACTCATGAGCTCACAGCATTTGTGGCTGCTTGCAGTAGGCATGCCAGCCAACATTCTAGAATGGAGTCAGAAGGTGTTTATGAGTCCCTGACCTTGACTAAGGAGCTATGGACCACTGATGACTTCTGAAGAGGGACGCTCAGTTTTCTTTAAGGGTATGACTTCTAGTAGGGGGACCTTGATTCAGTGGATAAGTCTATAGCCAGAAGTATATGGATCACACAAATTGGAGTCCATGGATTATTAAACTTTTAAAAAGAAGACAGGAAGTTTGGTGAAAAAGAGGTGGTGGCAGATATAGGAAGGGGTTGGGGATAAATATGGCTAAAAATATACTTCATAAAATTCTCCAAGAATCTATATATTTATAATACATATGATAAATATGTTTATCATATATATGAAGAAATAGGCATATTTCTATTTCTTCATTCTTATGTGTGGACCTAAGTTCATACTTGGAACTTGTGGGACTTAATACTCACTTAGCCCATATTAGTTATTCCCCTTTAATTTGAATAATTAAAAATTACAGTTGAAATCATTGGAGTAACTGTTAGATGATTAGATGCCCTGCTCCTTTCCTACTGTCTCATGAGAAAGCTCCTCTTATCGACCCTGCCTTGAGAGCAGGAGCTTAGGGGACAGAACGGTTAGTCCTGTACCCAAGTGTCCCTTGGATGCAACCTGTAGAGTCTGTGTCCATTGCTTTATTGAGTGGTATCACAATTTTGTCCTTGAGTTGCCAGGATTCTGAGCACTGAACACATTTATCTTTTTTGAATTTTTATTTGAAAAAAATCCAAATACATTTCAATGAAAGCTGATTTTCCAAGTATGTAATCAATTCTGCCAAAATAGATAGAAATGCTTAATGATCATCAGCAAATGCTGGAAGTAAGTTCATTTAAGTATGACAAAGAAATTCTAGTCCAGTAATAGTGAGTCACATTGCAAATTCTATTCAATTAAGCCTAAAAACAAACAAACAATCAAACAAACAATCAAACACTCACACTATGGAGACTGGAAAGGAAGGGGTGTGATTGATTTTGTCTTCAGGGTGCATTTGTTGATGTCCGTGGGTAGTTTTGACTATCATGACTATGGGGAGAGAGCTGCTACTCTCACCACATGGGAGGTGATAATCTGTAATGCTTAGGCAGATACCAACAAGTAGAATGGCCTAGGTCTGGAAGACAGTGTAGCAAAGTTACAGAGACCCTGTAAATATAAAGACCACAGACCTTGTGGATTGAAAGCAAAGTCTGTATTCCTTAATTATCTTTAGACATAAAACCTCACAGATTGTCAACTTCAATCATCTTGTATCTACTCGAAACTCTACAGACTGAGAGACATGAGGGGCAGTCCTTGGTACCACCAGCTTGTCTCAACCTCATGTTGGACAAACATCTTCCATCAGATCTTTCTGAAATCCTTGAGGGTCTTTCCAGTTCATGTTTATTTTAAGGGAATCTGAAGTTGAGTGGGTAGGGTGCTTGCTTAGCATACATAAAGCTCCGGATTCAATCTTCAGCACTGCATAAAATAATCATGGCGATACAAGCCTGTAATCCCAGCACTTTCTAGGTAAACGAAAGAGACTCTTAGAAGTTCTAGGTTATCCTTAGCTATATAGCATGTTGAGGTTAGCCTGAAATACATTAGAATTGAGAGAGAGAGAGAGAGAGAGAGAGAGAGAGAGAGAGAGAGAGAGAGAGAGAGAGAGAGAGGGAGAGAGAGAGAGACGAGGGTTTTGAGATGTTTATCTCCAGTCTCCCACAAGTATACTGAATTGTAGAAAGAGCAAAGATGACATGTTTAGAGGATACAGTCTTAGATAGAGTGGGTGAACAGTGGTGTAATAATCTCAGTCTGGGGGGGGATCTGCAGTGAATTATGGGTGCTGTAGAGGTGTTTGTTGGCTCTGTGATTTTATTAACGCTTCATTATTTCTCTAAGCAGCTCTTATTACGTAACTGAATGAATTATATTGTCCAAGGTTATTGCTCAGATTACCTGCTGGAAACGGTGGTTCTCCTCTTTCATCACATGGATCTAAGCATTAACTAAATGTGTGTTAGCCCTTCATATTACATCGGAGGGCTCATTAGCTCTTACATCTCTGGCTATGTGCTTTGAGAATCTTTAGATTAAAGATGAATCAAAGTGATTCAGTTCTGTATGGTTTGCACTAGAGACTGGGGTCTCTCTGGACCTCATCCAAGTGTAAAATGTAGCACAAATTGCCTTTAAAAATTAATAATTCACCAAATCTATGGGCTAAGCCCAGTCTGGCTTGAGAAGATAAGTAAAATAAATATTGTAAAGTCAATTTTTAATAATCTGTGGCATGAAACTTAAGCACAAGAGAAAACATTTAGCAATTAGGCAGCTACATTCAGCACATGATTAAATGAGAACAATCATATTTAAAGGCCCCATACCTTACCTGCTAGCAGGAAAGATCATTTAAAGTTCTAATCTGGTACAGAGCAGAGCTCATACTATTTCTTTATTTAATGAGCTCCTGCCTTGTGATTTTCATGTTTGAGCAGTTATTTTCATAAGAATTTCTACATTGATAGTTATGTTTAAGACTGCCAAAAAGCAGCCCAGAAAGACATTTGATGGGGTGATTGTCAGGCTACTCTGTCAATGAAAATAATAGAATTAGACCCTTCTCTAGGCTGGTAACCAGTCATTGGGTCTGTTTATCTAATTATTGAGACAGTGTATTAACATCTGAGAGAATTTTACTCGGAAAGGTTTATAGTTAGTATTGGTGATGGTGGCATTGATTTTCTTATCTGTATACCCAATAGAAGCTGGCCCCTGGCTATAGCATTTCACAATGAGGGATACAATCCCTGACGGAGAATGGCAGGTTCTCATCTTCCACAAAGCAGAGATCAAATTTAAGGCATAGCAAAAGAAAAATAGATAGTCAGAGCATAGGATCCTTGGAGTGTAGGCAACAGCTTGCAGCTGAAACATATGCTGTGCTTGAGATACAGACTCTGGATGGATAAAGGAAGAGACATGAAGTGTAATTCTGGAGGATGCTGTCAGTTAACACCTGCTTAGAACCAACAACAAATTATGACATCTCTTAAGAGACACAGTATGAGTGGGAGTCGCCAACCCCTCCTGTTTTGCTAAATGGACATATTATTAAACTGTCTTTTAAATACATGTGCTTGTACCCACAGATTAGTGATGTTTACCCTGTTCATCAGAGAAGCATCTTAGGGCTGCAGGCAGCAGTTAAGACAGACTCTCAAAACTGCTCAGAAGGCTGAGAATAATGACCATGAGGTGCTTGACCCTAACTGGCACAGAGATATCCCCCTCTGGAAGGCTTAAGGAATGCTAGGAAAGAAGAAGGAATGTAACAATGAAGTGGTGTGCTACAAAAAAGATGTCTTTAGGACATGACATGGACTCATGAACTCACTGCAGCTGTGCCTACCTGAACAACATTGAATCTATGACCCATCCCATTCTGGGGAGGGCATGGTGATGGGACAACTCATAATACGCCCTTTTTTTTTTTTTGGTGAGGGACTATTAACAATTAATGGTTGCCGTAGAGAGAGGGTGCTATTTCCTCCAAGTGCTGTAGCTACTGAAAAGTCATCTATGCTCTCTGTCTAGTAAGTAAACACTCATTTATGCTCATCCCATCAATCCTTATCCAACTCAGTGAAACGCACACTTGTATGAACATTCATGTGCAGGCATGCATGAGCGTGTGCACACACACGCATAACATGAAAGTAGGAGAGGCTTGTTAAGGATATGAAGGGTTTCAACAGAAGAGGGAAGGGGGTAAAAGAGAATAATGGGGATTAAAAAGCACAATATGAAAATCTGGGTTGACCTGTAAGGAAGGCTTTTGAAGGAGCTTGCCTTACGGGTATACCCTGAGAAATTCCAAAGCAGAGGAGAGATCAACTGTGCCAGCTGGTCATATGCAAGGTAAGTAAAGCAGAGGCTCTCAAATATCACTGAGTACAGTTCCAGTGCTGTTGATACATGACTTCACAGCAGCCACTAAGTCTTTTTGGATAACAATTGTTCTTTTCCTTATAAGCCATGGGGTTAAGGAATTATAGATTTTCTCAAATCTCATTACAAAATTTTAGAAGGTCAATCCCCAAAATAGCTATCGTCATCTATTATAGACCACTCTAGGCTCTGGGGTGGTAGCATTGAACAAAATATGGCCAAAGTCTTGCTTTTTATGCAATTAGATGCTAGGATGTGACGCACCATGAGTTAAGATGTAAGATACAGAGATGAGATAGTGGAATGATAGGGGGTATTACAGCTAAGCCAGGTTATGGCTGTTAGTGTTGACTGCTCCCTTTGTCCTTTTCTCTGTAAGACTAACCCCACTGTCTAAAGCTAACACTTCCCTTCAGATACATTGCTGGGAAGGAAGTTAGATCAAGAGTGGTGGAAACCATTACTTATCTGCAGATCCAGTTAAAATGCTTGGACAGTTCCTAGATTGAAATGGGAGGAATTAAACACATATTTTTTCAAATTAAATTGACCCCCCCCCCCAGATTATTGGTCAAAGGAAAGACATGCATCTATTGGATGAGTTATTTTCCCTTGAGGGTTTTTTCAAAAACAAACAAAAAACCATACAGAAATGGTAGGAAACACACCTTGTTATGTTGTGATGTATTTAGGCTTAAAACACTGAATCTGAAAGGTGTTCTAAGGCCAGGAATCCCAAACCCAAAAGGCTCAATTAAGGGGCCTCTACTAAAGAAATCCCTGGTCCTATCCACTAGAGGTAAAGACTCAGCTCTTGACTTCTGTGAATTTACAATCCAAAGTTGCAGAACGAGTAGAGTGAATATAAAGGCATGTTAGAAAAAAAATGATCAAACATCCATAGGATCAGTCAAGTCCAGAAGCTGCATCAGTGTTAGACCAGTGTTGACACAGGCAGCTGCCTTAGAGTTGAGTGAGTGCCCAGGAATGAGAAGAGAATCTAATGTTCATTCTTTCAAACCAGATGGCAGCAAATGGTTCTGGAGACAGTAGCGCCAGCCCGAGGCTCCAAGATCTGGGCTCATCTGGGCATTTTAGTGGGGCAGCATCATGCTACAGAACTGTAAGGGCAGTGTTTTTTTATTGAATTGAGTCCTTGACAGGAGGATGTGGAACTTACTCATTGGGGTAGCCAGACCTTTCCTGGTGCTACCTGCCAGTCTTTGTTAGCCATACCTCTATCACCTGGGTTTGTAATCATTAGCTTATAAATAGCATCTACATATATTTATACTAAAGGATGAGTCCATCAGCTAATTGGTGAGGGCTGATGGTATAGGTTGAATGACCGCTTCAGAAACCATGTTGAGATTTGACATTGTAAAAGTATTAAAGATAGGAACTTGAAAATCACATGGGGACACTGTTCTCAAGAATAGATTAAAATCATCATCATGGGACAGAGCTCATTACCATGAGAGTGGGTTCATGGCAAAAATATGAACTTGAACTGATTTATCATCTCCTACATATTTGTTTGCCTTGCTGTTCTCTCCTGATTGTCCTAGTTCTCTCTGTTTCACTTCAACCCCATTGGAAGAACAACAATATCAACAAACCAGAGCTCCCCAGAGCTCCCAGGGGCTAAACCACCAACCAAAGAGTACACATGGAGGGATTCATGGCTCCAGTCGCATATATAGCAGAGGATGGCCTTATCTGGCATCAATGGGAGGGGAGGCCCTAGGTCCTGTGAAGACTTGATGCCTCAGGGTAGGGGAGGCAGGAGTAGGTGGGTAGGTGGGTGAGCACCCTCCCAGAAGCAGGAGGGGGGAGGATGAGTTGGGGGTTGCAGGAGGGGAAATTGGGAAAGGGAATAACATTTGAAATGTAAAATAAAATATCCAATAAAAAAAGTAACAGGGGAACAAAAGATTTTTTTGTCTAACACTTTCAGATCACATTCAATCATCGAGAGAAGTCCAGGAAAGGGCTTAAGCAGAAGCTTAAGATGAAATTGTGGAGTCTCATTCATAAGCCTCATGCATAGCCAGCTTTCTTGTACAGTGTAGGATCACTTGTCCAAGGAATTATGCTGTCCATATTGGGCAGTTTTTCTTGCATTAATCAAGACAAAACCACACAGAAGTGCATAAAGGCAAATGTGTCCTAGCCAATTATCTAATCAAGACTCCCTTCTTAAGTGATTCTAGACTGTGTCAAGTTGACAGTTAATGCTGATTAGAATAATGACCTAGCAAGTAGCCCCTTGATAGTTGACTTCCCATATTTCAGAACATAGAATTAATGCTATCTTTTGTAACTTGTCAGTCTGTGGTTGTGATGGTTAAGGTTGCCAATTTAGTGGCATCTAGAATCACCTAAGAGATAAGGTGATTCTGGGTATATGAGAGGTTTTTTTTGAGATTAAGTCAACTGAAGTAGGAAGATCTACCTTAACTGTGGGGGACATCATTCTATGAAATGGAATCTTAAGCTGGAAAAAACTAGCTGAGCACAAGCATTCATTGCTTCTTCCTTTCTCATTGCAGATTCAATGTGACCAGTTGGTTCAAGCTCTTGTCACCATGGCCATGGCTTCTTCAGTGTAATGGAGTGTTCTTTTGAACTCTGAGGCAAATAAATTCTTCCTTCCTTGAGTTGCTTCTGCTGGGGTATGTGGCAGTTTGACTATGTTTTGTCCATGGGAGGTGGCACTATTAGGAGGTGTGGCCTTATTGGAGGAAGTGTGTCACTGTGGGAGTGGGCTTTGAGGCTCATAAGCTCACGTTCTGTCCAGGGAGTAAGAGAGATTCAGTCTCCTCCTGGTTTCCTTTGGAGCAAGATGTAGAACTCTTAGCTCATTCTCTAGTGCCATGGACACTGGCATACTTCCTGCCTTGGTGATAATGGACCAAATCTCTAAACCTGTAAGCTGGCCCCAATTAATTATTGTCCTTTATAAGACTTGCCTTGGCCATGGTGCCTCTTCACAACAATGAACATGCTAACTAAGACAGGGTATTTTGCACAGCAGTAACACAAATAACAAGTATAGTGGTATTCTACTGTATGAGCAGAAATCGAACTATAATAGCTGGTCTGAAATAATTATGCTATCTATGACAATAATTTGTTAATGTAAGCTATAGGACACAGGCCATACTATCACTCAGACTAGAAGGAATCACCAGGCTTGTGTTCAGCATTCAGGTGTTTGTACCACATCTGCCTTGAACAGCTGTACTTTCCTTGACCCCAAGCTAACTTTTGCCTATACTTTACCTTTTCTCTTCCGGTCCACTCTACAAATGGAACAAACCAGAGTCCCCCAGAGCTCCTAAGGGTGTCCACTGGACATAAGTGCAGCAGGAATGTTTTGTGGTATTTTAAAAAATTATTGGAGAGTTTATATATTTACATTTCAAATATTATCCCCTTTCTTTGTTCCTCCCTCTCCCATCCCCTTCCCCCTGCTTCTATGAGGATGCTCCTCCTCCCACCCACCTATTCCCACCTCAATACCTTGTCATTCCTCTACACTGGGGAAATGAGCCTTCACAGGACCAAGGACTTCTACTATTGATGCCTGACAAGGCTATCTTCTGCTACAGATGTGGCTGGAACCATGGGTACCCCCCCCCATATGTATCCTTGGGATGGCGGTTTAGTCCCTGGGAGCACTGGGTGGGGGGTCTGACTGGTTGAGATTGTTGTTTTTCCTATGGGGTTGCAAACCCCTTCAGCTCCTTCAGTCCTTTCTCTAACTCCTCCACTAGGGTCCCTGTGCTCAGTCTGATGATAAGTTGCAAGCCTGTTAGGTCAATGAACAGCTGAGGACACTGTAGTCCTCTGTGATAGGTGGCATGGATACTTTTTGCTAACTCACAAAAGCAGGGAGCTATTCTCAGTTCTATCATTTGTTTTGCAGCCTAGATCAATAAAAGGGAGTTAGGATAAATATCCCTCTCTGCTGAAGACCCTTATAGTCTCCTCTATTATGACAGATTTTAATTTGACTTTAGGTGAACACTTAAAATGGACTTCTTTCTGTTGCCTTAACAGCCATCCCTAAAATTAGTCTTACATTTCTGAATGGGCTTCCAGATTTATACCAGTCATTAGATCATTGGCCTCCTACTATCCTGGAACTGTTTTCCTGATTTTTTTCTATTAATCTAATTCCCATTCATTTTTCAGTCTTGTTTGGCTCCAGTATTCTCTGTAGGATTCTATGGCTCTGTGGAAACCTCTCTATCCTCCTCTCTTCTAAACCACTCAGTGCTGAGCCCATAGCCAGGCTCATTGTTGCTTTGCATGAGTAGACACCTTCCCCTGCACCTTCGAGTTCTCTGCACTCTAAGATCCTCAAAGGAGATATCTAGTATTAGTATCTAGCTCTAAGTGAAGTTGAGTGATACAAGGAGGTTCTCAAGGCCTTTATTGGTTAATATAAACTAAGCAGCATGCACAAATTTTAATTCATTTTATGTCTTTAAGGTTGTAGGAATCCAGGGCTTTTCATCTAACTAATTACTTCTTAGTCTAATGGACATTATACATGTCTATCTTGGGTGAGAATAAAGCATATTCCAGTGATTCCATCACATCTGTGTGGAAGCACATTTCCAGATGGCAAGAGCTGTAGAGTGCTTTGTGGCCTCCTCCTGGCCTTTGCCTACCAGTGGTGAAGATTTGTGTTTCAGCAGAGTGTTACAGATTATTTTCCTATCCTACCGAAGAGCTCTATTGCTTCATGTGTTATGTGCTGGATTCCATCCTAGGAAAGTTGTAGAGGTGGCGATGAGGCCAGCCTTTCAATGTGCTCATTAAATGCATGTGTAAATTTGGTGTTTTTGTCATGATAGTGCATTAGAAGATTGGGGGAAAAAAGACAGACACAGAGAGATAAATAAAAAATAAAAGGCACAGATGGGGCACAGGCAGTTCCTCATTGCTTGTTCCGTATGATAGAACTCAACACATCTGGTCTGCTACGAAAAGCATCTTTGCACTAATTTGTTTGTCAGTATCCATTGAGAGGACGATCTGTCATCCTGTCGTATGTTGGCTGCCCCGAGATGTTTGAAGACAAGACTAGCCACAAATTGGAGCTGTAGCCACCTGGGAATGAGTGGAAGAAACCACCAGCTGTTTGAAGAAGTAGCTACTGTAATTTTTTTTTAGCTGAAATTTTACCATAAGCTCTCCAGAAAAATTGGCAGCTGCATGGGAAATGCTAATCACAGTAATAGGGCAGTAAATTCATTCCTTCTAATGCCCTGGTGTGTGTGTGTGTGTGTGTGTGTGTGTGTGTGTGTGTGTGTGTGTGTGCGTGTGGCTGTAGTACATAACACATACACACAATCTTTATTAATAAAGGGAAAGAATAGAATCAGGTGGTCAGAATTGAAAGGGAATGCAAACTCCCTCCTCTTTCATATTTTATGTCTTTCTAAAGGACCATCACATCTTGGTTTGCAGGAAGAAGAATTGAGATTTCATTGTCTGCTTCATTTGATTTCCTGATGGCCTGCTCCAGTCATGGCTCTTCGACTTCATACACCACCTGTTTCTGAGAACACATTATCTCTGATAGAATCCATTTATTTAAGGGTTTTTTTTGTTTCTGAATAGATTTTAATCTTTCCAGAGAAAGGAGACACAAGTCTTTGTCCTAGAACATGGTTATAGATGCTCAACCAATGCTATTTGCATTGAGTTTAAAGCTCTATGTCTTTTGAACAATATGTGAAGTATCTACTTTCTGAAACTGAATGTGCTGCCAGCCAAAGATTCCTTTGCATATCTTGTCTGATCTTCATAAGGCTGGTCTCTGTGGAGCATCTTGAGTGTGGAAAGCTCTGTGCTCAGCTTTCTTAGATCTCTCAGAAAAAGATCAGGATCTCGTCAAAGTGCAACCCTTTGCTAGAGTCTTTCCGAGGCCTCAGATGTTGCCTGCCAATAGAAACTAGCTTTGATTCCCACCTTCCTCTGACTTCCTCTCCTTGTCAGGATGTTAGTTTGTAGCCTGAATTTCATGACTAAACTGGATTTATTTTTGATCTTCTTGAAGACATTATGGGTATGTTACACACATGCTGGAATAGATTAGGAAATATTGACCCCTGCCAAAAGGTATTGCCTTCTAACTCTTACTCAGTTGTTAGAGAATGTGCAAATGTGGAGAAAGAATGACTCAGTGTGGGGTTCATTGGTGGGGTTAATTTCATTGAGAAGGAATCCTCAAAAATGTTAGGACATGCTCCAGTTTTATTTTCTCTTTAGGCCATTTGGAATATGTGGTATTTATGTTTCATAGTTGATGAACCATGACAAAACCAATCAGTTTAGAAAATGGACCCAAAGGAAAAGGGACTCTTTCTTTAAAATATTATTTTTGGCTTTCTAGCAAGTACCAGAAAGCAAGGACATAGAGGGAACATATTACTGCCACTGGACAACATATCAGTACTTTTTTTTTATCATGAAGATGGACTTGGTTCTTTGAAGTTGCAAAATTCTGTCATCATGTGGTCTAGAAGAAAAATCAAGGAATGAAGTCTTGAAAGAAAGAGATGCATGTTCAATTTTGCACTCCAAGCGTGAAGCACAGAACTTACTATGTTGAAGAGAGAACATATTGTAGGTAGAGCTTCCTGGATATATGCCTTTATCCATCTGCTTACAAGTCTCTATTTGCTTAGGCTGTAGGCTGCCATGGTGAATAAGACATGTGTTTTGCCTAAAGGGAAATGAGCATTACCTCACAAGTCCACCTTGGATATATTTAGACTGAGGAAAATGGAGGAGGAATTAGAGCAGTAGGCAATTCTTATTATTTTAAGTTATTTTAAAATGTATCTCTAAGATTGAGACTTACAGTTTAGATAACCCATATATAGACCCATAAAACAGATGATTTTTAATGAAGATCAAAAATGGTTAGCCTTTTCAAAAAGCAGTGATATAAATCTTAATTACAGTACCAAGAGAATGATCCATAGACTACCAAATTAGACCTTATAAAAATTTAAAAAAATTAATCTGTAGAATATTTTAAGAGCATAAGACAAAGTAAAGACTAGAAAAATATTTGCAAAGGACCGGAATATAAATGTATAATTTGTTTTCAAAACTTGCCTATAATGGTCAGTCCAATTAGAAATTGGTATAGACAAGTTACTTTTAGTGGAGAGGGTTCATAGATGACAAATTAGCATGTGAAAAGATATCCAACATGAGGGCTGGTGAAATGACTCAGGACTCAAGATGATTTGCTGTTTGCTCAGAGAACCTGATTCCCATGTAAGATAGCTTACAACTTCCTGTACCACCAGCTTCAGGGGATCTGACACTCTTATCTGGCCTCCATGAACACCTGCACACATGTGTATACACACACACACACACACACAGACACACACACACACACACTCACACTTAAAATAATAAAACAGATCTTTAAATAATAAAAAGACATGTCCAGCATTGTTAACTGTTGAAAAAATTCAAGTTAAAACTACAGTGAGATATTACCAGGAGAATGGCTAAAGTAAATAAGTAGTGAGTATAGCAAGCATGGTAAAGATAAAGGGAACACAAATCTGTCATTTATACATCACTGGTAGGAATAGACATCGATAGACACAATCTGAAAAATAGGCTGATACTTTTTATAAAACTAAACATGTAACTAGAATATGATCCAGAGACTATATTCTTGGCTGTTAATCATAGAGGAAATGAAATTTATGTTTGTGTAAACCTGTGCATGGGTGTTCCTAGCATCTTCACTCATAGTAGCTTTAAATAAATTAGCTGAGATGTTTTCCAATGAAAGAATGGTTAAACAAACTGTTACATATCCACCATGGAATACCACTCAACAAGAAAATAGCAATGATCTATTTGTATGGACAGTGATGTAGTAGATAAAGTCTCCGGGGAGGCTTAATGATTAAAAGCCAGTGGAAAAAGCTTACATGATTTATGACCCTTGTTATACAACTTTAAAAATGGACTAGGAATGGAGAACAGATTAGTGATTGTTGGGGTTTGTAGGAGAGAGGAAGTAAGTAGGTCTACTTGTTCAGAGACAATATAAAGGACACTGGTGGTTATAGAGCATTTCACACCTTGAGATTGATAATAGTTACAAAAGTCTTTACCTTACCTATGGTGAAATTCCATAAAACATCTGTATGTATACACACACACACACACACACACACACACACACACACACACACACACAGGCACATACAGATCCTTATCTTCATATTTTAAGAGCTATAAAAATCTGAGAAAAATCAGTGTCTTTGTCCTGGAGGTGACATTGTACCATCAGACATTATCATGGGCGGGTAATTGAGTCCGGGATACATGTGCTAGATCTCTGACACTTCTCTTTACAATGTAAATTTGTAATTATCTTAAAAGTTTAATTAAAAAATTAGTTAACTGCTTACAGGGTTATGAGGAGTTTATGTTTGCATAAATTTCATAATTAAAATGATACATTAAATCATGTCTGCAAACTGCAGGAGTGCTGCTGGTGTTGTCGTTGAGTTCTCATTAACCTGCTGTAGGACAAAGCACTCATTGCCTAAAAGCATATTGGTGGCTTCCAGATAAGACAGGTTGAAAACTTCATGTTTGAACTATTTGCTATGCAGATGGAAATTCCGACTCTCATAAAAAACCCAAACCACCAAAAATCAACCAAACCCAAAAACCCAGTCCTGTAAAGAGAACCTACTAGTATATTAGTCTATAGGTATACAGAGAAATCATGTGTGAATTCAGGTAAAGTTTGCATGCTGCTGCCACATGCATGAAGACAGTCTGTTCGCTCAGTGCTTTATAACACCATTCACCTTTCTGTCCAAAGAAACACCATGTAAAAAATAATATAGCAAGAATATCTTTGTCAATCTCAAAGGAAATAGGCTTCACCACAGAGAAAATACCTTGAAAAAAAGAGGAAATTACATAATCATAGAAGGGTAAATTGAGCCCCACTGAAAACTTATAACTGCCCTCAAAGTTTATGCACAAACCAACATGACTCAAAAATATATGAAGCAAAACCAGAAGACCTGAAATGAAAAAAAAAAAGCAAGTCTGTGTTCATTCATCACTGAGGCTTTAAAATATTATGCTTTCAGTGATTTATACAGTGTCTAGATTGAAACACAGTAGGAATATAGAATAAATACCATCGCCCAATAGGATCTAATTGACATGCCTAAAAGTTTCACAGATACACATATTTTTCAAGCGCTTTGGAACATTAGCCAATATAGAACACATTCTAGGCTATTGACCAAGTTGCATGAGATTTAAAATAATTGAAATTTATAGAATATGTTAGCTGACCGTAATAATATTGAAGTAGAAATCACCAATAGAAAAATTACAAGAAAGTCTCCCCAGCATTTGGAAATTGAAGAACGTACTTGTAATGCATGCATCAAAAAAAGTTTAAAAGAAAAAAATAAAGGAATGAAAGTGAAAATAAAACGTTTTAAGATACATGTGATACAGCCAAAGCAATGCTGACAGAAACACCCTGAGGACTTACATTAATTGGAGTATCTCTAGAGATGAAGACAGTATCAACTTAATAATCAAATTCCCTTTCATAGAACATAGAAAAGGATGGTATAGGAATGTGGCTCCATTTAGGCCACTAATAGGGATAAAACCCTGAGTGTGAGCTTCAACATTGCCAAAACCAGCTAACTGGTCAACCAAACAACCAGCTAACTGCCTAAGCAACTAACCTACTAACTGGCCAAACAACCAACTAACCAGCCAAACAACCAGCCAACAAACAAACCAGCCAACGAAATGGCCAACTGGCAAACCAACCAATCACAAGGAAAAGAAAAGAAAAACCAAGCAGAATTAAAGGAATAAAGATACAAGAAAAAATTGCTGAAATTAATAACAGAAAAATAGGAAATCAACGAAAGAAAACTTGCTCTTTAAAAAAATCTATAAGACTTAAGAAGACAATCAAAACCCAACCAACTGACCAAACAAACAAGCCCTCCCCCCAAAAAAACAAAACTCATGAGCCTCAGAAATATATCATCATCACAGAATCTGATGTCATTCAAAGGATATGGGAAACAACTTTCCATAAATAAACTAAACCAGGAGAAATGTATCTGGAGAAATAGAAACTAGAAAAACTCAACCAGGATAGAGAAAGCAACCAGGATAATACCATTAATCATCTAAGAAATTAAAGTAAAAAAATTCTTAAAAAGAAATACTCATGTATGGTTAGCTTCCCTGTTTGATCCCCTTCTCTGGTTCTTCATGAACTTCATCAGAACTCATAACAGCGCACTGGCATGGCTAAATGATGTATGGACAGGAACTCATTTTGTTTTACCAACAAAAAAGTCTTATACCACGTAGTAATTTCATGAGCAGTAGTTAAATAAATGAACAATATCTTTAGATAAGCCCAACCCATTTGAGAAGGGGTTATTCTTCTTTTAGATATTAGGAGTCAAAGCATCAAGACTGAGTCATTTTACTAAGATTTCCTCAAGAAATAACTGTAAGTGCCAAGGATATCCAACTCTGTCTGACCCTAAACCTTTATCCCCCTTTCAAGGCCACCAGGAATTAATGCTTACAATGGTTTATCCTCAGTATAAACTTGACTGGAGAAACTTCTCTGCGTGTGTCTGTGAGGGTGTTTCCACAGAAGTTTGACTGATAGGAAGGATATACCCTGAATGTAGGTAACATCCTCTATGGTCTAGGATCTCGGATGGAATAAATAGTTAAAAAGAAGTGTCATCAGAGTAGCCGCCGCTCACTTTCACTGCTCAAGGTGCTGTGACCAGCCACCTCACCCTCCTCAAATGTGCTTTTCTGCAGTGAAGGGCTGCATCCTTCTTAAACCGAGTCAGAATAAACCCATTCTCTGTCAAGTTAACTTCTGTCATCTATTTTATCCTAGCAACAAAAAAGGTAACTTACACAGCAATGCTGCCCATAACACCGAAAGAGAGATCTCTGGCAAGAAAAAAGAAAAACTAAAGGTCTGGCATCACTATAGAGATAATTTAAAGGGCCAGCAGTAGAGTGCTTTGTTTATGAATATTGTATCCACCCCCTTCATTAAAATGACTCCTTCAGAATCTAAGTGATTCTGTCAATAATAATCCAAAGTAAGTTTGGAAGTAATAAAATTCTCCATTAGAACAAGCCATGGTCTTTTTGACATTAGAACTTCGCCTGAGTTCTAAAGCCTTTTGTTGTTCCTCCTGCATGGTTCTCGAGAAACTGTAAACACTATCAAAGGTGCAGATACCTAATTACTCAGTAACTTTGTGAATATTGGTAACTCACTACAGGTTATCGTTGAGTGTTCACCAATACTAGGTACTAAATTTTGTTTGTAATCAGGAAGAAAACAAAAGAAACTTAAAGCAGATATTAGAGGGGCACTTTGAATATTGAATTAAGCCATTCCATTCAGAGTGATCTGATAGCGGGAGAAATTTTAAAAAGGCAAAGGCGTTATGAAGGCAGAGGCTAGTGTCAAAGGGCACCTCAAGCCTGGGGAGGTAGCTCAGTTGATAAAGTGTTTGATGTGCAAACAGGAGAACCTTGTCTTGGATCCCCCAGAACACACATGGCCAGGCAGGATAGTGTGCATATGCAATCCCAGTGCCCATATAGTGTGATGGGAGGCCGAGACAGAAGGTTCCAGTTAGCCTGGTTTATGTAGAAATAAACAAAGGTCCTGTCTGTCTTAAACAAGGCAGAAGAAGATTTACACTTGATGTTGTCCTCTGACTTCCATGTGCATGCTGATTAAAACTTTCCACATCAAGTATAACTTGAAAAGTTGTATTTATCATTTTCCCCTTGTAATTAGAATATCTTAGAGAGGGACAGCCTTTCCCCCAGCCCCCACACAAACTTTAGCTTCTTCTGATGGGCCATTCTCAAATGAGGAATCCTCTAGCTTCATGGCTGGGGCAGCTAGGGTCACAGGAAATTGAAAAATACAACAGATCTGCCTGGGAGGTCCCAGGAACACAACGGAGGACACTTCACTCATCGTGTCCCAAGGGCAGGGGAGAATCCAGTAAGAATCGTTCCTGAGCCAAAGTGAGGTAGAATTAGAAAAGTCTGATTGCTTCACCATGTTCTCTTTCCTTAAAGTCAAGGAGGTTTGGTAGGCTCTATTTTCTGAGAAAGCCCATACGTGCCACTTGCTTCCTTCAAAGCTTCCTAAGGTATTTGTTCCCTGTTGCTTCTTCATGAACAGAATACTAGGATGACTGTCCTTCGGGTGGCAAAAACAGAAGCCTCTGTCAGTGGAGTCCAAGTAGACTAGTGCAGACTGTGGTACCGTGCCATATCTAGAGACAGCACTTCACAGTGCTCCCCCAACCCTCTAGCTCTGACATTTATTCCACTGCCATCCCTTTCCCCCAGAGTTCCCTCATGTCCCCTTAGCCTTGTGTCGTGGATAAGGGTGGAGGGTTGTTATAGATGTCCTACTAGGACTGAACACTCATCATTACTTATTCTTAGCGCTTAGACAAGTTATGAGTCTCTGTATTATCCATTTCCCACTGCAGAAAGCAGCTTTTCTGATCAAGGTTGAAAGCGGCACACATTTCTGGGATGAATTGCTGGCACAGCTGTGCTGAGTTGAAAGGCAGAGCTGTCAGATCCTTCCCTCTTTAGCAAGTTCAACGTGGCGCTACGTGTGGAAGGGAGAATGGGAACCTTGATATCGGCACCTTAGATTTGCAGGTGTCTGGCTGTTGAGGAGGGAGATTGTAACCCCCGCATTCCGACTTGGCCTCTTCTGGTCCCTTAGGTCTGGGCTTCCTTGTAGCATCAACTGCTCTCTGCTGAGCAGCTTTTTACCTTTGTTTTCTTAGAAGACAGTATTTTTGAAAAGCACTTTACTGCTCTTTAGTGATCATGTTTATTTCTCATGCATCAAAGCTGGTAAAGTCTGCCATTTAGAAAGGTAATTATGTCTAACTCCTCATTCAGAGCTACCTGAATACCATAAAGATAACAATAAGGTGTGACAGTGTTGGGGCTGGGAATCCTTTACTTTTCCTATAATACCATTCCTATAGTAGCATGGATATTACAAACCCCATTATGAAAACCTAATAAAAGCATCATGAACATATAATTCTTGTTATAAAATTTTCTACCTTGCAAAGCTTTTAGGAAACAGAACATTAAAATATGTTAATGCACCCAGATAGATCTAAATTTCCCTTGGGGAGAAGCGACTTTAACTGCCATTTCAGATTTTACATTTTTGCTCTAACCCAGTGATTTCATTTAAATAAAAAGATCTTATTTTCTGTGATGAAAATTCAGCGGCTTCTTGTAACCCTGAAGCGTCTTGATTTATTATTGACTGTATCTCTTTCAAGGAGGATATTTTTCTCAAAGACATGCGGGAATCCTTATATTTCTTAGTCTTTGGCATTTTCTATTAATCTCACCATATCTGTGTTCATGCTAGTTGGATAAAAAATTAGAAAAGTGTAGTGGTTACATATTTGGATAAATACAATTGCAAGAATCGATGTATTCTGCTCACCTGAATGAGCCTGTCTACTGTTTCCTATTTGCTGTGTTAATGAATGCTTTGAAGCTTAAAAAGCATCTTCAATGGCCAAAATAAAGGATATTTGAATAGTTATTTTCAATTTTCTATAAAACACTTAGTTTATCAATATATAATTTAATGATTGCTTTATTAAATGTATAAAAATATTTTATTTATATTTGTACTGAAGATTTTGTGACTCTCATCTATCCATCATCTGTCTGTCTGCCTATCTATCTATCTATCTATCTATCTATCATCTATCTTTTATCTATCATCTAATCTATCTATCACCTAATCTATCTATCTACCTATTGACATAATGTTGTATGATTTTTCTCGGGGCTACATGAACAAATGTCTATTTACCCAGGAAGGGTATCAATGACAGAGCAAAGAAATGATTCCATCCAAGTCTAGACTGGTGAAACAGTGAGTTTAATTGGATTATTGTCAATAGCAGGGATGAGGGGTTACTTACAGGAGCATGTATGTGTGACTCAAAAGCACCTAGCTGCTTCACCAAAACGTCCACAATAGCTTGAGTGAAGACACCTGAAAACTGCATTCCTGGAGTTATCTGCACAACTTGCAAGGAAACCCACGATAGAATTGCCTCCGCACAGTTATTTACTTACTCTTTTTATAACTCAGGGAAGGGCCTCAGGAGTCTGGGAGATTTCTAAACTTCATGGATCTAGTAAATTTCAGGACCTTCCTGAATCTTATAATCTTTCTTCTAGGAGGAAATGTTTCAGCTCAAAGGAAATAGCTACAAAACACATGCCAAAGGGTAGCTCTAGTTTACATATAGTTTTAATTTACATATTCAATTATAATAATATATAATATATTATATTTATATAATATATTTATAGCATGTATTCATAGAATTACAGATGTAGTTTACATAGATTGTATTAAACCATACTTTAGAAGCTATTCCAATCAGGGATTAATACAGCCAAATGGTTTATAAATGGGATAGAGGATTTTATCTGAAAAAAAAAGTATACCTATCTGACCTAAAAGGCACAGATAAATGTTTCTTGCTTTTAAAATAGTTAACTAGGAGGGATGGATCATCCAAGCCAATTGGGAAATGACCAATAGCAAGAATTTTATACAGAAGTGAGGGGTCCAAGTGTATCTGAATGTTAGAAGAAGCCCCACTGTGGAGAGGCCCTTCGAGATGCTTTGAGTGAAGGAAAAGTATTTAAACAGGGTTCATGGGTCTCTATTGAAAAAAAATCAGAATTTTAAAATGTATGTGCAATAATCATAAAGACTAGTGGGTAAAATATGACATGAAACATGGAGGAATTGCTAAACAAAGGAACAAACAAAAGGTTAAAATGTGTCAAAGATAAGCTGTGTATTATAATTTTAATTAGTAAACTATTTTGGTTAGGGTTTGTAGTCCTACACAAAACATCATGACCAAGAAGCAAGTTGGGGAGGAAAGGGTTTATTCAGCTTACACTGCCACATTGCAGTTCATTACCATAGGAAGTCAGGATAGGAACTCAGACAAGACAGGAACTTGGAGGCAGTTGCTAATGCAGAGGTCATGGAGGGATACTGTTTACTGCATTGCTTCCCTTGACTTGCTCGGCTTGCTTTCTTATAAAACCCAGGACTACCAGCCCAGGGATGGCACTACCCACAATGGACCCTGCCACCCTTGTTTACTAATTGAGAAAATGTTTTACAGCTGGATCTCATGGAGGCATTTCCTCAAGGGAGGTTCCTTCCTCTGTGGTAACTCCAGCTTATGCCCAGTTGATACACAAAAGCAGTCAGTACATAAACTGAAACCATCCTGTTAAGTTATAAGCACAACACATTTTCTGTCATTTGAGTATAAGATTTTGACCTGAGATGTAATTTCTTAGCGATTTACAATTTAGTATCCTTCCCACATTTCTTGTGATTCATGAGAACTGAGATTTCCACAGGTCCTCCTTTCTACTCTTGACCCATCTTGATCTCTCCTTCCTTTTTTAATAGGGCAGAGTGTTATGGTGTCAGGGTGGTAAACTGGAACTCCAATAGTATATAACTGATGGACTATTGACATACACCATTAGTGTGTTTTCAGTGGGATGAGGCTGTCCATCAGGTTTTAGTTCCTGAAGAAACATTGTGTGCTTATGCATGAATTTGGCTTATACTACTTATGAACTAAACACAAGTAGTTTTGGAAAGACAGACTGAAATTCAAATTGAACTTGGCTGTTTATTGGCAAAATGACCATAGGTTAGTCACCCATTATTTTAAACCTCATTACATTAATTACAGCTAATATTCTATATCTAATATTCATCTTCAATTCTTGGTTGATATTCATTACTATTTTTAAATGATATTTAAAATGCGTAAATCCTGGCTTAAAAGATTCCCTTCTGAAGCCACAATTCACAAAGACTTTAGCATATTATGGATCAGTTTCAGTGTCACAATGTTGAATGCCATACAGTGTTGAATGATACCCACTATTGATTTTATTCACAATCTGAGTTTCTGTTTTCCCACAGACCAGTCTATTTGTAGCCTATTTTAGCTATGGATCTTTATTGGTTTACTACAGTATTTGAAGTACACGTGAATAGCATTTTAGCTATAAATATTTCCCTATGGATTTTTACTGTTGGATAGAAATTAGTGGTAGACCAAGAAATCAGAGTGTTTTAAATGGAGAGATGAGGTACTTGGGGAACTATGAACTATAAGGATTGAAGTGACTTTTTCAGTTTCCCATGCTTCAGTTGAGACATTGAAAGACCCGATAAAACCCAAATGCACATCTCACACCTGCCTTTGCCAGGCCAAGAGGGAACAGAGCCCATAGGCTACAGAAGTGTCTTATGATTACACATTCTTTACAGGTTCAATGGTAAGCCAACTTTCAGCTTATTTGGTGGTGTCAGCCGAATCATTTTCTAAGTACAACTGTCAGGTAGACCAGATGTTCAGATTTTGCATTTGTGCAGTAGATCCCTAGTTTAATTTGTTATTGAAAGGTTAGCGATTCCTGCCTCTAGATTCATTTTATTACCCAGTTAAAATGTGTAAAGTATATTGTTTTCAAGGGGAAAAGAAAAGAAAAGGATAATTCCAGCAATTTTTTCCCCAATGAACTAAGTTGTTTGGAAAAATTGTTTTCCGAGAAGGCCATATTTCTGACTGCTCTTTCAAATGTTCTTTCACTTACATTGCTTTTGACATATTCTTTCTAGCACTAAAATGAAAGAAGTATTAGTGCAGCCAATCTTTCACAATAAAGAGGCAACTTTTCAGAAAAAAGTTAATGCATACATTTCAATGTTTTTATATGGTTCTTATTTTAGGCAGACTTTTAAAATAAAAACAATTAATTAAGCTGGTATTATTATCCAACTCCTTTACATAGGTCATCTAAATGAACCCTATATTTAACCCTTCCTAGATAGTATATATTACCTTTTACTTACAGAAATCACTTAGAGAGTGGAGTCAATAATTTTTACTTGCTTTTATGACATTATTATATTGTTTTTAAATTCTAAGACAATCTATCCAACTTTGTAATGAGTATTCATTAGTAAATATAATGAGTTTTCAACATGCTAACATTAATCAATATTGAAAAATACTCAAATAATTTTCAGGTTGAAACTAGGAAGTTAAATGTTTCATAGATACTTATGAAGGTCATGAATTTTAATTGTATAAGATTTGGTTTATTTGGACGTTTCTGCAATAGCTTATTATACTCTTATCTCCCATCAACCCTCTTAATTTTCTTGAAGAGATTACAGCAGAGTTAGGGTTTCTTTTCTGGGTAAGTATTATTTCCTACTATCTTGTCAAACTCTACTCAATTACATCTTGTCTATGACCCAGACTCCCAAACATTATTCCAGGGACTCACTTGCTGGTCTCAGTTTCCTATATGTTGTTATGTGTTAATGTTTTCTATTTTAGATATTAAGCCCATACTACAGGCATGGGTAAGAGAGCTCTGCAATTCCTCAAATTGAACCAATAAACAGAAACTAGGAAATCAAATTCTTTTATGTGACAGCTTTTCTCCTGGTTCAAATAATGGTGGCTGCCTCAAGCTCTCTTACAGTCTACTGAAAATAAACAGTTTATAACAGGCAAAGACCAGCAACTATCTCCTTTAAAAGCAAGGCACTCACTACTTATGAAATTAAACATTAATAAGAACTTAGTCACATAACAATATTTTATGCATAAAATAACAGAACAGAGAAAAACATAAATGAATTTTTTTGTTGGTTTGTTTCTTGCAAAACTTGGAAGGACCACACAGGGAAGTCACAGGGAAGTCTAAACTAGGAAAGCATAGAAGGCACATGAAATGGGCAAAAGGTATAGCTATGTCAACCAAGTTGCCAACAGCAAAGCAGCAAAGCAAAACAGAAACAAGGAAAATATGAAAATGTGATAGTTCAATCTGACAAGTTACACAGCCCAACTAAGATGCATGACAGCAATGAATTATGGTTTCCTGGAGATTCAAATGTAAAATATAAGAGGAAATATTTCTTTAATAAATATGGAGTCATAAAAAATGCCATGTTGACAAGAAGATTTAAGTGCTCTTATATAGCTATCCATACATCTGTTGCACGTATGTACTCCTGAGTGAATCACTTAACACAAGAATGTATTAAGTACAAAATGGGTTCAGTTTAGTAAACATCTTATCCTTCAGTTGAGGAAATTAAGAGAAATCAATAACAGAAGAGAACATACATCCAATAGTACTTATATGGACTGTGGGTTTGAGAGAAAAGGATGAAGAGTGACTGTCTGACTGACAGGGTGGAGAGGGGTGGGGGTGGGGTTTATGCACCTTTCAGCAAATCTAATTAGTTTGCTTAGTTTACTAAGAGTGAGAAATATGGTTTGCCTCATAGAAAGGAGAATTAGGAGTTCAACTGAGGAAATTCTAGAGTGAATCATTTAATATTTTAGAGGAAAGATGAAACAAGAGGAAGGTTTATTGCCCACCCCCTTTTTTGAGGGGGCAGGGGGCATTATAGTTCAGAATGGGATCTTTCTCTTCACACGAAACCTGGTCTCCCACTAGTAGTGTTCTATCTTCTAATGGGCTTACCCACCATTTTCTCCAAAGGTGAAAATCACTAAACTAATGCACTGTGTCTTCACAGAGCAAGACAAGAGGTTTGAAAGAATGCATTTGTGTCTCCGATGGTCAACATTTAGGAACAGTTATCTTGGAAAGTCCCTTTGCATCTTTTTGCACTATTTTTGAAATTAAAATATTACTACTACTACCTCAGATGATAATGATGAGTGCGGGCAGATGTTTTACCAATTATCCAGAGTGTTCACTGATGGTAGCAGTAGTAAAAAAAAAAAAAACAAAAAACAAAACAAAAAAACAAATGGCCAATCTTTACTGGGCAATTAGCATGTCCTCAGTACTTTTCTAATGTGCTCTTAGGGTCATATCTACACATATTGGTTTAGTTTTAAAAAAAGACATTGTTTTGTATCTCTGTGTATGTCTACAGGTACACACATAACATAGGAGTGTAAGTGACTGCGAAGTTTAGAAGCAGGTACTGGATTCTCTGGAGCTGGAATTGCAGACCATTGTGAGTTTTGTGGAATGAGTGCTGGAAACTGAACTCAGATCCTCTGCAAGAGCACTAGATGCTCTTAACTGATGAGCCATTTCTCCAGTCTCTGTTTTAATGCTTACAAGTGTAAAATGTATGGCATTCTGTTTGTTCTATTTTACAAGTGAGCAAAGGGGATTTTCATATTAAATGGCATAGTATGGTTATATAGCCATAAAGTAGACAATGGCCCTAAAGATGTGAAGAGAAGTGATGCTGCAGTAACAATGGCATTGGGCCATTGGGGGTCATGCACCATCTTCTCTCAGCTAACCATGCTTTTAGGAAAACTTACTAGAATTCCCCAAGTCTTTGTTTATATTTTGTTGTTGTTTTAAAGAAAATGATAGCCACTTTAGCCTACAATGTTCTTGTGGGGACAGAAATTTTAGTATGTATGAATTTATTTACTACAGTGCTTCATTCATGCTGGATTTTTGAAAAATGTTGTTTTTCTATGTATTTATTCAAAGGTTTTTCTTTTTCCTCCTTTGAAAGTACTTGACTTATAGCCAGGGAGAGATAACTGTCTCAGAAGATTTCAACCTATGTGATTTTCAAATGTTCTGTTTCATTCTTTTTAATTTAATTACAGCACTTGGTTTCTTGAAGTTCATGACTTCATTAGGGAAATATTTGAAAATTCATTGTTTAATCACTTAATTGTAAAACATGAATGAAACTTCTTAGTTAATTACAGCCAGTGGCTAAGGGTTTAATTATAATTTTATATGCCAGATTTACCCAAAGCATTTTAGTGTGGGGGATTAAATTAGGGACTTTTGAATGAGCAGGTCCATAAGATGCTACTTTGTGCAATGCATAAAAGAAATTAGAATTGAGAGAATTGTTTTATAATAGCTGCAGAGCAGACTCTCAAGCTTCTATAAATATTTGAGATTATTCTGTGAAAATAAATTAACTTTTTTGGGTTTTAAATATTTTTAATCTCTAAAATGGAATTTTTATAACTGTTTTTAAAAGATGAGAAGGTCAAATGAGCTTGGTATGAGAAAGAAAGATGACTTTCATAATTCCAAAGGGATAGACAAAAATTAAATAAAAATATGGAAGACCAGCTACATAGCCATCTAATTTTTTAAGGGAGAGGAGTATATGTGAGCTCTCTTACTATAGCTCTTGATCCATTGTGGGCTTGATCACTTGTTTCCTTATGTATTTGTTCAATTTGTTTTTAATTCATTTATACTCTTGAAAGTACTCGCTCATGCCTAGGATGGTAGTACATTATAATTTTGATTGTTAATTAAATTATGGGAAACCCAGCTATTAATATATAAAAATTAAATTAAATTCCTATTTCCCAAAACCCCCCCCCAAAAAACCCCCAAACCAAAACCAATTCCAAGTATTGATTATCTCAGTAGGTTTCAATCTACGCAAGTTTCAAATATTATATTTCATTCTCAATTTAATGAAAAGTAGAGCATTGTAAATATATAAACTAAATTTGATAGGTTTTCCCAAGTGTCAAGGTGGACTGACAGTCATATTCTCTGCAGTATTTAATGTACATAATATAGAGATTGGAAACACATGTATTATTTGTTCAAGAGAATACTCATAAGGAGGTTAAGGAGGATTAGCTTTGAGGCTGACATGTTCTGTCTACTTCCATAAAGTGAAGGTGATTGTGACATGAGGCATGGGAGTTTTGATTTCACAGAGTTTTGGAGTCCAGAGGAGAGTGCTTTGTTAACTGGTTGACAAAAGGAAAGAATCCTGAGCCTCACTTCATGTGAAGCTTCCAGTTTACCTGAAAGCTGAAAGAGCAAAGACGTGGAAAACAGTGAAATTTATGCTCCATATCTCAACAGGAAGTTCTGTGAAGATCTGCACCTTGATTCAATTTAGCCATCTATATGGATTTCATGTGAATCAGGAAATGACTTCAGGGAACCAATGATAGACCAACATGATTCCCTTTCTGTGCCCAAGTCAGGCATGATACTCCCATAAACCACTGGAGGACATGCAGAACACCTACCTTGTGTAGCCAAGACTTATAGATTAAATATGTAAAGAGGAAATGATTACATTGATATAAGATACCATATAGAGCTGCTTGTCCATGCTCCCTACTGATATATAACTGGTTTGTGAAAACACTTGAGAGGGGCGAGATAAACTGGAAGGTCACACATTGAATCCAAAGAGTAGAGGATGGCTTAAACATGACAGTTGTGAAATGGATTTATGGACAAAAAAAAAAAAAAAGACAGGAGCTAAGATTCTGAGTTGTTACAATATTATGATGTATTATCTTCTGAATTTACAATTCATTTCTACATAAAAAAGAGAAAAACAGTAGATAAAAGAATGAACAGGCCAGGTGTGGTGCTACATGCCCATATCCTAGCACTCAGGAGGGAGGCAGAGGCAGAGGCAGAGGCAGAGGCAGAGGCAGAGGCAGAGGCAGAGGCAGAGGCAGAGGCAGAGGCAGAGGCAGAGGCAGAGGCAGAGGCAGAGGCAGAGGCAGAGGCAGAGGCAGAGGCAGAGGCAGAGGCAGAGGCAGAGGCAGAGGCAGAGGCAGGGGTAGAGGAGGCAGAGGCAGAGGAGGCAGAGGCAGAGGAGGCAGAGGCAGGCAGATCTCTTGTTAGTTTGAGGACAGCCTGGTTGGTCTACAGAGTGAGTTTCAGCATATCCAGGGCTACTACACAGAGAAACTCTGTCTCAAAAAACAAATAAACAAACAATCAAACAAGCAATAATGAGCAGGCAAACAGCTTGGAAATATAAACAGATGAAAATGAGTTATGATCTGAGAAAAATATCAACTATTAAATAAATTCTGGAAGACTAGAAATCAATATTAAAAAATGAAACTAGACTTCTACCTCTTAAAAATTCAAAAGCCACGTCCAGGTGGGTAGAAGACATAAATTTAATATGAAAACTATATGGAATTTAATAGAGTTTATGCTCTTTGAGAACCAAAACAGTAAAAAAAAATAAAAGAGATGTGACAAAACTGCCTTTGTTAAAAGTATAGATTGCTCTCCTAAAAAAATCATGACTATAAGGAATGTGCCTCAGTGTAGTAAGGGATACATCTGAGAAATGTACAATTAACATTAGACCAAGTGAGGAGAAACTAGAAAGGGTCTCTTCTACAATCTACAATGAAACAAGGGTGCCTGCTCTCTTAATTCTTGTTGAATATAGTGCTTGAAATCTTGACTAGAGCAATAAGACAAGAGAAAGATAAAGGCCTATGAATAGGAAAGGGAGAAGACAAATTACCTCCATTAGCAGATGACATGGTACTTTATGGAAGAGACCTAAAGACCTTACCAGAAAACTCTTAGATCTGATTGTTTTAAGGAAAGCATCAGGATACAAAGTCAATATACAAAACCCAGTAGCTTTTCTATATACCAATAACAAACTTGCTAGGATAAAAGTTAGGAAAAATATGTCATTTGAAATAGCTTTAAAAAAACAATAAAATAGCTAGAAACAAACCTAATGGAATAGATGAAAGACCTGTGCAATGAAAAATGTAAGTCCTCAAAGAAAGAAATAGAAGACTAGAAGACTCAAAAGTTCATAAGTTAGCAAAATTAATATTATGAAAATGGCATTATTACTAAAAATAGTTACAGATTTAACATCATTTCCACTAAAATTCCAATGACATTCATCATAGATCTAGAAAATATAATCCCAAATTTCATTTGGAAACTAGTGAATATGTAACTAGTCAAAGCAAATAAGCAGAAAATTAAAAGTGGGAGTGTCTCAGTCTCTCACCTTATGATATACCACAGACCATAGTGATAAGAAAGCATAGTACTGGTGCCAAAATGGACACACTAAAGAACAGACTGGAGTAGAGGACCCAGAAATAAATTCACACAACTATTATCCTACTCTGTGATCAAGTTGTCAGAGACCAACATGGAGAAAAAAAAGACAACCTTTTAACCAATGGTACTAAAACAACTGGGCATCTGTATTTAGAATAATGGAATTAGATACCTATTTTTCACTCTGAATAAAAGTCAATTTAAAATAGGTGAAAAACTTTAATTTATGAAACATTTAAACTGCTAGAGGAAATCACAGGGGAAATGCTTCAAGACATGGGCTTTGAGAAAAAGTTTCAGAGAAGAACTCTTGAACAGCACAGGAAGAAACCTGGAAGAGAACTGACAGGTTGGATTACATGAAATTAAATGGATCCTGTAAGGTAAAAGAAACAAACACCTGAAGAGATAGCCTCGAGAAAATTGTTGGCAGCTACTCATCTATGTGCTGGGGGAAAGGGGACTAATATATAGAATATATAAAGAACTGTAAAAGTTAAACATAAATCTTCTGAGTGGCCTCAGTATCTACAGCTGGCTTTGAATAAAGTGTACATGTTTGAATGTGTGTAAACAATTGTTACCCTTTTAAATGGCAGAGCTTATGAGATCTAAAGAAAGAGCAACATGTGAATGAAGGTATGTTTCCGAGGACTGAAAAAGATTGGGCAGAGGAATAAAGGCTCTCTATAAATAGATCTACTTTCTATGAAGCTCCAGGGGCATGGAGACTGAGTGATGAGGCTGTAGCCCGTAAAGGGCAGGGTGAAGCATCTTTACCTTCCTGGAAGGTAAATTCAACCAGAACATTTGGAAATAATATTCCAAGTATTTTGTCCATTGCAGAACTTCTAACCTTACTTTAATAAGAAACTTAATGTGGATATAACTTGAAATAAAACACTCAAATGGATACTTAAGACTTAACATCTGTGTTTTTCTTAAGTAAAATATCCAATAGAATCACCTAAGTGTGTAAGAGGCTTATTTTGGTTCATGTTTCAGAGTAATTTCAGGACACCCTGACAGCAAAGCAGGGCAGCAAGAGAGATCTATGGCAGTAGGAGTTAGGTAGTAATGGTTGTTCACACAGTACAAGCCAGGAAGAAGAGGAAGCAGATCATAACCAGAGACAAAGATTCATCTCTAGTGACCTACTTTTAATGATTTAGCCCTAGTGACCTACTTTCAAAGACCCACCCCTAGTGACCTATTTTTGTCATCCAGGCTCCATGGCCTCCACATGCCTTCAAATTAATGTGTCAAGACAGAAACTGAGAATTCACAACACAAGCTGGTGGGAGATATTTCAGATTCAAACTGTAACAAAGAGATGTCAAAGAAACACATTTGCCACTGGTTGATCTGGGCATCTCTCTCTACAGAGAGTTTGAGTTCGCTACCTTGTGCTCATCAGAGTCTTTTGATGGTTACTATCAATGAACTGTGAACCCTAAGTACTGTGCAAGCATGATGTCTGAGAATATCTTAGCTCTCAAGAACACCCGTCTTACAGAGAGAAATGGAACAAGCTCTCATATGCTGCATCCACACAGTATACCATATTTTCTTAAAATGTGGCTCCACGTATCAACCTGGCTCAATCTTGAATGACTTTCTTCAAACTGAAAATCAGAAAGATATACTAATTAGGTTTCAAGCATCTGAAACCTAATACTGCCCAGTTATCAGCCCTAGTTAATGTTATTTATTATTATTATTATTATTATCATCATCATCATCATTATTGTTACTACTACTACTACTACTACTAATAATAATAATAATACTGTTATTATTATAATTAAATTTGCATGAGGATGGAAGCCTGACAGTAGAAACTGAACCATGTGACTCAGCTTACTACTGGACTTCTAAACCCCACTTTCCTATGTAAAGAACATACACACCATCCTGGGAGCTCTGAAAATTAGGAGAAAATAATTGAATCTGCCAAATGACCTAAAATATGACAAGACATAGTACAGGATCTATTTGTTCTTATTAGTTAGACTTCCTATCCAGGTGAACTTTATGCCACGCTGGGCCCAGCATGCACCATTATTAGCCTCATGGGGAAGTTTCATGCTTCATTTAAAAAGCAAAAAGAGACCAGACAGAAAAACAATACAAAAACAAATAGGAAAAGGAAGGTGGTGTGCCCATTTCACAAATAAATTGCATGAGATATCTTGGTTCACTTATCTGGGCTCAGGGGAAGAATAGGTAAATCACTCATAAAGAAGAATATTTGCAGAGTGCTAAGAGAAAGATGGGCTCATAATCCACAGAAATAGATTCTAGGAGATTGATGTGGGGATTTGCCAGCTCCCTACTTCCAACCACTTAGAAGTTCCTCTTTCATTTTACCTGAGCCTCCTTTAGGCCTCATCCCTTACTGGTATTTCAGGCAGCTCCTAGATTCTTTGCCATAAGTAAGATTGTCCTTATGCCCAGGTCAAAGCATAAACACAGTCTAGTCTCTCAACATATACTGGAGAATGAATCCCCATGAGAAACAGACTTCCAAACCAAATTAGGACACATGTACATGCATAACTGGTTTTCAAGGGTGTATTGTCTTAACTAGTTATAACTCTGAGTCTTCTTTTGTTTTCTTGATAAGATAAATTGTATTTCACCTGAAGTGACCTCCTTTTTATGTTTTTTCTACACATACTTTATATCATGGGTAATTAGCTGCACACACACATATGCACACACATACGTGCACACACAAGCACATGCACAATGTACACACATTCATATACATGCACACACACACAGCACATGCACAATACACACAAATGCATGCACTCACACATGCACACACCCACACACACCTGTGCACACACACACATACACACACACACACACTTCTATGCATGCATCCGTGCATGCACATACACATTCACATGCACACAACCACCAGCAATACTAGTGACCATTCTAACATCATGAGTTACTCATTGTTTTCTTTGTTCACTCTCCTTTAACTTCTGATTTTTCATTCTTGCAGTCCAGGTCCCTGCCAGGTACCAACAATCTGTCTTTATCAATCTATAGTATTCAGGTTTCCTCCTCTACTGTGTTCATGCAGGGTCCATTTGTTCTTAAAGTAAGAAATTCCTTAAAATGTCTCACACTCATTGATCCTTCCTGGTTCCCCCTTTCTTCCCCAGACTTCCCTGATGACCTCTATTGGTTCTTATTGAACCTCTGTGGTCCCCTACACTAGTGCATCAAGGAGCTTCTCTTGTGAAGGATTCTTAACAAAGAAATCAGAGCCCCATACAAAGAGAAATCCCACAGGAAAAGCCTAACAATGCCCACGTAATACTTTATGTAACTCTCAGGGGGGTCATGGCCTTATTATTAGGAACTAAAGGTTTTATATTATGTGAAAGGAGGAGACTTCTTAGTGAGCTAGTCCTCAGCTTTGTGCAAAGTCATTCCCACAAGATTGAAATATAGTATCTCCAGGTCCAATTTAATCTCTATTAGGCACTCAATGGCTAAATTAAGAACTTTATGGATACCTAATTTAGATAAACCTTTAACTATTAACCTCCAATAATGTCATCATTTCAGTGAGTAGAAAAGAAAACATCTGGGTGAGTTCAATTAGCCGGGGGCGTGGACGTGGGGGTGGCTGCGGAGCCTGTGCATTCTAATTGTGTCTCATTGACCTTGCTGGGAGATTTCAGCCATGCAAGAGGCTCCCCGTTGTCATGGCACCCCAGAAGTGGACAGACTCTGTCTTTGTCTACAGAATTTTTGTGGGGCTCTCCATGTTGTCTGATGTGCAGGTGAAGGGGGTCCCTCTCAGTTGTTGTGACAAAGAAATTCTGTCTGCATGGTCTGTATTCTGAGTCAGGGACTCATTTATTTTCCTGCTCTTGAGGATTTGGAATAAACTTTTTTTTGTCTATTATTGTTCTTTATGCAAAAGATTTCCAGACTTTCATCAATTTTGCAAAAAGATAACCACTTGGGGTTTGTTTCCATGACCTTGCTCTCTTCATCAGTCGTGGCTGCGTGTTTGTGTTCTAGGAGGCTGAGCTGTGCAGAAGCACCTGTGGGACAGGAGAGCATCCCTCCTTTGTTCTCACTGCTGCCACATTTGGGGGTTATTCAGCATCAGTGGCCTCACTTTGACCTCCCAGTGTGTCTCATTCCTGTCTGTCTACTTAACTTATAACTCTGTATTCCAACACCTAGCTTTTGATGGTTCTTTCCTTGCGTATTTCTGGTTCTTATCAGGTGGGTGTGATCCAAAAGACTAAGAAATGGGAATGGGCTATTTTACCTTATTTTCCCTAGAAGAAAGTTCCAAGATAGGAATCGGAATGTAGGAAGCTCTATTCGGCGGGTGGTGGGAGTAGAGAAAGGTATCGGAAAAGAGACAGAAATCCTTCCAGCCACGTGGTTTCTGGGGCTTTGAGAAGCGGTAAACATTTGGCTTAGAGTTGTTCTAATTCAGGAGCTAGGGATCTACCTCTCATTCATTAGTTGAAGACAATTTCCAGAGGTGGGATATAGCAATACAACTTTAGTTTACTACTCAGTCATGCCCAAATTTCGACCACTAAAAGTGTTGGCAGATGGTGGCTCCCAGGCGCAGGATGTTTTAAGTGTTGAGGAAGATGATTGTGTCTGCTACCTGATGTCATGAGACTGCTTACAGGAATGTGCAGGGATGGAGAGATGGCATATCATGTAGGAATGCGTATTATTTAGGCAGAAGACCCAGGTTTGGCTCCCAGTATCCACATCAGGCAGTTTATAACTGTAAGTCTGGTTCCAATAACATAAAATACCTTGGTAGGACTCTAACCAAGCAAGTGAAAGATCTGTACGACAAGAACTTCAAGTCTCTGAAGAATGAAATTGAAGAAGGTCTCAGAAGATGGAAAGACCTCCCATGCTAGTTGACTGGCAGGATTAATATAGTAAAAATGACCATTTTGCCAAAAGCAACCTACAAATGCAATGCAAACCCCGTCAAAATTCCAACTCAATTCTTCATAGAGTTAGAAAGAGCAATTTGCAAATTCATTTGGAATAACAAAAACCCAGGATATCAAAAGCTATTCTCAACAATAAAAGAACTTATGGGAGAATTACCATCCCTGACCTCAAGCAGTATTACAGAGCAGTAATGATAAAAAAAAAAAGAAACTGCATGGTATTGGTATAGAGACAGGCAGGTAGATCAGTGGAATAGAACTGAAGACCCAGAAATGAACCCACACACCTATGGTCACTTGATCTTTGACAAAGGAGCTAAAACCATACAATGGAAGAAAGATAGCATTTTCAACAAATGGTGCTGGTTCAACTAGAGGTCAGCATTAGAAGAAAGCAAATCAACACATTCTCATCACCCTGTACAAAGCTTAAGTCCAAGTGGATCAAGGACCTCCACATCAAACCAGATACACTCAAACTAATAGAAGAAAAAGTGCGGAAGAATCTTGATCACATGGGCACTAGGGAAAATTTCCTGAACAAACCACCAATGGCTTATGCTCTAAGATCAAGAATCAACAAATGGGACCTCATAAAACTGAAGTTTCTGTAAGGCAAAGAGACACTGTCATTAGGACAAAATGGTAACCAACAGATTGGGAAAAGATCTTTACCAATCCTACATTGATAGAAGGCTAATATCCAAAATATACAAAGAACTCAAGAAGTTAGACTCCAGAGAGCCAAATAACCCTAATAAAAATGGGGTACAGAGCTGAACAAAGAATTCTCAGCTTGGGAATATGAAATAGCTGAGAAGTACCTAAAGAAATGTTCAACATCCTTAATCATCAGGGAAATGAAAATCAAAACAACCCTGAGATTTCACCTCACACCAGTGAGAATGGCTAAGATCAAAAACTCAGGTGACAACAGATGCTGGCGAGGATGTGGAGAAAGAGTAACACTTTTCCATTGTTGGTGGGATTGCAGACTGGTACAACCACTCTGGAAATCAGTCTGGAGGTTCCTCAGAAAATTGGACATTGCAACACCTGAGGACCCAGCTATACCTCTCTTGGGCATATACCCAAAAGATGCCCCAACATATAACAAAGACACGTGCTCCACTATGTTCATAGCAGCCTTATTTATAATAGCCAGAAGCTGGAAAGAACTCAGATGCCCTTCAACAGAGGAATGGATACAGAAAATGTGGTACATCTACACAATGGCATACTACTTAGCTATCAAAACAGTGACTTCATGAAATTCATAGCCAAATGGATTGAATTAGGAAATATCCTGAGTGGGGTAACCCAATCACAGAAAAACACATATGATATGCACTCACTGATAAGTGGATACTAGCCCCAAAGCTCCAATTACCCAAATGCAATCCACAGAGCACATGAAGCTCAAAAAGAAGGATGAGCAAAGTATGGATGCTTCACTCCACCTTAAAAAGGGGAACAAAAATGTTCATAGGAGGGGATATGGAGGCAAAGTATGGAGTAGAGACTGAAGGAATGGCCATTCAGAGCCTGCCCACATGTGGCCCATATATATACAGCCACTAAAACTAAATAAGATTGATGAAGCTAAGAAGTGCATGCTGTCAGGAATCAGCTATAGATGTCTCCTGAGAGACACAGCCAGAGCGTGTCAAATACAGAGGCGAATGGTAGCAATAAACCATTGAACTGAGAACGGGGCCCCCGTTGGAAGAATTAGAGAAAGGATTTAAAGAACTGAAGGGGCTTGCAACCCCATCAGAACAACAATGCCAACAAACCAGAGCTCCCAAGGACTAAATCACTACCCAAAGACTAAACACTGACCCATGACTCCAGCTGCATATGTAGCAGAGAATGTCCTTGTTGGGCACCAAAGGAAGGAGAAGCCCTTAGTCCTGCCAAGGATGGGTGGATGGGAAGGGGAACACCCTTATAGAAGAAGGGGAGAGAGAGAGGATAGGGGTCTTATGGACAGGAAACCAGGAAAGAGACTAACATTTGAAATGTAAATAAAAATATCCAATAAAAAAATTAGTCTGGTTCCAGGAAACCCAACACCCTCTGGCCTCTACAGGCACTTACACACATGTAGCATGAATAAATTCACATAGGCACACACACACACACACACATACACACACACACAAATAAAAAGTGATAAATAAATTTTGAAAATATTTATGCCAAAACAAAATGTGAAAAACATTATCCTTGCATTTTGGAGAATCTCAACATCTTATTAATAAAGGTTGTTTCCCTAGCCTGGGCCAGGGCAAAGAAAAGAATTTTGATCTGTTCAGCTATGAATTAGTCTTTTCTAGAAACAGTGATAGTTCATGCTAGATAAATTATTTTTCAGATTATACCTAGGAGTATCGTTCAAAATGCTTTAAGATGTAATAGACTAGTGGTAGAGGTGTTTCTCTTGGTATGGAAGACAGCAGACTGTATATTAGTTGGGAATCAATGGACAGGATGCATCCCTAGGAGAGGAGTGTGGTTTCAGCATTGAGCATTACATGGGAAACAGTTGTCATGAAACATGAATCCTTTGTTGATAGGTATCTGGCTGGTCCCTCAAGACTTAGGTGATAAAAGTTAGGTTCTCAGTGTGGCTATGTTAAGAAGTAGTAGGACCTTGAAGAGGAGGGGCCTGTGGGAGGTCTTTGGATCTTTCCTTTTTTTAATTAATAATTTATTTTAAGTATATGGTTGTTTTGCCTGCATGTATGGCTGGGCACGATGTATGTGGCTGCTGTCCTCAAAGAACAGAAGAGGGCATCATATCTCCTGAGACTGGAGTTACAAACAGGTATGAACCACCATGTTAGTGCTGAGAATCGAACCCAGGTCCTCTGTAAGAATAGCTGGTATTCCAGACCCTTCTCTCTAGCTGCAGGCCATTGGACCTTTTGGGGCACGATGTTGAGTAGGATTACTGTTCTTATAGTTGTGAGCTCTGTTCTAGCTTTCTGCCTGTGCTAAGTCCTCTCCTTCATATATCTTCTCACACTCTGTCTCAGGGTTTACTGCTGTGATCAGACACCATGACCAAGGCAACTCTAATAAGGACAACATTTAATTGGGGCTGGCTTACAGGTTCAGAGGCTCAGTCCGGTATCATCAAGGCAGGAGCATGGCATGGCACAGGAGTGCTGAGAGTTCTGCATTGTCATCTGAAGGCTACTAGCAGAATACTGGCTTCTAGGCAGCTAGGATGAAGGTCTTAAAGCCCACACTCATAGTGACACCCCTACCCTAACAAGGCCACACCTCCTAGTAGTGCCACTCCCTGGGCACTGTATGCCCATACAAGCCTATACAAACTATCACACACATACTTTGTCATATGCCAAGTATGCTCCCTAGAATCAAACTGATGTCAGGGCCACACTCTTGAACCTCCAAAACTATGAATTAATTTAACATATTTTCATTAGAAAGTGCTCAGCTTCAGGCATTTCATTTTAATAACAGAAAGTGGACTTAGTCTATTCATAGGACCATACAAGGCTCTAAGTCTGAGCCAACTTGGATCAGACTCCTAGGTCAACACAAAGACTAGGGGCATGGACAAGGCATACAGCTACCGGGGAGAGGACATGTGTATAGAGGGAACTCACTTGAAAGGAGGCATATGTAAAGGGCACATGCTTATATGTGGAGGGACAGGAAAGATGCAGAGAGGTTAAACTTACTGGAGAAGACACGTGTTACAAGGAAAGGAGCTGCAGTGATGGCCGACAAAGACGAAGCAGGATTTACAGTTATTTGAAGAAGACACACTGCTCAATCAGGAGTCCTTTTCCTTCCATACATCAGAAAGATGGGAAGTCTTTTGGCATTTTTTGCTCATGAATTTAGAGAAATCTCACTCAGGATTTTTCTAAGAAAGACTCTGGATATTTTTGTTTTTAGATCCATCACAGATGACATAGACTCTCAGCTGTTTAATAAAAACCCCGTGTATGAAAAAAACAGCACAAAATAACAGACTCTGAGATATAAAAAAAAATGGGAGTACTAAGATCAAGGTCCAAAGATGCTGAACACCGTCCCCTGAGTAGGGAGAGTGGCAGGGATCTGGCCTCATGGCAGACCAACCTTTATCAAAGTCAAAGTCTCTGCCACTGTCAAACAGCAAATTTTGGTTTAATTTATGCAGGCTGAAAAGACATCAACACTCTTACCTAACTGTCAACACTGTGACCTACAATAATGGCTGGCCTGACAAGATATGCCCATTGGTGCAATAGCATCATGAATCTTACGGCGGTAATCAATAGCTCTCTGATTGGATTTAAGATTGCTCCACAGGAGAGAACACACTCCTGGTATTATAAACCTGTGGCTGGGGAGGTTTTATGCCCTAGGGGAGAGTGCAATACTGTTATTTTGCTAAATGGACACAGAATCAAGCTGCTCTCTAAGTATTTAGCCTTATACCCATAGATCAGTGCAGCGAGCGCCCCTCATTAGAAAACCTTATGCAGCAGATGATGAGCGACCCAGAGACCCACAGCGTGGAGAATAAGAGACTGTGGGGTGCTAAGCCCCAGCTGTGACATCTGTCTTACTCTCTTTTCCCAAGGATCAGGGAGATCATGAAAGAGGGGGTCAGGAACGTTGTAAGAGTCAGAGGTTGGGGAGGACTGGGGAGAACAATGCCTTTTGGATGTGACAGGGCCTGGTACCCCTGAGATCACAGCAGTTCTGCCTCTCTGCCCAAGGATCAATAATACTCATATGTGAAAGAATGAAGTCTGACTTTTACCAAATGCTATATATAAAAGTTACCTGAAAATGGAGATAAACCCTTACTATAAGAGCCCACAAATAATACAGTCTTAGAAGAAAACATGATAAATATTTTATGGCATTGGATTTGACAGTGATTTCTTAGATAGGATACCAAACATACAGAGAGCCAAAGAAAAAAATTGAGCCTCATCAAAATGAAAAGAGACTCATGGAAGAGAATTGTAAACCATGTATTTGAAGAGGTATTAATATCAGCACCAGGTAAAGGAATTCCTACAACTGACCATCAAAGAAACAGTAACTAAACCAAAAGAGCAGGGCCAGGAGAGATGTTTCAGTGATTAGAGCATGTACTGTGCTTCCGGAGGCTCTGAATTCGTTTCCAGCACCCACATCAGGTGGCTTACAACCACAACCATCTGTAACTCCAACTCTAGGGGGTCTGATGCCCTCTTATCTCTTCAGGGCATTCATAGCCATATATATGTATGCATGTATGTATGTGTGTATGTATGTGTGTATGTGTGTGTATGTATGTATGTATGTATATATATATGTATGTACGTATGTATGGTATGTATGTATGCATGTGTGTATGTATGTATGTGTATGTATGTATGTGTGTATGTATGTATGTGTGTATGTATGTATGTATGTATGTATGGTATGTATGCATGGTATGTATGTATGTGTGTATGTATAGGTGTATGTATGTATGCATGTGTGTATGTATGTGTGTATGTATGTATGTATGTGTATATGTATGTACGTATGTATGGTATGTATGTATGCATGTGTGTATGTATGTGTGTGTATGTATGTATGGTATGTATGTATGGTATGTATGTGTGTATGTATGGGTGTATGTATGTATGCATGTGTGTATGTATATGTGTATGTATGTATATATGTGTGTATGTATGTATGCATGTGTGTATGTATGTGTGTATATATGTATGCATGTGTATATATGTGTGTATATATGCATGTATGTATGTATGTGTGTATGTATGTGTGTATATATGTATGCATGTGTATATATATGTGTGTGTATATGCATGCATGTGTGTATGTATGCATGCATGTGTGCATGTATGTGTATATATGTATGTATGTATGTATGTTTGTTTGTATAATAAATGGCAAAAGTGGGAGAAGAGAACAGACAGACCCTAAGAGCAGTTTCCTCTTGTCATATAAAAACAACACAAGGTCAGACCATGTCGTTTGACTGATGGGACAAACTTCCAAAGGAAGCTGTAAGTGAGCTAGACCATAAGGAGCGCGTTTGCTCACAAAACCAAGAACTGGAATTGGATCCGCAGGACTCCCTACCTATGGGAAGAATTCATACATTGTCCCCCAAACAGTATGGCTTTCACAGGTGCAATGCAAGCACCAGCAGCTCAAGGTCCTGCATGCACATCTATGCAGTCAACAGATGGTGGTTAGTAAGGGCTGCAGGTGAGAAGAAAGTGAATTATTAAAAAAAAAAAAACCAACAAAAACCAGATGGTTCCTCGTTCTTTTGCCAGATGCAAAGCAAGCACCACCTGGAAGAAATTTAATCATTTGATATGTATTTAAAAATAGTTACTGTCTGAATTTAAAATGTTAATTTATAATGATTATGATGAATACAATAATTAGGAAAGATAGTTTTATTATCCTGGGGTGCTAGGTAATTCAGATGATGATAATATTGAATCAGGGGTGTATCTATTGATTAAGTAGCTAGACCTAAGTAAGCAAAAGTTAAAATAATTAAAAATGGAAACAGAAGCCACAGTTGAATCTCACAGTGCATAACTAAAAACAGACATTTGGAAAGTTAAAATTCAAACAGTGCCTCATCTAAATTTGGGACAGTACCATTTCACTTTCTCCAAAAGTTTTAAGTGATGTAGACAATGTTTACTAGCATCAGAAAAGCTTTCTTATGGGAATATTTAGTTTTTCAAAAATTTATAATAATACTACAGCTAATTGCAAAGGAGTTAATCCATTTGTCTGGCTACTTTTCAGATTTTTTAGTAGATAGGTTTTTTTTCTAAATCATCCAATTGTAGACTTACTCTTTATGATAGAGAATTTATTGAAAGAAAGTATCTTTTTGTGAATGTTAATAATGACCTCTTTCTGGCCTAGCCCTCTCTCATCATAAAACAAATATATCTTATATGAATATAAATAAAAGGACAAAATAATAAGCAAATAATTCATCTTGCTTGAAAGTGTACTTCACCTAGCAATCAAGCAAGTCATGCAAGAGTGGTTTAAAAGTCTTATATGATATTCAGGTTATATATATTTTGGTTGTAATCATTTGTATACTCTCTAGGCAAGTCATATGAGATGAGATCAAGAAATTTTCCATGTACAACTATTATTCCAAATTAATGAGACATATAGTCTCATCTAATTTTACCACCAATTCTGGCCAAAGAGAAACCTTAGAGAAGTTTTTAGATCTTATCTACCAATAAGAACAGGAACCAGTGTAATTTTTTTTGTTGATGTTGTGTTAAACAATATCAGGACCACATTAACTTCACTTCATCCTCCAAAAACTATCTGTACTGGCAAGATAAGCCTATGAACCAACTAAACAGATTACTTATCAACAATAAAACCTTGCTGTGAGGACTCACTTCCAGACCACAGCTCTGCCTAGGAATCTAAACACCATGAACTCCTCATAATGTTTACACACCATCCAGTTCTCTGCTTTATAGATCTGCCTTAATGCCTCCTACCCCAGGCTTCTAACCTTATAAATAACCTTAGAATGCTCTATTTGAGACATGCTAAGGCTCTACCAGGAGGACATGACTTTCTCCTGCTCTGAGAAGCCTGATAACCTTGACTGTCTATCAGCAGACCATTTGAGAATCTTCTTGAGGGAGTTGACAGATTGGTGCTGTCGATCATCAAAATGAATTCAGAATCTAGATGGGTTGGCAAGAAGGTCACCAGTGGTTATTTCTTGCCTCCTCCCATCCCTAAACATGTGTTTATTTAACCTTTTACTTGGAGTAAAATGAAATATTGAAATCTTTGGAGTACCCGAGAAAAGATCAATTCTTTTTCATTGGGGAGAGATGATTACGTCCCATGATCTCCTGGGACAGATCTCCATACAAAATAATATATTTAGTGTGGTGAACAAAGTCAATGAGCACATTTGGAAAATCATTTTCTGGGCAACTAAATAAAAAGTATTAAAGACCACGAGGACTTTGTGAAATTGTAGAGCAGGGACAGTGTGGCCTCATAAACCCAACTCTGTAAGGATTAGGAGTTCACCGTCAGGGCTATCCTGGCCTCCAGCTGACATCCCACAGTACACTCTCTTTTCTGGTTCTTCCAATGTAAGGCTCCTTCCATCTGTGCAGTGAGAGACACCTCATTGACCCACACACACAAAAGCATCTCACAGGCTCATGGCTCTCTCTCCCTGCTTGCCTCCAATGGATTTGCATTGAGATTTCAGCTACACTGTGTAGGAAGGACAGCAGATGTACATAACCAGATTTCCTGCAACTCCCCATATGCAAACCAGGCACTCCATTTTAAGATGTAAATAAAGTCCCACTAGAAAATAAGCCTTCAGAGTCCCAGACAAATTCATCTCTTGTGCAACTTAGTGCCCAGTTAACCTTCTATGAGCTTAAGTTTCTTGGCTTTGTGTTGTTTTTGAGCACCAAGGGTTAGAGAAGAGAGCCACAAAGTCAGTCTCCCACTCGAGGCCTTGATAGCAGCTCTACCTTGCTACAGTGAGGTGGAGGCCATCTTTAATGGTGGACCTTCTCCCATTTCTGTTTTGATGACTCTACTATTTCTATCATGAAGCTTTCCAATCCCAGGACATTGCCTCCTTCACTGACCTTTCTAGTTTCTTGCTTTGCTGCCTGTCATTATAGGCTCCTAGCTTTCTGAAGTTTTTAGCCATTTCCTATAATTCTGTAAGGCCTGATTTGACCCCATTCTATGGGCTGAATTTTGTGTCCTTCTAAAATGCATGTGTTGAATCCTTAACCTCAAGCAACTCAGAATGTGACTGTATCTGGAAGTAGGTTCTGCACAAGGGAGGACTAAATTAGTATTCAGTCATCTGTATATTTTCTAATCAAATCTGACAGGCCATTTTAGAAGAGAAGGACATTTGCAGGGTCAGACGGTACAAATATTCGAGACAGAAAGTATGAGGCCACAGGGAAGGCAATGTTATCTACCAACCAAGGAAAGAAGCGTCAGGAGTGCTCAACTCTATTGTAACACGTGGATTACAGAATTCTAGCCCCCAGAAATGTGTGACAGAAACATTTGCCATTTAAGATGCTTAATCTGGTGTTTTGTTACAGCAGCCTTACTGGACTAATGCAGTCCAAAGACAGTTTTGTGAATGGCGTCTGTTCTTAGTTTTTGTCAGTTGCTCTGTTGTGTGTGTGTGTGTGTGTGTGTGTGTGTGTGTGTGTGTGGTGTGTGCAGAGATCAGAAGACAACAAGTATCCTCCTGTAGGAGCTGTACCCCCTGTGCTTTGAGACAGAGTCTCTCATTGTCCTTATCTCACCAATTAGACCAGGCTGGCTGGGCTGGCTGGTCATCAAGTCCCAGAGACCAACCTGTTTCTGACTCATTTGTGCTGGCAAGTGAATGCCACTGTGTCTGGCTTTTACATTGGTTCTGTGGAGCAAACTCAGGTTCTTGTGCTTGTGTGGCAAGCATTTGACTGGCTGAGGCAACTCCCCCGCCCTTGGTCAGTCTCTCTCTCTCTCTCTCTCTCTCTCTCTCTCTCTCTCTCTCTCTCTCTCTCTCATGTATCATGGCACCACAGTCATTGTGGTCCTTCGAGTGGCAAGCATGCCTTTTTCATTCATTCTGTTTACCTCTGGAGCCTCCAAGGCCTTGCAATGTCAGTTTTCTATTGATACAGTCTTCAAAAGACTTATTCCTGGTATATTGCCCATCAAGAACTTTGTGCTTAGGGTTTCGGGCAGTGGTCCATCTCAGGTCTTACTGAATATTCGGGCCAGTCTCCCATCAGTTGACAATCCAACTTCCCTAACCTATCACCTTCGTGCTTATTGCTTTAGTTGATGTATGGATCCCAAATTCCTCATTTGTCTGCTTGTCTCTCACTCTATTAGCTAATAACCTATTCGTTCTTAAATAACTAGGGCTGTGTTCACCTAAAAGGCTGATGTGACAGTGGAATGCCAGCTAGCAGTGCCCATAATTGTCCCCTAATGCACATTTAATATTCTGTATTCAATTTGCTTAAAGTAGGATAGGCCAAACATTCAATGGACCAAATATGGAGGAAAAAGCAATTTTGTGTACAATATGCTGACAGGTTTTTATGGTCATATTTAAATGCTAATTTAGACAGTATATATTCTTTTGTTTTTTTTTGCTCATCTTTACTAAGATGAGAGAAATGGGTAGTTTGACTCAATTGAATTAAGTTCTTTAAAAATCTATGCCTGCTGCACGTCCTGGCGGGGACTGTGAGGAAATAATTTCAGGCACAATTTTACAATTCAGACCTTGACAAAGAATTGCTACCCCAAATGACATCATGAAAAATGCCTTAAAACCAATTTATTTCTGTGTCATCCTTGCTTCTGGTCGCGTTAGCTCCTGTAGGTCATTTTCCATTTCGGATAACCCATCCTATTGTCTTTACAAGTACACGTGTACTTGTCAAGCCTGCCGTCCTAATGTTTGGCTCAGAAAATATGGTCATTGTAATTATAGTTCTTCCCAGGGTCCAGGAAATGAGAGTCCAACTCATAATCCTTTTATCATTGAGGTGGATGATTTATTTTTTACCAAATGAGAATGGAGAAATTTCAAGGGCGATTTATCTAATTTTTCCTCCATATAAGGTTTTAATTTTTTTTTTTAGAAACTTGCCCCGATCAGAAAAAGCTTATTTCCAAGAAAGAATCTCTAAATATACTGATTCCTTGTGCCTTTCCTGGCCCTTGGTAGACCTTATAAGAATGTTCCAGGGAAGTAGAAGCTGAGTTTCTGACTCTACCCTGTCATCCCAGACAGCACAGAGATCATTGCTAAGTTGCTTTAATGATTATTTTGCTCTCAGGTTTCTGTTTTCCGAAGCCGAATGAGTAGTGTATACATTCATCTTCTCTGTCCGACCTTTTGTGTCATGACCTTACATCTGTTTTGTCCTGAAGCCCTTCTGCGTCTGCTTCAGGGCTCTGCTTGCTCCTTAGTTAAAGTTCTTATTCCATGTGTATCTCCTGTTTGTTCCTCTGAAGCCCTTGGAAGGCTAGAGAGAGAAGTAATTGTGACAGCACGCACATTGTTTGTTATTACTTGAATATAAAAAACGGCTCCCGTGATCTACATGTGTTTGAACATTTGCTCCCATGTAGTGGCATTGGTTTTGGAGATTATGAACCCTTTAGACATGAGGCCATAGCGACAGAGCTTTAGAATTCTAGGCTGGCTCAGTTACTCTTAAGAGTGCTCCCTACTGTCTGGTAAGCTCCAATGTAACAAGTCACACCTCAAGGCCCCTGTAGATCTAGCTATTGCAGATGTTGCCATGTATAATACCATGAAGGATTATAACTCTATAAAACACGAGTCCAAATCTGTCCTTGCTTACTTCTGTTGTTTCTGTCCCATGGTCTGCCACAGCAAGGAGAGAAAGGGATACTTTGTAACTGGATCTGGAATGAAAGTACTGGGTTCATGCTTACCTGCTGCTGGCCCCGAGAGTCACGCCAAGGTGAATATGACAGTCTATGGGATGCGATGAGGTTTGTGGGCCTGAGAATTATCTAATGCATCTGTGTGTTTACATGCAGTTACAAATTAAGTAGCTTATTTTTTTAATGAGAATAAAAGCACAGCAGGCTCCTGAAGGTTTCTGGGCATTTCTATGTTGTGCAGTTCAAGACATGCTGGACTGGATATGCGTGTCCTCTCAGAATCAACCACAGCTAGTTCTGGAGAACTTGATGAGGTCAGATGGGGTAGATTGGAGGTAGGGCAAGGGGGCAGTAAGCTGTGTGAAGATAGAGAAGGGCATGATTGGGAGTTAGTAGAGTCTTGGTAGTTCATGAACTGTGGGTGTGACCTTTGCACATGGTTGCTGGGAGGAGGGGTGGTTATCAATAGTGGGGGATCCCTGGAGGTAACACCAAGCTTCTAACCTCTGTGGATACAGTATCAGGGTCACAGTTGTTTTCATGTCTGTCTATCCACGGCATTTGCTGTTTATCTTTCCCCAGAGCACTCTCTCTCTCTCTCTCTCTCTCTCTCTATCTATCTATCTATATATATATATACATATATATATATATGTGTGTGTGTGTGTGTGTGTGTATACATATGTGTATCTCTATCTCTATCTCTATCTCTATCTCTATCTCTATCTCTATCTCTATCTCTATCTCTATCTCTATCTCTATATCTATATCTATATCTATATCTATATCCCTCCTGTGTGCACCCACCTTGCTGAAGGGTAGAACCTTTCATAACTCATCTCTGTAGATCTCTTAACTTAGTAACTAGCTCACAGATGCTATTCAGAAATATTTATTAGTCCTGGGGATGTAACTCTGCGTTACAGTGCTCTGTCTAACATGCATGAGGTCCTAGGTTCAATTCTCAAAACCACAAGAAGAAAACCAATTAAAAATAATGACAAAAGCCCCCCAAACAAAACAAAACAAAACAAAACAACAAAAACAACCCAAAAACCCCTGAAGAACTGTTCCGTGTGTGGCTTTAGCGAAGGGGCCGGTTTCATGTTGTTGCGATTAGTGGCACAGATGGAAATCTCAGCAGGCTTAATGTTACCCGATCTGACACTTACCCAGAAATGACAACTGCACGCTCACAGTATGAGGACTGTCTCTCTGTGACTTTCTAGCAAGGCCTTTCCCAAGGTTGCCCATTGTGTTGTGTAAAAGCTGTCGTGATCTGAGCTTTCCTGCAATGTCTGGTTCCATTTGAGGCCCGCAGTAACTGTGTGGAGTGGGTACAAATGCTTTTATTACAGCTATTTTACAGTGAACAAGTACAGTAACACTGAGCTGAGAGCGCTAGGCAAATGTGGAGTCCACTCTACTCTCCTGCCTCCTAGAATCAGATTTCCTGTTTACGTAGCATGTGCTAACATTCCTTTAATGGTCAATTACAAATCTTTTCCCCCACTGGTAATGTTTAAGGAGAGAATTTCCCATCTACCTCAGGTTTGTTAAAGCCTCCTGGGGAATGTGAAGAAGAAAATGACATTCAAACATTCTTTTCCAATTTAAAGTCATCTTTCCTCAGAGGTGAACTTTGGGGCCTTTCTGGCAGGCAGCCAATGTGAGCAGCCGTGCCTAATACACAGGTCTCCACAGGGAGGGCTGTTAGCTAGAGGGAGAAAAGGCTGCCCTCAGCCTTCATTGGTCTCCTGTGAGCAAAGCGAGTCAGGGTCTTGAACCCAGTGAGATGGCACAGGAAGAGAGAGTGTCTGGTTCTTTTAGAGGTATGCAACCCTTCTCCACTGTCAATATTTCCTGTAGCCCAGCATGAGGAAACCCAAGGCTGAAGGTCATGGATTCAGGTAACTTTTTTTCACTTAGACTTACACTCCTCATCTATGAAGTGTGAATGATCAGTTTTCTTCAGAGATATAGGTCTGGGATGGAATGAGGTAGACTACACAAAACACTTTGCCTAGTGTCTGGCAGAGAAGGCAAATTGTTCTTCCGTGTCTTAGTGTCTTAGGAGTTTCTTGTATTCAGGTACCTGCATGTGTAAAGAAAATGGTCTTCCAGGTATTTACCTCTGCCTGAGGAAGTACTCTATCACATTTGTGTCACATGCGGGAGTGAGCCATGCGTCCTAGTGCGTCCCAGGGTCTTCCCCAGTCCAGTAGTGCTGAGTTATGTTCACTGGTAGACCCTGTCCTCTATGACTGGGGAAGCCCATTCTCTGCTCTGAGAATTTGTTTCATTTCTGCTACTCCGGTTTTGTTCACCAACTGGGCTATCAGTCACATCCTTGAGATGATAGCGATTTCCTTTTATGAATCCTCAGTTGACTTTAGAAGTCAGAAGATGCTCTTTTCCTGGTCTTGGGAATTCTAGCCTTCTTGTGGCTGGCATTAGGGGGTATGGGAGAAGGAAGGGTTAAATCAGAACTTAGAACTTGGACCCACACTGACTTGTGGCTCAGGCCTGTGAGTGGACAGAGTAGGAGAGGTTTTTGACAAGAGCCCAAATGCTTTCATTTTTATTCTTTTATAAAACAAAGTTTTATGGTATTAGGGGTTGACCTTAAATTGGTTGCTTGTGCTAGGTAAAAGTTCCCATCCCCCTGAGTTCTATTTCAACCCTCTTTCTATTTTTTTTCTAAGGCAGGGCACTACTAAACTGATTAGGCTGGTCTGACGCTTGCTTTGCTGTCTGGGCAAGCATTGGACTTGTGGTTTTCCTTTGTCTGCTTGTGTATCTGAAATTATGGGCTTGTACCACCAGGCTAGTATCTAAGTTGTATTAAGAAGCCACTTCAGGTACAGGAAGGAGTGCAGCTACAGCTTCCTGGCTGCTACCACTCATATTCCCAGGCAGGTCCACTGCTTGACCTCTGACTTTCTATCGTGATATTTGTAGCTCCCCATGTCTGGTTGTTTTGTGAACCTCAGAGGAAGCTGAAGTTCAGAAATGCTGCTTATAGCCTATGATGGAAAAAAAACCATCATTTCAGATGAATCTTCTTCCCCCAGATCTCACAAAGGTCAGGGAAATACATGGTAGCCTACAAGGATGCAGTTGTCTTAGGATTTTCATATTCATTTCATTTGCCTGCTTTTTTCTATATGCACATCATTCTCTGAATCTGTCTAATTCCTTTGAAATCATCTTATACATGGGATTAACAATATCTTGGAGCTCCTGGGGAGGGTGTAAGGAAGCAGCTATACACTGGTGGTCAGGCTGAGTGATCTAATCTTACTATTCTCAGTGGAAGATTCATTCTCAGAATAAGGGAGGCGTACTCAGTTTGCTAAGAATTAATAATAACAGTAATGCTAGGGACAGAAGCCAGGGTTTTGCACATGCTAGGCAAATATTCTATCACTGAACTACATTCACAGTCCAAATATATAAGGATAAACACATTACACACATTTTTGAGAGGTATGTTATATATCTCGGCCTTGTCTCAAACTGAGCGATCTCTTGCATCATTCTTCAGAGTGCTGGCCTAACAGGTCCGTACCACCATACTTATTATTTTCCTGTGCTTTCTCCCAGGCTCTATCAAGATTTGAATTCCCACAGCCTTCTTATGCTTTCCTGGTATGGTACCCAGGGAAGCGCTACAATAGAAGTCTAGTTTTTCTGTGGAAGACAAATGCCTTGCAGGCACATTCATCGTTTGACATCATGGCAGGATGAAATGCAAACTTCAGAGTTTCACAATTGCTCTACAAAACAATACATTGCAGAAAAATCTCTGACTTTCATTAGGTTTGAGTTGGAAGCTGCCTCGGTCTCTGTAAAACAAACTGAACCAAAGCAAAGACAGATTTAAGTGCAGCCAGGAGTATGGATCGCAAAACAGTGGGAGGGTTTTTCAAGAAAAGGCATGGAATTCTGAAGACATGATTCATGTCATTCCGAAGGATTCAGTTTACCCTTATGAAGAATGGGTCTTGACTATGTGATGCCACTTTTTGGGTTGAAATCTACTTACTCCATTTTCTCCCCTCATTCTACCTTTCCCTGCTACACTTTGATAGATTCTCATAAACCTGGAGAGAGACTTTGTGGCTTATATCTGCCATATAAAGTTACCGTACTTTCATTCCTCACGAAGCAGTCACTTAGTCTGTATCTGTCTCTAACACTGTAAGTGCTTATCAATTTAGCTCTTAGTTACCAGCTGAAAGATACCCAAGATCCAGTGAGAACATGTGTGTAAAAGCCTTACTGTTTCTTCAAGCTTCTGTCAGGTCTCCAAAACAAACTATCTGTTTGACAAAACTCAAGGTGGGGAAGCAGGGATGCCCAGTTGGGTTTTCAAGAACTAATTAAAGTACTGCCCAGTTTCGTGAGAAACTTCCCCTGCCTCTTTTCCCCGGTTCCTTGGAAATGAGACCAAGGTTGGAAAGCAAATCATAGACTGGTTCCAACTGTGGTTTTGTTTGGGCTGTGTTGACATATTAAAGCCCCATTGCTTCCATTGCTGGCATTGGAGTAGATGGAAGCTTAGGGACAGGCCAAAAGTGACAAGCACAAAAGGCACTGTGCCACCTCTGTGTGAGAATTCAATTCGCTGCTGAAACCGTGCCCAGCAAAACCAGCAAAACATTGGCTATTAACTGGTCAGCTTTATTCCCGGAGGAATAGATCACACACACACACACACACACACACACACACACACACACACACACACCCCTCAACATGAGTAATGTAAACCATTCCCTGTGTAACTCTGGTCCTCCACGCTCTTGGGAAAATAAAAATAAATGTTTATGCTGGCAGATTGTAAAATCTCCTACTACTTCCTTTATTCTGTCTTGTGCTTTTAAATAGAACACATTAAGCTCGCCAGGGGAAGCTAGGTCTGACACAGCACTGTGTCCCTCTTCATGAAATGAAAGCAATCTGTCTGACGAGGACATTGAGGACCAGTAATTTACTACCTCAGCTGTAATTTTAAATGCTCCCCCACTGCAGGGATTGATGCTTTCTTCCTATAATTATAGTGGAATCAAAAGACTAGCACGCTAATGCATTGAGCTACTGTGCCAGCTCTTTTTAATGGTGGCTTCTCAGCCAATATGTTTTTAATATGTCATCCATGCAAGGTTGTCTGGATCAATCCTGTCCCTTTTCTTCCTGCTTACTTAAAGAAAAAAAACTAAGAATAATATTATTACTTAAAAATTGTATGTGAAAAAAGAAAAATAGCTATTAGTTTAAAATTAAGTCAGTCCCAGTTGCCTGGTTAGTACACTATAGAATATCTTCAGTCTGAGATCCAGGGAGAATATCAAGGACTGCTTGAGATGGGAGCAGCTACAGAAAGGTGAGGTGCGCACGTCAGGTGCTTTCTCTGAAGACAGCCTCCTTCTTTCTTTAGAAAACACCCTTCTGTGTTCCCTGTGATGGGATCTATGAAGGATACACCTTGGTGTTTCTATGCAGTGTTCTGTTGTCTCATTCACTGTTTGCTTGTCTCCACCCACAGGTCATGGCGCAGCCACATTTTTGTTACTGGTGTATGGTGTACCCCATACTATTACCCCAACACTGTGCACACTCTAATCACATCTCCTCCACAATGGAGCAGGTAGTAACCAATTCACAGTCGATGGGAAATTCAAGAGGGACCTTCAGGTCTGTCCATGGGATTGAGATGTGAAGACTTGTTGCCTACTTTGCCAGACCATCTTGCTGTAGGACCCAAGATCTTCTTCTTAAGCTGTGGAGCAGGCTCGGTTGATAAAATAACTACCTCGAAAGCATAAGGATCTAAGATTGACCTCTAGAACACATGTAGAAAGCCAGTCATGGTGGTACATGATTGTTATTCTAGAAATGACAATATGGAAAAGAGGAACAGTTGGGTCACTGGAGCTCACTGCCCAGCCTAACTTACTTGTTGAAGTTCTAGGCTAGTGAGAGTCCCTGTCTCAAAAAAAAAAAAAGAAGTCTTTCTTAGTTACACACACACACACACACACACACACACACACACACACACACACACACACACACACAGAGCATTGCTCATTTGTATCTCTCCATCCCATCCCATCCCACATTATCTGTACAAACAGCATTTACCCTGACAAACATGGCAGCCGTGCGAATGTGAAACTGGTGCTGATAAAATGATACTTCAATGGTTGGAGACAGTAAAACCCTATGCCCAAATCAGACCCCCTTGTACTTCCTGAATTATAGAATATGAAGTCTGGGAGAAGCCTGCTGAGATTTTGCTACCCTGCAGATGAGAAAGCTCGAGCCATTTGCCTACATGGCACAACCAGGCCGATCACTTGATCTCTGGTTCATGTGTGTTCTTCTATGGTGATGCCTTCACCCCTTCTTGGTCTGTCAGGATCACCCTTTATGGATTGGCAGTGGCCCCAGTTGCAGCCCCTTAGTATCTTCCCTACATAAAATACAGATGGTAGACATTAAAGGAGTTGAGTCGTTTTTATTACAGAGAGCAACTCCAGGCTATTAACTGCTGAGGGTGTGAGCATTCTCTGGTTGCCAAGTGTGAATTTTTTAGACAGCATTCAGTACAGTAGTCAAATCTTGACTTCTGTCATCTTTTCCCTCTTTCCCGTTTTTATTTGAAAATTATAATCTGAGGATGTATCTTTAGAAAGTGCTAACAATTTGAAAACCATTAGTTACTCTAAATTTCACTCAAGTGCTCAGACAATAATTGTTCCATTTTTGATATCACTCTTTTACATTCTTATGTAAGTTAAATTTAGAGGCCTATTGAGGAGTCCTAAATAATGAGAAAAATCTAGACTGATGGGAGAACACTAAATTTAAAAAAAAAATCTTGAAATCAATTTATCAAGTCAATTGGTCTGATGATCTTTTCTTTTTTTAATTTGACAAATTCACCCATCCTTACCTGCATCAAAAAATTCTAAACTAGTCTATTGTCAGGTTCTTCTGGGAGAAGAGAAAAATAAACAAGGAAGAAGAGAAAAATAAATAAATACTGCTGTTACTTTGAAGGCATGTATAGAAGAGAAGACTGACATTTCCAGGCATTATAATATATAGAAAGAGATGTTAGAAGAGAAAATTAGATCACGTTTTTAGGTAGGTAGAGAAGTGTGAGAAATTCTGTGACAAAGGACCCAGTAAGGAGGTACCTAAGTATGAATGAACACGATTTTAACTTATGCCAGTGAGCGAAGGCTGAACAAGGCTCTTAAGAAATGTCGATCCATTTAGCGTATTTGACATGATTTCAGATGGACAAGAGGCTGGGACTTATATGTGAACAATAGTGCCTTGGACTTTGTTAACATCAAAGAACTCTAGATTCAGTACTTGGAAAGTACCTTCAAGCTCCAAAATGTAGCCCCATGCACAAATTGTCTTAACCTTCCCCAGTCACAGTTTTGAGAAAGATAACAGTTTCACAAACCCAGTTCTCCTTGTAGGTTGCAAAAAATTCAGATAAAACCAAGCTGTTTCTAGTCCTAGCTGGTAGATATGTTGTGGGGTATGGACTTCATCAAAGTATGACTTGGTTACTCATGATTCAACTCTAATACCTACATCTTGGCAAATCTGTAGAAGGTAATTTAGAAGCCAGAAGAATCGTTAAAGCAAGGATATGTTGCTATTCATGGGCCTGATCAATGGCATAACTCAGGGTAATGAAAAGTGTTAAATTAACAGAGATTTACATAGAACAGAAGAGAAGCAACTTAAATCCATGACTAATTCAAAATAATGTTAAAGTTATATTCAGAATAAGTATCCCTGTCCCTATCTTTAGGAATTCCACTTAATGTCAATGAGAATATGGCTATGCAAGATTCTCTTAGCAACCAGTATTTGTTTCAAACACATTCATTTTAGTCTATTAATTCAAGACATGAAGTTTTAATAAATTTTATGTATCCCATGTTAGCTTATTGGTAGATGATGATTAGAGAGAAGAACAGCTAAAAAAATCTGCTGAGTTCATGGCTGTTAAGAACCACACAGAGGCTCATACAAAGGAATTTGCACAGATTTAGTAGCTTGGCGCCCTACTGGGGAATGATCCCAAGGGAGTGGTTTTTCAGTCTTAAAAGGATCAGAACTCACTATCTTACAAAGGATTTCATTCTGCAGAGCTCTCCAGAGAGTCTGTTCACATTTATAGTCTCCCTACTTGCAAAAATCTACTCACTGCCTCCTTTAGAAAGTTCTCAGAGCTAACAGAACTCTGTTGGCATGTCTTCATGTTTCCAAAGATAGCCAACAATTGATATTCCCTTCTACAATGTTGTATACATTTTTATTTATTTTTTTCAACATAGTATTTTTATTGATTCTTTGGGGATTTCACATCACACACCCCTATCACATTTACTGCCTAGTCCTTGCCTGTCCTCTGCCTTTCCACCCTTGTTAACCCTACCACCAGGGGAAAAAAGTTCAATTTGTGTTATCTATATATTCCTTGGGGCATGGTCAAAAATCTCAGTAACCTGGCCTCTAAATAAAGTTGAATCCTTCCCCTCCCTTATACACATTTTTAAAGGGAGTGAATAAAACTAAGAATAGAACCCTGTGATTTCTCATTAAACTTTAGTTTTTTTTAATTATTTGCACTATCATAACCTGTACTATTGTAATGGAATATTTTCACATTCTTATTCTAACATCTATTACACTATTCATACTACTCAGATTTTTGTGCCTTCATGAGTTTATGACCTTTGTACATCTAATTATTGAATAAGACAGGATGGTACCCTATGTTTTATAAATGTAGACTATTCTCTGTATAATCAGTTGTCTCTTGAACTAAACAGTAAGATTCTAGTTGTGATCATGCAAAATAAATGATGGCAATTCAAGCTTAAGCACGATAAATCCCGAAGGGGGAAAACACACCAACTAAAGAGTTCAATAAGCACACTAAATATTTATTTACCATGTTCTAGCTGAGGTTAATGAGATGAACAAGACACAGTATCTCCTCTCAAGATGCACGGAGTACTGACATTTCATTAGAGAAAATGAATCTGACACATGATTGGGAAACCCTGCAGCAAGTCTCATGGTAGAAGAATGCATGGGTTGAGCAATGAGACCTTAGCTTCCTTTCCTAAATGATTGGTTGAATAGCCACATATAAACAAGATGGCAGTTAGACGAGGGGACTGCATAGGGAAAGACAAAGACGTCAAGCTAGCAACAAGGTGCCCAAACCAGGAGCAAGGAGCTTTATAGTACTTGGTGTGAGTTAGGTATGGTGGACTGAGAAGGAGGGATCTAGACCAGGTGAAGTCCTGTTTAATAATCTAGAAACATTTCAGAATAAATTTGATTCAACAGAACTTTCCCTTAGTAAGTCTCTAGAATGGAATCACATCTATTTTAAAATATGTAGATTTGGTAGAAAATCAGTCACAGGGATTTTCCGTGAAATTGTGCTTACCCAGTTTTAGTTCTTATTATATGTTCACCCTTGTTTGGAAGTCAGTGAATGTTTTCTTCCTTCCAATAATTGCTCATAATTGGGGTGAAAAGGAAGTCCTGCACAGAAAGCAAGGTCTGTCTGAAGCTTCGGAGCTAATGTGCATATTATGTTAAGTAGCTCAAAGATCAGTGGTGCTGAAGAGAGACACTGTGAGATGAGGGTCAAAAAGCGCAGTCCGTCATGAGGCTGTTCAATAAGCCTGGTGCTTTGTAATCTTACATAAAAGCAGCAGGAAGATTATTTGGGGAAAGTGAAGGCGACCAAGGAGGAGGAAGAAGGGGTTAGTAGGAGGGAGTGAGGGTGCACAAAGAAAGATGGTGGGTGGCAAATATTTGCAAAACACATAAGTTGTATGTATTGACAATGTTGTATTGAAACATTACCTTTTGTGCTTACTATAAATAATTTTAAAGGGCTTCAGGATTTTACCTTCAGGTCAACAGGACACTACCAAGTTGAAAGATACATAGGAGAGCCCGACTCAGATTAGTACAGATTAAGAGTTAGATATAGGGATGACAGTGCTAGAAAGATGGATGGCAAGTTAGCGATTCATTCCGCAATTTCAGCGGTGGGGTGGGGGCGGAGCTGGACTAGAGACTGGAGTGCTGTCGAGTGGCCAGGACCAGCAATCTGTGATGCTGGACATGGTGCCCTTGCTTCAGAGCAGGCACTGGGGCCAGCATGTTGGGATTTGTGGTTTATTAGTCTGGCCACTTACTAAGCCTTTGATATTGGGGAAACAACCTTTGCTTTCTCCCTGAGCCCAGTCATTCTGTTTCAGCTTAATGGTGCACTGTGTCACTCATCTGGTACATTTGTTGTGAAGACTGGTGGGCAACTGTCTTCACCTCATCACATGGAACAATGTAAAACCTTATTCCGTAGTAGCAGACACTCGATTTGGGGGTCTAAGGAAGGGTGCGTATGCTAATTTCAAGTTCCTGGAGCAGATACTGTGGGAGAGATCATGATGGTAGGAGCCTCTGGGAAGTGCAGGAAATGATCCTGTGTTATTTGTTATTTGTCCCCAATGTGAGGAATTTCTGATAATCTATATGAAAATAAGAAACAGGTGGCATCTTCAAGGACTAGCCAAGGGCACAACTCAGGAATAGAAAGATGTTTGCAAAAGATAGAAAAATGAGGGGAAAGAAGATGCATTTAGGAGGGTTTGCAATATAATGTGACTGATCAATAGAGCAGGGTGTGGGAGACTCAGGGAGGGAGGAACAGAAAGAGATGAGGAGCAGGGCACCCCATCAGGAGCTTTATTGGACAGGTCAACATCATGGTCTTTATGCCAAAGTGGAAGGGGAATCATTGAAGTGTTTTAAGTCATGAAATAATTAGATTTGCATTTTTGGAAAATCACTTTATCACCAGGGTTATGGTTATCTAGGTGAGAAATGATGCAGCGTTAAAGGGTCTGCTCCAGGAGATGCCGAAGAGTTGCATGCTATTAAGGGAATATGAATTTATAGCACTTGTTGACTTGAAATCTGAAAGTTGTGTGTGTAGGGGGGAGGGTAGGATAAGGGGTTGGATTGAACAATTTGAATGAAGTTTTGTAGCCTTCTTGGCTGAGTCTGAGGCTCACATTTGTAATTCCTGAGCTTAGAAGGTACGGGAAGAGGATGGTCATGAGTTTGATGACAACGGGGCTCTCAAGTGAGACCCTCTATCAAACAAAGATAGCAAAGCAAAGCAAATCAAATTGAGCCAAAACAGAAATCGAAGTATATCTCTAAATGGGAATGATGAGAGTTTTATATTAGTTTTGAAGCATGTGTGTCATCCGGTGGAAATAGCAAATTGGTAGCCAGATAACTTTCAGGAGTAAAAGAAAGCTTTCCTTGTTGAGTCCCACTGCCGAACTCTGTGCGGTATCTGTTGTACTGTTGATTCTCTCTGATATCTTGCAATAGAAATGCTGGGAAACACAAGATTGCACAGAGGCTTGAAGAGCTCTACAATCATGGTCCATGGTGAGTCTTTTAGCAACCAATTGATGAGCAAGGTTTCTCTGATTGGAAAGATGAGATGAAGGTAGGAGTGTCATCCTACAGTCTAACATTTTCAGAACAGGAGTGTCAACCTGAAGAGTACCTTCAGGGAGGACAGGAGAGGCTTAGGGTGTGACTAGGGAACTATGGAAAGCCTAGTGTTGATGGTCAACACAGGCAACATGAAAAGGTCTAGAGTCACCTTCCCGTAAGTATGTCAAGGATTTTCCAAAAAGGATCAACTGAGGAAGCAAGGGTTACAGTCAATGTGTGAGGCACCGTCCTGTGAGCTAGGGTTCCTGACTGAAGAAAAAGAAAGGCAACAGAGCACCAAGATGCATCACTCTGCTTTCTGACTGTGGATGCCATGGGACCAATCCCTTTAGACTCCTAACACTGTGACTGTGATCATGCCCTTCCCACCATTGTAGACTGTATCCCCTCAAATAGTAAGCCAGAACAAGTCAATTTTTTGTCATGTGTTTCCATCACAACAACAAGAAAAATAATGGATACATGACACGTTGTCGGCTCCTGAGAAAATAGGCTGGTGCAGTGTAAGCCACAGTGCATTCGAAGTTTACTAGGGAAGAGCCAATCTAACTACAAAAGGGCCATGTGTCTGTAATGAAAGTGTGATGTGAAGATCATTCTCTTATGTTCAGGGTAAAAGTAGAGGAATAGCTGGGATTCTCCTAAGCCCATCTTGTGCTTTCAGTACAAGCACAGGCCGCCATGCCTAGCTTATGACTTGGGTCCTGAGGATCAAACCCAGGCTCTTATGTTTACATGGCAAGCCCTTTACCAAATTGAGCTATGTCTTCTACCCCAATGATTCCTTCTGCTGTACATTTATTTGCTGTAATGGGATGGAAGGCGGGAAGGGGCTTTATTCTAATTTGATGTTTTCTCCTAAATAACAAATTATGTGCCTCTGGGGCTCAGTCACCTTAATTGTGAAGGGAGAGAATAAAACTTCCCCTGTCTGTTTGAAAGGGCCAGGATGGGTAATTCCAACTATGCTTTGCAGATTGGGAAATCGTAAAAAATATTCCCCAAGACTTTTCAATGGCTGAAAAAAAATTGAAAAGAGACATGCAGAAAAGAATGTGTCTGGGAAAAAAATTGAAAAGGGACATAGAGAAAAGAATGTGTCGTCGTCTTATTATTGCCTAATGTAATATGCACATCGTATACCAATCATAAAAGAAAGGAATCCTGCAAATGCCTTATGATTGATGGATATTTTGTGTAAATCTGGACTCAGATTGGAAGTGATAGCGTTGGCCAATGGAAAGAAAATGTGTAAATCAATTACCCTTTTGTGCCTTCACTTTATCTCAAGATACAAAGGCCACAAAAAAATGAGTCCCAGTCCCAGGAATGTAGCCAAAGAGATAATTGCATGAATTTCCTACGTGCGGGAAGGTGGTGTCTATTCACATTCAAACACTAACATTTCTGTTTCTCTGTGAATCTCATTGAAAATCATTTGTCTTAAAGGCAGTTAAACACCACTGTGAGAAAATTCTCAGCTTCTTTGAAAACAGCAAAGACTCCTTGCGTTTTCAACAAAAAAGAAATGTATTTTTGGAGGTGAGAGATTGTCACTACACAATTAAAGAAAAACCTACAAAAGGACAATACCATCAGGTAGGGAAGAGAGATGAGGGAGGGAGGGGGCAGGGTGATTTTAGACACAAGCAAAAAGTCTTTGTGTGAAACAATGGTAGGCAATGGATCACTTGTAATAGAAATGCTGAATGGTGTGGTCTACAAGTCACTGAGCATAGACAGAGGTCAGGGAGTTCCACTTAAGGAGGGGAGAGAGCCAGTTTGTATGGGGACAGAGTTCATGCTTAGGGTTTGCCCCCTCTGATGGTCTTAGACCATGACTCTCTCCAGGAAGCTCTTTGCCCCAAACCTGTGAGCTTCAGTGTGAAGAACTCAGTATGTAGGGCTCATGGTGGTCAGGTTTTTTTTGAGTTCTGCACTGAGAATGTATTCACAAAACTTCCAGTTCTTAGAGGATGGATTTGAGGCTCTTTTTAGGAGGCCTAAGTTGTCTGATTGACAGCCTAGGAAGCTGAAGGCCCCCCAAAATGCACTTGGTGAATAGTTATTGCTGTTGCTCCCATGGCAACACACCCAAGATTGGGGGAGACAGGTAAGGTTTTAAAGACAGCCTTCTTTTTATAACTTCCCCTTACCTTATCCTTCTTCCATCTGACCGTGGTTACCATGGCAACTAGATCAGAAAGGCCATCCACAGCCAGAACTCTGATGTGCACTGTGGATTTTCCGAGTGCCAGACAATTCCTTGCACATCCAGGGGAGGTAAAGCAGACTTCAGCAACAGTACACCTGTGAGTCATCTGAGGAGCAGCCAGATGGAAATTGCCAGAAGCTCCTTGGACGCCACAGCTCTTTGGGATGTGAACATAGCTTCATGTGGTGGGTCTGGGCTGACACATTACATCTATAACTGACAGTCCGTAATGTGTTTCCTTTACAAACAGATATTGGGTTGCCCATGGCTTCAGGAATAGCAGTTTTGGGGCAAGTCCTAGTAGTTTGCCACAGATGCTCTCTTAGCATTTGAATCGCACAAGCATACACTATACGTAGGAACTGACCTACCTCTTGCAGTCGCTAGTGACATGAACTTGGATAATTCAGTGTTTACAAACCCGGTTTCCTAGTCTATGAATGAGAGTAATCTTTGTTTTCATCATATACTGCATGATGTGCTGGCTAATATTGTCTGTCACCTTGAAAGGATCCAGAATTACCAGGAGACAAGCCTTTGGATGTGTCTGTGTGGGAGTTTCTAGGTTGGGTTAATTGGGTAAGAAGACCTACTCCAAATGTGTGTGATATCATTCCATGGGCTAGAGATCCTGGGCTGAATAAAGAAGGATAAAGTGAGCTGAGCACAACAACATTCATCTTTCCTTGCTTCCTGCTCCCTGAGTGTGGATGGCATGCGATTGTCTTCAAACTCTGTCCCGATGACTTTCTTGTCATGATGTGTTGTACTGTTGAACCATGATCCAAAATAAACACCCTTCCTTCCTTCTTTCCTTCCTTCCTTCCTTCCTTCCTTCCTTCCTTCCTTCCTTCCTTCCTTCTTTCCTTCCTTCTATCCTTCTTTCCTTTCTTCCTTAAGTTGCTTTTATCAAGCATTTTGTCTCAGAAAGGAGGAAGTTGTTTAGTATACACTGATGCATAAAGACTTACATAAAGAAAAAGAAGCACATACATGGGTAAAATGGGAGCCAAAATAATATGTTTTCTCACCCATCTCTTCAGATGCTGGATTTAATGCTTCAGAAATGTCCTTAATACTACTTTGTATACACTTAAATAGAGACTGTATCTGTATATTATCTCATCCAATGTTGAACAAATATTGAATATTAAATATTTTAAAAGTCTTAGAAAATCTGTCAGCTGTGACTTCTCCCACACAGGCCACATGAGTATAAATATGTGGTGTTTTTTGTTTGTATGACACGAGGGCCTTGCTCATGGGAGAAAAAGTATCTCGAGAGACATTTTCTGCATTTGAGATCATGGAGGGACCTTAATTTATAAGTTGTCCAGTTGTATGTGTGATGGATATCTTTGCCTCTTAAACAAAGAGCTTCCTTCCAACAAACATCCATAAACCTTAAATTCTGGAGCTACAAAAGTAGGTAATAGCTTTTTGGTGTCAATAGTGTTGTAGTTTCCTGCCAGACCTAGACTCCAGCTGTACATGAGCTCTGCCAATTCCTCAAATGATCCCGGCAAAGTGCTGAGCTGCACGGTCAGCAATATTGATGCCCAAGATACTATAGACTGTTCTAAGACTTCCAATTTTCACCTTGACTTTGACCCAGAACATACAGGCTCTAGTGGCTGACTAGAGCTCCAGTACTGTCTCATTGTCTGCTCTGTCTTAACAGATGTGTTCAGCTATCAGATCTATCACGTGAGATTTTTGCTCTCTACACATTGACAATTGCTTGGAGCCTTTCTGCGTCTCTAGTTAGTGACTAGCACGATCTTTAGCTATTGGCTGTAGTAGAGAATAGCAATTATGGGGTGTGAGGAAAAAATAGCCTTCAACAAGTGATGTTAGGAAAGTCGGAATGCAAAATAGAATGGAGTTAAAGGCACATCTACATAGTATCAGATTAAAAAGTTGACTTGGAGTTGACTGAGGATATACATGTAAAACTTACAATGACAAAGCAAGTAGAAAGTTGTTTTTGCTCTGGTTTTCAGCTATGATACCTTGGATATGACACCTAAAACACCAACAATGAAAGAAAAATCTCACCAAATTAACACCGAGTGTATCATGAAGCACTGTTGAGAGAAAGAAAACTCACAGGAATGGGAAGACGATTTGCAAATCGTCTAAATGGCATCTTTAATACCCAGAATCCAGAAAGAACTAAAACTCAGCATCATGTAAACAAAAACAATTTCCACAAAAGGTAGCAGAATCATCTATGCCTGCTCCCAGGGAATGGAAACATGCTCAATAGTGCTTTTTACTGGAAAGGCAAAATCAAAGCTGTGAGATTCCTCTTCACACCCAGTAGATGAGGATGTGGAAAACGGGGAACTCTTTCGAATTTTACATGTTACATGATGATGAAGCTGCTATAGAATACAGTCTGGTAGTTCCTCAGAGGCTAAATGCAGAATGACTGCATGATCCAGAATTTTCTCTGCTTTGTATATATTAAAGTAATTGAAGGGAAATATTGAGTAAATATTTGCGCACTAATTTATGCAGCAGTATTAATCATGATAGCCAAAAGGTAGAAACAATCAAATATTCAGTAATCACTAAGCAAAATATGGTTTAGATAATGTAACAGGGTTCAGTCTTGAGAATAATTTTGATAAATGTGAAGGCATAGGTAAAGCCTGAAGACTTTGGTAGGTCAAGTGAGTCAGGCACTGTGATAGTTAATCTCAGTCATCAACTTTATAAGATCTAGAATTACTGGAAGAGAGACCTCTGGTCTTGCCTATTGGGGTTATCTTGATTTTATTAATTGAAGTGGGAAGGTGTAGGGAGCCGTATTGGATTTGGGCCTGCCGCTTTGTTACTGTAAAGCTCAAGGAGGCTACGTGACTCTGGGCTGTATGGCCATAGATGCTCACCCCTAAGATGGCCGCTGTAAGATTATGAGATTGTTGGACAAAAGCCTCTCCCAGGAAGATTCAGGGAACAATCACAGGATGTTTCAGCCTGAGCAAAGGTAGTGGCCTGCTCTGAGCAGATTCCTGAGAAGGGCTCGACCTTTTCAAAGAATATGTCCCGGAAGACTGTTGCCTCTTTGTTTAAGGAGGATATCTTGCAGTTTAGTGATTCACCTTATATCCTTGGGCACTTCTCAGTACTCCCCCACCCTAAGCTTCAGTTCCTGCTTCAATTCCTGCTTCAGAGCTTTAAATGCTGTACATTCCTCTCAATAAACGAGACTTTGACAACAGAACCTTGCTTGGTCTCCTTTTCTCCCCCCCTTGACCCTCAGGTAGGGCCTCTTCGGGACCCTGAATAACTAGACCTGCTGGATGGGTCAGGAAGGCACACCCATGGTGAGTAGCACCATTCCTGGGACCAAGATCCTGGATGGTATGAAAAGGCAAAAAGTGAGCTGAATATATGTGTTCATTTTTCTTTGCTTTCTTAATGTGGATACAATGTGGGCAGCTGCCTCAAACTCCTTTCCACCATGTGTCTGCTGCCATGATGGAGTATATCCTAGAAACCTGAACTAAAATAAACCCTTCCTCCCTTGAATTGCTCCTGCCAGGATATTTCTCAGCTACAGGAAAACTAATTCACAGAAACACAAGGAAACTTACTGAGTGAAGATTAATTTTTACTTGACACAAACTAAAATTGCCTGGAAAGAAAGTCTTGAGGAGGGATTATCTAGATCAGGTGGACCTGTGGATATATCATAGTGATTGTCTTGATGACATTAATTGAAGTGGGAAGACCTCTCCAATGTGGGTATCACCATTCCCCAGGAAGGGGATTGTGAACAATGCCCAAGTGGAGAAAGCAAGCTGAGTGTAGGCATAGTCCTTGACTATGGATGTAATGTGACTAGCTGCTCTAAGTTCCCACTGTCTTACTGTCCTCGTAATGATGATGGATTGTCATCTGTAATTGTGAGCCAAATGAACTCTTTATTCCCTATGTTTCTTTGCTGAGGGTATTTTATCAAAGCAGTTGTAAATTAAACTAACACACCATATATATGAACTGCCTAAAATAGTTAAATTCACAGAGATGGGAAGTAAAACGTTGCTTGTCGGAACTGAGTTGAGGGAAGCATGAGGAGTCAGTGATTAACAGACAGAGTTCTGATCTGGGATGATGAAAGGGGTCCTGAGGACGAATTGTGATGATTCGGCATGAGCACACTCAATCCCTCCTCTCTTCAGTCTGTCTTTTCAACACCTTTGGAAACCCTGGGAAGACTCTCTTTACCCTATGACTAGCAACTTCACCATTTTTTAAATATGGTCTAATTTTTGTTTCTCTTTCAATGTCAGCAAAACCCACAGGCAAATTAGTAGATCTCTTTAAGCCTGTTATAGGATGTCTTTTGGACATGACATGGCTATGGTGACTCTAAACTTACAGACTAGAGTTTACCAGTACTAGACTCACAAAAGATCAAGCCAGCTAAATCCTAGCATGAATGGGAGAGGGACTCCCCAAAACAGAATAGCTGAGGAGATACTGGAACCTGATGTATGGAAGACAGAGTCTTGTTTTGGGGTGTGTGTTGCCATGGTAGGTTGCCCAGTTTCCAATGTATGACTTTATATCCTTGCACATATAAGTGGCACTAATTGGACTGGGTGCGTTATTCACAATAGTTAAATAAGCAAATAGATAAGTAAATAAGTATAGTAATTAATTAATATTAATAAGGCACGGAGTTGAGAGGGGGAACATGTTAGGAAGTATACAAGGATAATAGGAGGAGGAAACAGAGAGTGAATTTGTTCATATTTCATTGTACATGCGCATAAAATCATTGAAGAGTCATCTAATTAAGAGTTTTATAAAAAAGAATAATTATAGATATAAATATATATGTATGTCTTGCACATGTAATTGTAGCCCTATTTTTATCACACTTCTGGCTATGATTTTAATCTATTTCTTTTCCTTCTTCAACACACTGGAAACATTGTAATCACTGCCTCGAATGCTCTTGTAAGTGAGCTATTTACTGTGTGAAATTGAGCCCTTTAATCCCAGAATGTACCGTTTTTCTCCCTTTTTTTAATCCTAAAATTCTTACGAGATTTAAATTAAGGATCCAATGAAACCAAAGATAAAAACAAGCTGATTTCAAGGTCTCTTCCCTCATCAATATCATTATTATTATTATTATTATTATTATTATTATTATTATTATTTCCTGGACAGTTTTTGTCTCTAGAGATTCTTAGCCCAGATTTTTTAGGGTTTGGGCGATACTGTCATTGAAAACCCACGGTTTTAATATTTTAGCTATCATAGCATTCTGAATAGCAATTTTGCAGTTATTTCAAGAAAAATTTTACAGTTATTCTGCTCCAGCTCTACAAATGTGTGTGGAAAATAAGGCTTAGTTCTCCAGGGAGAGAATAATTTTCAGCAGCATTTTTGCTTGAGAGATTTTTCTCCATGGAAAACTTGGAAATCTCTTTGTCCCTGTGATCCTAGGATGTTATTTGTAAGAACTCTCAATGGGGCTTTTTATATGATAACATGGATTATGAGGTGATTTCTACTATTTTAAAAATAAAGAAACGACCCTCCTCTCCCTTCAAACTAATAAGAGGGAGCACAGCAGCACACAACAAAAACAGGCTGTAACCAGCTGTTATGTTGAATCCTGGTGACTCTCAGTTACCTCTGTGTTGTGGTTTAAGTCCAAGAGTCAGGTGAATCCTCTGAACCACCTTTGTTTGAGGGAGTTTAGCATTAGATTGTGAAAAGATACAAAATCTGTGAGTGGCTGTAACAGGCTCTCTTGAATCAAGTGAGAATTGAGCTTGTTAGAGCTGGTTCCACTTTCAAAGTATTTACAAATCAGCAGAGCTGGAATTACCCCTCTGGTTTCAAATGGGGCACAGAAGGGACTTAAATGGAAGGCCCCCTTTCTCACTCCACTGTGTGCCAGAGGACTTTTCCTGAATGAAGGAGCCAGCATCTCATTTATTAACAATGCAGATACACATCAAAGCCACTATTGAATCTGTCTCTCCCCATTTATTTTGCGTTCCCATCTCTACAACCTATATTTCTTGTTTAACAAATTGCTCCTGATGTGACGTATTCACAATATGCCCATAAGCGCAACTGAAACACAATTTCCTGCTAGCTTCAGTCAAAATACATTAATCCTCTTGATATTTCCCAGGACAATACTATCTCTCATGTGCAGACTTTATTTCTCTCATTTGGCTGCAAAGGAGAAAAATCCTTGAAAATTGGTTTGAAACACACACACACACACACACACACACACACACACACACACACACCCCTCCCGCATGCATGCACCCAATCAGAACTAAATTGTTCCTGCACACGGTTTTCCTTAAATGCTCTTATTTTCAAGATGAAGCATCATATCAAACACTCATGTGTGAGTAGAATTAACGAGGGACACTCACTTGGCAGCTGAGTCTCTATGTTGAAGCCACCACCATGGTTACCATCTTTATATCAATCAACTGGAGTGCTTAAGCTATATTCCTTCCCGCCACTCATTTTGTGTTTGTGAAACCTGAGTGCAGTGCTTATGGAAGAGGAAACACCCAAACGCGGTGCATTTTCTTGACTACTCACATGGGAGATGTGTGTGAACTGCTTGACGTAGTTCAAAAACTCATATGCAGGTAGGTAAGTGCCTATATATAGGAGGTGGGTGTGTATGTATATACATCAGAATACATGAAACTGAGAGGTATGAATATTGAGAAGTAATACATAATATAACCTATAACCTGCAGCATATAGCACATAACATTATAACATACAATATATAATTAGACATAGGGACCATACATACAGATAACCATACGGAATACATATGCTTGTGCATGTGGGTTGCACAGGTAACTATATGCAAATGCATATATCTGTAAGTAGGTATATAAATAGGGAGGTGGGTACATTTATAGGTACTAGAGTATATATTCTAGATGTAAACATGCATACGTATTCGGGTATACATGTAAATAAGATACGCATAAAGCATGTATGTATATAGCATATACATAGATAAGTGTAAAATGTGGATACAGATATTCAGGTAGGCACACATAAAGATCTAATGTAGGCATGCTCAAGAATATGCGATCAGACACATAACATTTTCATGTCCGTTTACTTATATAGGTATGTGTTTAGGCATGGGTTTGTTAGATACATAGGTAGGTATGTAGGGACACATGTAGAAGATACATACACACACACACCATACATATATCTTGCATATATACATCTATATATACACATGTGTATACAGATATGTGCAAATGCAGGTGTGTATATACAAATATAGGTAGGCAATTTGTGATTGTAGATGTAGTGGTGTGCATACAATTATTTATGCACATGTGTAGATAAGTCGGTTGATGCATGTCCATCAACCTGCCTCACAGGGAGAGCTTGGACAGGATTTCAGGGTCCTAGGCACTGCCAGCTTCAGTTGATTCCTAGCCTCACCAGAGCCACAAGGCTGATACATTAACTTGTTGATTTTTAACCTGCCAGCCTTGATAGAATGTGACAACAATGATGTCTCACCTTGCAGGGAAGGTTGGCACCTGCTGTTTGGTGGGAGGACAGAGGTGGCAATGAATCTCTCTTGTCCATCCCTCCACTTCATATTTGTTGGCCATTCGGCATTCTGTACACTGGGTCTAGAACCTGTTCACATTTCTGATGTGATGCTAATCAGAAAAAAACGTTAACCTTGGCTTGGGGAACTGGTGTCATTGGGCACAAAATAAAATAACTTCCTCCCTTCCTTTGGCCGTATCACCTGACTTCAGCAAATAGATATTTGAGAAAGCCTGGCAAGGGAATTAAAACCTTTTTTCAGCAGGCGAGAGCTACAAGGTGCTATATTTCTGGTATCAGAAAGGATTTAGGGGAGCAAGGCACAGTTCCTACACACACCCTATCAGCTGCCATGCACTTGACACTCTGACACTTGGCCTATGTAGTTCTAAACCTTGTTGGAGACAGAATGATGAGGAACCATTTGTATTCACATGCATGTCTCCATTAAGTACCTGTGCATTGCACATCTCTTTGATGCTTTTTCAATGGCAACTGTTGCAGACTTTAATCTTGGGAGCTGAGAAATAAGATTTCAAATTATTGGATTACTCTCCTTACATTCCACATCATAAGGATATTCTGCGTAGGTGACTAGATACACAAATAAGATCTGGTCATCTGTATAACATGATCTATAAGTTTGAAAAATTTAGATGTAGGGATTGAAAAAGCAAATGTCCACAGGAACTAGGTAGGATAGGACTAGTGTCAAGCAAAGAGACTTGTCCTTACAGTTCCCATGTATAATATTCGTTTGTATAGTTGGTAGTAAACACTTAAGATCATTCTTACTCAAAAGTATTTGTGTTTCTCTCAGTCTATGCTTTGCTATTTTTAAATTTTTTATTTTTATAGGTGTGCACGTGTGTTAGAGGTACACATGTGTGGGGGTGCATACCACAGGTACACATTGTGTATGAAAGGTGGAGGACAATTTTAGATATCATCTTTTGGAATGCCACCCACCTCCTTGGAGGTAGAGTGAACTCACCCAAGTTAGTCTAGATGACCAGAGAGGCCTAGGGACCTGCCTGTCTTTGTCTTCCCAGGGCTGGGATTAGGAACACACACCACTGTATTTAGCATTTTGGTTTGATGTCTGGGGAACAATCCAAAATTCTTATGTTTGAAAAGCAATCTCTTTACACTGGCATATATGTATATACATGTAGACATTTGTAGTATTGAATAGCAATCAGCATGATCTCAGCTTTGGGGAGGAATTCAGAGATCAACGGTGCTAACTAGAGCAACCCCCAGCCTTTTAGTATCACATGGGAATGTGAGAACAGAACTGTGAGATGTTTCAAGGCCATATATATGTGAGTGTGTAAGTGTGTGTGTGTGTGTGTGTGTGAGAGAGAGAGAGAGAGAGAGAGAGAGAGAGAGAGAGAGAGAGAGAGAGGAGGGGGATTGACTCCCAAATTAGAGTGAACAAATCTGCCATCATTAGGGCTTTGATAAAGGAAATATGAGTATTTGTTTGGAGGCTGGAAGAGAAAAGGAGAGAAAAAGGCAGTCAGTCCTTTTTCCTTAGCTTCTAACTTGAACTTAGATGGTTGGGAAATCCCTGGTTCCAAAACCAAATCTTGTGTTGGAGCCATATTTAGGAGGCTAGAGAAGAGTGGAGTCCAGGCTGGACTGCAGTTGAAGCTGTGTAGGTGGATGCTAGAGCCCTGGTGACTTTCCATTCCACTCTGCACAGGACTTGGACAGTTCACCTGGGATGTCAAGGTCTCTGGTGGACTGGAGCTGAGGGAAAGGTTCATGAAAGTTTGTGATAATTTGATGTGACCCAACCTAAGGACAGGGAACCTTCAGGATGCTGACATTCCTTAAGCTTTCTAGCTACAAAGTATATACCGTTAGAAAACCAAAGAGTGAACATGAACACATCCTCTTCAAAAAGACAGAATTTGGCTTCTTAGACCCTGGAGGGTGAAAAATCCACAGAAATTTGGAGACAATTTTATTTGGGAACAGAGCTTTTCTCTATCTATCTATCTATCTATCTATCTATCTATCTATCTATCTATCTATCTATCTATTGTTAAGTTTCTAGGAAGAAGGGGACATAGTGAACCATTTAGTGAATGAAGATAATGGAGCTTGACCTTGGCTTTTCTGTGACATACTCTAGTCCTTGAGTGCTAGGATGATGACCATAACCTCACACCATGCTGCTTTGGGACTGGGGTTGGCTAGGATGAAAGCCATAAACCATTACTTGAGACATCATCTAAGGTACAGTCAGACAGAAAAGGAGAGACAGGGTGTGATAGGGGAGGAGAAAGTGAGGAGTGGAAAGGAGGTGAGGGGACGGGAGAGGAGGGGAGGAGAGGTGGTCCATAGCTCAGCAGATGTACTTTGGTCAGAACTTTTAGGCACTGTGAAGTGTGAAGAACTATGTCTGTTTTACAGTTCATGTTTTCAGGCTCATGTGTAGCAAATGCAGGCTCAGATCTCTGCAGAATCAGTAGTGGTCAGGAACAAACAAAATGATAACAGCTCTTCCTTGATTGGGTTAAAGAAATTACCTTTGGTGTAAAGTTGGTACTTGACATGATTCCAGAGAAGGTAGGGGAAGAAAACACAGATGGATGGAAATTAATTGAATTTCGAGTTGATTGGAGTCTTTCCATTGTTCAAACTTAAATATTAATATGTAACTACTCATTTCTCAAAAATCATAGAAACTATCAGAAAAGGCCACTTATCCATTTTTCTATTTTCTTTGTAAAAGTGTTTGGCCTCCAGTATCCATTCTGCTACTTTTTATACAGTAAAACACCTCTTAAACATGTGATTATTTCATAATTTATAAACTGCTATAGACCTCTGAGGCAGACGCATTTTCAAAAAACATACATATGGTCATAGACTCAGAGAATTGAAGTATATACAAAATTCTACAGTCGGTGCTGCCTTCTTAATGGTATTCAAAAATGACCCAGTGGAAAATGAAAATGGTAATATTTGTTCGCACCACATGACCGGATCTGAGTAGCCAATGACCTGTGTCTAGCTTGCTAGAGTGTGATATATTATAGTGGCTACAATTTGCTGCAGGCAGAAATCTTAATTAAGGCATTTCCTAAAGAGTGACCTTCAGGGAGTACATTACCAAATTGGTGTGAAAATAGACAAAGGGCCAAATGGCACCAGGGAGAGAGGAAGATGTCAGATATATATATTTCCCCTCAAAGACTGTGTTGTCATTGATATTGGTAGGGCTGCAGGGCCCCTTCAGAGCCATCAGCCTTACCCTCTAGGAAAGACCCTATTACTAGGGTGAGCAGAAAACTCTTCCAGGCTTAATTAGTAAAGGCATAGCCCCTTCCTCCAGTGCAATATCCTTTGTCTCAATGCATGGATGTTTTGTTTATAAGTTCACTCTTATACAGGCTCTGTGCAGAAAAGTGTTTCCTGAGGTTTTTATTTTGTATATGCATGGTATGCGTGTTTGTATGTGTTTGTCTGTGTGTGTGTGTGTTTGTGTGTGTGCATGTTTGTGTGTCTCTCTCTGTGTGTATGTGTGCATGTATATGTATGTTTGTGTCTGTGTGTGTATTTACGTGTATGTGCATGTGTGTATGTCTCTCTGTATGTATGAGTCTGTGTGTCTCTCTCTTTGTGTGCATGTATCTCTGTGTATTAATGTGTGTATCTCTCTCTCTCTATGCATGTGTCTCTGTGTATTAATGTCTCTCTCTCTCTCTCTCTCTCTCTCTCTCTCTCTCTCTCTGTATGTTTTGTTCTTCAGAAGTTGATTAGAAAAGAGGATCCACCTGTCTCTACCTCCTAAGTACCGAGAACAAGTATGTGCCATCACATCCAAGTTTTGCGTGGGTGTCTGAAACTGAACTCAGAACCTTGTGCTTGTTCATCAAACACTTGATGTTGGAGCCGTCTTCCTAGCCTCATGTCTAGACTGTTATTTTTTATTAAACCAGTCACATGCCTGTCTGGAATTCTTTAAGTGGATAACACTGCTGACTGCTTGCAGTTCTTGAGGGCACTGTCTGATCTTTAGAAGGAGATGGGGTTGTGGTAAGCAAATCAGAACGAAACAGAAACACTAATCTAGTTGGACAGTCTTTAGTGTAAGCTGTACCTTCTCCTTTGAGAATGTATGATGACTCCTCTGGAGGTAACAATGGATTGCTATGCTTCAAGGTCCACAGACTGCTGGCATTGAGCCTGCCAGTAGCTCAAATCAGTTAGATTACTTCTTCCAGATTTCTCCAGGCTGTGCAAAGTATGGTGGCCAAATGTTCCTTAATCTGCTCCTTTCCCTGGCCAAAATTGTTTGCCGTTATTTTAACTCTTAGACATTTGGCCAGCTTCTTACTAACTTGAGTGGCTCACAGAGTCAGCTGACCTTGTCTTTCTTTGGCAGGGCATGGTCATTGTATATCTGGCATACACAAAATATATCAGGACCCAGAGCTAAGTCATCTGGTGGCATCTGGACATGAATCTGCCATTTGCATTGCACAGCAAGCCTATGATCTAGCATTGGTCTGTCATTCCCGAGGAAGAAATACCTCTACAGCCCTAGTGTTATGTGTTGGCTTAGAAGTAAATCCACAAATTTAGATTTCCTTTTTATTCTCTTTTTTAAAAAATATTTCCACCTCTACTACTCCTATCCAGACACCTTTCTCATCTTGTATTTCAAGTCAAACTTTCTCTCTTTTGCTCCTTCATATATATTCATATATATATATATATATATATATATATATATATATATATATGAGGAAGTATGGTACTATATTTTTGGATCTGTCTTTTTAGCTTAGCCTAGGGTTTTATATTTGTGTTAGATGAAGACAATAATGCCAGTCCCAGAGTTTTAAAAATGTGAAGTTGATAAAAGATGGAAAAATGAGTTTTTAAATGATAATTATCATTATATCATTATTATGTCATTCATCTCAATATGTCTTGCCTTAACTCAGCTTAATGCCAAATTTCTCAAATAAGCAACTTTGAAATCCCACCATAAGAAAATGTACAGAATAACACAGCTACCCTTTGGCAAAGATATTAGATGATTTTGGCCTATTTAGAGGCATTTTTCTTGGAAGGAAAAATAGAATAGAGTCTGTAGGTGGGCTGTTGGCCAATGGGGACTGGACTGGAGCAGGATGGATCAGGTTGGTGGGGAGGGAGAGAGAGAGAGAGAGAGAGAGAGAGAGAGAGAGAGAGAGAGAGAGAGAGAGAGAGGTGGAAATTCATGCAGAAGAAACTTCCTAGAGTTTATGAGGGAGACCCTAGTAAGGATTATTACTATGACGGATTTGTAGCCAGATAAAGCTTCCAGTGGTGGGACTGGGTCACATTATGTTGAGTTGTTGGCTGAGGGGGGCTCATGGAGATCCCTAAAGAACCCAGGCTGATATTAGAAAAAGAAGGCCACTTTCTGAAAACTGATGGGAGTCATTGCCAAGAATAAGAGCTGCTCAGCTCTTTGGGTGTAGAGAGGTTGAGCTGGTGTGGGTATGGGCTTACAGCCTTCATCCCCACATTCTAGTCTCTTTGGCAAGAGAAGGTGCCCTATAGGCTACAGAAAGTAAACCTGAACACCAATCCTCTGCCTACAGTCTTTCCTTGCCTATAAGATGTGCTGGGGCATTGATGGTGCAGAACTTGTGAGAGTGGCCAACCAATGTTTGGTTCAACTGGAGGCCCATGGCACAGAGAAACCTCACACCCTACACTGCCTGGATGACCAGGGACCACAGACTGGATAGTCCAGAGACCAAGGATAGAACCAAGTAAGAGTGGGGAAAAAATCAATGAGATGTTTCTAAATAATATACTGTGTGACTTGTGTACTTGTCAGAGGTTTCCTCCAACAGTAGATGGGAGCAGGTACAGAGACCCACAGGCAGACTTATGGAGAGGGAGGGGAGAGAGAGAGAGAGAGAGAGAGAGAGAGAGAGAGAGAGAGAGAGAGAGAGAGAGAAGTAGTTTTAAAGTTGGAAGGGAAGGGATGAGGGGTCGAGATGAGGTAAGAGGAGGAACTCCGGTGGGGGTGGGGGGTAGAAAATATGTTCAAATTACACTGTATGACAGCCCCAAAGAACTAATAAGCATTATTTAAAATAAAAACAAATGATCTAATAAAAATAGGCTAATGATGTGCATGACTGTGGTCCCCCAGCCCTGTGGGAATCCAGGACAATGGGATCATTGAGACTTGTTGGCTACAAGCCTAGCTTACAGTTCAGAAACAATCCCTGTCTCAAAGAATAATGCATAGAGTGATAGATCCAGGCATGTGTGTTCTCCACTGGCCTCTGAACATACACAGGTGCACACACTTTCATCTACACGAATACACACCATAGGCATGCATGTGCCATACACACATACACTTACATGAATTCACACACACACATGCACTCACACACACATACACAACATAGTACTCAGTCTCTCTCTCTCTCTCTCTCTCTCTCTCTCACACACACACACACACACACACACACACACACACTACAGACACAGACAAACACAGGAAAGAAAATGGGTAAATGAATTAAACAGAGACTTTTCAGAATAAATATTGACCAAGGAATATATTTTTTAAAAGTGTTAAACCTTCTTAGCCATCAGGGAAATGCAAATTAAAACTACACTGAGATCCTGTTTCACCCCAATCAGATGGCTATCATCAAGAAAATGAATGACAACAGATACCAGAGAGTATAGAAAGAAGATGTTTTCATTTGCTGTTGGCAGGAGGGTAAATTGGTGAAGCCATTATAGAAATCAGCGCAGAAGTTTCTCAAAAATTTAAAACAAGGCTACCATACAATCCAGCTACACCGTCTGTGGACACACACCAGAGGACTCCATTCTACCACATGCTTACTCATCCATGTTTGCCACTGCTCTACTTACTCACAATAGTAAGAAATAGAGTCAGCCTAGATGCCCAAGAACAGATGATGAGGTCATGAAAATGTGGCGCAGATATACAATGTGATTTTATTCAGCCATAAAGAAAGATGAAATCATGAGGAGTTCAGGGCAATGAATGAAACTGGAAAAGATTGTATTAAATGAGATAAACCAGGCTTGGAAAAACAAACACTGCATGCTCTTCCTCACATGTGGGTCTCAGCTTCTAATTTTTATGTATTTATTTTGGTGTGGGAGTGAGTGTGTGTAGAGACCAGGAAACTGTCAAGTGACCCATGACCTCAAGGAAGAGAGGTTTGGAGGTATGTAGGGAGAAGGGGGGTAATAGAACACTTGTGATTTGAAAATGGAAGTGGGAAAACTGAAGAATGGTGTCAGACAGTATGGGAAGCAGAGAGATGGATGGGAGAGAGGAGTGAGTGGGAGGAAGCTCAACTGAAATTAAGTATCTATGAAAATACCATGAGGAAATCTGCTACTTTGTAATCTAATTAATGTGATTACCTGCAAAAGACCTGTATGCTCATGTGTGCATACACACATACACATGTACACAACACACACCATGCACACACATAAACACACACATATCCACATGTGTATACATGTATACAACATGTACACATGCATACAGACATGTACCCACATGTGCACACATGTACATAACACACACACATACACACATGCACAAACACACAAAGTCATGAAAGAGAGTGTAAGTAGGAGGGGTAAAAGAGTAATGGACAGGCGTGAATATGATCATAATATGTTGTGCACATGTACGAAAGAAATTGGAGGACTATCAATGAAATAATACTGAGGAAGGAGAATCAAGAACATCAAGTTGTTGGCTCAGTCAAGGTCAGCATACACTGAAATAGCACAAGCAGCTCGGGTTGTGCCTTTCTTTCTCAAAGCGAGCATAGCTGTCACTTTGTGGAACTCCCAAGGAAGCAGCTAGGAGGCTGTGTTTAACCTCATGGTTAGGGGAAGGAAGCGTGAAAAGTGAGTTCTAAAGGAACACATCATACCTGCTGATTATGAAAGAATATGTGGCTAAAGCAATTCTTCCTCTAGCTCTTACAACATTGCAAATTTTTGTGGAAACATTTTGTTGTTGTTATTTCTGGTTGAACCAGTTTTGCATAATCTCATTGACACCTAGCATTCTGGCACCTACAGAATATCCAATGTCCTTCATTTGGTTAAGAGAAAATAAAGAATCCTCTTAATAACAAGCCTAAAAAGGAAGGAAAGCCTCTAAGCTGTGTGTTCCCACCTGATTTGAAACTTTGTCACCTTGATTGTCACTCTGCTTGACGATGAACAGTTCCAATTAGTTAAAAAGTCCAGAGCTAAGGTGAATCCAGTTTGTGGAAAATGAAAATAAAATGAGCAAAATCAGATTTAATGAGCCTTGCGACCTTGAGAAACTCCCGCCCTTAGCCTTCATCTGGCTCAGAGCTTGCGGTCCTCTCTACTCATTCACCCTCCCCATCTCCATCCCACTCACTACAAGGCTGTAAGTTTGTTTGACATAAGATTTCAGGAAAAAGAGAAAAAGAAAACGAAAAGCAAAATCAAGACAAAAGGCCTGCTTTCATGTTCTGCCTGTTTTGCTCACAGCTGAGTGGGCCACCTCTCGGAGTTTCGGTCTTACCATGTTAAAAAGTAGGAAACGCTTCCCTCGCTTGCCTGTCTGGATTATTGCAAATCACAATGGAGGAAAACACAGAAACGATATACTGCTCGCTTGGGAAATGGTTCGCAATGAACATTATTGCTATTTCTTTCTCCTAGCCTTTAGTCAACTTCTGCTGCTTAGTTTGTAATGTGGGTATTGATCCTCATTTTTCATCCAGTCCCTGCTTTCTGATTTGGGAGAATGAATTTAAAATAAGATAGAGAAGCGTATTGTCTTAGTTATGTTTCTATGGCTAAGATAAAGACTCTGGCCAAAGCCATGTAGAGAGGAAAGAGTTTATTTCAGCTCGCAGCTCTCAGGATGCGCTCCACCATTAAGGGAAGTCGGGGTAAGAACGCAAAGCATTAACCTGGAGGCCGGACCTGAATCAGAGGCTATGAAAGAATGGTGCCTACTGGCTTTCTCCCCACTAGCTTGCTTAGCCTGCTGTTTCACACTGCACTGGATTGTCTGCCCAGGGATGGCAATACCCACAGTGCATTGCCTGCTCCATCAATCATAGATGAAGAAATTGCCCACCATATTTGCTTACAGGAAATCTGTTGGAGGTAATTTCTCCATCAAGAATCCTCTTCCCACTTAACTGTAACTTGTTTCAAGTTGGCAAAAACCAAACCAGCATCCTTGTAGAAATAAAATGTAGTGATGGATGAGACATACCGGGTTGTAGCGGGTATGGTGGCTCACACCTTTAACTAAGCATTTGGATGCTGAGGCAGGAGGATTGCCTATGAGTTAAGAGCCAATCTAGGTTACACAGTATGTTTCAGGAGTGAGATCATGTGGATCAAATATTAGAAAGAACAGGTTGGCCAGGTTTTAGTAACTGCTCTCCAGAGAAATAAAACAGGAAGTGGGGAGGGGACAATCATAGTTGTGAGGGAACTTCATGTAGTGGTTACGGTGGGTCATACTGTGTGCCTCTCCTCCACAGATAAGAGATAAGGCATTTTGCCAATCCATATGTGCTCAGAAGATGAACTTGACCTTGTTTAGACATATGCTCACTACAGATGGTATTGGGTGGGATCATGGTCCAGTATGGCTAGCATCAAGTCAGAGACATGTTGGGAGAAGGCTGTGACAGCTCAGACAAAGATTGCAGTGTAATGGTAGATCTTTAGGAAGTGGAAAGAGCCTAGAAGAATCCTCCTCTCTATCCTGCAGACAATACATCTTTGAATGTTGAATTTCTGCCCTGCAGAATTGGGAGAACTATACATCTCAGTTGTTTTATGCTTCACGGGGTTACTGCTTTGTTCTAGCAGCCATAGCCAACTCCTTCTTAGCCTGAAAAGGTTTCTGTCCAGGTACAAGACAGGGGCAGAAAGGAGAGAGGTACCCATGGCATGCATCTTATGAATGAGAGATGTACTCATGGCATGGATATTATGAATGGAAGAGGTACCCACGGTGTGGATCTTATGAATGGATGCTGGACTGTGAGATGACTAGAGGATGATGATACAGATGGTAGAAAGTCAGGAAGACCTCAGGATGGGAGAGCAGGATTCTGCAGGATAAGGCAATGAAAGCATTGTTACTGTCTGCTGTATGCCTTATGGATGACCCATGTCATAAAATGTAGTCAGGCCCAGCAGTGCCAGGATAAATGCCGGCAAATCACGGTACCACTTAAAAATGCCCAGAACATGGCTGGAGAGATGACTTGGTGGTGAAGAATACTTGTTCCTCTTACAGATGGAATCAAGTTTGATTCCCAGCCCCCACTATCATGACTCACAACTATGTGTAACTACTATTCTAGGAGATCTAATAATTACTTCTGGCCTCTGTGGGAACCAGGAATACACAAGTAGCAAATACATGCTTGTAAGGAAAACACTCAGAAACATAAAGTAAAATGAATGAATTATCCCCTCCCCCACAAATCAGACAAGTCTCATATATATTTTAGACCCGTATAGCAGCATTGAGTGTGTGTATGTGTGTATTTATATGTTTATATACATTTGTGTGAAGTTGTTTATATGTGTGGAGGCTAAAGTTCAATGTTAAGTGTCCACTTCAATTGCTGTCTACCTAATTTTTCATTAAGGGTCTCTTGCTTGACCTGGAGTCTGGTTATTTCCCTAAGCTAGCTGGCCAATGAGCTTTAGCAAATCTTCCTGTCTCTGAACACATAGTGTTAGCATTGTGGAAGCAGAGTCTTTGTCTTTTCTGTGGGTGCTGGGAGCTGTTTATGTTTCAGGCACTTGACTGAACTATCCTCTCTGGCTCATACTTTTAGTGTCCATTCATTCTTTTTCTTTTTTTTTATTAATTTTTTCATTATTTACATTTCAAATGTTATCCCTTTCTCGGTTCCCCTTCTGAAATCCCCTATCCTATCACCCTATCCCCCACTGCTTCCCTCCCTGCCGGAGCATTCCCCTACACTGGGGCATTCAGCTTTCACAGGACCAAGGGCGTCTCCTTCCACTGATGCCAGACAAGGCCATCCTTTGCTACGTATGTGGCTGGAGCCATTGGTCCCTCCATGTGTACTCTTTGGTTGGTGATTTAGTACCTCAGAGCTCTTGTGGGTGGGGTGGGTCTGGTTGGTTGATATTGTTCTTCCTATGGGGTTGCAAACTCCATCAGTCCTTTCTCTAACTTCTCCACTGGGGACCCCGTTCTCAGTTCAATGGTTTGCTGCTAGCATCCACCTCCATATTTGTCAGATTCTGGTAGAGCCTCTCAGGAGACAGCTATAACAGGCTCCTATCAGCTTGCACTTCTTGGCATCCTCCATATTGTCTGGGTTTGGTCATTATTTTCAAAATGCATCATTACAACCTTTAACACAAGTAGAAGTCACCGTCTCACACACCTTTGGATTATATAATCACATTTTCTCAGGACTTGGACTTTCAGCAGCACCATATTTAACAGATTTTATCCCTGCAATTTGACAATGGACAAAGTTTCAGGTGTCACAGACTAGAGAAAACTTTAGTTTTTTTTTAAAAAGAATTTATTTTATGTCTATGAGTACACTGTAGTTGTCTTCACCAGAAGAGAGTATCGGATCCCATTACAGATGGTTGTGAGCCACCATGTGGTTGTTGGAAATTGAACTCAGGACCTCTGGAAGAGCAGACAGTGCTCTTAACCTCTGAGTCATCTCTCCAGCCCCAAACCTTTAGTTTTTTATTGTTTACTAATTTATGCCTGATAATTTGGCTTCATTTTCTATTGATTTATTTGAGTGTATTGTTTATGGAAGGATCACTGTTCTAGTTTTACACCATGATATATTCAGATGAGAACAACGGATGTATAAAAACTCAGATGATAATAATGCTAACATTCGTCTCTGTGAGCTACAGAGCAAAGTTAAATACAGAATCAGAGGATTCAAGCACATTTGGTAGTCCGTCCTTACGATCTGATCAGCCTTTTCAGTGGCCTATCTCAACTAATAGACTCGCAAATTAATTCTTTCTTGACTTAACTACGTACTTGTTAGGGTCAGTGCTGAGAGCATACTGCTATGAGACAGATGTGGTCTTGTCCTTAGACTGAAAAATCAGTATAGCCAAACATGCTAGAATCTAAACAGCATCACGCTAGGCACATTGTAAGTAGGAATGCTCCCGATCAGAGGAGTACCCAGCAGTCACCCCCCAGACTGGTCTACTCCCACAATTTCTTTCTCAGGATACTGATTTATATAACAGAAAAGTCAAAAGTTGTGTTTCTGGTTTAATTTTGTCATGAACTATTTTTGTTTGTTGTCTGGTGGTTAGTGCATAGAAGTACCATTGATGGTGAAAGCATAAAAGCTGATCTGACCCTTCACAGGTTCAGATGGCTAGTTCATCGGTGTAGAAGTTCACCCAGGTAGATAAACATGGGGTCTGATTAAGTTCGATGTTCTTTTTTACTTGCAAGTTTTTATAAAAAATGTTTATATTTAAAAAGTTCTTAAAAAAAGAAAGTAAACACAATGCCAAACTGTCCTCTTTTTCATTCTTCTCAAATCAAATGTTAAAACATTGAAGGAACATATTTATCTTTAGGCAATATCAATGTCTCCTTCTAAAAATTAGCTTGGGGTCTTAGTTTAACAATCATCCTTCAGTTGAAACTCTGACTTCTGGATTTCTGCCTTTTGCCTACTATAAAGTCTGTCTATATTTGCATAGGTGTGTTGAAATACTGTGTGTTTTAGTGAACGTCTGATTTTTGAAAGCCACAATAATAACACCACCAGCTACGAATCTGGAGTGAAAACGACCCTTTGTTCTAATTTTCAAAATCTGTGGACTACAACAGCACCCTTGGGGACTATAACCCATGCAATAGATTAAAAGCCTGTTAAATGTTATTTTCAGCTTGGCGGAACACCAACTGCTAGGTTACCCTTTAGCTCTGATTATGTTGAAGTATGGCAAACTTACGATAGCCAGGTGACAGCACAAATGTGTCACTGTGGAACGCTTTTAAATAACCGTACAAGCAAATGTAATGGGCTTTACTATCTAATATCTGGGTAGAAAAATCAGCCTGACAGACACAAAACACAAACATCATGTGATTCCTCTCCTATATGGAAACTCCATTGTACACCTATACATATGAAATGAGTGTAGAAAGAGGACTCTATGGGAAGGAAAAGAGGATTAGGTGAGGGCAAGAGAAACTCATAAAGGAGGGTGAACATGAATTAATTAATATTCTTAATTAATATAATAATTAATATAATTAATATACAGAAATGTTTTTATGAAAGTCATTACTTTGTAAAACTAATATAAATGAATAACAAAAACAAAAATAAAATAAAATCTTCCTGCACCACATTGAACTTGTAACAGTGTGTGTGTGTGTGTGTGTGTGTGTATGTGTGTGTGTGTGTGTGTGTGTGTGTAGTGTATCTTTGACCTCCCAAATCTCTAATATGGGCTTCAATCCATATTTGATACATTTATGATCAAGTACAATGAATACCTGAGGTGTTAAAGAAGCTTATAGGAAAATTCTCCCATGCCTTCCCAAAATTTACATCTGTACGAGAATTTGACGTTGACATTTGGCTAAAATCTATAAAGGCTTTTTTAAAGGTGTTCTGTTCTTCCTGATTTAAATTCCCTACCACAGCACAGGTATTATTTTCTTTTTTCTTTTCTGATTGGAATGTCCTGAGTCATCTACTAAGTTTAAATCATTTCATTCTGATTAAAACTGCGTTTTCAGGATAGAGCATATGGCATGGCTGATTTGCAAATTGCTTTCTCCTATGTAGTAGAAATATATATTGCTGATCTGAATGCCTTTAAGGTTACTACAAAATCAACCTGTGGGTAAAGTTGACGAAAGTATGCTGTGCAACCTGAGTTTGATACTCAAACCCAGGTATAGAGCCAGACGTTGGGGCATGCATATTCTTATGATGAGATAGGGGCCAAAGGCAGAAGAACTACACAGAAGCTTGCTAAGCCAGCTAGCCATGAATGAGAGATCCTGCCTTAACAAGGTGGAGGAGAAAAATCAACACCCAAAAGTTGCAAGTATGAGTACAGGCACACACACACTCACACACACACACACACACACACACACACACACACACACACACACATACACACATACATACATACATATACATAAATACACAACCACATATACACCATTGTGGGGCATCTAATAACTGAATAAGAATCAAAATTATAATTATAATATTTCCTCTTATAAGATTCGGCTTATGGAGAACTACCAGAAAAATAAACCAGATAAAAGGTCCACACTATGCAATATATACAAACTTTGTTTCAAGTTAGGACATTTAATATCTTAACATTTGTCAGTGCTAGTATGACAGGTTTTTAAACATTTATATTTAGGTTTATGCATGGAATTCCAACCAAAAGGGTAGACTTGAGCAGGCAGAACATATTCCTAGCAACGATTTAGAGCAGACTTTGGTTCCTAAATTATTTGAAGTTTTGCCGGGGTATAGATATGTTTCAAGTCACTTAGAATCTGAAGAAAAATGCAAACCTTTGTAGCCATCATGGTTGTCATAATTATTACCATCAACATCATCAACATCACGGCCATCATTACCATTACCATCCCTGTATCTTTATCACCATTAGCATCATCACTGTCACCAGCATCATCAACACTGGACACCATCATTAGCAACGTCATCAACAAGATAGTCCTTACTGCCAACCACATTATTGTCATTGCCCTTGGCATCATCACTGACATAGTTACCATCACCATTGACGTAATCATCAATAACCTCCTCAACATCATGGTCACCATTTTCATCAAGACCACCATCATAATTACCATATCCATTGATGTAATTGTTGTCATCATTAGCAGCAGGAGCAGCCATTAGCAATGATTTTATCAAGTTCATCATCATCATTGCCATCAACATGACCCTAGATTAAATTCTTTTGCTGCGATAAAATACCCTAGCAACATCAACTTAGGGGAAAAGGAATTCATCTGTCTTACCATTCCAGCTTATAGTCCACCGTAGCAGGAAAGTCAGAGTGATAGGAGTTTGAAGTAACCAGTTACATCTACAGTCAAGAGCAGAGAGAAATGACCAGGAAAATGCCCTTTTATTGTGATCCCTTGCTGGGCTGGATTTTCCTCTGCCTGTTAAACATAAAGACCACAGGCCAACCTTATATAGGCAATCTGTAACTGAGACTCTTTTCCCAGGCGATTCTAAGTCTGTCAATATGATGATTGAAGCTAACCAGCAGAGGAATCATCATTGTTATCAGTATCATTACCTCCAGTACCTCGTCAACATCACGTTCATCAGTGCCATCAGCATAAATGCAACCATGAGTTCCATGGATACGGTCATAGGCATTATCATTATCACCACAAGGATTTTTTTTTTATTTCTGCCTCAGTTTCCTTCCTCTAACCATTATAAAACATCTTGATTAACGTAGTCGAGAAAGGGTTTCACTTGGCTCACAGTTCAAGGTCATAAACTCCCATGAGAATTCCTGGGAGCAGGAACTTGACACCGCTGGTTGCATTACATCACAGTCTGGAAGCAGAGAGTAAATGAATGCATGCGTCCACGCAGGTCTCTTTCTCCAGGTATATAATCCAGGATCCCAACCAGAATCAGTGCCACCCACCGTCTCCTCCCCTCAGCTAGTATAGGCAAGATCATCTCCACAGTCATGCCCAAAGGCCTGTGCCTCAGATGACCTTAGAGTTTGTCAAATGGACAGTCAACATTAACCATCACAGTTATCATTGATACCATTGCTATCGTTATTACATACCCCTCTTCATCTCCTTACCATGTAACTTAGTCCCCATCCCACATAGAGCCATGTATACCAGGCTATGGACAACAGCTAAATTAGATTAATGAGCTCCTTTGAAATGCTGGAGAGACTTTTTAAGCCTTGTTACATCTTTCTCAGTAGTCACACTGATTCTGTCAGAGGTACCGACATCTCATGTGTTGGAATAGAAATTTCAGCTTCCGTCTGGACAAACCACACCAAACCAACACAATCTCATGTGGAAGAGATTTATTGGGATGACGGCAACAAGCGGGGATAGGGGGAGAACAAGAGAGGGAGGAGAGAGAGAAAGAGAAGAGAGAAAACAGGAGAAAAGAGGAAAGAGAAGAGGAAGAGGGCAGAAAGGGCCTGTCTTTTATTTGAAAAGTGACATAACTGCTCCCAAGGTGAAGGTAGGAGCTGAACCAAATGTATGCTGGGAATGTATGGCTGTTGCCATGGCAACAGATGCGCAGGTGACCAGGTGATGTCAGAGCTGGAGGTCAGAGTGGTTCCTGATACTAACACCACGTTTCTTCCACTTTTTGCATTCAGAACCACTCCCCACTTCCTTCAGGAGACCCTATCTGCCTACACTCTGTATCTAATTCCATTTTCTTTCTGTGCCTTAGACAGTTTTAAATTCAGGCTGGGCTTGGTAGTACTTGGCTCTGATCCTATGACTTGGAAGGTTAATGAAGGAGGATTGCCATAGTTGGGGGAAGCCTGGGAAGGATAGTGAGTTCCATAGCTGTGCTATGCAATAAGATCCTATCTCCGCCAGACTATGGTGGCACACACCCTTAAACCTAGCAATTGGAGACAGGCAGGTGGATCTCTGAGTTGAAAGCCAGCCTGGTCTTCAGAGTGTGCTCCAGGACAAGCAAGGCTACACAGAGAAACCTTGTCTTGAAAAACAAAACAAAACAAAACAAAACAAAACAAAACAAAACAAAAAGTCACAGAGAAAGACTCTTTCAGAAAAAATAAAAGATTTTGTAAGCTAACCGAGTATAAAATATATGAAAGTACTAGTATTTTTTCTTCTCTTTAGAAAATTATAGAGGGTAGATCTGGTATTACTTTCAAACCATCATTCCAGTGGAAATTTTGTTTTTACAGCTGTCAGAGGGAATTACACGACAAAAACAATGGCGATTTCCTAACCCATCTTAACACTTATAGGGTGACTTTAAAATGACAATTTATTTGCTAACATAAAAGAATAATTTAATTAATCATATATTTATTCATGGACGTCTACAACACAAAAGGGAGATATATTCAGGGGTGAATTTCAGAAAACAAAGTTTTGATTAGAACATCACATAGAAATAAAGGAGATGTGCATTAATAACAACATTGGCTAGTTAACAAATACTGGATATTTTAGGAAGGTAACTAAACAGAACTATAGTGGGGTTTTTTTTTTGAAGGTGTTTTTCATACATAGTCCAGGGTAGTCTCAGACTTTTGATCTTGATTTAGCCTCAGGAGTGTTGAGATTTGTGTGCAGGGTTTTTTTTTTCTTTGAAGAACTTGCATGGCAGAGAAAAGCTATTGTCTCCGTTGACTATTTTGATAGTAGTTTTCTTGTAGACAAGGCAAAGAAATTATCACGATGTCTTCTAGAAATGAGAGTAACAAAACAAATCCCAGCCATTTACTCCAGAAAAGCTGTCACTCAAACCTGGAGACAAATTGTCTATGCCCTGTTTTGAAGAGTGTTACATGCTGTGCTTAGAAAGCTTAACTGTTTCTTCAGTAAAAGGGGTCTTAATGTGTCCTCCATGAGAACACTTTCGAGAGTCCTGAAATTGCTCAGAGTCTAACCTGCATATCACACCATTTTTCTGGAGCTAATTATTTGTCTGGGTTGTCAAGGGTAGTTTCATCAACAATGTATTTTATAGTTTATTGAAATGACAAAGTTTGATAAAAATAAAGAGTTCTGGGCCCCACTCAAATCAGAATCCCTGAGGGCAGAACTCAGGGCTAAGAATAATGGGTTCTCCACACCCTCTCCCTCTCCCTCACACATCCTGGCTTTTCAGTTTCTCACGGTTACTCTTAATTTAATTAAAAACGAAAAATAATAAAAAATCAATTTAGCAGGAAACAACCCCACAGAGGGTCTCGATCAAAAGGGCTAGAATATATCACTCTCTCACAGTTTGTTTTGAACCAAGGGTAAAATGTAAACCAGTCAGGGGAATTTATGGACTTCGTGTCCTTCACACAATCCTCCATAAATATCATTTCTTCCCACTGGGCATTTCAGGAGGATTAGAAAACAGAATTCAAGGTTTTCTTCACTGACAAGAAGAACCTGCATGGCAAAAATCCAGTGTTTTACTCTGGATGAAGCCACAGAATTTGCTAATCAACTGGACAGAGGGCAAGAGGAAGATAATGTTTTTTGTTTTGTTTTGTTTTGTTTTCTTCCTAAGAGTTTTGCCTGAGTGAATGGGCTACTGCCTATCTGATCCCGAAGTAGGTCAGTGGGTGTTACGCTTTGGGAATAGCCTGGTGAGATCTGAAATTAAAACTGCAAGAGGGAGGCAGATCCTGGAACGCCAAGGCCAATTGTTAGTAGCCAAGTAACCCAGCAAGAAAACACGCCACGCAGATGACAGCTACTCGGGAGTCAGCAGCAACTGACCCCATATTTGCTGAGTTTACATGGAAACAATTTCATGTTAACCCTAGTTGATGGTGTCCTGGGATCCTTGCTGTGCCTGGCCATTTCCTGGTGAGGACTTTCAAGAGAATAGCTCAGACAATTGTCCAGTTATTACTATTAAACTATAACTTGGAGAAGACATAGTAGAAATTCACTTCTTGGAGTATTTTTAATGTTATGACTATGAGTACCAGGAAAAATCATCCATTCTGTTCATATTCATAATTCTGAATCATATTCATAAACATAAGGACATGTACACACACACACACACACACACACACACACACACACACACACAATCTTTCTAGAGAGGTAGCATGTAGTTTTGTCAACCTTATGTAGCCTTTAAAAGCCTTGACAATTCCTCTGATGTTTCTTTCCTCTCATCCTCTCCCAGTCCTAAAGGAACAGTGCAGCAAATTGTGGAAGAAACAGATAGGGTGCATTATTTGTCTTTGAAGAGGAACAAAGCTATACTAAGTGAAATTGAAACCATAAGCTACCCGCTTGCTCTGTACTGTGGGCTATTCACCCTGCTTCCAGTCTAGGGACATTAGTCCTGCATGCGAAGTCTACATACCTGTATATGACGTCGAAGCTGAATTGGGAATGTGGAGATAGCTTGGTTGGTAAATGGCTAGCTATGCAAGCATAAGGATTAGAGTGTGATCCCTAGAACCCATGTCAACAAGTAAGGACTTATGAGTATTCTGTTTTTTTTCCCCCGGAGCTGGGGACCGAACCCAGGGCCTTGCGCTTCCTAGGCAAGCGCTCTACCACTGAGCTAAATCCCCAACCCTAAGTAAGGACTTATGATGTAACGTTGTCGAAAGTGTTTGGGAGTGGAGACAAGTGGATCTGTCAGGCTCCCTGGCTAGCCAGTGTAACTGTGCAGGCAAATGGGAGAACTGGTTTCACAAAAGCAAAGTGTGTAGCACCCGTGGAATGCCACCCAAGGTTGACATGTGCACTTGTATACTTGTATGTATACATTCATTAACACACATACATTCACACACACACACACACACACAAACGCTTCATTTGCATGTGTGTGCTCTGTGCATGGGTGAAATTTAAATCATACTCATTCTGACCTGCATTACCTTAGCATTTATTTTTATTAAAGTACTATTGCATGGAAAAAGGAATGGGATTACAATGTCTAGTTATTTCTTATAAAAGTCTTTAAGCAGGCAAAGAAGATTTATTTCTTCCAGTGTGTTAAGATGCCTGCAATTCAGACGGATCTCTGTAGTGGCATAACCATATGGTGCCATTTCAGTATTACACTCATTTCCTTATTTTTCCTGTTGCAATCTACAATATTATCTTTATTATATTTTAAATAACTTTTGGAAACCGAGCATTAAGAAATACCAGAGAGATTAAGCCTAAGCACATGTGTAATGTGCATATTTTATAATGGCATTTATCAAAGAAGAATGGGAAGATTATGGCATATACCTACACTATCTGAAGTTTCTTCATATCACTATCCTATAAATAATATATTTACATTTAACTTTTAGGAAAGAACCACTTATTATGCAACATCAACCTGTCTTGGGGGATTTATTGATGAATAAGATGGTTTTGTAGCATCAACGAGTCAACACTTTTCCACCCATATTTTCTACAATATAATCTTTATGACTAAATCATGAAAATTGATACTCAGGTTTATAGAGTGATAAATCTCATCAAACCCCAAGTTCTTGGGCAGCATAATATCCTTCCAGATCCAAAACATACTTTTATGTATTTGGCATCTTTTATTTGTCCTCAGGGATCTAGGTAAGTATGCCTGGATCATGTGGACAGCATCTCCAATGTAAGGTCTAAGGCACTGCGTTGATTGACAGCTCTGTCTCTCACACATCACTTTGATACCCATAGTCACTGAGAACCCTCCTGAGCTAAGTTCTGATCTCTGTCCCATGATCGCACTTCACTTGTCACGGCTCTCATCTTTTCATTGAGTCCCTTCGTCTTTATGGGACAAGCTTCTTTGTCAAAGGTTATGCTATTGCTCTTCCAGGAAGACCATCATTCTTCACCCTCCCACAGTTAATTTTAACCCTTTGCTAGGGTATACGTTGGTTGAATGACCACATCTGGATTGTCTTTCTGATGGCCCTTCAGATACCATGACAAGCCTTTCTAAAGCACTCAAACAAACTATCCCATTGTAGTCATACTGCACACTAGTCAGAATTTATGTTAATTGTTATAATTTGTTTTCATGAAATAGTTTGGGCCTCAGTTGATAGACACTTTCTGGAAAGGGACATAAAATGGGTATTTTGGGCTAATCAGTTATTTTTATTTTCCACTGCTACTTAACTTTGCTTCTGTTGAAGGAATAGAGGAATTGATAAAGTGCAAGTGAATAGTGTGTCCATATTTCATAAAATCTGAATTCAGATAAATTAATCTGTTTTGTTCCCTCCTATTCTTGAAGTTTCAGATCTGTTCTAAGTGCTTGAACCAAAAGCCCTCTGATTTAGTCAACACAGAAAGGATGGCATCCCACATGGCTGTCTTCTCATACTGCCCACAAGGAAACCTGTGCTCTAGGCAGGAGCCTATATTTTCTTTCTTCACAGCTCTCAAGTAACTCCAATTGATTTCATTGTCAAGTTTTTATTGCCTTTACTTCTCCAAAGTGAAACCAACCTTTACAAGGTTATAGTGCCTTCACTTCTCCAAAACCTCTCACCTTCCTTTCTCCCTTCTCCCTTCATACGATGGGGAAATATTCATCTGGATACAAACATCCTGGCACCTAGTTCATTTCCCTTTACAGATAAGTCTGTGTCTATTTTGTACGTAACACACACTTTGCTACGTATCACTGAATGGGCGCTGTCCTGAGAAGCCACCGTCTACCTGTGTGAATTTAAATATCTACCATTGGGCCTGTGCTAAAAACATGGGGTGTCAATAGCTGCCTTTTTATGTCTGCCTAACACGGACTAACTATTCCAAAATGTCACTCTCTAGGCCAGGGGCAATCCATAATACATTCCTTCAGGTCATAACCAAAGAATACATTGAAGTAAAAATATTTATATAACTATAACTTTAAGTATTGAAATAAATCATTCACATTTTTATCATTCATTCACTCATCTGTTTCGCTGCTAAGACAAAGAGTAGTTGGCAGGTTCGTGTGGTGGCTAACATGCTATTTTGAAGTTTCAGTGGACTGTGAAGTTCAGAAATCTGGGGCTGCACTCACACAGCCTTGGGCAAATGACAAACACCCAGCGTGCACTGCACTGCTCCATTTCACGCATACTCTACATAAATAGGAAGACCGCAAATGATGGCAACCATGAAGGGAAGAAGGCAGTTACAAGGGATAGTAAAGTGGGTCTCTCTTTTCGTTGTTGTTGTTTTTCTTCTTTTTTGGCAACAAATAACTCAGATGCCAGTTTTCCTTTCTAGGGAAGTTTTATGGTTGGCTTAGCTGAGTCTCAGGGAGGTTAAATGATTTCCCTAAGGCATCGTCTGACACACATCCACACACACCTTCTCACTGAAGAGACCCGTTCTGCATGAGTTGGAACCCAAGCACCTTCCCTCCCTGAGCCATTTGCTCTAACTACCGCACCGAGAGGCCCCCGGTGGGCAGCTTGCTACACAGCATCCCCTAAGGTCTACTGCTCTCTTTTCTTGCCATCTGTTTCCAACGTCTTCTTTTACTAACTCCAAACCCGGAACCGCTATAGTATTTTATTCTTTTATGTGTATGTGATGTTACAAAAAGGTGATTGTGTATTCTAATAACCATCAATTGTTACCAGTGATTTCTTTTAATATCTGATAGCATGCATTAACCCTTGATCTGATAATCTATATTATTGGGTCTTCAAATAAAATGATGTGTGTCTAACCTTAACTATTACATTACTGGCTAGCTACAAGAATCCTTTCAAGTATTTTATATAAATTAATATCTGGATTGATATTGGTCAGGGAAAATTTTAAGATGTGATTTATAAAAGTTTGTATCTGACAGTTTCTACATGACATCTGGAGACTCTTCTGATTGGGAGACATCATGAGCTGAGCTGTCTTTCTTCCTCTTCAACCCTTTGCCATTTGAGGACACACCAAGAAGGCACCCATTTACAAATCAAAGAGTAGACTCTCACCAGATACCAGTTCTGTCAACACCTTGTCCCTGGAATCAGCCTTCGAACATAGATATGTCTATTTTGTAGGTTTTTCAGATTGATACGTTTCATGGAGTTTTTCAACGTTACTGAGATGCTGTCTTCAATTAAACTGTTTCAGTCTCCTAAGATATCCATTACTAGTAGTTGTGGAGGGACGGGTGGCAGTAGGACTAGATCAATAAGCAACTATAACAAATGTGTATCTATACAGGATGATGGAGGGTGCTAACTTTATAGACTGTATAATCAGGAAGTGGCTCCAATGTACTGATACAAAGAAGGGACCCATTTTAGGGAATAGAAGTTCTTTTAGCCTCCCATTTCGGAACTAGCAAAACTCCACCAGCTGGAGAGACACAGGCAAGCACATCGACTCAAACCAGGAACGGAACAACAGTGCCTTTGGGCAAATCTTTGCCTTCTGTGCTGCCACAGCCTTCCTCCAAACTGCTTTCAGCTGTTTCCCAAACACACACCCAAATATAGTTTCAGCTCTTTCCTCATAGCATTATCCTGGTAACCACATCCAGTGGTGCTTGGTTTCTCCAGCAACACGTACACTTGGTCGGAATGACAGTTTTCAACAGTGTGGTAGTTTATCTCAGGTAACAGTGCAGCAGCAGATTTCTGGGTGGAAAGGGGCTGAATCTGAGGGTCATTGAAGTCGAGGCAGGGAGGGCCTGGTTTGGAGGAGTCCCTGCATCTTGCTGCTGGCTGACTCTTTTAAGCAACGGAAAGACAATGGGTTTTACTGTCCCCGACATCCCTGAAACTTCCCTAGCTGAGGATGTGAAGTCAGCTCCAACAGAAGATACTCTGGAAGAGACTGTCTCCTACCAGTTTCTGAATCGGCACTGTCTCTTCTGCAGGGTAGAGAGAGATGTCTTTCCATAGCTTCTTAGTCACCCAGGCAGCAGTAAAATGATAGGTAATTTTAAAATCTCATTTCTTTGTATGATTTCTCAAACCCCTTCATCTCAAAATCACAATGTATTCTAATAACCACCTAATACCCATCTAACCATCTGATCCACTCCCCTTTTGCTGATCTTGTAACCGTAGAGAAATCATCAAACATCTCTCTGTGTCATATTTTCAAGCCACACAATATGGACAAATATGAGCACCTGATTCACATGTTAACAAGTTCAAATGAGATCATGCTTAAAGATATAAATTCTCTAAGGACACCTGGACAGAAAGCCCTTGGGAGTTTGTATTATTTTTCATTAATTAATTATATTCAAGAGGAAGTTGAGTGCATTGAGAAGGTATACTACCTAGTTGCCTTAGTTGTTTCTAACATCATTTTCAGTAGAGGTCAACCTTGGCCATGGGACCAGGGAAGAAGACATAGGGGCTGTGTCTGAATTATTGCTAGCCTGAGTCGTTGGGGAACATGGAGCCTCAGTTTTCTCATTTATATGATGAGAATGGTAAACCTCCTTAACGGAACTTTTGTGGGAGTCCTAGGAAAACTTGCATGGTTGTTTGGTTCCATTTATTGTTTTCTGGGGTATTCATATTAGCATTTCTTCTAGGCTCCACCTCATCGTTACTTGGCGACAGCCAGGTATGCCTGATTCAGTATAAAAGGGGCTACTTGCCCCCTCCTCACTCTCTTGCTTTCTTACTCTCTTACCCTCTCCCCTTTCTATCCCTTTTCTCTCATTTCCTCCTCCACACCCACCCATGTTCATGGCTGGCCTCCTCTACTCCTCTACTCTCTCTCTCTCTCCCTCCCTCCTTCCCTCCATCCCGCTCCCCTTCTTCCTCTCCCTCCATCTCCCTCTCTCTGTCTTTATTATCCACTTAACTCCTCTCCCTATGTCCTAAATAAACTCTAGTCTACAGTATACCTGTCCTGTGACTGGTACCTCAGAGGGAAGGGATGCCTCATCCAGGGCCCACAGAAGCACCCCCTTTCCCCACACCATACCACACCTCTATCAAAGATATCCCTGGCTTTCCTTTTTTTATTTCTATCAAACACAAAACATATTTATACTCCCGGTCAAGAAGCTCCTGTGGTTTTAATATTTCCCTTCAACTGCATATGCTGAAAACTTCATTACTAATGTGGTGGTATAAAGAGATAGGGAGGTCAGTGGGAACATTCTAAACTTCCTTCTGTTTCACTATTTTTCCACCATGGGAGAGTACTTAAAGGCGCCATCTATAAGGAACAGACTAGATGCTAAACCTGCCGATTCCTTGATCTCAGACTTCCCAGCCTTCTCATGAAACCAATTTCTGTTTATGAATCACCCAAACTCAGGCGTTCTTTGATAACAGTGCGGATGGGACATGACAAAAACTAATCTTGACTGTAATAAATGCCAGGAGACTGGGGGGTTTCTGGGGGAAAAAGTCAACCAGGGCCTGCTGAGAGCTGGTCTATGTGTGAAACAGATTTGTCTTGGCTGACCCTGGGCTTCAGCGCCAGTCTGGCGGAGCTAAGTAAGAGGTACTCTGACCACTCTAGAATAACAGTCTATTCTGTGTTTCAGAGCCTCCTATGAGGAGTCATCGGGTCTATTAAGACAATACAATTGAGCCTTGTTTCAGAGTTTCAGTGCGTATCCTACATGAGGTGATCCGTGCACTTTCCAGACTAACAGAAACAGCGTGTTGAACTCAAATGCCACATCCTGGCTAAAACAATCAATCTTTCTGACTTCACCAGTAAACATGTTCCACTGGGGGGTCACTAATATGCTTTTATGACCTCACTGTCAGCCATGATGGCATTACCAAGGTTGATAAAGCACCCTTCTGAGGCCTCCTTTTAATTTTATTTTTTTATGCAATCATGGGAGACGATAACCAATAAATTTAGCTTGATGCTTCCTTTCCAGTGACTCATTTTGAAGAAGCCCTTTGGGGTTTGTCAGGCCCCAAACCCTTCACAGAGTTTGTGCAAGATATTGGAAATGATATCTACCATGGGACCGAGATTTAAGCACGGAGCTGCTACTGTTTTCTTTGCCATTAGAGTTACAACTTGGCTAAATGTCACTTAGTCAAAATGCTGCATTCTGCAGGCCTTGAGGACAGGACCGACTATTTGTCTTTAATAAATTCATTGACTCGCAGCAGAGGTATTAGACGGTTTGTTTGAGGAAAGGATGTGTAAGTGGTAGCAGGACTGCTGATGTGCAGTTTCTCATTAGGTCCATGTGGGCTCAAAAGTGCTCAAATCCAAATTAAGCTCCAGAGTCTTTTTGGAAAACATTGCAACAGCTGTGGAATGGAAAGGGGAATTTAAATGAGAGTCCCAGCTAGAGATCTTAAAGGGGCATTAGCTCCAGCCCTTTCTTTATACAGAACTACAGGTGCTTTCTTTAAATCAAAACTAGGGAGTGTGTGTGGGGGTGGTGTTTAAATCTATATTGTATTTATTTGTGTGGGGGGGCATGGGCGTGTGTTGTGGAGGGAGATTTCGATGTGGCATGCCTTCCCCTATTGCTCTCCACCAAGCTGTTTTGAAATGGAGTCTCTCATTGAACCTGGAGCTCAAGGATTCTGCTCCATTGGCCGATAAGCTTCAGGGATCCTCGTGTCGTGTCCCGAGGGATTTGGATTCAGGGACATGCCACCATACCCCACCACTGAGACAGGGGCTTGGGATCTGAACTCAGGTCCTCATGCCTACGAAGTAAGCACTGTGCTAGCTCCCAAAGATGGGCGTTTTAGGTTTGCATTTTAATGTTTGAACTGCTTCTCAGATTTCACTATCTTAAAGCCTGTCACAGGGGCATTTCCAGCTACTCTTTTCAGCCACTGGGTACTGGGTACAGTGAGTATTGTAAAGTTAAGATTCAAATTCCAAAGGTCTTTAGCTAACTATGGGAAATAACTCCGTTTTTGACTTTTATATTAATAAATATAGAAATTTTGGAAGTGAAGAGAAAAATGGTTGACATCTTAAAGGTTTGTTATGGTTCTACAATAATCACTGGCGCTCTCAGATCCAAAACTTCCCTCCAATCTAGTTGCTTCCTCATAAGAATCTCCTTCCTCATAAGATCTGTATTAAAATTTAAATTGGCCACAAATTTAATAATTAAAGTATCATCAGAGAAGAAATCTCATATCCAACATTTATTGTCTTCTTTTTACTTCTTTTGTTCCACTTCTGTGTGTTTCTAGAAAGTCAGACATAGTATTGGCTAAGTGTACTTATAACATCAGTGAATGCTCGTGTGCATCTGAGGATCTCCTGTCACCTGACTCCAGGCTGGGTCAAGCTGACAGGTACGATGATGCTTTACCTCGTAGTTTAAAACAATTGTCAGAAACATGCTCATTGGTGTCACAATGCAAGCATAAACTTAGATCTGTGGCGAAGGGAAACATTTGAAAAGTACGAACAAAAATCACAATAGTGGGGGATAATACACCTGGAATCAACAGAAGGTCTCAGCAGAGGTGAAAGTTAGTTAAAAATAAACAAACGGTGAAATCCAATTCAAGATTGAGAAAGAGAAAACAATGGGGGAGGATGCTGTATCACCTCAGTACAGAAAATAATGCGTATTATTAGCAGGGGAAGAGAAAAGGTTCACAAATGCATTTGGAGAAATAACAGTAGAAAAACTCTTTAAATCTGAGGTAAGAAATGGATGACCAGGCCCAAGAAGCCCAAAGATCATCAGATAGTCTGATTTGAGATACTCACAAAAAGACATGTGAGAGGGCTAGGAGTGTGGCTCTGGGGTAGAGTGCTTCCTAAGAAGGCACGAGGCCCTGGGTTCAATCCCCAGCATGAAAGAAATAAAATGACACACTTCAATCAAATGGCCCAAAGTTAAAGGCACAGAGTGTGGAAAGCAGCAGAAGAATGATTGGCCACATACAAGGAAATCATTAGACTGTCAGCGGGTTTCTTAGCAGAAGCCTTGTAGGCCAAAGGAGAGTGGTATGGTATATTCAGCATATCTGAAGAGGAAAAAAAGCCTTATCAACTAAGAATACTTGCTCTAGCAGTCCTGGGTTCCAGAGATGAAGGTAATAACTTTCTCAGATGAAAGAAAATCTGACAGTTTGTCACTGCTTAATGAGGAAACAAAAATTCCTCATAGTTACTTAATGAGGAAACCAAAATTGACAGATAACTTCCTAATACGTTATACAAGTGCCCAAAAACTATGTGTAAAACACTGAACGTCTTTAGTCATCAGAGATGTACAAATTAAGTCCATATCGAGCCATCGATTAGCACTTAGGTTGACTACTCTCGAGATGATGAAAGAGACTGAGTAATTTAGCCAGTGCTTATCATCCCCCTACTTAGAGCTCTGAGGCAGGTGGTCTGAGAGTTCAAGGCTAACCTGGGCTACATAGAGAATCCCAGGTAGCCTGAGCTGAATAGAGAATTTTTTTCAACAAATAAATAAACATGGAGGACAATGAATGTTGGTGCGAGTATGCAGAGAAAAAGGGATTGTGTGTTGTTGGCATTCTAAATTAGTTTAGCAATTTTGGAAAAATGTGGAGAGTATTCAAAAGCTAAAAATAGAAGCAGCATATGTTTAGTAATTTCATTCCCGAGTATATATGCAAAAAAAAATTTGAAATGAGTTGGCTGAAGAGATTTCTGCATTCCTGTGTTCACTATAGGAACACTCCAAATAACAAAAGTCCCAGTCAGTGGCTAGATGGATTTAAATATATGATATTACCTAACTACAATGAAATATAACTCAGTCTTTAAAAAGCGGGAAGTTTGGTCTCTTGCAATGCCATGAGTAGACCTAGAGGACATTTCAATAAATGAAATAAATCAAGTGCAGAGAGGCAAAGGCTGTGTAAAGCCATATGTGTAACTGCAAGAAGCAGGGAAGACTGGGGCTTCCAGAGACTGGGAGAGGGGAGGCAGCATTTCAGTCAGAGAGAAGAGGTTTTGCTGCACTGGGTGTGTGACCACAGTTAGCAATGATGTGCCTTTCAGAATACCTAAAGGGAGAGCTTTTAAATGTTCTCAGCACAAGTGGTTAAGTATTTGGGGTGGAAATGTATTAGATGGACTAATTCGATCATTCCACAATGCACGCATAGACCCATGAGCACCCTTGTACTCCATCAATCGGTGTTCATAATTGTCAACTAAAAACAAAACAACACTTAAAAAAAAAGGATATGGCCGGTGAGACAGAATAACTAAATTTTCAATTTTGTATAATTTGAATTGCCAATTGGGGCTGAAAGCAAGTGTTTTTGGCAAACTGGTGTTAGAGACTGCTACCTGTGAGGCTTAAGATTCTAGAATATTAACTCTTTAAAACCATTCTTTGGGGCAAGAGTAGGAAAGAATTTTTTAAAGGGTACTTTCCTGCCAAGCACATGGACAGTCATGGCGTTAGGCCATGTTGCATAAACTAGTAGAGGCCCAGTGCTCATGTGATGTTGGGGATAGAGACCTGAGTCTGAGAACCCCCAGGCTCCTGAGTGCACACCCAGATTTGCTCTGAGAGGAGGCAAAGAGGAGGGTGAATTGGAGAGGTCATAACATGGACAGGACGGGCACTCATCATTGATGAGAAACTCGTGTCTTACAGCCGTAGACACATCTATTGGCAGTGTTCAAATTAAATTTTAGCTGGAGGCTTTTGGGGACTTTTGGGGGAAAATCGTCGAAGTGTAATGTAGCAACATATATAGAACGGCACTGGAGAGGAAACTACACAGTAGCCAGGGAACAGCCCTAATTGGTGGTATTCACAGTGTTCCAACACTGTACCAATACTTCCTGAGTACGGGACATACCAGAACCCTATGAAATACCGCGCTGTAACCCACAACTAGTCATTGTTTGTTGCTAACTAACTTGTGTTAGTAAACAGAATAGACAACTTCGTGATGGTGTCATATTCATATTCCAAGTATGTCTTTGTATTAATTTTACTGGGAGAATGTAACGAAGTGAAATGATGTTTTAGCTTCAGGAAGCTGTCCCAAGTCCTAGATGTAACCTACATTCTAGCACCACTAGTACTTTATGCCCCTATATCTAAACAGACGTCTGTGTCCTGAAGCCCGTACTTCCTCAGAGATTAAGAGAAACAAATACCAAGATCTCTAAATACCATATTGAGATATTTGTTCACTTGGTATTAGGTGTTGATGAACGAGTCAGCACCTATGACCATGAGGCAGTTTGTCTGTCTCCCTCTCCCTCTCCTTCCCTCCCTCCTTCCTTTTCTCTCCCCCTCTCTCTAAGTCAGACTGTCTGTTGTCTGTCTGTCTGTCCGTCTGCCTGTCTGTTTGTCTACCTCTCTGTATGTGTTCATGTATATATGAGACTACACATGTGCATAAGGGTGTGTATGTGCATAAAGGGGGTAGATATTAACCCCAGGTGTTGTCCCATCTTGGCATTTGAGAAGGTAGCCTGCTTGGTCAATGGAGCAGCAGAAACCTGCCTGTCTTCAGTTATCTCCCACATACCGGGATTACAAGCACACGCCACCATATCCAGCATTTAAAGAGGGATCTGGGGATTGAACTCAGATCCCCATGCTTACAGTTTATTAACTCAACTATCTCCCAGTGCCAGTGAAGCAGTTGCTACTTGGCGATGTGGTGGTCAGATTTCTCTGATTCTTTGATCCCTCTTCATGAGATTTAAGGAAACTGAACCATATTTCCTGCCCCATTTGGTCTTAAGATTTGCTTTCTGCTCATCCTAAATATTCATGCATGTGATACTTTTGTTTGGTTTTATCTACCCATGATCTCTTTGTGTATGTATACATCTGGAGTTTGAACCAGGCTTACATCTCAATGGACCAAACCCAATTCAGATGAAGTACTATAGACATTGTTCGTATTCCTATAGTGCGGCTGAACCAGGAATACTGGCTCCTTACTTCTTTCACAGTTGGGGAGCTATCTTAGGGTATGCTCCTTCTTCAGAAAACTCTATAGTTACCTCAGAAGCATTAAACTCTAGCTGGCTAATGGAGAAGTCCATCGACTTTGAGGATTTAGTCATTGTTGGCTGACATTCCGCTGTAATTTTGCTATTTCAAATGCCCTCTAGCTTGCTTCTTATGTATCTCTCCAATCTGATTGGAGACCCAGGCTGAAGATCTCTGATTGACAGCTACATTCAATAACTACCAATCCAGCATAGACAGAATTCCCTTTCTTCTTTCTTTTTCTCCTTTCCCTGACGCAGAGACTGGTTCAGATGCTTGCAGGCAGCTCATTACTCAAGCACTCATTCTTGATATACATACTTTGTTCTCAGCATCTGGTTATTCACCTCTCTTGGCCGTTCTGCGCTGGAGAAAATGAGGGTTGGCTTGATTTCCTACGACAATGCCATCCCATTTCATAATAAGAGCTCGCTAGAAAAGAAACACTTTAACAGTGATGCTAGCTAATAGTACCTAAAGCAAAGTTCTCTGCAAATGGTCTTGTGCACATTTTCAACTGTAATGCTATGGAAATAGAGCAAAAATCAGTTAGTGTCTGGAAACAATCTGCAAGATGATAACAAAGGATTGAAAATGGCTGCCTCTGAAGTGTTTGGATTTTAAAGTTCTCAGGCAATGATGGCAAATGGGAGATCTGCCAGGTCATTTATTTTGAATTTGCTTGCTTATAACTGAGCCTTACATGCTCTGGGATAGAGAACTCATTATTCATCTGAGATAGCAGAAATGATCAGGCACCTCTCCCACCCTGGCCAGTGCTTCCTTGGGCTTGTGTTGTAGCACCTTCTGTGGAGAGGAACATTTGATCCCAGTGATTCTGGCTGCCAGCCTCCTTGACCACTGGAGGGAAGATTTCCATTAGAAAATCTTAAATTCGTAGTTTGAGTTGGATGCACCAAGTGTGCGAAAAATAATGTCACCCAGATGCAGACCCTGAAAGGAACTCTTCCTTTCTGCTTTTTTTTATTGGACAGTTGACGCAGCTTAAATTCTTCAGAGATTGTTTTTAGAATGTTAAATATTTTGTTATTATTGTTGTTATGCCCAGACACATAGACATCAGAGGGGGTGAGGGGGAAGAGGGAGAAGGAAAGAGATGGGAGAGGAGAGAGGAAGAGTGGGGAGGGGAAGAAAGGGAGGGGAGAAGGTGGTGGAGGGGGAAGGAGAGGGAGATGCCTATACAGGACTAGGAGCATTCAGGACAGAAGACCACTTCTGGGAGCCAGTTCTTTCCTGCTTCCTTTACTTGTATTCTGGGGGTTGAATTTTCAGGGGTCGTCAGGCTTGTTCATCAAGCATCTACACATATCACTGGTCTTAGAGACTTCCTATGATTATTTTTCTGTTTCAGATTATTTAGGTGAGTTAATAATATAGAATCAAAATTTTCATGTTCTTTCTTTACATACTCAAAAAACAAGGGTGGGACAGAAATCCTGGAATGTTGTCAATTTCTTCAGCATAAAGCTGGTATTATCAGTCAAAAGCTGTCAGGGTACTGGGAGGACATTTCCAGTAGTAGCTTGGTAAGTCAGCTCTTGATATTGATACAACAAGCAAGAGACAGAGACAATGTTCTTCTGTATATTAAAATTTGTGTTTTAACATTTTGGTTTTTCTTTTCTTACTTTCCTAATCAGCTCCCACCCCATCCCAACATTCACCTAGCAGAATGCTAACATGGTATCATGCTGGTTTACAGTTAATGATTTTGTAAGGTTCCTTACATACAGTATCACAGTGTCAACTTGATGGTATCTAGACTTTCACAGGAGACAGGCCTCTGGGTACATTTGGGTGGGATTAAACTAAGGTAAGCCTATGTGAGGGATTCTCTTACTTATGTTAATTGATGTAGGGATACCCATTTTAATTGTGGGCAGGACCATTTCTTGGGCAAAATTTCCAGATTGTATAACCTGGAGCTGAGCTCTGGCATTCATTTTGTTTCCAGTTTGAAAATATAATTACATCATTTCTCATTTCTCCTCTCCCTTTCTTTCCTCCAAACCTTTCCAGTTACCTACCCCTTCCTGCTCTCTTTCAAATTCATGGCTTTTTACACGTCTATATGTATATGCATATAATATATATTTCTAAATATAATGTGCTCATTATATATAATATTACTTGTATATATGTTAAAAGGACTGACCATTTGGTATTGGATAACCAGATCAGTGTTCTTTCTCTTGGGGAAGGCTGTTTCTCCCACGTTCAATGTTCCTTAGTTGTATGTATTTCATTGTATAGAGTTGAGGCTTTCCCCCACTCACTCTGGCATGCCCATTGGTGTCCTTGTTTAGTTCATGTTTAAAGAGTCATGTTGGTGAGACTTTTTAGGTATAGATTCGGATGTTACTAGGAGATCACTGATTCTCTGACACAATCTTTCTCACTTTGACTCTGTTCCCTGAGCCTTAGATGCAGATGTAGTTCGCAGATGTGTCCATTGTAACTAGACTTTACAACTTTTCATTTTGGCTGGCTGTGGTTCTCTGTAATGATCTCTGTCTATTGTAAAAAGAAGTTACCTTTATGAGGGGCGAGTACTACCTTTTATCTCTGGATATAAGGACGAAGGCCTAGAATGCAGTTAGGGATTATGCTGGCTGGTTTAGTAAAGTGATGGTTGGAGGTTCTCCTCAAAGATCGATGACTTCACCAGCCCCAAGTAATTGTATAGGTTTCTAGTATCAGGCATAGTTTCCCGATTGCTGGGAGCTTCTAAAGTCAAACTAGGAAGTTATTGACTACAGCCACAGGATTCATGCCACTACTGCACCCTTAGGGTGACTGCTCCTTGCTGGTGGTTACTACTGTGGTTTTCAGGTGTCAAAGCTGGTCAGGAGTGTTGGTTACTTCTCTGCTTTCTGGTACCGTGAGATTTTTGCACTAGTATTTGTCTTACTGATCTCTTCCTTTTGATTGTGGGTATGATGGGTACATCTAGATCTTTCTGAACCAACTTCTCTGCCACAATGGACATACCTTGAACTGTGACCCCTCAAAACCCCCAAACACCAAAAACCAAAAAAAAAAACCCCAAAACAAAAACAAAAACAAAGCAACCAAGCAAACAAAATCCCCATCTTCCTTTGATTAGTTTTGTCATGCAGTTTTATACACAGCGATTGAAGAGAAAGTAAGATATATACATGGTTTCTAGGACATCATTCTAAAATGGCTTGGATTCAGTGACAGCAGCCCCTGTGACGAAGAGTATGCCTCTGAAAACATAGAGATTCCATCCCATCTTTATCATGAGCATATCAGGAAGCTATACTTAATTTCACTGGATCTCTGTCTCTTCTTCTAAATAAATAGAATGTAAGCTCTAAAAGGAAAAGCATTATTTGTCTTCTTTTTCTTTCATGACTACAGCTCCCAATACAAGGTAATGTCTGTTCTATGCTATATGGTAGGTGGTCACTAAATATTGATGAGTGGATGGAAGATTGATGGAATTCATACCTCTTTCAGCCTAAAGTCATTTTGAAATAGGCTTTCTTAGCGAGGAAATAGAAACAAGTGAAGAATTTTAAAAGGAAGCATAGCAGACAATATTTACTATGGAAAGAACCAAATATTAAAAAATTAATAGTCTGGCATTGAAGGGACACAGGACTTTTCAATCAGATCAGAAAAATCATATGGGCCACCTGATTACTGACTCTTATTTCTTTTCTTTTGTTTGTTTGTTTTTATTTGTCTTGATAGGAATGTAAAAGCAGAGAGTCAGTACAAAGATACAAAGAGGTAAACTATCTTGCTAATTGATTTGACCACTATTTTTACTCAAGAACAAGTTATCACAAAGGAGATTTGTTCAACTCTAAGACAAGGGATGAACTTTAAGAAGATTCAATAATGAGGACTCCAAATGTTATTTTTTTTTTAAAAAGAATATAAAAGGGTCATGCTGTGTAGCCCAGGCTAGTTGCAAACCTGTTATCCTCCAAGTGCAGTCTCCCTAGTGTGGCTTTTACAATTAATTATTTTAAGAATTGAATTGCATGATGATTTAACTTCATCGTTAAGTTGACAAAATTTCAAAGCACCATGGAAACAGACAAAACAAACATGATTTTTTTTTTAAAAGAAAGACTTAACTAAGCCGAGAAAACCTACCCAGATGTGGATGACATCATCCCATAGGCTGAGATCCTGGACTAGATACAAATGATGGAGTTGGGGGAGAAAGCTAACCGAATGCCAACATTTCTCACTTTCTTTTTTCCTTATTGTGAGCAGCTCCCCATGCTTTTGTCAACAGGCCATATCTACACAATGAGCTGTATCCTCAAATTCTGGGCCAAGATAACCCCTGATCTCCTTAAGCTTTTTTGGTGTTTTGTCCCAGGAACAAAACAAAGCAACTGACACGTGTACTTATAAGTTACATGCCATGTACTTCTGTACAGTATCTGTGAAAACGTGTTTGCTCAGTTCTTTTGCGCGTGTCCTTTTTCACCATTGTTCTGCGCTTCCTTGGCACATTCGTGATTCTGAGAATAGGGTGAGATTACAACTTGATAAGAGAAGATACGTCAGAAATGTCAAACCAGATCACTTAGGTTCAGCCCTGTTATTCATTTCACCTTTGATTTTTTTGAAGTTTATAGCCATCAGAATTGATAGCATGATTCATCTGTTTGTCTGTTATTAACATGTACATGTGTTTAACAGTTAGGTGGAATAGGTGAGGAATGGATTGAGTATACATCGATTGCAGAAGTGGAGTCTATTTCACATCTGTTTGTTAATGTGAATGGCATTATTTTTTCTTGAAACAAGCAATCTCTATGCCCTGCGGTGGCAGTGAATGCCACAGTAAAGAACAAGAATCTGACATCAAAAGATCTGGGCATAAAATCTGCTAACCACTCCTACTCAATCTTGGACAACAATGAAACGTCTAGAATCCTCAGTGTATTCATGGACAGCCCTTGATCAAAATGTTCTGTCGCATTTTAAGAGTAGAGGAGAGCTGGGTGGTGGTGAAAGGTGCCTTTAACCCCAGCACTTGAGAGTCAGAGGTAGGTAGATCTCTGAGTTTTGAGGCCTTATCTACAGAGTGAGTTCCATGCCAGCCAGGGCTGCACAAAGAAACTCTGTCTTGAAAAACCAAACCAAACCAAATCAAACCAAACCAAACCAAACCAAGAATAGAGATGGAGCTTCTGGTAACCACAAAGCTGTCTGGGTTAAGACGAGGTTTATCATCTGTATTATTGTTTAGTTACAGTCACTACTGATGTTCTATTGCTATTAGTTGCATGTTAAAACCCACAGGAAGAAGGAAAGAAATGGCTGATGACGCAAATCATTAAAGAGTCTATCCCAGTGTATAAGAGCACCTACTTATGAAAAGCATGACCACCTCCCCTACATCATGTGCTGTGTACAATATTGCATGTGTGTACATGCACACACACACACACACACACACACACAGAATGACAAAAGAGAAAAAAAAAGCCAGTAAGAACATAAAAAATTCTAAAAGTAGTCACAAGACAAGGGAAACTTGTGAAAATTTCTAAGCACCTGTCCTTATCCTGATCAGCAAGACGTTCTTTTTAATAAATACATGTGACTATAGACATATAAATTTATAAGTAAGTAGATATATTTATATGTATATATTTAGCGAAAAACACATATACATGTGTGTATACACATAACATGTATACATATATATGCATATATGTATGTGTATATATTTAGGTGTATAAGTACTTTTGTACACACCAGTTTTCAAAAGAAGTCTTGGGGAAGTCCTTCGATTTATCCTGCTGTACTCCAGAAGTGAGTTGAGCTTTCTTACCTTCTAGAAGTCTAACCTTTAGAGCTTGTCCTATAGCTTTCTATCTCCACTTCTTTCAGTTTTGAAGAGCAAAGACTGAGAGCCTTGACTGTTGATTCCATGTTGGCATTTTTGGGTTTTTTTTTCTCTCTACTATTTCAAATACAAGATTCCGAAGATGAGACACACCTATGCATTATTAAACTAACGTATTTTAATTCTGGCTCTAGCAGCTTTTAGCGACTACTGGGGATCTACTTTTCAGAGTTGCACTGTGTCATTGGGTAGGGATAGGTTCATGAAATCCCTGGCCAGTTTTTATGTGCAGCTCAGAGACTTGTCATCCATTCCTAACCGTGTGTCTCATTTGTGCCTTTTGTTTCCCAGTGGTATTAAGACTGCCCACTCTTACTAGAGTGAGGATTACAGTGTTATTGGCTATAAAGCCTTTAAGCTCTCTTTTTAGGTGTCTTTCAAATCTAGATCTCTTTAAGCTAACCAAGCTCTTTGCTTGACTAAATCTTGGTCAAGATTTAGACGGACAACTGTGAGAGAGTGAACAGTTTGACAGTATTATATTCCTCTCTTGGTTGCGTAATTTGCACTCCCCTACCCCAATCACAAGTGCAACAACGAACCCTTCAATTAGCAAATTAGTCAGTGCTGAAGGATACAGGCTAAAATCTACCCCTGCTATTCCTTTCCTTTCTCAACTTTATTTGAAAATGAACAAATATGACAAATATAATAAAATAATCTGATGACATATTAACAGTGAGAGCCAATGATAGCTACTGAGAAAAATGTTATATATGAGAAAAAATGAAACCTACTGTAAGTGAGGTCTGTGCTGTTATGTAAACAAATGGCTCCTATAGGCTATATGCTGGTGACTGGGAAGTTAGATGGTGTGACTAAGATGCTTTGAATGCTCACACAGCCCTTGTGCTGGGCACACAAGAAGGGCATCTCTATGCATTTGAAGCTGATTCACCCACATCAAGGATTGGCTGTAAGGGTATGCATGGAATCATGCATATATATATTACAAGGTCCTGCATTTTAACTATAATCCAGTCCCATCACCTACAATCCTCTGATCAACAGTGGAATAGTTTCTCTGTGTATAGTCTTCCAACTTCATGGTAGATCTTTCCTTCTCAGAAACAACTAGTGACGTCAGTTGTCACCAGAATAAAAGTAATATCTTCTACTCTGGGGCTTGATTTCCTCTAAACCTAGTTAGTGCTTCTTCATCTCATGTCTATAAATCTGTCAGGAAGGCTTCTGAATACTTCTACTTCTAATCTGTTCTCCTTTTTGGCCTCTCATTTTTTAAGTGATTAATTCTATAAAATGCTCTACTGTAAGGATTTATTGCTTCCCTGTAATTTTAACTAATCTGGTCAATTTATTGACTCATCATTCTCTAGTTAGTCTGTTATTTTAAAGGCATTTCATTCATTTATTCAGTACTTAATATTTTCCAGACAATATCCCAGAGATGAAAAGACATGTAGATTGATAGGTAGATAGATATAGTTGATACGTAGATGCACAGAAAGATAGAGGATAGACAGATAAATGAGCAGTTATCAATTCTAATGACTAAAAAAGGTTTACTGTTTATTGTAGCAATGTTTACAATGCAACACAATTTTACAATTAGTATTTTTGGCTCAGTAGAGCAGTATCAAGCCTGGTGCTCTGTGACTAAGAAGCATTCCCATCCAACAGGTGTTTCAATGCTAGCGAAATCACCAAATGTAATCCTGGCTAAGGCTATATCCATCCACTCTTACAAGTCATTCATGAAAATATAAATAAAATCCAAGTGACCAAAGATTTCTCAATTACTCTTTTCTTTTTCTACCATCAACAGAAGTCTTTGGGGCAGGTTTTCTAAGCCCCCTGAAATTATGATTTTGTGTGTGTATGTGTGTGTGTGTGTGTGTGTGTGTGTGTGTGTGTGTGTGTGTGAGTGTGTGCTTACTAAGTTTATTTGTTGAATGGACTCATGATGGGTCAGCAAAGAGCATTCTTTCCCAGCCCAAGTCTAACAGCTTTGGTGTGATGGATCTAATGAAAAATTTAATATCTCCCACTTCCTTCTTCTATTGCCTTTTTGTTTGGTTTTCATGGGAATCTAATTCTGAATGTTTGTACTAGGCTGGTGCTTTCCCTTTTCTCACTCTTGATTAAGTAATGTTTCAGTCAGTGAATGGAGTTAGGGGAGGTGTGTGTGTTTGTGTGTGTGTGTGTGTGTTCACGAGCATATGTTCATGTGAACACACACACATGCGTATGCATGTGTGCATGCATGAGTTTATGTATGTGTGTGGACACATGCATGAGTGCATGTGCATGTACTTTGTATACATGGACTGTGAGGCTTTAGGAATCAATGATTATCAATAGTGAGAGGCAGTATGGAGGCCAGTTACATCATGCTTTACATATTTTAATCTTGGGACTTGGAGTGCAACTGAAATGAAATGCACATACACACACACACATACACACACAGGTACACACACAGACACAGACAGACAGACAGACACACACACAAACACACACACACACACACACACACACACACACACACACACACACACACACACTGGCAAACCAGTGAGCTGAAGTCATGGTTCAGTGGTTAAAAGCAACTGACTGCTGTTCCGGAGAACTTGGGTTTGATTCCCAGAATATACATAGTGGTTTAACAACCACTTGAAACTCCAGTTCCAGGGAATCCAACATCCTCTGGAAGGCATCAGACACTAACATGGTGCACAGATATATACACGGGCAAAATATTCACACTCATACAATAAAATAAAAATTTTAATAAATTAAATCAACAAATCAAATCTTATCTTCAACTTTGAACTTCAAGATTAAAGACAATTCAAGCCCCCATACCACTATTACATTTTACTCTCCCATTTTCACAGTTAACTGAAATTTTAAGTAAGCATCCTTAGTCTGGTTATGGAATCTAGCAATAAAATAATAAGTTCTCCAATAGGACTAGATCCTGTAACCCAGACTCTTACATTTATGTACTATCATAAAGCATGCTTGAAGCATTTATAACTATATAAAACTAGGAATGTGACTTACTTAAATAATTTCTTTCTCTTGTTTGTATTTGGAGGAGGAGACATTTCTGATTCTACTTGCCAAGCTTCAGTCAAATTACATACTGGTTCAATCTATTACTTGGAATGTTTGAAATGATCATGGAAGATTTAAATATTACCAGATTGTTTTGTTCATCAATTTTCTAAGTCCATCTTAGTAAGTTGTTCTGACATGTGAAAAGTTTTCCTCAAGTATGATTCTTTTTTGTTCTTTTTTTTTTTTTTTCGGAGCTGGGGACCGAACCCAGGGCCTTGCGCTTCCTAGGTAAGCGCTCTACCACTGAGCTAAATCCCCAGCCCCAAGTATGATTCTTTTTAAATACTCCTTTGTTCTTTGGCAATCTTGGCGCAGTCCTATCTCTGTTTCCCTGCATTACCTGTAACTGTTACACCTGAAGGATCCTTTACTATGTTGTATTTCAGCAATGTAACATGTTGTCCTAAATTCCGCCATCATTGTGATGGCTGTTTTCCTTCCCAACCCTTGAAGGCTTGTGCCTATGAGATCTGGTGGGGCAGAGTAGGCTCAACACACCACAGTACCTTTTCACAGAGACATCATTGAACTTTAGCTGTTGCTAACTGAGACAGCTGATTTTCTTGTTGTCAAGGAGGAGGAACATCTAGAGTCTAGAGGCAGAGACGGCCCAGTGGCAGAAACTTCAGGTCTAAAGGAGCAGGACAAAGTCTTGCTAGTGAAAGTTAAAGGGGATATGACGTCGGATGTTGTATTGGATAAGGGCTGAGTTTTATCCCCACTGAGAAGGTGAGTGAGTTGTTCATCGAGTCTCATGAGTAGCAGCATAAATAGGATGAAGCCACTATGTTTGGTTTCATTTTGGTCCTGGCTTCATTTTGTCTAGGTCATATACATATATACGTTGTGTGTGTGTGTGTGTGTGTGTGTGTGTGTGTGTGTTATAGTTATATCATAGTTGCCACAAACAAGCGCATGTGACTGTTTTGCTGTTTGCTCCATTTTCTCTCACATCCTTTCCAGACGGCAGGCACAAATTACAAAGTATCTCATCCTATTTTTGTTAATAATATGAAACAGAGACAATAGACCCTTCCTTCAGAGATTTCTAAAACAAAAATCTCCTCCAAGTGCTTGGAACCTACAGAACTTGTGTATAATGTCTATGAAGTGACTACACTTAGCTACTCTTTAACTACAAAAAGCTATCACGTACCCAGGGAAATAATTATGATAGAAAATGCCCCCAGAAGCACCCAATTTCAAAAACACAATACTTACTACAAGTTCTTGCGTCTCTTTCCATTTAGAAACCTAATGTTTATATGTTCAGGATCCTCATATGAGGTGCAATTCTAATTTGTAGATTACAGAACGTGCGAGGAGTCTGTGTCTTTATCTTTGTAAATAGTGACAAAGAATTTGCCAGTTCTCTTTAGTAGGATGTAGAGACCTTTATGTATATGCCTGCTCCATTATTTATTTATTACTTTTGAGATACCTATATGCTGACGTCTATAGTGGACACAAAGCTTATACTCTATCAGCAGTTTATAAGGACATAGCGTCTCCAACAACATTGTTATTTAATTTCTTGATGGTGGTCTTTCTCGTTGGCATAAGTTAAGGAAGAAATACTGAGCAAAGAGGGCCAGTCCAATGGAGAAGGAAGAGATTGGAAGAACATAAGAGGGAAAGAGAAGGTGGAAAATCAACTCAAGCAAAATATGTATGAAAATCTCATCTGTGTAAAAATTTTTGAGAAACAATTTTATATTTATAATACAAATAAACACTGTTGAGGTTGCTTTTGATCCCTGGATGACAAGAGGTCGTGCCTACAGTTTGATGATTTTACAGGACATTCTGAGTAGCTATTTCCTGAACACTTGATGGCATTTGAAAAATTCTTTCATTTTTATTTTAAATCAGTCAAACAAAATAATCAAGAAAAATAAGCCCAAACCAACACTTTTAACATAGCTGGCCAAAAGGGTGTCGGTTGTTTCTGTTGTGAAGGGTCTGGTGATGAAATCCATCATTCTGGATACAGAATGATTATAGAGTTAAAAATATGATATTGTATGATGTTATTTGGCTTGGTAAAATGGGAATAAGATATTATATTGGAGGACTCTTCCTTCTGTTTGATCACACATTTTATTAAAGGCACAGGCAAGTCTTCCAGCGTGAGATATTTTAAGTTGTATTGGTGAGAACATCGGATAGATGATTGGGCAGAGGGAGCGAGCCAGCAGCAGCAGGGGGGGAGAGGATGAGTGATGGCTCTCTGCCGTCGCTAACGTTCACAAATCTATCATTCGGGATGCACAAATTAAAATTATTCACCAAGCAAGAATGGCATTGAATTGTACCTTATAAAATTCCCAGAGTAAGTAGGGAAATGCCAGGCTGATATATCTGTGCAGTAAGACACATATAATCATGCCACTATCAATAACAGCCCTCACACTTTATGAACTCTGGTCTTTTTGAGGAGGCCATGAATAACCAGAACGCACGGTCTCTTGCCAAAAGCGCAGCAATAGATTGAGTTCTGTGTTCGCCACCATCTGACTCCATCTGAAGCAATTAAAAGATCCATTTAACACGTTTCAGTTTTGTTAACGTTACTGCCCAATTGCACGACAGAGTCATTTTGCATATTTAGTGAGTTCAAAATGTCCACCACTTAAATCACTACCTGCCCAGGTTTTTCAAGCCTTGCTCCATTTCTTATTTTAATGTGACTAACTGGACATATGATCTAGGCCCAATTATTTGTTGAGTCAATCCTGAATGCAAAATGGTCAGTGAAAGAGTTATACACTTTATGATTTTTATTTATTGTTTATGGTAACTTGATGAGCTTTACAAGGAGAAAGTTAGTCTTTGAATCATTCATACATGTATATAATGTTTCTTGATGTTTAATTTTGGTATTAAAAATTAAGCTAATGTAAAAGTACTGGGTTTCATCATAACATTTTCACACATGTGTGAAATTATACTTCATTTTAATTCATACCATCCTCATCTACCCTCTCTGCCTTTGCCTAGTTCTGGTTGGTATTTTCTTTCTTCCAAATAGTTCTTAGATATACTTTCATATCACATGTAACCTATTACCCTCCTTTTCACCCACCCCTCACTATGTTAAGCAAAATAAAGTAGGCTCAGAACATGAAGTATTGGTTGTTTTTTCATATATGTAGCATAGATTCATAATTATTTGTATTTTATGATGAAATATAAAGAGGAAGAGGACAGGGCAAAAATGATCTTGAGACGTAACCATCATAGCTGGGTAAGAGCTTCTGGGAATTCTCTGTCTTTCACTCTTGTTTATAATAGGAGCCCTGGGATCACAGATGTACCCTATCTGTGTTTATGGGTTCATTTGTGTTTATGTGGGTTTATGTGGGTTCAGGTAATGAGAACTCAGTCCCCATTGTCAAAGGCATTAACTACTGGGTCACATCCTGTTCCCAACATGTATGTTTTTACATGTTAGAAAATGATGGCTCATAATCACAGACCATCTTCTGTGATGCCAACACAACCTGGATTCCAGGCCATTCCAGTTTCTCCTTGTACCTAGCCATAACCCACATGTTCTTCCTTTCAGTGCTGGTCTGGGAAAGCTCTTGCCCTTTGGGTGATGAAGATTTTCCTTGGTTAGGCGATGCTCTACAGGACTAGTGATGCTCTATAGGACTAGGTGATAGTGGCCCTGCTCCTACTGTGCTCAGAGGTTAAGACTTTCCTTTAGACGCTTATACACTTCTAGTTTTTTCAGATGGAATGTGGTCTCTTTTTGTCATCTTTTTTTTTTTAAATTTTTGCCTCAACCATATTCTTTGTTTTATTTTTTTATTTTTATTTTTTATCTTTATTAACTTGAGTATTCCTTATTTACATTTCGATTGTTATTCCCTTTCCTGGTTTCCGGGTCAACATCCCCCTAACCCCCCCTCCCCTTACCTCCCCCCATTACCACCCTCCCCACAACAATCACGTTCACTGGGGTTTCAGTCTTGGCAGGACCAAGGGCTTCCCCTTCCACTGGTGCTCTTACTAGGCTATTCATTGCTACCTATGAGGTTGGAGCTCAGGGTCAGTCCATGTATAGTCTTTGGGTAGTGGCTTAGTCCCTGGAAGCTCTGCCTCAACCATATTCTTATCACCATATTCTAAGCCTTAAGAAATCGCTCCCATTTATAAACATTAATTCTTTTTGGAGCCTCCTTCTTGCTTTCTAGTTAATTACTTTAATAGTGGGAGAGAAGTTTCCTCCCAGAGACCTTGATATTCTAGAGATGTTTTTGATTGCTGTAACTTACACCGTTATTGTAGAGATGAGGCATGCAGAGGTCAGAGATACTGATAAACATCTCACACACCTAGGAAAACAAGAAAAAGTCATCCAGCCCCAAGACTCAGCAGCGTCAAAGGTAAGAAGGCCCTCTGTCTATTGGAGCTACAAACTCCCACTGTCTCCTGGTCACTTGGCAGCTCATTATAGTAGGGCTTCAGGTTCCACCACCCAAAAGAAACTTACTTGTTGACAGTCATTGATGACATACTTCATGACACCAAACTGAGTGTACATCTTGTCTTATTTAAACTCTGTACGAGACATCTGCCATATTTCCTTTATTCTTTTTTGAAGAGTTTTTATTTTAATCATGTGCGTGCTCATGGATGGGTATGTGCATGTGATTACCTATGGGATCAGAGGCATCAGGTCCCCCAAAGCTGAGTTACAGGTGGTTGTGAGCCACCCGATGTGGGTGCTGGTAACTGAATTTGGTTCTCACCAAAAGTAATGCTGGCTCTTGACTGCTGCTAAGACTACTCTCCAGCCACCTTTCTTTCCTTCTTCTTTCCACACATTTTCTTCTTCAGTGTTTTTCATGATGTTTCAACAAACTGACAGTAATCACTGACACGTCCTCCTTTCTCCAATCTGGTGAGATGCTGATGAAGTTAATTCCTGCTTTCTCCATTGCTGTATCCTTGTTTAGAATCACCTAGACTACACTAAAACTTTCTATGTCATCTACCAAGATAGAGCAACTCCAGTTTCCAATCTCTTTTCCACAAGGCAGAATGGTTGTTTCTACCCATGAACCTTATAACATGCTTTCACTCAATGCCCTCAATTTATGACATCCTCATCTATCGATTTTTGAATAAGATCCCTAAGGTCATGTGATTTTTGGATGTTCCCAAACTATAAATCAGTCTCCCATTGTATCTGCCTCTTTCCCTTCATTCTATGCAGCCTTGACTGTTCTACTCACTCTATTCATTTCAGGCACACGCATTTGCCTGGAGAAAATGCTTCTTCTTATTCATCAGATAGTACTCATTATTCAGGGCTCAGAACATCTGTCCTCCTCAAAGAAGCTCATCCTGCTCATCTCCATCTTCCTAATAGGCCAAATCCTTTAGTGAGAGGTGTTCACACAACACCTCATATTATGATTGCTGATTAATCTGTGGCTCACTTGGCAGGCTCCAGGCCATCTTCCACATAGGGTTATGGATAGATTTCTCATGAATAATACAAGGGCTGAACTCTGTGTCACATGCACATTAATAGTTGTTGAATGACTGAATTTTGGAGTGATTCTACAATTTGCACCTATAGGAAAAAGTTAATAGGATGCTGCTTTTTAATATTCAAACTTTATTCTAGCGCCTCTTTGGTGAAAGAATGAAGAAACATTCATAGGTCTCTGGCTATTTATATTTCATACATTAAAGATTCCATGCAGGTTATAGGTCTATAATATTCTATACCAGTTTTAACTCAATTAAGTCCTGGAAAAAAACAAGTTTTGATTATTTGCTGATTTTTTTCTTCAGCATAGTATATTTTACTCTAATTCTTTGTACTATTTTTTTTCTTTTAAGAGACTCACAAAATCAGTATCGATAATTGCCATTTACTCTTATTGTCGTAATAAACCATAGAGGCTAAGTCTTCCCATCACCCTTCTCTATTCTCGGGTGATGAATGGCTGTGCATTTTTCATGGAGAAGCCAGTCATGGTCTTTGCATCATGCAATGGCTCTGGTTGGTCTCTTCTGAGCCCCCCAGAACCTGTCTGTGCAATTTTCCCTTTTGCCTGTCTTAGGAAGGAACTCAGGGGACTTCCTCAGTGTTTGGCAACATTTTCTCTTTTATGCAGTATGTGTTAGAGAGAAGGAACTCTTTGAGGGGAAGGAGAATGAACACTCTGTGCACTTGTCAGACAGAGAAATGTGTGCCAAGATGAATGAATATGTTGTCACAGAAGTGGAGAAAGAGCTAGAACACAGTGTTTTCAGAGTGTTGACCTTGTGCAACGCACAGTCTGAATACTCATGGGGGGATACCAGTTAACGCAGACTTATTTTGGCTTGTAATATTTGCATCCTAAGATAATTACAGAAGTGTGTTGAGGAAACAAAGTAAGAAGAAGTGGAGAGTCTAGGATTTTCATAGGTGCAGTAGAGGATAGGATCCTTTTCCTGCTGACTTTGTGTGGGGCCATATGGTTTTCTTAGTCCTTTGGGCTTTTAAATATCTTCATAAGGTCCAGTACTCAGATCCCTTACCCTTGACAGGTGTTTCTCAGCATGAAGCATGCTTTTGTTTTCAATATTGCTTCTTTCCTTCCTTATGTCCTTCAAACAGTCTGACGACAGAGAACTGGATTGATGCAAACTAAGTCTGAACCAGTTGTAAATAACACATTTCCACACACTCAGGAGTCAATGCTGCTTAGAGTGCAGGGTCTTCCCAGGACAGGATCATTTGCTGATGTGACTATAGCATCTCTCATACACTCAGCATGTTTGACACAGTCCTCCAGGCAACTACCATTTGGCTTGGAACAACTTTGCCTTGAACCAAATGTGCCTTGTCAGATCACCACTGGGACTTTCCAATGTAGTTTCTTTCATATTAGATGTACTAACCTGTGGCTATCACTGGAAAATTTACCTCTTGATATCAAGTAGTAAAAGATGTCACTGATTATAGCATTAAGAAAATGGAAATAAAACCATGGATTTCATTCCATTACTTGGTTGTAATATTTTTCCTTCCTCCTTTTACCAAATCTGACTTTCCCTCTTGTTCTATTTATCTCCATCTTTCTTCATTTATGGAATGCAAGCATATTTAGCAATTAAATACTGAAAATGTTTGCATTTAAAGAAGGATGGTCTGGAGAAGGAAATACTAAGGTAAACACCAGGAGAGATAACATACATACTGGAGAAACTCAGTCCTCTTATCAGGAGGGGTGATCTTGACTCAGTTTCTCCACAGGGAGATCATCATCCTGATGCACACCCACATTTCCATATGACTTATGGGAGGAATTGTCTTGATCATCCTTCTCCCAAGTATCCCTTTCTCCCTATTCAGCAGTTTCTCCCATGTATGCCATCAGAGGACGAGTCAGCAACACTTAAGTCGGCTAGCAGATCTGTGAATATCATTGTGTAGACTTGGGGTTAGCTCATCAGATGTTCCTGGTCAAGTCACTGCATCTCTTTGAACTTTGTCATCGTTCATGTAAAGTGCTGAACTTGGCCTGTGAACCTGGGCTTCAAGCAGCGTTGCAGACCAGAATGATCAGAAATATGGTATTTATGTTCATGATGTTATGTTTCCCTCCTATCTCCTCTTAAGGGTTCTATTCACAGTTGGAGAATTGTCCCCAGGTGAGTTTGGATAAGGGCCTTAGGACTGTCATCATTCCTTTGGTCTTGGAGACTCTAGGTACATGGTGGGAATTGGGGATGTCTAATATGGCTCACCAGTAGTTCATTGTATGCATACAAGAAGACACCTTCCTACATATTTTCCAACAATTTCAAACAGCGGAAGCCATCATTTTGCCACACGGTTGCAGTTTATCATATGCTATGTCTAAAGCATGAGACAGGTGACCGTTAGTCTTCTTGTTCTAGTAATGAGCCAGCAAACACAGGAGTATATCTAATGTGAGTCCCAGCCTGTGACAGCAGAGCCTTGTGACTTGAAGGAAAAGCAAATTACTTCTTTGACTTCTCTCTTCCTATTCTACAAGTTCTAGCTAAACGACACACACCATAAGCCTGATAATCAACTTACAAAACTGCATGGGGAAAGCTAGACTGGTAGATTTTGAACAGAATATCTCAGTTATGTCTTTCTACCCTTTTCCCCTGACTTGTTTCCTGAAGGGGTTAAAAGCATCTCATGTAGGTCTGATGCTGCTGGTGAGCTTATTTACTTCTGTCTTGGATTAGTCCCTGACTTCCAAGGGATTCTGCACTTGGCCGTAGGCAGTAAGCAAACTTCTTTTTATAGGAGCAAGGATTGGTAGTTTCACCTGTCAATTATGGAAACTTACGTGGCAGAGTCAAGTAAGTCTCAGTGGTCTTAGGATTTGAGTAAGGGTAGAGTCACTTTCAGTTCGCAAAGCCTAAAGATGACTTTAGTTATTGTTGTCCCCTGCAGGGGTAGCTGGTTTAACTGGAAAGATAAGGGGTGAGAGCAAGTACAAGCATGTACAATTTCCAAATCACAAATCTTGGCCATGGTATCTGCAGAGGCCAGTGAGTCCCATTCTTCATAGAGCTGTCCCATGAATAGCGTCCCATGAATAGCGTCCCATGAAATCAACTGTCCTTGTGGCACCTGTTCTTGGAGGGATCATTTAATTCCTGTACAAATTCTTACCCATATCATCTGGTAATTTGTACTTCTATCGTGTGAGTGTTTGTACACGGGTGCACATGCATGTGTGTATCCGTGTGCATACTGAGGCCAGATGTTAGGAGCTGGAATCTTCAGTTGCTTTCCACCTTACATTTTGAGTCAGGGTCTCTCACTGAATCTGGAGTTCAGAGAGAACACCAATTAGGATTGGCCAGATGGCTGGGAGAGCTCTAGAAATCTTTCTGTCTATGATTCCTTGGTACTGAAATAGTAGGTACCTGCTGCTACACCTGATTTTTTACTTGGGTGCTAGGGATTGAAATCAGGTCCCCATGTTTCTGTGAGATGCAGTTTATCTAAGCCATTTTCTTTTTTTTTATTATCTCATTTATTTTTTCCATCTTTATTAACTTGAATATTATTTACATTTCGATTGTTATTCCCCTTCCCAGTTTCCGGGCTAACATCTCCCTCCTCTTCTATATGGATGTTCCCCTTCCCATCCTCCCCCCATTACCACCCTCCCCCCAACAATCCCGTTCACTGGGGGTTCAGTCTTGCTAAGCCATTTTCTTAGTCCATACTGTGCCCCTATTTTAAGGAAGTGGTGCATGAACCGTGGAGAGCCCATTAAGCCAAACCATGGAGGTTTGATTAATATCTGAGCTTCTGTGTTGTAGAAAATTTTCCTCCCAACTAGGGGTTTCTATCTCACCTTTGGCCCTTTAGTTCCTGGATAAAACACACACACACACACACAGACACACACACACACACACACACACACACACACACACACAGAGAGAGAGAGAGAGAGAGAGAGAGAGAGAGAGAGACGCACGACCTTTATATTTACAATAAGCCTTAAACAGCATAAGAGCTGGGTAGCTGCCTATCCTCCATGTCATTAGAATCTACTTTCTTATCAACAACCATGAGTAATAACTTACTATTTACTATTTTTGCATCTGTGCTGCTCTTAATGCCAATTGGCCAGCCCTCAGGGTCATATTTTTATGGCTCTCCTAACCCATGGTGGCTTCTTCCTCCTCCTGCACCCTTTCGTCCTAGTTCTCCTCTGACCCCAAACCTAACCTAACCCGCATCTATGTCTCTTTTGTCCAGCTATTGGGTGTTGGCATCTTTATTTACCAATCAGAAATAACTCAGGGGCAAGGTCTATGTGAGGACTCTTCCATCTCTGGGACAGCTAGGACTTGGGGACCTGAACTTAGCATTACAATAGATAAGAAAAGACCGAATCTCAACACCTCTGCATCCTTTTGATATACTCAGTGTCTCCAGCATATACCCGAGTTTTACAAATAATACCTTCTGAACCTGAGATATTTTCTCTAAGAAATAAAAGGCATATTGAATAGCGGTCTACAGAATAAATCAAATATGAAATGAGAATGGGCTGGGGTTTTCTGAGATGTGTTGTTAATATGAAATAAAAGCACCCGGCAAGCCTGGTGATGGTTTAATTGTGCAAAACAAGCAGGCAGCCAGATCTCTATCTGATATGAAAGCCAAGTTGGCTGAGTGGACAACACAGGAAGCTGCTTGGCTCTGGCAAGGAAAGGAAATTCTGGAGCAGAAAATTACAAGTATATACAAACACATGTGTGTCACTAACCTCAGGGGTCCTCTTCTTTTTATTGACTCTTGCCCCTAGCCACACCAGACTTGGAAGTAACCCCCCCCCCTTTTTGATAATAATGAACAGAAGTGATCAAATATATCCTTTAGATTGCACAAAACAAAAAGGCTCAGGGAAGTTTCAAGCTTAAGGCTCTATTGAGAGTTATGGACTTTAACTATGTCTGGAACTGTAGAAGTCAATCCAGTGCATGATGGTCCTGGCATCAGTGCAGGGATGGGGGGTTCTCCTTATATGTGTCTTTGCAGGATCCCTGGCAGTTTAAAGTTCTCCAACTGCCTCCTTCAGTGAGATTCTCCCTATGCTGGTGAGCACCGGTGTTGTGTCTCAGTGTGGAGAAATAAGAAAGGCACAGGTGATGATAGATTGGTGGGAAAGCAGCCCCAGAGCTTGGCAGGGGAGCAACCATGCCTTTGCTTCTTTGTAATTATGCTTTTGTTGCCTTTCCTCTCTCTCCTTATAGCCATCTCTCCATCAAAAAAAAAGTATCCAATTTCTGAATCTGTTCATGGAGCCTTGCAAGGGTATTACTGCCAGCCATCTTGCTTGGATAACATTAGCTCACAACCACATCTCCTGATGCAGTCTACTTCAACCTACCACAGCTTCAGGGCTCAGGGTTTGCGTTACAGACTCCCTTGGGGATGTTCATCATGGATCTCAGAAGGAGATCCTATAGACACAAAATTGCCCCTACTGAAGTCCAACCTCTCCTGTCCTAATTCCCTGACTGTGGGAGAGAAAACTCCAAGACTAGGACAGAATATGTTCAGCCCCACTGACGGTGGCTACTCTGATGCCTACTGTGTGAACTACTGAGGAAATGTGTGACCTGTCTTCACATGAACTCAGAAGAGGTGGCTCAACATGCATTCACACACATAAGGATGTGTGAGAACTGCAAGCCATTGGGTTGGAGTAGGGCTTTTTTACTTCAAAGGAAAGACACCAAGGCCGGTTCACATGTTTCTGGGATCCAGTTCCAACTGGCAAAAGAGGAGAAACCTCCCCGTGGTCAACTTAATAGAGCAAATAGAAATGGTGGTCATTTTCAGCAGATGAATTATCAGGAATTATCCAGTTAATCCCCTTAAATGTTGCATTAGTCAGTGTTCTCTAGGGTCACAGAACTTCTGGAATGAATCCCTCTCTTCCCCTATTCCTCTTCATTCATATGTGTGTGTGTGTGTGTGTGTGTGTGTGTGTGTGTGTGTGTGTGTATTCCAACAATAGCTAGCTGTGAATGCAAAGTCCAAGAATCTAGTAGTTGCTCGTCCCGCAGGTCTCAGCTTGTTTTCTGTCTATACAGGAATCCCAAAGAAGAGGCCCTGGTGCTAGTGAAGGAACGGATGTGCTAGCAAGGCAAGGCCAAGCAGGCAGAGAGCAAAAATCTTCCTTCTTCCATGTTCTTATGTAGACTTCCAGCAGAAGGAATGGCCCAGATTAAGGTGTGTCTTTCCACCTTAAGATGTGGATCGAAAGTATGCATCATCTTGCCTCAAGGTCTGAATAAAAAGTATATGTCCTCCAACCCCGAGATCCAGATCAAAGGTCTGTTGTCCTTCCCCCAAAAGATCTGGATCAGAAGTGATTCTTCCTACCTCAAAAGTCCAGACTAGAAGTGTATCCACTCACTTCAAACCAAGAAGAAAATTCCTCACAGGCGTTCCTTTCATCTCTGGGTTGTAGTTCAGTTCAGATATAGTTAAGTTGACAGCCAAAAGTAGCCCTCACAAATGTAAAACAATGAGATCGGTCAATGGCTTACCAACTTTTCTGCAATGCATTTAATAACAGCTAATAGTTAGAGCATGTGGATGCAGTTGGCAGTCAATGTGCCAATCATAGGGTTAGAAGGTGGTAGCATGGTGTGCTGGGCTTGATGAGCCATGGCAAACACTCTCTGCTTTGCAGTATCACTTTTAGAAGGCTGCTTGTCTAATGTGGGCACCACTTCACTGACAGGACATTGGGAACTATGTCATCTAGCCATACCATCTCATAGAAGTGACTCCCACACTATCAGGCATGGTCCCCAGTATACTATTCATTGTTCTATCATCCCCAAGTTAGGCAACTGTGTCAGAGACCCTGAGACAACCCCAGGAGCAGATGTTAAGCTTTTTCTAATCCCTAATAGTAGCAGTAATGATAAGAATCTAAAACATTTCCTTAGGAAGACATAACTGGCTGGTTAATGGCTTGAGGCTTATTCCCCCAGCTGGCCGATAATGCTTTTCTTTTGTTGAGTGGATGAAGAAGCATCACGCCACAGTCTGAAAATATAAGAGCATACATGGACGTAGAATGGAAGACTTTTTTTTTCAATGAGCATAAATCTTGATAATAAGGCACATCTCAACACCTCAGGCTTGTCCTCAGGAGACCCACATAAACCTCAAGCATGTAGGCAGTGCCTGTAATGAGATCCCACACAAATGAGAGGGAGAAATAGCAATGTGTTTCATTATCCCAAGGGAGGTGCAGGGCTGGGGTCCTGCCATTCAACCTTTGTTGAATCCAATGTTCATTATGTTTTCCAATTTGCCCTGGAGAGTAACCAGCCTCGATCACTATTACTTAGGCAAACATCATCTTTTAATAAGTAAGTAGAAGGCTGTGACCAGGGCATCACCATGGAGTAGATCATACCAGGGATGCACAGTCATTTTGAGAGTACTTTGGGACTGCTTTGGGGTATCAAGAGGCCACTTTAATTTCCGACTCTGCAATTCCTAAGCACAGGGAAGCAGGGGTCTGCTGCCCTTGGTGAATACAGGCATAGATTAAAAATGGTCTGGGAAAGTAGCCTAAACTGTCTTCTAAATGATACCACAAGAGTTAGAGGATTAAAAATTAACTTGGAAAAGATTTGATACATAGTTCATCTTTTCTTTGGAGATAATGGAAGCACAATGCATGTCTTGGGGAGTCGTACACCAGAAGAAAACTTAAATTCTTCTTTTTCATTGTAGTTTACCATTTTCTGTCCTCATTCCCCAAGTAATCCATACCTATGGTATCTGCAATTTGATAGTGCTTTAACCCAGTTATTAGTATATTAATAATATCACTGTGATTAATAAACCATGGCGATACCCATTGTATATAACTCCTGGTTACTCAGGATCAAAAGATTGGCGGGTATTGATGATGTTCAGGTTAAAGAGCTGAAAGAAGCAGCGAAGTCCAGGACCAGAGCCAGTGAGCTGGCCATGTGGCATTGAGGAAACAGAATCAGTGATGCTGCAGTCAGTCCTTGAATGGCAGCTGGCACTGACAGTGGAGAGGTAATTGCAATGATTGCATGGGAGCAAAAGGCTCAGGAATGTATCTTCTTTTCTCTCGCCCTATTATTCACATGTGAGGGAGTGAGCTGTGCTTCAGTGAATATTGAAACTTACTATGCAGATGCCCTGGTTGTAGGCACTCCCCTAAAGCAAAAAGGAAAGTAGGCACCGGGGTCTTCCCTTTGGCCCACTTATCTTCCTAGTCCAGCTACAAGGTCTTGTGACATAGTATGCGATATAATTTTCCCAGTGGGCATTCTTTTCAAAAGAAACATTTTACAAAAACTTACCACCCTTAGTTATTAAAAACACACACATTTCCACTTTTATTGCTGTTTGTTTTTGGCTTGTTTGTGTGTTGGAGACAGGGTTTCTCTGTGTAGTTTCAGCTATCCTGGAACTCGCTTTGTAGACTAGGCTGGCCTTGAACTCAGAGATCATCTACTTCTGCCTCCCAAGTACTACTATTCTTTTGGGACTCCTAACAGTGGAAGTACGTGTGTCTGACTCTTTGCTTTTTGGGGATCTTCTTTCTCCTACTGGGTTGCCTTGTCCAGTCTTGATATGAGGGTATGTGACTAGTTTTATTGTTATTACATATTTAGTTGATATCCCCAGGAGGCCTGCTCTTTCTGAAGGGAGGAAGAGTGGATCTTGGAGGAGAAGGGAGGCTAGGGGGACTGGAAGATGGAGGGAAAACCAGTTTGCTCAGAAGTAATGCATAAGAGAAAAATAAATAATAAAGAAAAGAAAAGAAAGATAAAAAGACAGAAAGAAATACTACACCCTCCCCCTAAACCCAACAAACCAATAAACTAACTAAGCAATACAAAACAACACAAAAAATTATCTCTAGTGATGGAGCATTTCTAAAGACTTATGGATGCAAATTCCCAGGAAGCGATTCCAACTTCTGCAGGCAAGACTGATCTGAAGAATTTCACATGGATGGTTTAGAATAAAACTATTGGGCATAAACTCTGAGCAGGTCTAGCAGATAGTGTTTTAAGTGTTGAACTTACATGCATATCGTATGAACATACATATCACGAGGTCATTCTAACCATGGGGTTTCTGTCAAAGCCCCTTGGGGATGCCAAGCAGTACAAAGTCACAGATAAGAGCATACCAGGAAGGAACAGGCTCTGTGGTATTTTCCGAAATGAACCAATGGGAAGAGAGGGTCTTATTATTCCTGAAGGAATAATAAAAGGTCTCTTCACTCCTTGACAAGTTTAGAATCTCCTGCACTTGCAAACCCTGATTATTTCACACCAAATAAATGCTTGAATGCTATTGTTATGTCCTTCTTCTACTGTCCTCTCCTCAAAAAGCAGCTGTCTATGGGGTGAGCGTCAGGAATGTTGAAGGTAAATGCTGCCACAACTATTTGCACACAGATGAAACCTAACTCTTCCCTTTGAGCTAGTAGGCCATTATATGTGTAGTATGGATGCAGTATAAATATTACCTTATAATAAATACACAAATGAAAAATTATGCCTTAAAATGTATTTTTGAGTAGGGGTGTCTGATTATATGTTTAGAACTAAAAGGGGAAAATTAGTCTGTGTTACTAGAAATCAGTTTAGTAGCAATCCTTGGAGAGCCTGGGTGTGTGGCAACCTGGTGGTACTAGAAAATCCTGTTTTCTAATCAGATGTTTGGTGAGGGGGGTGTTTTGGATATTTATTACATTTAAATATATTAAATCTAATAAATTTAGTAAACTACTTTTTCTTACATGTGTATTTTGCATTTCAACAGATTTAAAAAAATTAGAGGTAATATTTTAAAGGTATACTTGGTCAGTGGAAATAATCAGTGATTTTCAATTGATTAGATTTTCAACCAAACCTAATCTCCCCTGGTAGACTTGGATATGAGACTCTGAAATACTTAGAGAATGCCCCAGAACCACACATTTCACAGCCAAGCTCTCAGACTAGTCCTTGGAATAGCCTGCACTGTAATGGGTAGGTGTAACGTTCCTTCATGTTTGGTATTTCCAGAGTTAGATACACAGAGTTTCTTTGAGAAATAACCATATATGTGGGGATGATTCTGAAGTAGTTCCATAGAGTCACAGGTTTGTTAGGTCCTACATCTATGACACTGACGAAAAGAAGCCATCTGAAGTATCCATTCCTACGGTTTACAGGATGGCTTTACACAGTATGCATTCTTTAAGCCCTGTACAGTCCATTTGTTCTGTAAAACTTTCCAGGCATAAATGCTACTTCTCCTGTTTTCCAATAGTAGTATTATCTTAACTAGCAAATGTCTGTTGACTTGTATAAATAGTGACACACACACACATGCATGCATGCACGCACATGCACATGTACCTTTAGTAACTTCAGGAGAAGATAGTAGGAATCACTTAAGTCTCTGTTTTCTTTGCCCATTTGACAGCATAGTCAAAGAGAGTCTATAGCAGTTTCTCTCTAGCCCATGGTCATAATAAAGCTATGAATTTATTTATAGTCCATGAGATCCAAAATGAATCCCTTACATTGAGTATTAGTTCCATTTCTCATGGCTATAAAAAAATACACAAGAAAACCAGTTTAAAGAGATGTAGTCCATCAAGACAGGGTGATAATAGTGTGTCTGGTGGTAGTAGTGATACTAGGAGGAAGGGGAGGAGAGAGAGAGAGGAAATAAGGGGGAGGAGAGGAGGGGAGAGAGGAGGGAAGGAGGGCAGAAGAAGAAGAAAGGAGGGGCAGAGGGGGAGAGAGGAAAGAATAGGAGAGGAGAGGAATGGTAGTCCTTAGCTTACTTTCCATTAGTTTTATATTCAATCTATAATCCAAGTTCATGGATGATGCCATCACATCTAGGATGAACTCTGCTTTCTTAGTTACCACTGTCTGAAAACCTTCTTATAGACACCACCAGAAGTGTGTCTCCTGGATGGTTCCAAATCTAGTCACATTGACAACAAGAATAACTGTCCAACAAAGTTCAGTGAAACGTTAGCTTTCTAGGAGTATCTAATGATTGGGTTTTTTGTTTTCCTGATTTTATTGTTTCTGAAACCATCTCTTAGGGTAGGTGAGCTCTGTGCTTCTTCACAGAAGAGACTATGCTCACCCTAGTTCTCTGTTTCAATTAATGCTCACGTTTGTGGATCCTCCCACTAACATCTGTTGCTATGCATCAGAAAACACTTACTCAAGCTCTTGACTTGAAAGCAACATGACTGTGGTTGGAGAGACAAGTGACAAGAACCAGAACTGTGTGCGAATGAGTCAACATGCAACAAAACCAGAACCATATCTCCATCAACCAGTGCTGACAAATTCCACAGGATTCTGACTGAGCAGTGCGCTCACCCTGCCGCCTCCTCCAATCTGTCATGATCTGTCATGGATCTGGAGGCTTGCGTTCTGCTGGGAGGCTGCAGTTCATATCATCCCCAGACAATAGAGAAACCAGCCCTTCCCCCGGTGGCGAAGATGTAAAACATTGAAGAGAGCCCCTCCCAACGGTTACCACAGTCTTTATACATGAGTCAGAGGGAGAGATGAAATGAACATTCAGTGATATTTCAGCCTCGATGAAGCTAAGTTCTTGGTAAACACAATATACAGAAGTGATATTGTGCTCTGTTTCCTCGGATTAAATATATCTCGATCTCAGATTTATACTGGCACTTTATGGCTTCTGCAAATGACTGCCTCGGTGCTGCAAAGTAATTCCACCCTGTCATATTTGTCTTTGGAAATTGTAACAAATTATGGTGATTTATAACATCAAACTCAACTCTTGCATTTTTCCCCCCAGACAGCAATGTCGCTGATGGCGAGATGCTGGGCAATTCATTTATTCAGGGTGGAAGGTGACAGTGAGGTATGCTTCATCTGCTGCCATGACACTTGCTTTCCTTTGAGAGGACCCTGTAGACATAATTCAAGCTGTCCTGAGACGGATCTCTTCCTCTGCTTACCTACATCCTCCTAATGAGCTGTGACTTCGCTTGTCTGTGTGAGCTGCCTTCTGCCCTGAGTCTCCTTGCTGTAACCCCCTGCTCGCTAACAGTCAATAGAAGGTAAATGTTAGACTGTCTTGTTTCAGTAACATCTGGGGTCAGAGAATGTGGGTAAATACAGACTTCTTCCCTCCCATCATGTGGCTTTTGTTTCAATGTAAGGCAAATCACAATGGTTTACTTAAGGCTCATGCCCATGAACCAAGCTCGGGAGACTTGGGTGAGTGGTTTGAGTGGGCAGGTAAGCTACTAGCATGCTTGGTTCAGCCTCCTTTACAGTGACTGAATTCCTTCAGGTTTGTGAGCTGAAGTCCTTGGTTCCAAGTGATGGTCGGGGCTGTAGTTGTAGCTTCCTGATAAAAAAGAGTCTACTATTGTTCCTTCTCTACCTTCATCATGTGAAAACACAGAGAGAAGGTACCATTGCAACTCAGGAAGAGTGGACTCACCAGGAACCAACCAGCTGGATATTGAACATCTAGCCTCCACAACTCCGGAGAGACATTTATTTATTGTTTTGGCCACAATAAGTTATGGCATTTTAGCATGACAGCCAAGTAGACTGTGGTCCGGCTTTCATGCAAATCATTCTACAAATCTTGGGGATGACTTCCTCTTTATCACCTTGGCCAAGAGACACCACCAGTTGGAAAAACTCACTGAAATTGTACATATACTATGGATATCACCACCTCACAGTGGGTCCTAATATGAAAGACCTGATTATGTACCCTCCTTGATTGGTCACAACTGTTGAATCTATCTTGTGAACTTATTGAATAAATAGCTACAATCACATTTACCAGAATTCTGACTTTAAGGGAGCAGGTAGTAAGACCTTGTTTCTTGAATCACTACCATCAAAGTGACAACACTGAAATAGATGGCTTAGGCAAAAGTTGAGAATAAATTCATAACTACCAACGAAACAAAATGGTTGAGGAGTCACCAGTCTCACGGGAGCACTACGCAAATCATAGGCTCTCTGCAGGCCAAGTAGAGTACAAACTGATCCAATGCAATGGGTCTTGTCTATCTTCCCTTCCTCCCTCTCTGGGCCAGTGCTGTGACTCTGGATATCTCCAATATGCTTGGTAGCATTTTAAAGGTTTTCTGATGCTGTTGTCAACAGCTAGCTAGGCAGGCATCTTGAGAGAAGTATGCCCATTGCTGAACGTGCAGCAGGCGATACATTTTTTTTCTTTCATTCAAGCACTCTCCAGTTTTACTAAATACTAGAAGACCCAGAACATAAAAGAAATAATTCATGAGTGTCTGCAGGAGAAGAGAGGCAAAAAGCAGCAATAATCCCAATCATAACTAGACTCTTGGAAGTTCAAATAAGCATTGTAAGGACAAAATGTGTGCGTGACCTATCATGGAACTAAGATTAGTAGAGCAGAGCTATCATGGACATAGACAACAGGGGATTCTTCAAATATAAAGAAGATGGGCTCTGTACAGGGGATACACCTTGTGTGAAGGCAGAGGAGGGTGCAATCAGACATGCCCAGAAAGTCAAGGTTCCTTGGGGTGACTGGAGTTCTTCACCAGTTTGGGGAACATGATTAAAACTTATTCTGATTGCCTGCTGGTTCTCTACATAAGACAGTTCAGCATCTGGTGCTCCAGATAGAGAGTGGAGGGGATTCATTGCACTTCGAGGTACTTCCTCATGGACTTTGGTCTAAATGTTTCTACAGTCCTTGGAACTTCTAGGGCACCAGGTGACAATTAAGGGGGTCTCAGGCAGGGAGGGAGAGAAAACTGGCTCACTACAGCATTAATAGCAACAATGGGATAGACATCTCAGGAGCCTGAGGACAGAAGTTCCTCTGTGGAGTTACTGCTGAGGGATATAGTTTTAGAATGACTGAAGCATGTTAACTTGAATGGCAGTGATCAGACCTTGCTTCACGGCAGTCCCTGGCATGTTATTGAATATTTAAAACACCTGTAGTTAACTTTGTTCAAAAACAGAAGGGTGTTGTGAAGGAAGAAGAGATCCAAAGAGAGGAGGAAGGATAATAGGGAGAGAAAAAATAAGATACCTACATGTTTTCTCTAATATGAAGAATATAGATTTAATAAATATCACACACAGACACAGACACAGACACACACACACACACACACACACACACACACATACACACACTGACAGGGGCCATTAGGAGGGGTAGGAGGATGGGGCAGATTAGGGGAAGAAAATATGAGCAGAGTACAAGGATATATTTATATAATACAAAGGTCATTATTTGTTTGCTAACTTAGTAGTGAAACACTGTGTGGTAGTATTGCATTGCTATAAGTTAAAAGTTAAATGTAAAGGCCACTTCTGAGCAACTTTTAAGGTTTTAGACCACTAAAGCAAGGGATACCCCCTCCTCCCATTGAGATGTTAACGAAAACGCAGTATCCTGTAAAGACACAAAATAAAAGTCAGAGCAAGGCAATGGATGTTTAATGCCTCTAGCACTCTACTGTCTAGCCATTCTGCAACCAAGAAAACCAATGACAGAGCTTGGAAAGTGATCCAGACCCTCAGGAGTCTGGCTTCTTAGGGGGTCCTAATGCTAACTCCCCTGGCTAGACCGGGCTATTGTCGTCATCTCAGAAGGGGCTTTAAAGGAACATATCACTGTTTGACAATTTTGCTTTTATTTACAGGAGCTGTATCAAACATATATTTTACTTGATAAGTGGGAAATGTCAAAATGAGCCCCATAGAAAATGGTGACAAAGGAAATCATTTCAATGAAATCACATAATGTACAACAAATCATGGAAACAGCCACATTAAACTCAGTTTGCATGCAACATGGCATTGTACAGTTTCTGACACTCTGCGGAGAGGCACTGAGTCTGAAGGAACTACATTTAAAAAGCAATTTGCAGAATTTCTGTTCTTTTAGTGGTTTGAAAGCAGTGATAATTTTTTTTTGGTGGCTGACAAGTGAACAAAAAACAATAATTGAATAGTACCATTTACCCAGAAGGCAAGCTGATAATTAGAAGTATAACAGACAGTTTGGATTTTATCTGAGTAGTGGCAGATCTGACTTTTTTTTTTTTTTAACACTAGGAACTAAATCAGGCTTCTATTCTCAAGAGCAATGAAAGAAGAGACCGGGACTTATTTTTCAGTTCTTCATCCCCGACATGTGTGTGTTTTCTGGTCCCGAAACTGAAGCCCACCTGTCTGAGATGAGGTGGGTCCATCTACTCAAAGGCCTGCAGAATAGACAGAATTTCTTAGTAGCTAACAGGGACAGAAATCTAATGCAAGTAAAGTCAGTTTGTGTTCCCTAGAGCACCATGGGCATCGCCAGTAACCTCCTGGCCTGGCTGGCTCATGAAATATTTCATGGGAACAGGAATCGCACCTGATCCTCCTGAAACAGACTTCTTGTTCGCTCAGTATGGATTCGGCAATTGCAGTTGACAGTGGCTGCAACCTTAGTTTTTCAGCCTGACTTCTGGTGGTGGGGACACTTCAGTCCCCACTGATAGCAACAGTGTTGCTTTCCTACTTGATTTATTGGAGCAGATAGTATTCCATCAATGCAATATTGGAGTCTTCCCCCTCTCTCGCTCTCTTCTCTCTGTATCCTAACGTTGTAAGATGATGGCATCCCCAGACAGCAAAATCGACACATCAAAAATGAAACCCTGAAAGACCTTATCCTAGCATCCTGCTATGCCTTCTCAGATCCTTACTGAAGATAGCTGGGCACTCAGAACTCTCAAACTTCCATGAGAACAATTCCTGGGACACATGTCCTCCAGGTGGGTCAGCAGAACAAATCAAGGGCTCTTTGCAATCAATATGCTAGAAACATGCTCTAAAATAGCTCTCCATTCCCTTTAATAGCAGACGCTGACAAAAGAGCCTGTTATTTAGTATTCCATTTTTGATAACTCATTGTATCTAAAAGGAGATCAATTAAAGTGCTCGCAAACCTCTCAAACTTAATTGAAGGACAATTTAGACATCACAGCAGCACACAGATTATGCTGCCCATTGTTGCGTTTATGCAGCGCTGGAACTGTTCACGTCTCCCACAAATCCTGCGCCGATGAAGAGGTTTCACACAGAAAAGGAAATGTTAACATCAGAAGGAAGGTAAATGGCCACCAACTTCATTCTTCAACGGGCGAAGGGAGCTTTTGAAATAATAAAAATCTGAAATATGACGTGGTGGAAATATTTGTGCCTACATTCTTCTGAATAACCAGGGACTTGTATTCATTATTTGTCCTTTGTAAAGGGGCAGCACGGGGCTAACTTATTAGTGCCAGCAGCAGAGAAGTATTAAATTTATGGCTTGTGCTGACATAAGGTGGCTACGGTCAGAGACTCAAGTTCATCCCATTCAAGTCAGTTTTTTGCCTGAATTTCAAGAGCTTAGCTCTTAAAGGGGTGTGGGGGGGGGCTTGCAGGTTTTTTAACAGCCCATGCATTATTCTTACCACGAGAGTAAGATTGGCGTTAAGGAATGAAAACAAAGTCTGAGACTCCAGGAACTCAGTGTGTGGGTCATGATGGTTGTATGCATCACTTTTCTCGTTAATGTGAGGAAATATCTGACAAGGGCAACTTGAGAAGGGGTGGGTTTATTTTGGCTTCTGGTTAAAGGATGTGGTGCATCATGGGAGGGGAGTTATGGTGACAGGTGCGTGATGGAGCTGATCACATGGAAGCCACTGTCGAGAGGCAAGGGATGAATGCTTGTGCTAAGCTAGCTTTATTCCTTTCAAGCACTCTGGGACACCAGCCTAAGGAATTCGAACTGGGGGTGGGGGTGGGGGTAGGGATGGGGGTGGGGGTGGAGGTGAGGGTAGGGTATAGGAGGGGGAGGGGAGGGTTTCCCTCCTCAATTAACCAAATCTAGAAAATCCCTTACAGATATTCTCAGAGGTTTGTCTCCTAGGTCATCCTGTCGGGTTAACATTACCCACCCCTGTAGCTTCAATGCAACTTTTTTTAACCCACCAGGAAGGAATGTGCTTATCTTGGGGTGAAATCACACTCTCCCAGATGCTTATAGTCATGAAATCCCACCCCATTGGTGCATAAACATCAAAGGCTGACAGGAAGGATGTGAGAAGCCAGGTGAGTCTAAGCTAGCCTGGGGTGCTAGGCTGATGGTACTAGCTGAGTTTCTCAGGCTTTAGGATCCCCAGCCAGTGTCTACCACTGCCTTCCCTCAGTGGACACAGCCCCCATGGAGGGCTGCAAGAAGTGTCTGTCCGTGAATGATGCAGACCATTTAGACAGCACAGCATCCCATGGGAGCTTTGGGGGGGCATTTCTGTACCTTTGCTCAGGGTCGACCCAGATACCTTGGGAGCAACACCTCTGGAGTTGTGGTCTTGTACCTGACTCACAGGTCACTTCGGGCACCATGCGTTTGGATGCTTATCAGCAGGGATTTCTCCCCTGAATTGCAATGGATCCCATCTTACAATTTCCAAGTCAGGAAAGGGTAATAGTTGATAATAGTATGGAGGACAGGGGAATAGGCTGGGAGTGAAATGTAATGAGCCATGTTTGGGAGGTTAATACCAGGGCTTGGGACAGAGTACAGAACAGCATGGCCGTTTATGTATTCTGCTGTGGTGTGGAATAACATGTAAATCTATGCAGTAGACAGAGTGTACATATCATGCGTAATGTATGTAATGCATAAAGCACAAATAATACATAAACCCCATATAATTAAGAAGTATACAACATTTAATGTATGCATAGCATATACATGTACATATTAAGCACAACAGGTAAAGTATATTTAGCATAGTATGTAGTTTATTATATACTGAACTATATATAGTAAAGTTTATGTAATATGTAAAGTTTATAGAGTAGATAAGTTCTATGTAAAAACATATATGATGAACAAAATCCAGATGTGTGTTGTTCTATTTTGTATACACTAGTAAAATACCCGAGGATGTATAACTTTATATAAGAAAAGAGGATTGTTTAGCTCAGTGTTCTGGAGGCTGAATGTTTCCCATCTGGTGGTGCCTTTCTCATGGGCAATCTCGGATTGGTTTTGGTCATGATAAGTCAAATTTCCCCCTTGTAAAATTACCCAAAGTCAATCATGTGGCCTCTGACCCCAAGGACCTTCTCGAATCTTAATTACTTCCTAAGGTCCCACTTCTCAATATTACCATGGGGTTTGGGAGAGAGAATCCCTTGGTTTAAGTTTCCCTCCCCCTTTAATTTTAAAATGGAGATTAAACTTCCATCTATGAACCTTCCCCCAGCTATCCTCAAATTATACCTATGGCACAGTATTTGCAAAGTCTAGATCACATGTAAAGTTTATGTTTGAAGTTCATTCACAGAAATGCATGTATGTACATAAAGTACAAGTTAGCATGTAGAAGGTAAGGCAGGCAGATCTCTGAGTTTAAGGCCAGCCTGATCTACAGAAGGAGAGAGTTCCAGGACAGCCAGGGTTACATAGAGAGACACTGTGGAACGGACCAGAAGGATGGATTGCCTTGTATGCAAAGGCATTTTCAATAAGTCAAACCTGGTAGTAACCCTGAATTCAGCATGGATTTTGTCTCTTTCACACTGACCCTTCTTTCACAGGCTTCCTGGTAGGAAATTGACCGTTAGCCAGCAAAGGTTGCACACTCAGATGTGCATGTACCGTTGCCATATCACGGGACTGGCTGAGGCAGTAGGAGTGGGTGCTGAGGCTGGCTACACTCTGTTCATTAAAAGCATTAGCAACCTTGATGTCAACAGAGGCAGAAGGTAGGGAATTTTAGGCTAGGCCTCATCGGATACCTAGTCAGCTGTCTGAAACACTGGTGTGTTTTGGACAAGGCTGGAAAGTGGACAATGGGTAAGTTTATTTGTAACCCTGAGCTCCACTTGCAGACACCTTCCCACTGAGGTTCTATTTCAGCTGGAGACTGTCCCAGATCCCAGTGGAGCCTCAGGAAGTGCAAACTGGGAAGGCAGTTCCAAGCCCCAGCCATGTCTCCAATGATCACCTGCAACTTTTGTTCTGAAAGAGAGGGGGGGGGGAGAGAGAGAGAGAGAGAGGTCTGTCTTTTCTGTTCATCTAAGACTTGGCATGGGAGGTGAAGATCCAGAGCCAATGTCTGAGAGCCTAGCCTTTCTCTGTTTTCCAAATCTCTGTAGAAAACACTGCCTCATTTTCCCTAAGGTCCCTGTGTTTTTTACATCTAAGACAAGAATGTAATCCCTAAATGGCATCTCTCTGCCCATTAAGGCAGTGGCTAAAATCTCTGTAGGAAGGCTGCTTCGAACCAGGGAAGGTAATGACTTTTAGGAGACCACAGCTGGGTTAAGGGTGAAAACAATGCTTGAGAGGTCAAAAGGGTCCAGAACCTATTACCAAGCTGTTGATAACCATGCCGACTAAAAGGGCCCTGACAAATTACTCCTCACAAAGCCGGATAAGCCCTTGATATTCATCAGCGTATGCTGAGCAAGGCAGGGAACCACACAGGGCTGGCAGCTGCAGTTAAGGAGGGAGGCTTTGGGTAGGCGCTAACACAAGTTTGTTGTTTTTTGGGGAAAGAACAGACCAGGCAAAGTAAGGCAGACTGGGTGCAGCTCACTGACAGAGTGCAAGTACTCCCTTACTCTTGCTGTACCATACGGCCGTGTTATTTAATAAAAAACATAAAGCTGAGTGAATCTCTTTTGTGCTTGAAAATGTTGATGCACCTCTGTCACATTATCATGTGGCAGGAGTAAGGGAGTCCCTGGTGGGCCCCTGGCAAGGTGTCTTCCTGAGGAGTCACACTATGTGAGAGACCTAGTATAAAGAGGATTTATTGTGGTGGCATCTGGAAAAGGATAGAGGGTGCGAAAGGAGGAACAGAGAAGGATAGAAAGAGAGAAAAAGAGGGAGAGGTCAACCAGGAACATGTGGGGGAGAGAGAGGGGAGGGAAGGAGGGAGGGAGAAAGAGAGAGGAAGAGGAGGAAGAAGAGGAAGAGGAAAAGGTGATAGAGTGCAAGCAGTCCTCTACACACCTGGCTTGCACCTGGCTTGCACCTGGTGGCAGATGATGATGCAAGCTGTTGCTAGGTAGCTGTTGGGCAGAGCCTAACAGAATTGTCTGTAAGCCAATAGTGTTGAAATATAGCATGCAGTTTTTAACTTAGAGGATGGAACTAAGAGAGACAAGACAGAAGTGAGGCACACCTGGGAAGCTGAACACAAAGGCCATCAAGATGTCATCCCCTTAGCCTAAGCAGTAGGAATCTTGACAGTGGAGAGTCCTAATTGCTGGGAAGATGGCTCAGTAGGTAAAGGGCTTGCCTTGCAAACATGAGGACCAAAGTTCAAACCTCAGGATTTACATTTAACACAACCTAGTATGGTTGTACTGGCTGGGTAGTGTGTGTGTGTGTGTGTGTGTGTGTGTGTGTGTGTGTGTGTGTAAGAACTTAGCAGGCCTGTATTGTTTAAATTCATGGAATTTTAAAGCAAGCGTGGTTTTAGGAATGTATATTAGCCAAATCTGGGGAAAACTTTAAGTCTCAGCATGCTTGATCAAATAAGAGTGTTTGGATTTAAGGTTTGAAGCATATGGTTCAAACCTAGGATGGTTAGCTCTAATAATACACTCTACGGTGGGTTCCCATCTTCCTTTGGTAGGCTGGGGTGTGAGTAGCTGTGGTCAGTTATAAGAGCAATGTTTGCATTGACTGCAGTAAAATCCCTGGACATAAGGCTGCCCTAGTTGGGGACAGTCCTCACAGGTTATCACCTATCACTTCTGGGGAAATAAGGGTATGTGAAATGCCACAGAGAACAGATGCCTGCGAGCTCCTGCCCAGCGTTTGCCCAGAATTCACCCTGCACTCCTTCCCATTGTCAATAACAATGTTTACAGTTTCACTGTAATCACCTGTGTCTGTAAACATGTCACCATACTGAGGTCTGCTGGTACTTCCGGTATCCTTACTGAGGTCTGCTAGTACTTCTTGGGGTCGAGTTGACTCCCGCATAACCAAGGACCGCTTCCCTGAGGCAAAGACTGGTGAATAGTCTCAGAAACTGTGATTTAAAAATCTGTTTTGCAGACGTTGTGTTCAACAAGGCCAAGGAAATGTCCAAAAACACATGCCCGTCGGTGGTTTCAGGAGGGATGAAGGCTGAAGGCTTACCACAGGGAGTAGACAGAGAACACATTACCATATGGGTTACAATTGAAGTCATAGATGTCAATTTAAATGTATGGGAGAAATAGTCTAAGATAAGTAGAGGAAGATAAGCTCGCACAGCAGACAGAAGAAAGAGCGGAGGCAGGTGAAATTCTTATCACAGAAGCCACAGTATTCAAAAGAAGATTGACCAGTTGTCAATCACGGGATACTTCAGTCACACTATGTCAACAAGGTCAAGTAAATTAGGGACCTGGAAAATTGCCACCAGTTAGTGGCAGAATTATTTTGTGACATGGGCTAACGGTTTTGTTAAAAGAGGAGCTAGGCACCAGGTTGCAACGAATTGAAGTGGGCCTGGCAGAAATGTGAATAAATTGCTAAGGAAGTCTGAAAATGAAATAATAGAGGGAGGAGGGAAAGGGGTGTGCGTGTGCGTGTGCATGTGTGTGTGTGTGTGTGTGTGTGTATCTGTGTGCATGGTGTGTGTGTGTGTGCACGGTGTGTATGTGTGTGTATGTGTGTGCACGCACGGTGTGTGTACGGTGTTTGTGTGTGTGTGTGTGTGTGTGTGTGTGTGCGTGTGTATACACGAAATGTGTGTATACACTTTTGAGTTAAGGCACAGCTGGGATTTTGGAAATATCTGCAGAAGAATGCGATAGGGTTTCTACGGTGGGGTGGGAAGAGGGCAGGGGTCTTCTTCACAAAGGAAAAGGCATTAAAAGAGAAACTGCTTTTCCTAGGAAGATGATCCCCTCTCTTAATCAGAAGTGATGGGGAAAGGCAAGAGTATAAGAAAGGACTTTTTTTTTTTTTGGACTTTCTTTGTTTGGCAAGGATAAATTCCTGATTTGAGACCACTTGGACCGAATGTGCAGTCATTCCTCCTTGTTATCCCATTGTTATACATGTGCTGAGCACACAACAAAATTTTATTATTGCAAAAAAAAATGTATGTGAAAGTAATAAAGGAACGAAGAGAGGAGGGGCATGGGAGGGAGAAGAGGGAGAAGAGGGGTAAGGAGGATAATGGAAGGGGCCCAAGGTACCTGATCTGGTGTTAACACAGGAAGGTTCTCAATGTGTCAGGAAAGACAACACTTTTTAAGCCCTCCTTTAGGACCCATTTAGGTCGATTTGAAGAGGAAGACAAAGAGAAGAGCTTATTTCCCTGTTTTCGTAAATATCTTTGTAATGAGTGTGTGCACACTTGCTGTCCCCATTTCCCATGTGTGACAACTGATTCTGTAACAATGAGGAAATAAGGCAGGGATCCCAGGGGATGCAGGAAGCGCTGGGGAGATGGAGCAGTCACGAAAAGCAAAGCCAAGCCGTACTCAATCATGGACAACCAAAGACTTCTATTACAACATCTGTGATTCTGCAGGGAGAGTGGGCCCCAGTGTCTTGCCTCATTGCTTGAAGGTCCAGGCTGTTCTATGTGCTTAAATGTAGAACTGGAAAAGTTACTTGCAAGTTGTAATAGAATTTGTCTATGTGTTTGTTACCTCTTCTCAGAATTTCAAATGGAAAAATATAAGAGGTTTTGCTTTTCTATCAATTTTACTTAAGAAAAAAAAATTAATGCTCCCTAAATTCAAACATGGCTGAATTCAGTGTGGCGTGCCTGAGGCAGTAAGCCATTAATTAGTACGTTGTTTATTCTGGTATTATGTAGGTTCACAGCTGATCAAAGGGTAAAGAATGCTTAGCAGTTAGAACTGGAGGATGCTCCTAGGCATCCCTTTCCCTTTCTCACTGGGGCAGACAGACACGCTGAGCTGGAGAAGAGGAGCTGGAGGGTCTTTGCTGGGCACAGGCTCCCTCTGGTGTGTATGTTTACGTGTTAAGCGCACTGTGGTTTTTTTCTTCTTTTTTCCTCCAATGTTGTTCTATTGGTATTTATCCTTTGAGATTTGAGCTTTCCTTAGTAATGTGGGTTGAAATATACCATCTACAGTAGGAAAGAAGGAAGGAAGGAAAGAAGGAAGGAAGGAAGGAAGGAAGGAAGAAAGGAAGGAAGGAAGGAAGGGAAGAGTGAAAGATTGAGGGTAGGAGGGAAGAAGAGAGAAAAGAAAGTATATTTTCAAGAGACAGGAATGGATTTAAAGGTTAACAGATGTACACATGAGAAAAAACAAGTCAACACAGAAACAAAAACTCCACATGCCCAGAAGGACCAAAGAGATATTTTTCTCTCTCCAAGTGGGGTCTAGAGAACCAGATGCTTTCCCCATATTGCAGCTGACAATGGAGCCCTCTCTGCATTCATCAAACACACACACACACACACACACACACACACACACACACACACACACACACACACGCACACACGCACACCACCGTACTGAATTTGTTTTCCTCTTTGTACCTGGAATCAACATTTCAAGTACCTCTTTGTTGCTTTGTTCTCACAGAATTTTCTGGAAGTACTAACCTCAGAGAACCTCAGAAAATGCTCTTCTTATTGTACCTTTGGCCGAATAGCTGGTGAATAGCTTTCTATTTTCCAAGAAAGTTCATTCTTTGAGAGTTTTGATGTGGTTATACTGATATTTTTTTTTCTATAGAAACCTCCAAAGTGCCAGAGGTCTTTGAAAAGCAAGGAAAATGTGCCAAGCATTTTCATATTTAATAACTGTTTGAGAGAATGCACACACTATCCTGTTGATTAAAGCTCCAGGGTTCACCCAAGCTAACACGCTATTACTTACCCCACAAACTTGTGCACCCTACAAGTAGATTACAATCACATAGGTGCATGTGGGGGCTGTATTAACTGCATGCACTTGACACAATCATGTGACTTTCAAACAAAATGGTATTATGGGTTATAGATCTTTACAATGATCAAGAGATGCACTTATTATCTGGAGAAAGGAGACACCAGGAACTTAATCTGTTGGAAGAATAAAGGCCACTGGATTTTGATTAAAAGCCTGTATTCTTTCACAATGGTGAGAGAAAGTAAAGTTGTGTCAAGGTCACATCTGGATTACTTTGCACAGAATTCACACTGTAAGATTCAGATACTTAAACTGGACTGCATATATTAGTTGTATCCTCCTGCTAGGATACCTTACATGACTGAAGGTTTGAAAGGATGTAGTCCATCACTGAAGGGAAGGCATGGCAACATCTTTGGCAATAGATCTATGGGTCAGGGCTGCTCACTTCTTATTGGAAGTGGAGACAGATAGCTCTATGTAGAAGCTAAGCTACAACTCCTAATACCTCTAGTGGTGGCTCACCTGCTAAGGTTGCAGAAGTACCCAAACAAAAGTACAGGTTAGAGCCAAGTCTTTAGACACATGAGCCTGGGGGAGGCGTTTAACACTACTATGTTATTGAAAAAATACAAACAGGGCTGGCAGAGGGATCAGTGGGGAAAGTGCTTACCATTCAGGGTTGAAGACCTGAGATGAGAAGGAATCATTGTAACTCGGAAAAGATAATACACGTTTGTAATTCCAGTGTCACCCACTGTGAGATGGGAGTTAAAGACAGGAAAATCTCATGAAGTCTCTAAAACACCAAGCCTGGCATGTACTGTGGCAGGGTGAGGACGGATGATGTCTGACCCACACACATGTGCCATGGTACATGTATGTCTCCAATCACGCAGGAATATATGTATGGAAACATACTCATAAATACACGACAAGAACACAAAAGCAAAAAAATACTAGTATGGGCTGACAGTGCCCCTGCTCAAATTTATCCGTTGAATGACTAACCTGTAGCATCTTAAACTGTGACTGTATCTGGGGAAAGGATGGCTGCAGAAACTGCTTCAACATGAGGTGACATGGTGGGAGCAAGGCAGCAGTCATAGCACTAGAGCAGTAGTTGAGAGCTACATCTTGATTTGTAGGGAGAGGGAGGGGAGGGGGAGGGGGAGAGGGACAGGGAGAGGAGGAGAGGGAGAGGGAGGGGGAGAGGGAGAGGGAGAGGGAGGGGGAGAGGGAGAGGGAGAGGGAGAGGGAGACTGGCCCTAGCCCTGGCCCAGGATTTTGAAACCTCAAAGCCTTTCTTCCCCTAATGACACACTTCTTCCATCAAGGCCACACCTCTTAATCATTCTAATCCTTTCAAACAGTTCCATTCCCTGGTGACTAATTATTGAAATATATGAGCCCATGTAGTCATGCTTCTTCAAACCACCACAGGTGGACTCTAATGGGGACTGGCTTCCTAATTTTATAAAATGTTAGTGCGTAGTACACAGGATAATACTATGGGTATGGACATAGTACACAGGCTATGGGCATTTGAAAGTGATCGATAAGCCCCTAAAGGATGTGAGAAGGAACCAGGGCTGCTAACACCATGAGGATGGATTTCTGGTTTTCAGGACTTGGAGAAAAGCGTTCTTGTTGTTTAAGCCGTTGGCTTATGGCACTTTGTCACAGTCACCCTAGGGTGCTGACATAAAATCTGACAAAAATAGTCTCCACTCTCCTTAAGAAAGGATCGGATAGTCCATACAGATTTAATCAGAGAGCTACCCCATTTCTCAATGATCCAAATGTGCAGAGCAGCAGTCTCAGATGTAAAGAAGCCTAAACAGAAATTTGTAGACATGAGGCTTCTCCATTCTGGCCCTTTCCTCGGTCTATCACTAACTGACTATTGCTAGCTGATGTTTAAAAGGCAAATGGGGTATTTCAGGACTTAGATCATATACTCTTTCCTTTATTGATCAAGCTAGAAGGTGGATGCTTTCCATGATTCAAAAGGAGCCATTTATTCTAGGACATATTACTGATAGTCACATGGATATTTCTGTCTTCTTTGCCCAAGGACATTAAGGCAGGTTACAATTAGGTGACAGATCTCTCTTTAACACTTAGAGAATCTTAGTGACTAGAGCTGAAAGAAATCCTAAAATGCCTAAATCTCACCCTCTTGGGTTACACGAGATCAAGCTGGATTTGGGGGGGCTCTACTGCCTAAGCAAAGACTCCCATCACTCAACACAGAAAGTGAAGGGGTCCTCAGAACACTCTACAGGCACAGTGAAAGGTGCCATGTGCACTACGATCCTCAGATTTTTATAGCCTCAGTGTCATCAGTCTGGCAGTTAGAGGACACCAGCTGATGGAGTTTTAAATCTACTGTTACACCATGAAAAGGAACATTTAAATGTTTTTCTAAAGGAAAAAAGACAGTTAAAGTTGTTGCCTGCCTCCTTTCTTCTTTGCTTCATTTAGTATTGCTAGTGCAAACATTATCTGGCCATCCTCTTTCGGTGGAATTCAAACAGCCATGGGTTTATCAAATATATTTTTCTCATTGATAAGAGGCTTAAAGAAAGCCACGCCACCTACTGAGAACAACAGTAGCAACAACAACCAAAATCTAAAATAATTATTCATTACTGGTCATTATACTAGTAGTCGGGTCTGGGAAAATACAGGTGTAGACAGATGCATTCCCACCTGTCCCCTCTTCAGACCTTCCCTCCCTATTGTAGAGGCTGTGATGTGTCTGCTGCCTCTCCACTGGGTTCACTGACTCTCTGCCATGTCTCTGGCTGCTCTGATCCTTGTTTTAATGAAGTCTTGATATCAGGCATATGCATCAAGTCAAACACAGACTTACAAATATCCATTATAAAGTTTCACTACAGAACAGGAGATTTCATTTGAAAACAGGACCCTTATGTAGTAGTGTAGGTTGATGTCATGGTGCAGGGGAAGGCAGATATAGGATAGAATGAGGCCTGTCACTGGAGGAGAAGGAAGGATAGGTGGGAGAAATGTTTTAGAGGAGGTGGAGACTGGAATGAGAGGAGAGAGCAGTGGGAGAAGCAACAAGGAAGCAGATGGAAACGATCCTCGCTGTGCATCCTTACATAGATACAGGTTGTTATGACTATTCTTAAAGGATGTGTCTAGATGAGCAAACTATATCATATCTAGGTGGGTGGTTTATATCCTTATCAATTGGTTGTAAATTAATTGTGTGAGTCTATTGTATGCTGAGCATTTAACACATAAATCTGTGGGTTCCAGTTTGCTGAGTAATGATTTCACTGGGTCGTTGGGAGTATGAACAGAGTGTGTGACTGGAGGTGGTGCTAGGCTATAGAATGCTTGGGGCTAGCATGGTGTGAGGCCATGCTAGCACGGCCCACAGAACTCGATGTGAGTCTCAGGCGTGGTAACAATTGCCAAGGGTTGTGTAAAAGAGATAACAGAGAAGCAGCTAAAGCACTCAGATCCTTGAGGTGTGGAAACTTGTGGAAATAAGGTTGAGAGCCTTTTTAAAAAAATTTACCGCATCGTAGTAGTACAGAAGAAAAGCCCATGAAAGAAGGAAAGGAAGCAAATCTCTAGAAACATCCATGTGGGTGTACAGGCTTTGGGTGTACAAAGATCTTCCTCCAAATATTCTTCTATCAGGAAATGGGTCCCCCAGGACTGGAAGAAATACCATGCTTTTGTGGGTTGTATCTAAGAATGACCTCGGAGAGCTGGAAACAGTTAATTCACCCAAGACTCAAGGAAACAAACAGGCAAATTCCAGACATTACGGCTGCTCTCAAAAAAACATTTGGAATGGAGCTGAAGGGGTTTTCAAACCCATAAGAACAACAATACCAACCAACCAGAGCTCCCAGGGACTAAACCACTACCCGAAGAGAACACATGGAGGGACCAGCTGCATAAGTAGCAGAGGATGGCCTTGTTGGGCACCAATGAGAAGAGAAGCCCTTGGTCCTGCCAAGGCTGGACCCCCCAGTGTAGGGGAATGTTGGGGGGGGAGGCAGAAAGGGAGATGGTTGGGAAGAGGAACACCCTCATAGAAGAAGGGAGAGGGGATAGGTGGTTTATGGATGGGAGACTGGGAAAGGGGATAACATTTGAAATGTAAATAAAAATACCCAATAAAAATTAAAAACAAACAAACAAAAACTTTGGAATTTGTGAAAAACACGGTAGCTCTGGAGATTGGACAATAGAAGAGATGTGAGGCTGTGAACACACAGAAGTGGTACAGAGGAGGAAGTGGCAGGTAGATGGGGCTGAGCATGGCAAAAATGGGCAGGTCCCTGGAAACACCCATATTCAGCAACGCGCATGACCTTAGCCTTCTCCCTCAGAACCTATTATCCAGCTTTCAGATCCTTGTTAAGATGTCCTTACCAATGATTAATTAGAAGGCTACTTCTGCCTTGTTAAAGGTAGCAGTACAGAGACCCTGGGATGGACCCGATGAGTGGAAACCATCTGCACCTTTGAAAACGCCCAGGTGACACTCTCGGGCCAGCTGAGATGCATGATGACCTGCTTGATCCCGGAAGGCATACTACCTTAATTTCCTTGCTAGGTTTCCTTGCAATTCATAGAAGTGATGCCATCAGTCGTACTCTTGATGTTCACTTGGGAGTGGGCTAAGAGACAGGGAAGCACAGTCCAGGCTGCTCAGGTCCAATGTGGCAAGCATATCTGCCCACCATGAGTTGGCACACACAGGTGGCCAGCACACAGCATAGGCTGCTACTTTGCCTGGTACCGGGTCAGGTCTGGTGGTTGCCTGCTAAGTGCCATCTAGCATCTTTCTGCAATTAATCAAGGCATATACTATGAGAAGGCTGAGGGAGAAGGTTGAGATAGAAATATTTTCAGGGCCACCACGTTTGCCATATAACAAACAGCCTTTGAGCCAACTCTCATCCAGTTGTGGAGTCTCCAGGTTGCGGAGTCTGCAATAGCATCGGTAGAAATAGATGCAGAAATCTTTATTAGCCTAAGAATTCTACACTGTTTTGGTCATTGTTTCTTAGACGGTTCCAGCACTAGTTAGTACATTTATTTGGTTCCTTATTCAGCAAACACTCCTAAGGATGGTTGAGACGCAGACTGTGTATAGACTTCAGAGTGTCTGCCTATTTGCTCTTGGGACATTCCCGGACAGATAGGAGAGAGTGGTCCAGCCCAGAGCACAGAGTCCTTAGTTGGAGATACTCCGCTATTGATAGGAATACATCCTGTCCTCAGAGCCTGGGGATTATTCTCTGAACACCATCAGACACCAGGTGGCCAATAACAGTGGGAAATTACTGTTTTAATCATTAATTACCAAATAAATGTCACTTTGCTGATACAATATATGCAGAGATTTCTGTCATAAATTGACATCTGTAAGTCATAAACTGCTTAGTTTTAGTTGCTTTTAATTGCTAAATTTCCCCGAGCTGCGTGGTGCACACATTTTGGATCTGGTTCAAACTTCTCTGGCACGTGGGTGCCTTCTCGACAGAAACATTGGATTTCTGGTGGCTTCAGTGGTGCAAGCGGTATGAGATTCCTCACAAAAGCATTCGGCTTAATCACAGCAGAGAAGGAGAGTTCAGCAGAAAGCAAGCACAGCCTTTAATCAGATTGGAGATTCTGGCAGATCTCACAGAAAGCATGTGGTTTTCACCGTGGAAATGGAGATGAAAGGGGATGGTGTTCTAATAGACTCGAGGCAGGCTCTGCCTCAGTATTGTTCACAAGCATCTAGGCTTCTTCTCTGACTTGAAACCAGTTATTCCTAGAGGAACCCACAGTCCTTTTTACCCAGAAGCCTAAATATATGTGCCTTTTAAGAGCACTGCTGTAGTAGGTTAAAGATGAAAAAGGGTGTTTGGAGCTCAGGCAACAAAGAACGGGGCAGTTTTCTTCTTCTCCGAGTAGAGACGATTCTGAAAATAACGAGCTATGAGAGGTGTATAGGAGTGAACGGTGGGCAAACTGCCCTTTTCTGCTCCCCCAAGTACAGATCCCATTCACCCCACGTACAGACCAAGTTCATATTTACTCAGACACAACTGGATTTTGGAAATAATACTCCAAGTAAAGGAGTCTTGGAAGCCAGTGGTCTGAACGGAAGCCCATGTGACACTGGCTTGGGTCTGTAACCTCTGGTTCTTCTTCTTCTTCTTCTTTTTTTTTTTTTTTTAATTAACTTGAGTATTTCTTATATACATTTCAAGTGTTATTCCCTTTCCCGGTTTCCGGGCAAACATACCCCTCCCCCTCCCCTTCTTTATGGGTGTTCCCCTCCCCATCCTCCCCCCATTACCGCCCTCCCCCCAACAATCTAGTTCACTGGGGGTTCAGTCTTAGCAGGACCCAGGGCTTCCCCTTACACTGGTGATCTTACTAGGATATTCATTGTTACCTATGAGGTCAGAGTCCAGGGTCAGTCCATGTATAGTCTTTAGGTAGTGGCTTAGTCCCTGGAAGCTCTGGTTGCTTGGCATTGTTGTACATATGGGGTCTCGAGCCCCTTCAAGCTCTGGTTCTTCTTGCCCTGTTTCTTCAGCTACCCTGTTTTCTCAGTAGATCCTGCGTCTTTTGGACACTGAGAGGTGACAGAAGCAAGATGTGATTCTATCTTGGGTATCACCGTGTTGTTCAGGGCCCTGCCTTTTTTTCTTCCTCTGGTGTTACAGGACAGTGTCCTGGTTGTGTCTCCACTGAGTCCATACACTGGAGACCCATTCTTTGAGCCCTTCATTCTTTCTCCCTTGGAAAGTGACAGCTTTCCTACCTCCCATGGCTATCTTTGGGCTTCTCACTCTTTCCTTGACCACAGAAAGATTTTCTTTCATTATAGCCCTCTGGTTTAAACATTCAGTGTGGTTTCTTTTGTCTTTTGGGTGGATCCTAAGTGGAGTATGAGTGTTTTCTCTTCTCTGGTACATAATCAGAGAGTCAATGTTCATTTTAAGAATACAAGCTAAGCCACTTCCTGCTCCTCACTGTTCCTCTATTAACTAGCATTCCTCTACTTGCAGAGTGGGGCATGCTGGGAAAGAGTCACTTTTTTCTTCAGCACAGAAAACAACTTTCTGGGGCTGGAGAGATGGCTCAGTGGTTAAGAGCACTGACTGTTCTTCCAGAGGTCCTGAGTTCAATTCCTAGCAACCACATGGTGGCTCACAACCATCTATAGTGGGATCTGATGCCCTCTTCTGGTATATCTGAAGGCAGAGACAGTGTACTTGCATACATTAAATAAATAAATAAATAAATAAATAAATAAATAAATAAAATATTAACAAAGAAAGCAAACTTCTAGCATTGATCACATCTTTTGATTATTATTATTATTATTGTTGTTACTGCTGTTATTATTATTATTTGTGATCTCCATAGCACCCAAAAATGTTTAACTAATTTTGGAACCTCAGTAAGTCTTGGAAAATTTTAGCCAGCATGTATTGGCTTTTTCTGCCTCAGCCTAAAATGTGAACTTTAGATTATAATACTTAAAGAGCACTCATCTCAGATGCAATCTGTAGTCTAATTATCTTAAGGAAAGGGGAGATCTAGATTTACTGGTACTTTCTTTTAATCCTAACATTCTAAAAGCGGAGGCAAGAAGATGCTGAATTTATGGCTACCCTTGTCTACATAGTGAGACAGATACTTGCAACAGTAACAAAAACAACGAAAGTAACAGTGGGCCTAAAGTTATTTACTAGAATCTGTCTCCTGAGCTTGCTTGAGTGCATGAGTTATGGGTCATAAGGAAACAGGATAGTGCTAAAGAGCGCAGAAAGGAAGCCCTGGAGGTTGTGGAGCTCTCTGATAGTCCTGGCACTGGAGAGTGGATGCAGGAGGATTAGGCAAGCTTAACTCACAGCTTCTTTGTTGCCTTGCTCTGCCATCCTGCTCATCTGGAATGGCTTCAGCCTTGGAGTGACCCAACCCTGCCTGGCTCCAACTCACAGTCTATTTCAGGTCTGCACCTGAGCATCTGAAATGTGGCTGGAGAGAAACAACAAGCCATGACGATGGGCATCACTTAAAATCCACAGCTAGAGGCTCAAACAGCTCTCATACTTCCCTCCAATTCAGCCACATTTCCTAGTTAGTTTATAATCACACTCTCAGAGAGACTCTTTCACAACCCCATCTCTTGCAACTAGTCTCTGCTAATGCTATCTCCTCCCCACTCTTAGCTATTGTCCGAGTTTTCAGATCTTGTCATGTCCTCTCATCTGTCTATGAATTCTTTACCCCTGATACTCACCTACATCCGGAGACCCTGGCTGAGCCCCAAAGGCTGGAGGCCTGTATTTAGATGCTGCCTTCTTCCTCCTGGGAAGTGTTTTTCTTTCAAGTCTACCTCCTTTGTTTTGCCCCATTGGATTTTACTTCTTAATGAAAGACTCCACACAAATTTCCCAGCATGGGCTCACATATGATTCCCTTGGACCTTGCACACTGGCCTCGGTTTTCACTACTGACCCAGTGAGGAGATTTCATCTCCCTTACATTAATTAGAGCAGAAAAGCTACTCTCATCCTACCTGACACCTTGTTTCTCGAGAAATTTATAGCAACTACCACTTTCCTTCTGAAACACCTATTTCTCTCGGCTTCCAGGACTTTGCACCCTCTGATTTTCTCCTCTTCTCACTGGTCATTATCTCTGGGTTTGCTTCAAAAGATACTTATCTTCCTGTCCCACCAAATAAGGTTTACACGGTTACTACCTGGTAGACCTGGCTTTCCTTTTCTCCTCCCCAATAGTCATTCACTGGATGACCTTAAATCCTACATATCACTCATGTATTGACAAACGCCCATTTTTGTTTAAAGTGTTTCCCCACTTGAATAATTCATGCATATAGAACCACTGCCTATTTGACCCCTCTCCATCAATATTCAAGAAACCAGTGGCCTCAAAATCATAGCCTTCTCCTGACAGTAAATAGTGCTTCTGTTTGCCTTGTTAGTTACTCTCTTTTTTTAAAACATCTAATCCGCCAGTAAACCAGCTCATTCCAGAAAATGTGTGGCAACAGTCATCACTTCCCAGCATTTATGGCCCCGCCCCTAGTCTAAGGTGTTGTTCTCCTTCTGCCCAGATGGATGCAATAGGAACTTGTTCCAGATCATATTTTTCAGGAATGGCATGATAGGCTCTTCATTCCTAGATTCTCTCCTAGACATGCTCGCATATTGTCAAAAGGGCTATATGTCCTCCCTTCTTGAACTTGGGGACACTTCATCACACCCTCATAAGTCGTACACAGTCACTTTGGAGGTCTAAGTTTGGGTTGCCAAAGGTCACATGACCTTCACATTAATATTCTTTTGTTTCACCTCAATTTCCAAAACTAGCTACTGTACTGAAGAAAGCCACATGGACTTCTTATCCTCCTGAGCCACAGCTCAAGTGTCAGCTATAGACAACTTTTTGACAGGATATAACCATGAACTTAGCTTCCAGGCCCTCTTCAGAGTGAGAAAGGATGAACTTCATGGAGCCTGAGTTCCTGAGGCTTCACACCTGCCCAAGCTCCATCGCTTCCCTTATTCAGGTTGTGATCAAACTCTCCTCTTCTCCAAGTCCTCTACATAAATTCACATCCACTGATTGCTTAACCTCATTCCCTCCCACATCCTTTATCATGTCTGAATAGAATAGTAAATGCCATTAACTTGCCCTGCTCCATGAAAACTAAAGTTAACTGAGAAGGAATACTTTCTGTTTTGCTCATGGTTGGGACCCCTCACCTTGTGTATCTGCCTGGTAAGGGTTTGACATCATTTCTCTGAGGGCTTGGATAAAGTCTGGTAAATGTTTGGCAGGCAGCATTCTCAGTGCTGAGACGTCTGTCACTTGTGTTCATGAGAGGCTCTAGAACACTGGAGCACTTGAGCTGCTTGCAGTAGTAAAATCAAAAGAAAGATGAGTCCCCTTAGGTCAAAGACCCAACACGACATACTCCTTAGAAAAGTGCACAGCTCTGGTGAAGGGAGGCTGAATAAGTGATATTTCCACACCCATACACATATGTGCGTGTAAGTAGTTATTTGAAACTGTTCCTTATAATATACCAGTGTTCTGGAAGTACTAATGTGTCAAAAGGTCAAAACATCTTCCAGGATTCTTCCTCAGGGAGGACAGTTCACAACATGGGAGGCCTGGGGCCAGGGGACCTGATAGCTTTTCTTCTGCCACTGACCTATCAAAACCCCAAATTATTTTGGAGATTTGGCACACTCAGCAACTCTAATGGCATCTGGGAATATAAATGCTGGCTGGTTGACAGGAGAAGGAAGGAGAAGCCTGTAGTGGGGTGGTTTGAGATTAAGGAAGGTTGGGGGTATGGAATGGGTTGGTGAGTGGGGTGGTTTGAGATCAGGGATGGAGTTGGGGATATGGATGGTAGAAGGGATAGAAACAAAACCAGGAGGACAAAAGGCACATTCCAGGGACATCCCTTTATATTGTTGCTTGGAATCAACTCCAAAAGCTCTTAGGAATTTAAAGACAATTTACAAGATTCTCTGTTGATTTGACAGAGCTCTTCATCTCAAGGCAGGAAATAATGGAGAGCTAAAAAGGAAAACAACAAAAGGTAACACAACTCTAGTTCTTTTTTTTTTTCAGCTAGTGATCAAGGGCTTCTTAGAATTCTTGCCTGCCTTTTGTGAGAACAGCTGGGTATGTGATTCTTATTAGAAATATTGGGGTTCCACACCTGAATCAGTTTAGACAAAGCATTTTACTGGATGAACTTCGGGGGAAATCCATTTGAACATGCTGTTTTGGTATCTCTGGTATCTCCTTTTTTGAGACCAACTTGGATTATTACCTGACAAATTTTAAGAATCTCAGGCTATTGTGTTTGCTAAGATGTTTGTTTAACACTCTTTTAAAGATATCCACTAACTTTGGTGGTTTTTCTCTTGCACACTTCTTCATATTTTAAAATCAAGTCTTGAAAAGAAGGGACCTTCACTCTGCCTGTTCTCCATTCATTTCCCGTGCCACAGGTTTCCAATTAGAATGTTTATTCAATTCCAAACACCTTAGTCTATCTAAAATGGCAAGAGTTCCACAGTTCACTCCATTAACAATAGGCAGCAGAGAATCATCAGAGAATGAGACTCTAGAGAACAAAGTACACACAGAGCCACCATGCATGTACGTGCCTCTGAAGGCAAGTTATATAGGAAGCAGTCTACTCTAGAATCTTCATATCTGGAGTTTGGCGTCAAGAATTCTAGTCATCACATGAGACCAGTTTCTGGGAAGTAGAACAAACAAAGACAATGGCACTTCTCACCTGGAGAGGCAACATAGACAGGTGCCCACTCCAGGCTCTGAGGCTGGCCATTTGTCTTTACTGGAACCACAGAGGACTAAGATTGTTGCAAGGGATTTAGAAGATCTGAGAGTAGGTCTTGCCTCTGAATGGGGTCCTATGAGGTTACACAACCCACAGAAGAGCTTTAATGTTTTTCTCAACTATTCCTTATCAATATGTAGGAAAATCCCACTTGACTCTTGTATTAGAGTTTCAATTGCTGCTATAAAAACGTCTGAACAAAAAGCAAGTTGGGTAGGAAAAGGGTTATTCAGTTACATTTCCAGATCATAGTTTATCACTGGAGGAAGTCAAGACAGGAACTCAAGCTGGGCAGGAAATGGAGGCAGGAACTGATGCAGAGGTCGTAGAGAGGTGGTGCTTACTGACTTGCTTCCCATGATTTACTCAGCCTGCTTTCTTATAGAACCCAAGACCAGGGGTGGCACCACCCACCATGAGTTGGACTCTCCCATGGTGATCATTAATTGAGAAAATGCCTTACAGCTGTATCTCATGGAAACACTTTCTCAACTTGATAACTCTAACTTGTATCAAGTTGACAGACAAAACCAGCAAGTACACTCCTGTTTGGTAAGGATGTCACTACTTAGAGAAAGTTTACATTTTTAAATGATGGCCCCACATTATCTGACTGAAATGTCATGTGGGCCACATGAGTAATTTTAAACTTTATATTATAGAAAAAAACTAAAGGAAAATTAATTTCAAAGAATACTTTCTATAAACTCAGTATAGTATATCCAAAACTACTGTTATATAAACATGTTATCACTATAAAGTTATGAAGGAGATATAATACATTTTCTTTTTGGGTACAACTTACTTGAAATCTATTGTATTTTTTTTTCATTAGTTACAGTTCCAGAGTATGGTTTACAGTTCCAGAGTATGGTTCATCCCAGGAAGTAGGGAACTTGAAGCAAATTTTATATTGCATCCATAATCAGGAAGCAGTGATCAATAAATGGTTGTATTTGGCTCACTTTTTCCTTTTTATACAGTCTAGGATCATAGCCTAAGGAATGGTGCCACCCACGGTGGGCAAGTTTTCCTATCTCTACTAACTTAATAAAGCTAATTCCTTGAAGGCCTGTCCAGAGTTCTATCTCTCAGGTGATTCTAGACCTCACCAAGATTCCTACTGAGGCTAGTCATCACATCCTCCCTGGCTACATGAGTTTTCTATGTCTGCATGAACTTGGAAGTTTAGGCTATATGAGACTGCCACAGTAATTCTGCATATTTGTCCTTATGCCAACAGATTAGAGTAGTTCTTACTTCCTTATCAAGGAAATTTCTCTTTGCAACACATAGAGAACACTAAAGAAAATCACAACAAATCAGAATGCAAAATTGTAGGTCCCAGCCTCAACTGATGTATCCACAACACAACTCCTATATCTTTACCTCAGATATGACTGGGGAAGAGGGACTAGAAAGATTGTAAGAACCCAAGGATCAGGGGATTTTCTGAGATGTGCCTCCTAGACATGTCAGAAACTATAGCCATAAATTCTCACCAACATGCCTATCTAAACATGACCTCAATAGGGACAACACCAATAGACATGCTAACATGAATGCAAAAGAGTTTTCCGTACACAAAGAGTTGTAGAAAAATAAAGAATGCTGTGAGCGGGAGAAATAGGGAAGAACACAGAAAATTTTTGTCTAGTGTTGAATAGAGAGTTTGAAAACACACACATGGTAGTAACATTATACAGACTGAGCCTGGTGTATTTATGTATGGGGGATACCACCACCCCACATACATAACAACAACTGAAGAAAAAAGAGGCCATGAATTTGAAAGAGCAAGAAGGTGGGTAAATGAGGGTGAGAGTTGGAAGGAGGAAAAGGAAATAGGAAATGATGTAGTATAATTTCAAAAATAAAAGTTTATTAAGAATAGGGAAGGGGATGTGAGAAAGGAAGGAAGATAGAGATAAGAGGAAAAAGGAGGGAAAAAGACCGAAAGGAAGGGAGCAAGTTAAAACAAAAGCATAAAGCTTCTACGTGCCTAAGATACTTTTATTTCTAGAATGATCTGTCACCCATGTGTCC